>NW_027472580.1:65794473-67000723 GCF_030347505.1 Rhynchophorus ferrugineus
ATTCGGCATGCTAATTACATTGCCGGTTGCCAAATTGCATTATCTCTTATAGTTTCCGAGATATGGACTATCGATAATTTACACCTTAGGCTCTGCTTCTAACTTGGGCCCAAATTGTAAAATGGTCTTATCTATTGGCGATTTCGTTCCAATTCACATTCCAAGTAATATTCGGCATGCTAATTACATTGCCGGTTGCCAAATTGCATTATCTCTTATAGTTTCGGAGATATGGACTATCGATAATTTACATCTTAGGCTCTGCTTCTAACTTGGGCTCAAATTGTAAAATCGTCTTATCTATTGGCGATTTCGTTCCAATTCACATTCCAAGTAATATTCGGCATGCTAATTACATTGCCGGTTGCCAAATTGCATTATCTCTTATAGTTTCCGAGATATGGACTATCGATAATTTACACCTTAGGCTCTGCTTCTAACTTGGGCCCAAATTGTAAAATGGTCTTATCTATTGGCGATTTCGTTCCAATTCACATTCCAAGTAATATCCGGCATGCTAATTACATTGCCGGTTGCCAAATTGAATTATCTCTTATAGTTTCCGAGATATGGACTATCGATAATTTACACCTTAGGCTCTGCTTCTAACTAGGGCCCAAATTGTAAAATGGTCTTATCTATTGGCGATTTCGTTCCAATTCACATTCCAAGTAATATTCGGCATGCTAATTACATTGCCGGTTGCCAAATTGCATTATCTCTTTTAGTTTCCGAGATATGGACTATCGATAATTTACATCTTAGGCTCTGCTTCTAATTTGGGCCCAAATTGTAAAATGGTCTTATCTATTGGCGATTTCGTTCCAATTCACATTCCAAGTAATATTCGGCATGCTAATTACATTGCCGGTTGCCAAATTGCATTATCTCTTATAGTTTACGAGATATGGACTATCGATTATTTACACCTTATGCTCTGCTTCTAACTTGGGCCCAAATTGTAAAATGGTCTTATCTATTGGCGATTTCGTCCCAATTCACATTCCAAGTGATATTCGGCATGCTAATTACATTGCCGGTTGCGAAATTGCATTAACTCTTATAGTTTCCGAGATATGGACTATCAATAATTTACACCTTAGGCTCTGCTTCTAACTTGGGCCCAAATTGTAAAATGGTCTTATCTATTGGCGATTTCGTTCCAATTCACATTCCAAGTAATATTCGGCATGCTAATTACATTGCCGGTTGCCAAATTGCATTATCTCTTATAGTTTCCGAGATATGGACTATCGATAATTTACACCTTAGGCTCTGCTTCTAACTTGGGCCCAAATTGTAAAATGGTCTTATCTATTGGCGTTTTCGTTCCAATTCACATTCCAAGTAATATTCGGCATGCTAATTACATTGCCGGTTGCCAAATTGCATTATCTCTTATAGTTTCCGAGATATGGACTATCGATAATTTACACCTTAGGCTCTGCTTCTAACTTGGGCCCAAATTGTAAAATGGTCTTCTCTATTGGCGATTTCGTTCCAATTCACATTCCAAGTAATATTCGGCATGCTAATTACATTGCCGGTTGCCAAATTGCATTATCTCTTATAGTTTCCGAGATATGGACTATCGATAATTTACACCTTAGGCTCTGCTTCTAACTTGGGCCCAAATTGTAAAATGATCTTCTCTATTGGCGATTTCGTTCCAATTCACATTCCAAGTAATATTCGGCATGCTAATTACATTGCCGGTTGCCAAATTGCATTATCTCTTATAGTTTCCGAGATATGGACTATCGATAATTTACACCTTAGGCTCTGCTTCTAACTTGGGCCCAAATTGTAAAATGGTCTTCTCTATTGGCGATTTCGTTCCAATTCACATTCCAAGTAATATTCGGCATGCTAATTACATTGCCGGTTGCCAAATTGCATTATCTCTTATAGTTTCCGAGATATGGACTATCGATAATTTACACCTTAGGCTCTGCTTCTAACTTGGGCCCAAATTGTAAAATCGTCTTATCTATTGGCGATTTCGTTCCAATTCACATTCCAAGTAATATTCGGCATGCTAATTACATTGCCGGTTGCCAAATTGCATTATCTCTTATAGTTTCCGAGATATGGACTATCGGTAATTTACACCTTAGGCTCTGCTTCTAACTTGGGCCCAAATTGTAAAATGGTCTTATCTATTGGCGATTTCGTTCCAATTCACATTCCAAGTAATATCCGGCATGCTAATTACATTGCCGGTTGCCAAATTGAATTATCTCTTATAGTTTCCGAGATATGGACTATCGATAATTTACACCTTAGGCTCTGCTTCTAACTTGGGCCCAAATTGTAAAATGGTCTTACCTATTGGCGATTTCGTTCCAATTCACATTCCAAGTAATATTCGGCATGCTAATTACATTGCCGGTTGCCAAATTGCATTATCTCTTATAGTTTCCGAGATATGGACTATCGATAATTTACACCTTAGGCTCTGCTTCTAACTTGGGCCCAAATTGTAAAATGGTCTTATCTATTGGCGATTTCGTTCCAATTCACATTCCAAGTAATATTCGGCATGCTAATTACATTGCCGGTTGCCAAATTGCATTATCTCTTATAGTTTCCGAGATATGGACTATCGATAATTTACATCTTAGGCTCTGCTTCTAACTTGGGCCCAAA
The DNA here is from genome assembly GCF_030347505.1 of Rhynchophorus ferrugineus. Lineage (NCBI taxonomy): Eukaryota > Metazoa > Arthropoda > Insecta > Coleoptera > Curculionidae > Rhynchophorus > Rhynchophorus ferrugineus. Next base: position 65,797,123 of record NW_027472580.1, read on the forward strand.
TTGTAAAATCGTCTTATCTATTGGCGATTTCGTTCCAATTCACATTCCAAGTAATATTCGGCATGCTAATTACATTGCCGGTTGCCAAATTGCATTATCTCTTATAGTTTACGAGATATGGACTATCGATAATTTACACCTTAGGCTCTGCTTCTAACTTGGGCCCAAATTGTAAAATGGTCTTATCTATTGGCGATTTCGTTCCAATTCACATTCCAAGTAATATCCGGCATGCTAACTACATTGCCGGTTGCCAAATTGAATTATCTCTTATAGTTTCCGAGATATGGACTATCGATAATTTACACCTTAGGCTCTGCTTCTAACTTGGGCCCAAATTGTAAAATGGTCTTATCTATTGGCGATTTCGTTCCAATTCACATTCCAAGTAATATTCGGCATGCTAATTACATTGCCGGTTGCCAAATTGCATTATCTCTTATAGTTTCCGAGATATGGACTATCGATAATTTACATCTTAGGCTCTGCTTCTAACTTGGGCCCAAATTGTAAAATGGTCTTATCTATTGGCGATTTCGTTCCAATTCACATTCCAAGTAATATTCGGCATGCTAATTACATTGCCGGTTGCCAAATTGCATTATCTCTTATAGTTTCCGAGATATGGACTATCGATAATTTACACCTTAGGCTCTGCTTCTAACTTGGGCCCAAATTGTAAAATGGTCTTATCTATTGGCGATTTCGTCCCAATTCACATTCCAAGTGATATTCGGCATGCTAATTACATTGCCGGTTGCGAAATTGCATTATCTCTTATAGTTTCCGAGATATGGACTATCAATAATTTACACCTTAGGCTCTGCTTCTAACTTGGGCCCAAATTGTAAAATGGCCTTATCTATTGGCGATTTCGTTCCAATTCACATTCCAAGTAATATTCGGCATGCTAATTACATTGCCGGTTGCCAAATTGCATTATCTCTTATAGTTTCCGAGATATGGACTATCGATAATTTACACCTTAGGCTCTGCTTCTAACTTGGGCCCAAATTGTAAAATGGTCTTATCTATTGGCGATTTCGTTCCAATTCACATTCCAAGTAATATTCGGCATGCTAATTACATTGCCGGTTGCCAAATTGCATTATCTCTTATAGTTTCCGAGATATGGACTATCGATAATTTACACCTTAGGCTCTGCCTCTAACTTGGGCCCAAATTGTAAAATGGTCTTATCTATTGGCGATTTCGTTCCAATTCACACTCCAAGTAATATTCGGCATGCTAATTACATTGCCGGTTGCGAAATTGCATTATCTCTTATAGTTTCCGAGATATGGACTATCAATAATTTACACCTTAGGCTCTGCTTCTAACTTGGGCCCAAATTGTAAAATGGTCTTATCTATTGGCGATTTCGTTCCAATTCACATTCCAAGTAATATTCGGCATGCTAATTACATTGCCGTTTGCCAAATTGCATTATCTCTTATAGTTTCCGAGATATGGACTATCGATAATTTACACCTTAGGCTCTGCTTCTAACTTGGGCCCAAATTGTAAAATGGTCTTATCTATTGGCGATTTCGTTCCAATTCACATTCCAAGTAATATTCGGCATGCTAATTACATTGCCGGTTGCCAAATTGCATTATCTCTTATAGTTTCCGAGATATGGACTATCGATAATTTACACCTTAGGCTCTGCTTCTAACTTGGGCCCAAATTGTAAAATGGTCTTATCTATTGGCGATTTCGTTCCAATTCACATTCCAAGTAATATTCGGCATGCTAATTACATTGCCGGTTGCCAAATTGCATTATCTCTTATAGTTTCCGAGATATGGACTATCGATAATTTACACCTTAGGCTCTGCTTCTAACTTGGGCCCAAATTGTAAAATGGTCTTCTCTATTGGCGATTTCGTTCCAATTCACATTCCAAGTAATATTCGGCATGCTAATTACATTGCCGGTTGCCAAATTGCATTACCTCTTATAGTTTCCGAGATATGGACTATCGATAATTTACACCTTAGGCTCTGCTTCTAACTTGGGCCCAAATTGTAAAATGGTCTTATCTATTGGCGATTTCGTTCCAATTCACATTCCAAGTAATATTCGGCATGCTAATTACTTTGCCGGTTGCCAAATTGCATTATCTCTTATAGTTTCCGAGATATGGACTATCGATAATTTACACCTTAGGCTCTGCTTCTAACTTGGGCCCAAATTGTAAAATGGTCTTCTCTATTGGCGATTTCGTTCCAATTCACATTCCAAGTAATATTCGGCATGCTAATTACATTGCCGGTTGCCAAATTGCATTATCTCTTATAGTTTCCGAGATATGGACTATCAATAATTTACACCTTAGGCTCTGCTTCTAACTTGGGCCCAAATTGTAAAATTGCCTTATCTATTGGCGATTTCGTTCCAATTCACATTCCAAGTAATATTCGGCATGCTAATTACATTGCCTGTTGCCAAATTGAATTATCTCTTATAGTTTCCGAGATATGGACTATCGATAATTTACACCTTAGGCTCTGCTTCTAACTTGGGCCCAAATTGTAAAATGGTCTTACCTATTGGCGATTTCGTTCCAATTCACATTCCAAGTAATATTCGGCATGCTAATTACATTGCCGGTTGCCAAATTGCATTATCTCTTATAGTTTCCGAGATATGGACTATCGATAATTTACACCTTAGGCTCTGCTTCTAACTTGGGCCCAAATTGTAAAATGGTCTTATCTATTGGCGATTTCGTTCCAATTCACATTCCAATTAATATTCGGCATGCTAATTACATTGCCGGTTGCCAAATTGCATTATCTCTTATAGTTTCCGAGATATGGACTATCGATAATTTACACCTTAGGCTCTGCTTCTAACTTGGGCCCAAATTGTAAAATGGTCTTATCTATTGGCGATTTCGTTCCAATTCACATTCCAAGTAATATTCGGCATGCTAATTACGTTGCCGTTTGCCAAATTGCATTATCTCTTATAGTTTCCGAGATATGGACTATCGATAATTTACACCTTAGGCTCTGCTTCTAACTTGGGCCCAAATTGTAAAATGGTCTTATCTATTGGCGATTTCGTTCCAATTCACATTCCAAGTAATATTCGGCATGCTAATTACATTGCCAGTTGCCAAATTGCATTATATCTTATAGTTTCCGAGATATGGACTATCGATAATTTACACCTTAGGCTCTGCTTCTAACTTGGGCCCAAATTGTAAAATGGTCTTATCTATTGGCGATTTCGTTCCAATTCACATTCCAAGTAATATTCGGCATGCTAATTACATTGCCGGTTGCCAAATTGAATTATCTCTTATAGTTTCCGAGATATGGACTATCGATAATTTACACCTTAGGCTCTGCTTCTAACTTGGGCCCAAATTGTAAAATGGTCTTACCTATTGGCGATTGCGTTCCAATTCACATTCCAAGTAATATTCGGCATGCTAAATACATTGCCGGTTGCCAAATTGCATTATCTCTTATAGTTTCCGAGATATGGACTATCGATAATTTACACCTTAGGCTCTGCTTCTAACTTGGGCCCAAATTGTAAAATGGTCTTATCTATTGGCGATTTCGTTCCAATTCACATTCCAAGTAATATTCGACATGCTAATTACATTGCCGGTTGCCAAATTGCATTATCTCTTATAGTTTCCGAGATATGGACTATCGATAATTTACACCTTAGTCTCTGCTTCTAACTTGGGCCCAAATTGTAAAATCGTCTTATCTATTGGCGATTTCGTTCCAATTCACATTCCAAGTAATATTCGGCATGCTAATTACATTGAAGGTTGCCAAATTGCATTATCTCTTATAGTTTCCGAGATATGGACTATCGGTAATTTACACCTTAGGCTCTGCTTCTAACTTGGGCCCAAATTATAAAATGGTCTTATCTATTGGCGATTTCGTTCCAATTCACATTCCAAGTAATATCCGGCATGCTAATTACATTGACGGTTGCCAAATTGAATTATCTCTTATAGTTTCCGAGATATGGACTATCGATAATTTACACCTTAGGTTCTGCTTCTAACTTGGGCCCAAATTGTAAAATGGTCTTACCTATTGGCGATTTCGTTCCAATTCACATTCCAAGTAATATTCGGCATGCTAATTACATTGCCGGTTGCCAAATTGCATTATATCTTATAGTTTCCGAGATATGGACTATCGATAATTTACACCTTAGGCTCTGCTTCTAACTTGGGCCCAAATTGTAAAATGGTCTTATCTATTGGCGATTTCGTTCCAATTCACATTCCAAGTAATATTCGGCATGCTAATTACATTGCCGGTTGCCAAATTGAATTATATCTTATAGTTTCCGAGATATGGACTATCGATAATTTACACCTTAGGCTCTGCTTCTAACTTGGGCCCAAATTGTAAAATGGTCTTACCTATTGGCGATTTCGTTCCAATTCACATTCCAAGTAATATTCGGCATGCTAATTACATTGCCGGTTGCCAAATTGCATTATCTCTTATAGTTTCCGAGATATGGACTATCGATAATTTACACCTTAGGCTCTGCTTCTAACTTGGACCCAAATTGTAAAATGGTCTTATCTATTGGCGATTTCGTTCCAATTCTCATTCCAAGTAATATTCGGCATGCTAATTACATTGCCGGTTGCCAAATTGCATTATCTCTTATAGTTTCCGAGATATGGACTATCGATAATTTACACCTTAGGCTCTGCTTCTAACTTGGGCCCAAATTGTAAAATGGTCTTATCTATTGGCGATTTCGTTCCAATTCACACTCCAAGTAATATTCGGCATGCTAATTACATTGCCGGTTGCGAAATTGCATTATCTCTTATAGTTTCCGAGATATGGACTATCAATAATTTACACCTTAGGCTCTGTTTCTAACTTGGGCCCAAATTGTAAAATGGTCTTATCTATTGGCGATTTCGTTCCAATTCACATTCCAAGTAATATTCGGCATGCTAATTACATTGCCGGTTGCCAAATTGCATTATCTCTTATAGTTTCCGAGATATGGACTATCGATAATTTACACCTTAGGCTCTGCTTCTAACTTGGGCCCAAATTGTAAAATGGTCTTATCTATTGGCGATTTCGTTCCAATTCACATTCCAAGTAATATTCGGCATGCTAATTACATTGCTGGTTGCCAAATTGCATTATCTCTTATAGTCTCCGAGATATGGACTATCGATAATTTACACCTTAGGCTCTGCTTCTAACTTGGGCCCAAATTGTAAAATGGTCTTATCTATTGGCGATTTCGTTCCAATTCACATTCCAAGTAATATTCGGCATGCTAATTACATTGCCGGTTGCCAAATTGCATTACCTCTTATAGTTTCCGAGATATGGACTATCGATAATTTACACCTTAGGCTCTGCTTCTAACTTGGGCCCAAATTGTAAAATGGTCTTATCTATTGGCGATTTCGTTCCAATTCACATTCCAAGTAATATTCGGCATGCTAATTACATTGCCGGTTGCCAAATTGCATTATCTCTTATAGTTTCCGAGATATGGACTATCGATAATTTACACCTTAGGCTCTGCTTCTAACTTGGGCCCAAATTGTAAAATGGTCTTCTCTATTGGCGATTTCGTTCCAATTCACATTCCAAGTAATATTCGGCATGCTAATTACATTGCCGGTTGCCAAATTGCATTATCTCTTATAGTTTCCGAGATATGGACTATCGATAATTTACACCTTAGGCTCTGCTTCTAACTTGGGCCCAAATTGTAAAATGGTCTTATCTATTGGCGATTTCGTTCCAATTCACATTCCAATTAATATTCGGCATGCTAATTACATTGCCGGTTGCCAATTTGCATTATCTCTTATAGTTTCCGAGATATGGACTATCGATAATTTACACCTTAGGCTCTGCTTCTAACTTGGGCCCAAATTGTAAAATGGTCTTATCTATTAGCGATTTCGTTCCAATTCACATTCCAAGTAATATTCGGCATGCTAATTACATTTCCGGTTGCCAAATTGCATTATCTCTTATAGTTTCCGAGATATGGACTATCGATAATTTACACCTTAGGCTCTGCTTCTAACTTGGGCCCAAATTGTAAAATGGTCTTATCTATTGGCGATTTCGTTCCAATTCACATTCCAAGTAATATTCGGCATGCTAATAACATTGCCGGTTGCCAAATTGCATTATCTCTTATAGTTTCCGAGATATGGACTATCGATAATTTACACCTTAGGCTCTGCTTCTAACTTGGGCCCAAATTGTAAAATGGTCTTATCTATTGGCGATTTCGTTCCAATTCACATTCCAAGTAATATTCGGCATGCTAATTACATTGCCGGTTGCCAAATTGAATTATCTCTTATAGTTTCCGAGATATGGACTATCGATAATTTACACCTTAGGCTCTGCTTCTAACTTGGGCCCAAATTGTAAAATGGTCTTATCTATTGGCGATTTCGTTCCAATTCTTATTCCAAGTAATATTCGGCATGCTAATTACATTGCCGGTTGCCAAATTGCATTATCTCTTATAGTTTCCGAGATATGGACTATCGATAATTTACACCTTAGGCTCTGCTTCTAACTTGGGCCCAAATTGTAAAATGGTCTTATCTATTGGCGATTTCGTTCCAATTCACATTCCAATTAATATTCGGCATGCTAATTACATTACCGGTTGCCAAATTGCATTATCTCTTATAGTTTCCGAGATATGGACTATCGATAATTTACACCTTAGGCTCTGCTTCTAACTTGGGCCCAAATTGTAAAATGGTCTTATCTATTGGCGATTTCGTTCCAATTCACATTCCAAGTAATATTCGGCATGCTAATTACATTGCCGGTTGCCAAATTGCATTATCTATTATAGTTTCCGAGATATGGACTATCGATAATTTACACCTTAGGCTCTGCTTCTAACTTGGGCCCAAATTGTAAAATAGTCTTATCTATTGGCGATTTCGTTCCAATTCACATTCCAAGTAATATTCGGCATGCTAATTACATTGCCGGTTGCCAAATTGAATTATCTCTTATAGTTTCCGAGATATGGACTATCGATAATTTACACCTTAGGCTCTGCTTCTAACTAGGGCCCAAATTGTAAAATGGTCTTATCTATTGGCGATTTCGTTCCAATTCACATTCCAAGTAATATTCGGCATGCTAATTACATTGCCGGTTGCCAAATTGCATTATCTCTTATAGTTTCCGAAATATGGACTATCGATAATTTACACCTTAGGCTCTGCTTCTAACTTGGGCCCAAATTGTAAAATGGTCTTATCTATTGGCGATTTCGTCCCAATTCACATTCCAAGTAATATTCGGCATGCTAATTACATTGCCGGTTGCCAAATTGCATTATCTCTTATAGTTTCCGAAATATGGACTATCGATAATTTACACCTTAGGCTCTGCTTCTAACTAGGGCCCAAATTGTAAAATGGTCTTATCTATTGGCGATTTCGTTCCAATTCACATTCCAAGTAATATTCGGCATGCTAATTACATTGCCGGTTGCCAAATTGCATTATCTCTTATAGTTTCCGAAATATGGACTATCGATAATTTACACCTTAGGCTCTGCTTCTAACTTGGGCCCAAATTGTAAAATGGTCTTATCTATTGGCGATTTCGTCCCAATTCACATTCCAAGTAATATTCGGCATGCTAATTACATTGCCGGTTGCCAAATTGCATTATCTCTTATAGTTTCCGAAATATGGACTATCGATAATTTACACCTTAGGCTCTGCTTCTAACTAGGGCCCAAATTGTAAAATGGTCTTATCTATTGGCGATTTCGTTCCAATTCACATTCCAAGTAATATTCAGCATGCTAATTACATTGCCGGTTGCGAAATTGCATTATCTCTTATAGTTTCCGAGATATGGACTATCGATAATTTACACCTTAGGCTCTGCTTCTAACTTGGGCCCAAATTGTAAAATGGTCTTATCTATTGGCGATTTCGTTCCAATTCACATTCCAAGTAATATTCGGCATGCTAATTACATTGCCGGTTGCCAAATTGCATTATCTCTTATAGTTTCCGAGATATGGACTATCGATAATTTACACCTTAGGCTCTGCTTCTAACTAGGGCCCAAATTGTAAAATGGTCTTATCTATTGGCGATTTCGTTCCAATTCACATTCCAAGTAATATTCGGCATGCTAATTACATTGCCGGTTGCCAAATTGCATTATCTCTTATAGTTTCCGAAATATGGACTATCGATAATTTACACCTTAGGCTCTGCTTCTAACTTGGGCCCAAATTGTAAAATGGTCTTATCTATTGGCGATTTCGTCCCAATTCACATTCCAAGTAATATTCGGCATGCTAATTACATTGCCGGTTGCCAAATTGCATTATCTCTTATAGTTTCCGAAATATGGACTATCGATAATTTACACCTTAGGCTCTGCTTCTAACTAGGGCCCAAATTGTAAAATGGTCTTATCTATTGGCGATTGCGTTCCAATTCACATTCCAAGTAATATTCGGCATGCTAAATACATTGCCGGTTGCCAAATTGCATTATCTCTTATAGTTTCCGAGATATGGACTATCGATAATTTACACCTTAGGCTCTGCTTCTAACTTGGGCCCAAATTGTAAAATGGTCTTATCTATTGGCGATTTCGTTCCAATTCACATTCCAAGTAATATTCGACATGCTAATTACATTGCCGGTTGCCAAATTGCATTATCTCTTATAGTTTCCGAGATATGGACTATCGATAATTTACACCTTAGTCTCTGCTTCTAACTTGGGCCCAAATTGTAAAATCGTCTTATCTATTGGCGATTTCGTTCCAATTCACATTCCAAGTAATATTCGGCATGCTAATTACATTGAAGGTTGCCAAATTGCATTATCTCTTATAGTTTCCGAGATATGGACTATCGGTAATTTACACCTTAGGCTCTGCTTCTAACTTGGGCCCAAATTATAAAATGGTCTTATCTATTGGCGATTTCGTTCCAATTCACATTCCAAGTAATATCCGGCATGCTAATTACATTGACGGTTGCCAAATTGAATTATCTCTTATAGTTTCCGAGATATGGACTATCGATAATTTACACCTTAGGTTCTGCTTCTAACTTGGGCCCAAATTGTAAAATGGTCTTACCTATTGGCGATTTCGTTCCAATTCACATTCCAAGTAATATTCGGCATGCTAATTACATTGCCGGTTGCCAAATTGCATTATATCTTATAGTTTCCGAGATATGGACTATCGATAATTTACACCTTAGGCTCTGCTTCTAACTTGGGCCCAAATTGTAAAATGGTCTTATCTATTGGCGATTTCGTTCCAATTCACATTCCAAGTAATATTCGGCATGCTAATTACATTGCCGGTTGCCAAATTGAATTATATCTTATAGTTTCCGAGATATGGACTATCGATAATTTACACCTTAGGCTCTGCTTCTAACTTGGGCCCAAATTGTAAAATGGTCTTACCTATTGGCGATTTCGTTCCAATTCACATTCCAAGTAATATTCGGCATGCTAATTACATTGCCGGTTGCCAAATTGCATTATCTCTTATAGTTTCCGAGATATGGACTATCGATAATTTACACCTTAGGCTCTGCTTCTAACTTGGACCCAAATTGTAAAATGGTCTTATCTATTGGCGATTTCGTTCCAATTCTCATTCCAAGTAATATTCGGCATGCTAATTACATTGCCGGTTGCCAAATTGCATTATCTCTTATAGTTTCCGAGATATGGACTATCGATAATTTACACCTTAGGCTCTGCTTCTAACTTGGGCCCAAATTGTAAAATGGTCTTATCTATTGGCGATTTCGTTCCAATTCACACTCCAAGTAATATTCGGCATGCTAATTACATTGCCGGTTGCGAAATTGCATTATCTCTTATAGTTTCCGAGATATGGACTATCAATAATTTACACCTTAGGCTCTGTTTCTAACTTGGGCCCAAATTGTAAAATGGTCTTATCTATTGGCGATTTCGTTCCAATTCACATTCCAAGTAATATTCGGCATGCTAATTACATTGCCGGTTGCCAAATTGCATTATCTCTTATAGTTTCCGAGATATGGACTATCGATAATTTACACCTTAGGCTCTGCTTCTAACTTGGGCCCAAATTGTAAAATGGTCTTATCTATTGGCGATTTCGTTCCAATTCACATTCCAAGTAATATTCGGCATGCTAATTACATTGCTGGTTGCCAAATTGCATTATCTCTTATAGTCTCCGAGATATGGACTATCGATAATTTACACCTTAGGCTCTGCTTCTAACTTGGGCCCAAATTGTAAAATGGTCTTATCTATTGGCGATTTCGTTCCAATTCACATTCCAAGTAATATTCGGCATGCTAATTACATTGCCGGTTGCCAAATTGCATTACCTCTTATAGTTTCCGAGATATGGACTATCGATAATTTACACCTTAGGCTCTGCTTCTAACTTGGGCCCAAATTGTAAAATGGTCTTATCTATTGGCGATTTCGTTCCAATTCACATTCCAAGTAATATTCGGCATGCTAATTACATTGCCGGTTGCCAAATTGCATTATCTCTTATAGTTTCCGAGATATGGACTATCGATAATTTACACCTTAGGCTCTGCTTCTAACTTGGGCCCAAATTGTAAAATGGTCTTCTCTATTGGCGATTTCGTTCCAATTCACATTCCAAGTAATATTCGGCATGCTAATTACATTGCCGGTTGCCAAATTGCATTATCTCTTATAGTTTCCGAGATATGGACTATCGATAATTTACACCTTAGGCTCTGCTTCTAACTTGGGCCCAAATTGTAAAATGGTCTTATCTATTGGCGATTTCGTTCCAATTCACATTCCAATTAATATTCGGCATGCTAATTACATTGCCGGTTGCCAATTTGCATTATCTCTTATAGTTTCCGAGATATGGACTATCGATAATTTACACCTTAGGCTCTGCTTCTAACTTGGGCCCAAATTGTAAAATGGTCTTATCTATTAGCGATTTCGTTCCAATTCACATTCCAAGTAATATTCGGCATGCTAATTACATTTCCGGTTGCCAAATTGCATTATCTCTTATAGTTTCCGAGATATGGACTATCGATAATTTACACCTTAGGCTCTGCTTCTAACTTGGGCCCAAATTGTAAAATGGTCTTATCTATTGGCGATTTCGTTCCAATTCACATTCCAAGTAATATTCGGCATGCTAATAACATTGCCGGTTGCCAAATTGCATTATCTCTTATAGTTTCCGAGATATGGACTATCGATAATTTACACCTTAGGCTCTGCTTCTAACTTGGGCCCAAATTGTAAAATGGTCTTATCTATTGGCGATTTCGTTCCAATTCACATTCCAAGTAATATTCGGCATGCTAATTACATTGCCGGTTGCCAAATTGAATTATCTCTTATAGTTTCCGAGATATGGACTATCGATAATTTACACCTTAGGCTCTGCTTCTAACTTGGGCCCAAATTGTAAAATGGTCTTATCTATTGGCGATTTCGTTCCAATTCTTATTCCAAGTAATATTCGGCATGCTAATTACATTGCCGGTTGCCAAATTGCATTATCTCTTATAGTTTCCGAGATATGGACTATCGATAATTTACACCTTAGGCTCTGCTTCTAACTTGGGCCCAAATTGTAAAATGGTCTTATCTATTGGCGATTTCGTTCCAATTCACATTCCAATTAATATTCGGCATGCTAATTACATTACCGGTTGCCAAATTGCATTATCTCTTATAGTTTCCGAGATATGGACTATCGATAATTTACACCTTAGGCTCTGCTTCTAACTTGGGCCCAAATTGTAAAATGGTCTTATCTATTGGCGATTTCGTTCCAATTCACATTCCAAGTAATATTCGGCATGCTAATTACATTGCCGGTTGCCAAATTGCATTATCTATTATAGTTTCCGAGATATGGACTATCGATAATTTACACCTTAGGCTCTGCTTCTAACTTGGGCCCAAATTGTAAAATAGTCTTATCTATTGGCGATTTCGTTCCAATTCACATTCCAAGTAATATTCGGCATGCTAATTACATTGCCGGTTGCCAAATTGAATTATCTCTTATAGTTTCCGAGATATGGACTATCGATAATTTACACCTTAGGCTCTGCTTCTAACTAGGGCCCAAATTGTAAAATGGTCTTATCTATTGGCGATTTCGTTCCAATTCACATTCCAAGTAATATTCGGCATGCTAATTACATTGCCGGTTGCCAAATTGCATTATCTCTTATAGTTTCCGAAATATGGACTATCGATAATTTACACCTTAGGCTCTGCTTCTAACTTGGGCCCAAATTGTAAAATGGTCTTATCTATTGGCGATTTCGTCCCAATTCACATTCCAAGTAATATTCGGCATGCTAATTACATTGCCGGTTGCCAAATTGCATTATCTCTTATAGTTTCCGAAATATGGACTATCGATAATTTACACCTTAGGCTCTGCTTCTAACTAGGGCCCAAATTGTAAAATGGTCTTATCTATTGGCGATTTCGTTCCAATTCACATTCCAAGTAATATTCGGCATGCTAATTACATTGCCGGTTGCCAAATTGCATTATCTCTTATAGTTTCCGAAATATGGACTATCGATAATTTACACCTTAGGCTCTGCTTCTAACTTGGGCCCAAATTGTAAAATGGTCTTATCTATTGGCGATTTCGTCCCAATTCACATTCCAAGTAATATTCGGCATGCTAATTACATTGCCGGTTGCCAAATTGCATTATCTCTTATAGTTTCCGAAATATGGACTATCGATAATTTACACCTTAGGCTCTGCTTCTAACTAGGGCCCAAATTGTAAAATGGTCTTATCTATTGGCGATTTCGTTCCAATTCACATTCCAAGTAATATTCAGCATGCTAATTACATTGCCGGTTGCGAAATTGCATTATCTCTTATAGTTTCCGAGATATGGACTATCGATAATTTACACCTTAGGCTCTGCTTCTAACTTGGGCCCAAATTGTAAAATGGTCTTATCTATTGGCGATTTCGTTCCAATTCACATTCCAAGTAATATTCGGCATGCTAATTACATTGCCGGTTGCCAAATTGCATTATCTCTTATAGTTTCCGAGATATGGACTATCGATAATTTACACCTTAGGCTCTGCTTCTAACTAGGGCCCAAATTGTAAAATGGTCTTATCTATTGGCGATTTCGTTCCAATTCACATTCCAAGTAATATTCGGCATGCTAATTACATTGCCGGTTGCCAAATTGCATTATCTCTTATAGTTTCCGAAATATGGACTATCGATAATTTACACCTTAGGCTCTGCTTCTAACTTGGGCCCAAATTGTAAAATGGTCTTATCTATTGGCGATTTCGTCCCAATTCACATTCCAAGTAATATTCGGCATGCTAATTACATTGCCGGTTGCCAAATTGCATTATCTCTTATAGTTTCCGAAATATGGACTATCGATAATTTACACCTTAGGCTCTGCTTCTAACTAGGGCCCAAATTGTAAAATGGTCTTATCTATTGGCGATTTCGATCCAATTCACATTCCAAGTAATATTCGGCATGCTAATTACATTGCCGGTTGCCAAATTGCATTATCTCTTATAGTTTCCGAAATATGGACTATCGATAATTTACACCTTAGGCTCTGCTTCTAACTTGGGCCCAAATTGTAAAATGGTCTTATCTATTGGCGATTTCGTCCCAATTCACATTCCAAGTAATATTCGGCATGCTAATTACATTGCCGGTTGCCAAATTGCATTATCTCTTATAGTTTCCGAAATATGGACTATCGATAATTTACACCTTAGGCTCTGCTTCTAACTAGGGCCCAAATTGTAAAATGGTCTTATCTATTGGCGATTTCGTTCCAATTCACATTCCAAGTAATATTCGGCATGCTAATTACATTGCCGGTTGCGAAATTGCATTATCTCTTATAGTTTCCGAGATATGGACTATCGATAATTTACACCTTAGGCTCTGCTTCTAACTTGGGCCCAAATTGTAAAATGGTCTTATCTATTGGCGATTTCGTTCCAATTCACATTCCAATTAATATTCGGCATGCTAATTACATTACCGGTTGCCAAATTGCATTATCTCTTATAGTTTCCGAGATATGGACTATCGATAATTTACACCTTAGGCTCTGCTTCTAACTTGGGCCCAAATTGTAAAATGGTCTTATCTATTGGCGATTTCGTTCCAATTCACATTCCAAGTAATATTCGGCATGCTAATTACATTGCCGGTTGCCAAATTGCATTATCTCTTATAGTTTCCGAGATATGGACTATCGATAATTTACACCTTAGGCTCTGCTTCTAACTTGGGCCCAAATTGTAAAATGGTCTTATCTATTGGCGATTTCGTTCCAATTCACATTCCAATTAATATTCGGCATGCTAATTACATTACCGGTTGCCAAATTGCATTATCTCTTATAGTTTCCGAGATATGGACTATCGATAATTTACACCTTAGGCTCTGCTTCTAACTTGGGCCCAAATTGTAAAATGGTCTTATCTATTGGCGATTTCGTTCCAATTCACATTCCAAGTAATATTCGGCATGCTAATTACATTGCCGGTTGCCAAATTGCATTATCTCTTATAGTTTCCGAGATATGGACTATCGATAATTTACACCTTAGGCTCTGCTTCTAACTTGGGCCCAAATTGTAAAATAGTCTTATCTATTGGCGATTTCGTTCCAATTCACATTCCAAGTAATATTCGGCATGCTAATTACATTGCCGGTTGCCAAATTGAATTATCTCTTATAGTTTCCGAGATATGGACTATCGATAATTTACACCTTAGGCTCTGCTTCTAACTAGGGCCCAAATTGTAAAATGGTCTTATCTATTGGCGATTTCGTTCCAATTCACATTCCAAGTAATATTCGGCATGCTAATTACATTGCCGGTTGCCAAATTGCATTATCTCTTATAGTTTCCGAAATATGGACTATCGATAATTTACACCTTAGGCTCTGCTTCTAACTTGGGCCCAAATTGTAAAATGGTCTTATCTATTGGCGATTTCGTCCCAATTCACATTCCAAGTAATATTCGGCATGCTAATTACATTGCCGGTTGCCAAATTGCATTATCTCTTATAGTTTCCGAAATATGGACTATCGATAATTTACACCTTAGGCTCTGCTTCTAACTAGGGCCCAAATTGTAAAATGGTCTTATCTATTGGCGATTTCGTTCCAATTCACATTCCAAGTAATATTCGGCATGCTAATTACATTGCCGGTTGCCAAATTGCATTATCTCTTATAGTTTCCGAAATATGGACTATCGATAATTTACACCTTAGGCTCTGCTTCTAACTTGGGCCCAAATTGTAAAATGGTCTTATCTATTGGCGATTTCGTCCCAATTCACATTCCAAGTAATATTCGGCATGCTAATTACATTGCCGGTTGCCAAATTGCATTATCTCTTATAGTTTCCGAAATATGGACTATCGATAATTTACACCTTAGGCTCTGCTTCTAACTAGGGCCCAAATTGTAAAATGGTCTTATCTATTGGCGATTTCGTTCCAATTCACATTCCAAGTAATATTCAGCATGCTAATTACATTGCCGGTTGCGAAATTGCATTATCTCTTATAGTTTCCGAGATATGGACTATCGATAATTTACACCTTAGGCTCTGCTTCTAACTTGGGCCCAAATTGTAAAATGGTCTTATCTATTGGCGATTTCGTTCCAATTCACATTCCAAGTAATATTCGGCATGCTAATTACATTGCCGGTTGCCAAATTGCATTATCTCTTATAGTTTCCGAGATATGGACTATCGATAATTTACACCTTAGGCTCTGCTTCTAACTTGGGCCCAAATTGTAAAATGGTCTTATCTATTGGCGATTTCCTTCCAATTCACATTCCAAGTAATATTCGGCATGCTAATTACATTGCCGGTTGCCAAATTGCATTATCTCTTATAGTTTCCGAGATATGGACTATCGATAATTTACACCTTAGGCTCTGCTTCTAACTTGGGCCCAAATTGTAAAATGGGCTTATCTATTGGCAATTTCGTTCCAATTCACATTCCAAGTAATATTCGGCATGCTAATTACATTGCCGGTTGCCAAATTGCATTATCTCTTATAGTTTCCGAGATATGGACTATCGATAATTTACACCTTAGGCTCTGCTTCTAACTTGGGCCCAAATTGTAAAATGGTCTTATCTATTGGCGATTTCGTCCCAATTCACATTCCAAGTGATATTCGGCATGCTAATTACATTGCCGGTTGCGAAATTGCATTATCTCTTATAGTTTCCGAGATATGGACTATCGATAATTTACACCTTAGGCTCTGCTTCTAACTTGGGCCCAAATTGTAAAATGGTCTTATCTATTGGCGATTTCGTTCCAATTCACATTCCAAGTAATATTCGGCATGCTAATTACATTGCCGGTTGCCAAGTTGCATTATCTCTTATAGTTTTC
Organism: Rhynchophorus ferrugineus; assembly: GCF_030347505.1. Classification (NCBI taxonomy): domain Eukaryota; kingdom Metazoa; phylum Arthropoda; class Insecta; order Coleoptera; family Curculionidae; genus Rhynchophorus; species Rhynchophorus ferrugineus. The sequence continues at coordinate 65,813,628 of NW_027472580.1, forward strand.
GAGATATGGACTATCGATAATTTACACCTTAGGCTCTGCTTCTAACTTGGGCCCAAATTGTAAAATGGTCTTATCTATTGGCGATTTAGTTGCAATTCACATTCCAAGTAATATTCGGCATGCTAATTACATTGCCGGTTGCCAAATTGCATTATCTCTTATAGTTTCCGAGATATGGACTATCGATAATTTACACCTTAGGCTCTGCTTCTAACTTGGGCCCAAATTGTAAAATGGTCTTATCTATTGGCGATTTCGTTCCAATTCGCATTCCAAGTAATATTCGGCATGCTAATTACATTGCCGGTTGCCAAACTGCATTATCTCTTATGGTTTCCGAGATATGGACTATCGATAATTTACACCTTAGGCTCTGCTTCTAACTTGGGCCCAAATTGTAAAATGGTCTTATCTATTGGCGATTTCGTTCCAATTCACATTCCAAGTAATATTCGGCATGCTAATTACATTGCCGGTTGCCAAATTGCCTTATCTCTTATAGTTTCCGAGATATGGACTATCGATAATTTACACCTTAGGCTCTGCTTCTAACTTGGGCCCAAATTGTAAAATGGTCTTATCTATTGGCGATTTCGTTCCAATTCACATTCCAAGTAATATTCGGCATGCTAATTACATTGCCGGTTGCCAAATTGCATTATCTCTTATAGTTTCCGAGATATGGACTATCGATAATTTACACCTTAGGCTCTGCTTCTAACTTGGGCCCAAATTGTAAAATGGTCTTATCTATTGGCGATTTCGTTCCATTTCACATTCCAAGTAATATTCGGCATGCTAATTACATTGCCGGTTGCCAAATTGCATTATCTCTTATAGTTTCCGAGATATGGACTATCGATAATTTACACCTTAGGCTCTACTTCTAACTTGGGCCCAAATTGTAAAATGGTCTTATCTATTGGCGATTTCGTTCCAATTCACATTCCAAGTAATATTCGGCATGCTAATTACATTGCCGGTTGCCAAATTGCATTATCTCTTATAGTTTCCGAGATATGGACTATCGATAATTTACACCTTAGGCTCTGCTTCTAACTTGGGCCCAAATTGTAAAATGGTCTTATCTATTGGCGATTTCGTTCCAATTCACATTCCAAGTAATATTCGGCATGCTAATTACATTGCCGGTTGCCAAATTGCATTATCTCTTATAGTTTCCGAGATATGGACTATCGATAATTTACACCTTAGGCTCTGCTTCTAACTTGGGCCCAAATTGTAAAATGGTCTTATCTATTGGCGATTTCGTTCCAATTCACATTCCAAGTAATAATCGGCATGCTAATTACATTGCCGGTTGCCAAATTGCATTATCTCTTATAGTTTCCGAGATATGGACTATCGATAATTTACACCTTAGGCTCTGCTTCTAACTTGGGCCCAAATTGTAAAATGGTCTTATCTATTGGCGATTTCGTTCCAATTCACACTCCAAGTAATATTCGGCATGCTAATTACATTGCCGGTTGCGAAATTGCATTATCTCTTATAGTTTCCGAGATATGGACTATCGATAATTTACACCTTATGCTCTGCTTCTAACTTGGGGCCAAATTGTAAAATGGTCTTATCTATTGGCGATTTCGTTCCAATTCACATTCCAAGTAATATTCGGCATGCTAATTACATTGCCGGTTGCCAAATTGCATTATCTCTTATAGTTTCCGAGATATAGACTATCGATAATTTACACCTTAGGCTCTGCTTCTAACTTGGGCCTAAATTGTAAAATGGTCTTATCTATTGGCGATTTCGTTCCAATTCACATTCCAAGTAATATTCGGCATGCTAATTACATTGCCGGTTGCCAAATTGCATTATCTCTTATAGTTTCCGAGATATGGACTATCGATAATTTACACCTTAGGCTCTGCTTCTAACTTGGGCCCAAATTGTAAAATGGTCTTATCTATTGGCGATTTCGTCCCAATTCACATTCCAAGTGATATTCGGCATGCTAATTACATTGCCGGTTGCGAAATTGCATTATCTCTTATAGTTTCCGAGATATGGGCTATCAATAATTTACACCTTAGGCTCTGCTTCTAACTTGGGCCCAAATTGTAAAATGGTCTTATCTATTGGCGATTTCGTTCCAATTCACATTTCAAGTAATATTCGGCATGCTAATTACATTTCCGGTTGCCAAATTGCATTATCTCTTATAGTTTCCGAGATATGGACTATCGATAATTTACACCTTAGGCTCTGCTTCTAACTTGGGCCCAAATTGTAAAATGGTCTTATCTATTGGCGATTTCGTTCCAATTCACATTCCAAGTAATATTCGGCATGCTAATTACATTGCCGGTTGCCAAATTGCATTATCTCTTATAGTTTCCGAGATATGGACTATCGATAATTTACATCTTAGGCTCTGCTTCTAACTTGGGCCCAAATTGTAAAATGGTCTTATCTATTGGCGATTTCGTACCAATTCACATTCCAAGTAATATTCGGCATGCTAATTACATTGCCGGTTGCCAAATTGCATTATCTCTTATAGTTTCCGAGATATGGACTATCGATAATTTACACCTTAGGCTCTGCTTCTAACTTGGGCCCAAATTGTAAAATGGTCTTATCTATTGGCGATTTCGTTCCAATTCACATTCCAAGTAATATTCGGCATGCTAATTACATTGCCGGTTGCCAAATTGCATTATCTCTTATAGTTTCCGAGATATGGACTATCGATAATTTACACCTTAGGCTCTGCTTCTAACTTGGACCCAAATTGTAAAATGGTCTTATCTATTGGCGATTTCGTCCCAATTCACATTCCAAGTGATATTCGGCATGCTAATTACATTGCCGGTTGCGAAATTGCATTATCTCTTATAGTTTCCGAGATATGGACTATCGATAATTTACACCTTAGGCTCTGCTTCTAACTTGGGCCCAAATTGTAAAATGTTCTTATCTATTGGCGATTTCGTTCCTATTCACATTCCAAGTAATATTCGGCATGCTAATTACATTGCCGGTTGCCAAATTGCATTATCTCTTATAGTTTCCGAGATATGGACTATCGATAATTTACACCTTAGGCTCTGCTTCTAACTTGGGCCCAAATTGTAAAATGGTCTTATCTATTGGCGATTTAGTTCCAATTCACATTCCAAGTAATATTCGGCATGCTAATTACATTGCCGGTTGCCAAATTGCATTATCTCTTATAGTTTCCGAGATATGGACTATCGATAATTTACACCTTAGGCTCTGCTTCTAACTTGGGCCCAAATTGTAAAATGGTCTTATCTATTGGCGATTTCGTTCCAATTCACATTCCAAGTAATATTCGGCATGCTAATTACATTGCCGGTTGCCAAATTGCATTATCTCTTATAGTTTCCGAGATATGGACTATCGATAATTTACACCTTAGGCTCTGCTTCTAACTTGGGCCCAAATTGTAAAATGGTCTTATCTATTGGCGATTTAGTTCCAATTCACATTCCAAGTAATATTCGGCATGCTAATTACATTGCCGGTTGCCAGATTGCATTATCTCTTATAGTTTCCGAGATATGGACTATCGATAATTTACACCTTAGGCTCTGCTTCTAACTTGGGCCCAAATTGTAAAATGGTCTTATCTATTGGCGATTTCGTTCCAATTCACATTCCAAGTAATATTCGGCATGCTAATTACATTGCCGGTTGCCAAATTGCATTATCTCTTATAGTTTCCGAGATATGGACTATCGATAATTTACACCTTAGGCTCTGCTTCTAACTTGGGCCCAAATTGTAAAATGGTCTTATCTATTGGCGATTTCGTTCCAATTCACATTCCAAGTAATATTCGGCATGCTAATTACATTGCCGGTTGCCAAATTGCATTATCTCTTATAGTTTCCGAGATATGGACTATCGATAATTTACACCTTAGGCTCTGCTTCTAACTTGGGCCCAAATTGTAAAATGGTCTTATCAATTGGCGATTTCGTTCCAATTCACATTCCAAGTAATATTCGGCATGCTAATTACATTGCCGGTTGCCAAATTGCATTATCTCTTATAGTTTCCGAGATATGGACTATCGATAATTTACACCTTAGGCTCTGCTTCTAACTTGGGCCCAAATTGTAAAATGGTCTTATCTATTGGCGATTTAGTTGCAATTCACATTCCAAGTAATATTCGGCATGCTAATTACATTGCCGGTTGCCAAATTGCATTATCTCTTATAGTTTCCGAGATATGGACTATCGATAATTTACACCTTAGGCTCTGCTTCTAACTTGGGCCCAAATTGTAAAATGGTCTTATCTATTGGCGATTTCGTTCCAATTCACATTCCAAGTAATATTCGGCATGCTAATTACATTGCCGGTTGCCAAATTGCATTATCTCTTATAGTTTCCGAGATATGGACTATCGATAATTTACACCTTAGGCTCTGCTTCTAACTTGGGCCCAAATTGTAAAATGGTCTTATCTATTGGCGATTTCGTTCCAATTCACATTCCAAGTAATATTCGGCATGCTAATTACATTGCCGTTTGCCAAATTGCATTATCTCTTATAGTTTCCGAGATATGGACTATCGATAATTTACACCTTAGGCTCTGCTTCTAACTTGGGCCCAAATTGTAAAATGGTCTTATCTATTGGCGATTTCGTTCCAATTCACACTCCAAGTAATATTCGGCATTCTAATTACATTGCCGGTTGCGAAATTGCATTATCTCTTATAGTTTCCGAGATATGGACTATCGATAATTTACACCTTAGGCTCTGCTTCTAACTTGGGCCCAAATTGTAAAATGGTCTTATCTATTGGCGATTTCGTTCCAATTCACATTCCAAGTAATATTCGGCATGCTAATTACATTGCCGGTTGCCAAATTGCATTATCTCTTATAGTTTCCGAGATATGGACTATCGATAATTTACACCTTAGGCTCTGCTTCTAACTTGGGCCCAAATTGTAAAATGGTCTTATCTATTGGCTATTTCGTTCCAATTCACATTCCAAGTAATATTCGGCATGCTAATTACATTGCCGGTTGCCAAATTGCATTATCTCTTATAGTTTCCGAGATATGGACTATCGATAATTTACACCTTAGGCTCTGCTTCTAACTTGGGCCCAAATTATAAAATGGTCTTATCTATTGGCGATTTCGTCCCAATTCACATTCCAAGTGATATTCGGCATGCTAATTACATTGCCGGTTGCGAAATTGCATTATCTCTTATAGTTTCCGAGATATGGACTATCAATAATTTACACCTTAGGCTCTGCTTCTAACTTGGGCCCAAATTGTAAAATGGTCTTATCTATTGGCGATTTCGTTCCAATTCACATTCCAAGTAATATTCGGCATGCTAATTACATTGCCGGTTGCCAAATTGCATTATCTCTTATAGTTTCCGAGATATGGACTATCGATAATTTACACCTTAGGCTCTGCTTCTAACTTGGGCCCAAATTGTAAAATGGTCTTATCTATTGGCGATTTCGTTCCAATTCACATTCCAAGTAATATTCGGCATTCTAATTACATTGCCGGTTACCAAATTGCATTATCTCTTATAGTTTCCGAGATATGGACTATCGATAATTTACACCTTAGGCTCTGCTTCTAACTTGGGCCCAAATTGTAAAATGGTCTTATCTATTGGCGATTTCGTTCCAATTCACATTCCAAGTAATATTCGGCATGCTAATTACATTGCCGGTTGCCAAATTGCATTATCTCTTATAGTTTCCGAGATATGGACTATCGATAATTTACACCTAAGGCTCTGCTTCTAACTTGGGCCCAAATTGTAAAATGGTCTTATCTATTGGCGATTTAGTTGCAATTCACATTCCAAGTAATATTCGGCATGCTAATTACATTGCCGGTTGCCAAATTGCATTATCTCTTATAGTTTCCGAGATATGGACTATCGATAATTTACACCTTAGGCTCTGCTTCTAACATTAACCCAAATTGTAAAATGGTCTTATCTATTGGCGATTTCGTTCCAATTCACACTCCAAGTAATATTCGGCATGCTAATTACATTGCCGGTTGCGAAATTGCATTATCTCTTATAGTTTCCGAGATATGGACTATCGATAATTTACACCTTAGGCTCTGCTTCTAACTTGGGCCCAAATTGTAAAATGGTCTTATCTATTGGCGATTTCGTTCCAATTCACATTCCAAGTAATATTCTTCATGCTAATTACATTGCCGGTTGCCAAATTGCATTATCTCTTATAGTTTCCGAGATATAGACTATCGATAATTTACACCTTAGGCTCTGCTTCTAACTTGGGCCCAAATTGTAAAATGGTCTTATCTATTGGCGATTTCGTTCCAATTCACATTCCAAGTAATATTCGGCATGCTAATTACATTGCCGGTTGCCAAATTGCATTATCTCTTATAGTTTCCGAGATATGGACTATCGATAATTTACACCTTAGGCTCTGCTTCTAATTTGGGCCCAAATTGTAAAATGGCCTTATCTATTGGCGATTTCGTCCCAATTCACATTCCAAGTAATATTCGGCATGCTAATTACATTGACCGTTGCGAAATTGCATTATCTCTTATAGTTTCAGAGATATGGACTATCGATAATTTACACCTTAGGCTCTGCTTCTAACTTGGGCCCAAATTGTAAAATGGTCTTATCTATTGGCAATTTCGTTCCAATTCACATTCCAAGTAATATTCGGCATGCTAATTACATTGCCGGTTGCCAAATTGCATTATCTCTTATAGTTTCCGAGATATGGACTATCGATAATTTACACCTTAGGCTCTGCTTCTAACTTGGGCCCAAATTGTAAAATGGTCTTATCTATTAGCGATTTCGTTCCAATTCACATTCCAAGTAATATTCGGCATGCTAATTACATTGCCGGTTGCCAAATTGCATTATCTCTTATAGTTTCCGAGATATGGACTATCGATAATTTACACCTTAGGCTCTGCTTCTAACTTGGGCCCAAATTGTAAAATGGTCTTATCTATTGGCGATTTCGTTCCAATTCACATTCCAAGTAATATTCGGCATGCTAATTACGTTGCCGGTTGCCAAATTGCATTATCTCTTATAGTTTCCGAGATATGGACTATCGATAATTTACACCTTAGGCTCTGCTTCTAACTTGGGCCCAAATTGTAAAATGGTCTTACCTATTGGCGATTTCGTTCCAATTCACATTCCAAGTAATATTCGGCATGCTAATTACATTGCCGGTTGCCAAATTGCATTATCTCTTATAGTTTCCGAGATATGGACTATCGATAATTTACACCTTAGGCTCTGCTTCTAACTTGGGCCCAAATTGTAAAATGGTCTTATCTATTGGCGATTTCGTTCCAATTCACATTCCAAGTAATATTCGGCATGCTAATTACATTGTCGGTTGCCAAATTGCATTATCTCTTATAGTTTCCGAGATATGGACTATCGATAATTTACACCTTAGGCTCTGCTTCTAACTTGGGCCCAAATTGTAAAATGGTCTTATCTATTGGCAATTTCGTCCCAATTCACATTCCAAGTAATATTCGGCATGCTAATTACATTGCCGGTTGCGAAATTGCTTTATCTCTTATAGTTTCCGAGATATGGACTATCGATAATTTACACCTTAGGCTCTGCTTCTAACTTGGGCCCAAATTGTAAAATGGTCTTATCTATTGGCGATTTCGTTCCAATTCACATTCCAAGTAATATTCGGCATGCTAATTACATTGCCGGTTGCCAAATTGCATTATCTCTTATAGTTTCCGAGATATGGACTATCGATAATTTACACCTTAGGCTCTGCTTCTAACTTGGGCCCAAATTGTAAAATGGTCTTATCTATTGGCGATTTCGTCCCAATTCACATTCCAAGTAATATTCGTCATGCTAATTACATTGCCGGTTGCGAAATTGCTTTATCTCTTATAGTTTCCGAGATATGGACTATCGATAATTTACACCTTAGGCTCTGCTTCTAACTTGGGCCCAAATTGTAAAATGGTCTTATCTATTGGCGATTTCGTTCCAATTCACATTCCAAGTAATATTCGGCATGCTAATTACATTGCCGGTTGCCAAATTGCATTATCTCTTATAGTTTCCGAGATATGGACTATCGATAATTTACACCTTAGGCTCTGCTTCTAACTTGGGCAAAAATTGTAAAATGGTCTTATCTATTGGCGATTTCGTTCCAATTCACATTCCAAGTAATATTCGGCATGCTAATTACATTGCCGGTTGCCAAATTGCATTATCTCTTATAGTTTCCGAGATATGGACTATCGATAATTTACACCTTAAGCTCTGCTTCTAACTTGGGCCCAAATTGTAAAATGGTCTTATCTATTGGCGATTTCGTTCCAATTCACATTCCAAGTAATATTCGGCATGCTAATTACATTGCCGGTTGCCAAATTGCATTATCTCTTATAGTTTCCGAGATATGGACTATCGATAATTTACACCTTAGGCTCTGCTTCTAACTTTGGCCCAAATTGTAAAATGGTCTTATCTATTGGCGATTTAGTTGCAATTCACATTCCAAGTAATATTCGGCATGCTAATTACATTGCCGGTTGTCAAATTGCATTATCTCTTATAGTTTCCGAGATATGGACTATCGATAATTTACACCTTAGGCTCTGCTTCTAACTTGGGCCCAAATTGTAAAATGGTCTTTTCTATTGGCGATTTCGTTCCAATTCACATTCCAAGTAATATTCGGCATGCTAATTACATTGCCGGTTGCCAAATTGCATTATCTCTTATAGTTTCCGAGATATGGACTATCGATAATTTACACCTTAGGCTCTGCTTCTAACTTGGGCCCAAATTGTAAAATGGTCTTATCTATTGGCTATTTCGTTCCAATTCACATTCCAAGTAATATTCGGCATGCTAATTACATTGCCGGTTGCCAAATTGCATTATCTCTTATAGTTTCCGAGATATGGACTATCGATAATTTACACCTTAGGCTCTGCTTCTAACTTGGGCCCAAATTGTAAAATGGTCTTATCTATTGGCGATTTCGTTCCAATTCACACTCCAAGTAATATTCGGCATGCTAATTACATTGCCGGTTGCGAAATTGCATTATCTCTTATAGTTTCCGAGATATGGACTATCGATAATTTACACCTTAGGCTCTGCTTCTAACTTGGGCCCAAATTGTAAAATGGTCTTATCTATTGGCGATTTCGTTCCAATTCACATTCCAAGTAATATTCGGCATGCTAATTACATTGCCGGTTGCCAAATTGCATTATCTCTTATAGTTTCCGAGATATGGACTATCGATAATTTACACCTTAGGCTCTGCTTTTAACTTGGGCCCAAATTGTAAAATGGTCTTATCTATTGGCGATTTCGTTCCAATTCACATTCCAAGTAATATTCGGCATGCTAATTACATTGCCGGTTGCCAAATTGCATTATCTCTTATAGTTTCCGAGATATGGACTATCGATAATTTACACCTTAGGCTCTGCTTCTAACTTGTGCCCAAATTGTAAAATGGTCTTATCTATTGGCGATTTCGTCCCAATTCACATTCCAAGTGATATTCGGCATGCTAATTACATTGCCGGTTGCGAAATTGCATTATCTCTTATAGTTTCCGAGATATGGACTATCAATAATTTACACCTTAGGCTCTGCTTCTAACTTGGGCCCAAATTGTAAAATGGTCTTATCTATTGGCGATTTCGTTCCAATTCACATTCCAAGTAATATTCGGCATGCTAATTACATTGCCGGTTGCCAAATGCATTATCTCTTATAGTTTCCGAGATATGGACTATCGATAATTTACACCTTAGGCTCTGCTTCTAACTTGTGCCCAAATTGTAAAATGGTCTTATCTATTGGCGATTTCGTCCCAATTCACATTCCAAGTGATATTCGGCATGCTAATTACATTGCCGGTTGCGAAATTGCATTATCTCTTATAGTTTCCGAGATATGGACTATCAATAATTTACACCTTAGGCTCTGCTTCTAACTTGGGCCCAAATTGTAAAATGGTCTTATCTATTGGCGATTTCGTTCCAATTCACATTCCAAGTAATATTCGGCATGCTAATTACATTGCCGGTTGCCAAATGCATTATCTCTTATAGTTTCCGAGATATGGACTATCGATAATTTACACCTTAGGCTCTGCTTCTAACTTGGGCCCAAATTGTAAAATGGTCTTACCTATTGGCGATTTCGTTCCAATTCACATTCCAAGTAATATTCGGCATGCTAATTACATTGCCGGTTGCCAAATTGCATTATCTCTTATAGTTTCCGAGATATGGACTATCGATAATTTACACCTTAGGCTCTGCTTCTAACTTGGGCCCAAATTGTAAAATGGTCTTATCTATTGGCGATTTCGTTCCAATTCACATTCCAAGTAATATTCGGCATGCTAATTACATTGCCGGTTGCCAAATTGCATTATCTCTTATAGTTTCCGAGATATGGACTATCGATAATTTACACCTTAGGCTCTGCTTCTAACTTGGGCCCAAATTGTAAAATGGTCTTATCTATTGGCGATTTCGTCCCAATTCACATTCCAAGTGATATTCGGCATGCTAATTACATTGCCGGTTGCGAAATTGCATTATCTCTTATAGTTTCCGAGATATGGACTATCAATAATTTACACCTTAGGCCCTGCTTCTAACTTGGGCCCAAATTGTAAAATGGTCTTATCTATTGGCGATTTCGTTCCAATTCACATTCCAAGTAATATTCGGCATGCTAATTACATTGCCGGTTGCCAAATTGCATTATCTCTTATAGTTTCCGAGATATGGACTATCGATAATTTACACCTTAGGCTCTGCTTCTAACATTAACCCAAATTGTAAAATGGTCTTATCTATTGGCGATTTCGTTCCAATTCACACTCCAAGTAATATTCGGCATGCTAATTACATTGCCGGTTGCGAAATTGCATTATCTCTTATAGTTTCCGAGATATGGACTATCCATAATTTACACCTTAGGCTCTGCTTCTAACTTGGGCCCAAATTGTAAAATGGTCTTATCTATTGGCGATTTCGTTCCAATTCACATTCCAAGTAATATTCTTCATGCTAATTACATTGCCGGTTGCCAAATTGCATTATCTCTTATAGTTTCCGAGATATGGACTATCGATAATTTACACCTTAGGCTCTGCTTCTAATTTGGGCCCAAATTGTAAAATGGTCTTATCTATTGGCGATTTCGTTCCAATTCACATTCCAAGTAATATTCGGCATGCTAATTACATTGCCGGTTGCGAAATTGCATTATCTCTTATAGTTTCAGAGATATGGACTATCGATAATTTACACCTTAGGCTCTGCTTCTAACTTGGGCCCAAATTTTAAAATGGTCTTATCTATTGGCAATTTCGTTCCAATTCACATTCCAAGTAATATTCGGCATGCTAATTACATTGCCGGTTGCCAAATTGCATTATCTCTTATAGTTTCCGAGATATGGACTATCGATAATTTACACCTTAGGCTCTGCTTCTAACTTGGGCCCAAATTGTAAAATGGTCTTATCTATTGGCGATTTCGTTCCAATTCACATTCCAAGTAATATTCGGCATGCTAATTACATTGCCGGTTGCCAAATTGCATTATCTCTTATAGTTTCCGAGATATGGACTATCGATAATTTACACCTTAGGCTCTGCTTCTAACTTGGGCCCAAATTGTAAAATGGTCTTATCTATTGGCGATTTCGTTCCAATTCACATTCCAAGTAATATTCGGCATGCTAATTACATTGCCGGTTGCCAAATTGCATTATCTCTTATAGTTTCCGAGATATGGACTATCGATAATTTACACCTTAGGCTCTGCTTCTAACTTGGGCCCAAATTGTAAAATGGTCTTACCTATTGGCGATTTCGTTCCAATTCACATTCCAAGTAATATTCGGCATGCTAATTACATTGCCGGTTGCCAAATTGCATTATCTCTTATAGTTTCCGAGATATGGACTATCGATAATTTACACCTAAGGCTCTGCTTCTAACTTGGGCCCAAATTGTAAAATGGTCTTATCTATTGGCGATTTCGTTCCAATTCACATTCCAAGTAATATTCGGCATGCTAATTACATTGCCGGTTGCCAAATTGCATTATCTCTTATAGTTTCCGAGATATGGACTATCGATAATTTACACCTTAGGCTCTGCTTCTAACTTGGGCCCAAATTGTAAAATGGTCTTATCTATTGGCGATTTCGTCCCAATTCACATTCCAAGTAATATTCGGCATGCTAATTACATTGCCGGTTGCGAAATTGCATTATCTCTTATAGTTTCCGAGATATGGACTATCGATAATTTACACCTTAGGCTCTGCTTCTAACTTGGGCCCAAATTGTAAAATGGTCTTATCTATTGGCGATTTCGTTCCAATTCACATTCCAAGTAATATTCGGCATGCTAATTACATTGCCGGTTGCCAAATTGCATTATCTCTTATAGTTTCCGAGATATGGACTATCGATAATTTACACCTTAGGCTCTGCTTCTAACTTGGGCCCAAATTGTAAAATGGTCTTATCTATTGGCGATTTAGTTGCAATTCACATTCCAAGTAATATTCGGCATGCTAATTACATTGCCGGTTGCCAAATTGCATTATCTCTTATAGTTTCCGAGATATGGACTATCGATAATTTACACCTTAGGCTCTGCTTCTAACTTGGGCAAAAATTGTAAAATGGTCTTATCTATTGGCGATTTCGTTCCAATTCACATTCCAAGTAATATTCGGCATGCTAATTACATTGCCGGTTGCCAAATTGCATTATCTCTTATAGTTTCCGAGATATGGACTATCGATAATTTACACCTTAGGCTCTGCTTCTAACTTGGGCCCAAATTGTAAAATGGTCTTTTCTATTGGCGATTTCGTTCCAATTCACATTCCAAGTAATATTCGGCATGCTAATTACATTGCCGGTTGCCAAATTGCATTATCTCTTATAGTTTCCGAGATATGGACTATCGATAATTTACACCTTAGGCTCTGCTTCTAACTTGGGCCCAAATTGTAAAATGGTCTTATCTATTGGCTATTTCGTTCCAATTCACATTCCAAGTAATATTCGGCATGCTAATTACATTGCCGGTTGCCAAATTGCATTATCTCTTATAGTTTCCGAGATATGGACTATCGATAATTTACACCTTAGGCTCTGCTTCTAACTTGGGCCCAAATTGTAAAATGGTCTTATCTATTGGCGATTTCGTTCCAATTCACACTCCAAGTAATATTCGGCATGCTAATTACATTGCCGGTTGCGAAATTGCATTATCTCTTATAGTTTCCGAGATATGGACTATCGATAATTTACACCTTAGGCTCTGCTTCTAACTTGGGCCCAAATTGTAAAATGGTCTTATCTATTGGCGATTTCGTTCCAATTCACATTCCAAGTAATATTCGGCATGCTAATTACATTGCCGGTTGCCAAATTGCATTATCTCTTATAGTTTCCGAGATATGGACTATCGATAATTTACACCTTAGGCTCTGCTTTTAACTTGGGCCCAAATTGTAAAATGGTCTTATCTATTGGCGATTTCGTTCCAATTCACATTCCAAGTAATATTCGGCATGCTAATTACATTGCCGGTTGCCAAATTGCATTATCTCTTATAGTTTCCGAGATATGGACTATCGATAATTTACACCTTAGGCTCTGCTTCTAACTTGTGCCCAAATTGTAAAATGGTCTTATCTATTGGCGATTTCGTTCCAATTCACATTCCAAGTAATATTCGGCATGCTAATTACATTGCCGGTTGCCAAATTGCATTATCTCTTATAGTTTCCGAGATATGGACTATCAATAATTTACACCTTAGGCTCTGCTTCTAACTTGGGCCCAAATTGTAAAATGGTCTTATCTATTGGCGATTTCGTTCCAATTCACATTCCAAGTAATATTCGGCATGCTAATTACATTGCCGGTTGCCAAATTGCATTATCTCTTATAGTTTCCGAGATATGGACTATCGATAATTTACACCTTAAGCTCTGCTTCTAACTTGGGCCCAAATGTAAAATGGTCTTATCTATTGGCGATTTCGTTCCAATTCACATTCCAAGTAATATTCGACATGCTAATTACATTGCCGGTTGCCAAATGCATTATCTCTTATAGTTTCCGAGATATGGACTATCGATAATTTACACCTTAGGCTCTGCTTCTAACTTGGGCCCAAATTGTAAAATGGTCTTACCTATTGGCGATTTCGTTCCAATTCACATTCCAAGTAATATTCGGCATGCTAATTACATTGCCGGTTGCCAAATTGCATTATCTCTTATAGTTTCCGAGATATGGACTATCGATAATTTACACCTTAGGCTCTGCTTCTAACTTGGGCCCAAATTGTAAAATGGTCTTATCTATTGGCGATTTCGTTCCAATTCACAGTCCAAGTAATATTCGGCATGCTAATTACATTGCCGGTTGCCAAATTGCATTATCTCTTATAGTTTCCGAGATATGGACTATCGATAATTTACACCTTAGGCTCTGCTTCTAACTTGGGCCCAAATTGTAAAATGGTCTTATCTATTGGCGATTTCGTCCCAATTCACATTCCAAGTGATATTCGGCATGCTAATTACATTGCCGGTTGCGAAATTGCATTATCTCTTATAGCTTCCGAGATATGGACTATCAATAATTTACACCTTAGGCCCTGCTTCTAACTTGGGCCCAAATTGTAAAATGGTCTTATCTATTGGCGATTTCGTTCCAATTCACATTCCAAGTAATATTCGGCATGCTAATTACATTGCCGGTTGCCAAATTGCATTATCTCTTATAGTTTCCGAGATATGGACTATCGATAATTTACACCTTAGGCTCTGCTTCTAACTTGGGCCCAAATTGTAAAATGGTCTTATCTATTGGCGATTTCGTTCCAATTCACATTCCAAGTAATATTCGGCATGCTAATTACATTGCCGGTTGCCAAATTGCATTATCTCTTATAGTTTCCGAGATATGGACTATCGATAATTTACACCTTAGGCTCTGCTTCTAACTTGGGCCCAAATTGTAAAATGGTCTTATCTATTGGCGATTTCGTTCCAATTCACATTCCAAGTAATATTCGGCATGCTAATTACATTGCCGGTTGCCAAATTGCATTATCTCTTATAGTTTCCGAGATATGGACTATCGATAATTTACACCTTAGGCTCTGCTTCTAACTTGGGCCCAAATTGTAAAATGGTCTTATCTATTGGCGATTTCGTTCCAATTCACATTCCAAGTAATATTCGGCATGCTAATTACATTGCCGGTTGCCAAATTGCATTATCTCTTATAGTTTCCGAGATATGGACTATCGATAATTTACACCTTAGGCTCTGCTTCTAACTTGGGCCCAAATTGTAAAATGGTCTTATCTATTGGCGATTTCGTTCCAATTCACACTCCAAGTAATATTCGGCATGCTAATTACATTGCCGGTTGCGAAATTGCATTATCTCTTATAGTTTCCGAGATATGGACTATCGATAATTTACACCTTAGGCTCTGCTTCTAACTTGGGCCCAAATTGTAAAATGGTCTTATCTATTGGCGATTTCGTTCCAATTCACATTCCAAGTAATATTCGGCATGCTAATTACATTGCCGGTTGCCAAATTGCATTATCTCTTATAGTTTCCGAGATATGGACTATCGATAATTTACACCTTAGGCTCTGCTTCTAACTTGGGCCCAAATTGTAAAATGGTCTTCTCTATTGGCGATTTCGTCCCAATTCACATTCCAAGTAATATTCGGCATGCTAATTACATTGCCGTTTGCGAAATTGCATTATCTCTTATAGTTTCAGAGATATGGACTATCGATAATTTACACCTTAGGCTCTGCTTCTAACTTGGGCCCAAATTGTAAAATGGTCTTATCTATTGGCGATTTCGTTCCAATTCACATTCCAAGTAATATTCGGCATGCTAATTACATTGCCGGTTGCCAAATTGCATTATCTCTTATAGTTTCCGAGATATGGACTATCGATAATTTACACCTTAGGCTCTGCTTCTAACTTGGGCCCAAATTGTAAAATGGTCTTATCTATTGGCGATTTCGTTCCAATTCACATTCCAAGTAATATTCGGCATGCTAATTACATTGCCGGTTGCCAAATTGCATTAACTCTTATAGTTTCCGAGATATGGACTATCGGTAATTTACACCTTAGGCTCTGCTTCTAACTTGGGCCCAAATTGTAAAATGGTCTTATCTATTGGCGATTTCGTTCCAATTCACATTCCAAGTAACATTCGGCATGCTAATTACATTGCCGGTTGCCAAATTGCATTATCTCTTATAGTTTCCGAGATATGGACTATCGATAATTTACACCATAGGCTCTGCTTCTAACTTGGGCCCAAATTGTAAAATGGTCTTATATATTGGCGATTTCGTTCCAATTCACATTCCAAGTAATATTCGGCATGCTAATTACATTGCCGGTTGCCAAATTGCATTATCTCTTATAGTTTCCGAGATATGGACTATCGATAATTTACACCTTAGGCTCTGTTTCTAACTTGGGCCCAAATTGTAAAATGGTCTTATCTATTGGCGATTTCGTTCCAATTCACATTCCAAGTAATATTCGGCATGCTAATTACATTGCCGGTTGCCAAATTGCATTATCTCTTATAGTTTCCGAGATATGGACTATCGATAATTTACATCTTAGGCTCTGCTTCTAACTTGGGCCCAAATTGTAAAATGGTCTTATCTATTGGCGATTTCGTTCCAATTCACATTCCAAGTAATATTCGGCATGCTAATAACATTTCCGGTTGCCAAATTGAATTATCTCTTATAGTTTCCGAGATATGGACTATCGATAATTTACACCTTAGGCTCTGCTTCTAACTTGGGCCCAAATTGTAAAATGGTCTTACCTATCGGCGATTTCGTTCCAATTCACATTCCAAGTAATATTCGGCATGCTAATTACATTGCCGGTTGCCAAATTGAATTATCTCTTATAGTTTCCGAGATATGGACTATCGATAATTTACACCTTAGGCTCTGCTTCTAACTTGGGCCCAAATTGTAAAATGGTCTTATCTATTGGCGATTTCGTTCCAATTCACATTCCAAGTAATATTCGGCATGCTAATTACATTGCCGTTTGCCAAATTGCATTATCTCTTATAGTTTCCAAGATATGGACTATCGATAATTTACACCTTAGGCTCTGCTTCTAACTTGGGCCCAAATTGTAAAATGGTCTTATCTATTGGCGATTTCGTTCCAATTCACATTCCAAGTAATATTCGGCATGCTAATTACATTGCCGGTTGCCAAATTGCATTAACTCTTATAGTTTCCGAGATATGGACTATCGATAATTTACACCTTAGGCTCTGCTTCTAACTTGGGCCCAAATTGTAAAATGGTCTTATCTATTGGCGATTTCGTTCCAATTCACATTCCAAGTAATATTCGGCATGCTAATTACATTGCCGGTTGCCAAATTGCATTATCTCTTATAGTTTCCGAGATATGGACTATCGATAATTTACACCATAGGCTCTGCTTATAACTTGGGCCCAAATTGTTAAATGGTCTTATCTATTGGCGATTTCGTTCCAATTCACATTCCAAGTAATATTCGGCATGCTAATTACATTGCCGGTTGCCAAATTGCATTATCTCTTATAGTTTCCGAGATATGGACTATCGATAATTTACACCTTAGGCTCTGCTTCTAGCTTGGGCCCAAATTGTAAAATGGTCTTATCTATTGGCGATTTCGTTCCAATTCACATTCCAAGTAATATTCGGCATGCTAATTACATTGCCGGTTGCCAAATTGCATTATCTCTTATAGTTTTCGAGATATGGACTATCGATAATTTACACCTTAGGCTCTGCTTCTAACTTGGGCCCAAATTGTAAAATGGTCTTATCTATTGGCGATTTCGTTCCAATTCACATTCCAAGTAATATTCGGCATGCTAATTACATTGCCGGTTGCCAAATTGCATTATCTCTTATAGTTTCCGAGATATGGACTATCGATAATTTACACCTTAGGCTCTGCTTCTAACTTGGGCCCAAATTGTAAAATGGTCTTATCTATTGGCGATTTCGTCCCAATTCACATTCCAAGTGATATTCGGCATGGTAATTACATTGCCGGTTGCGAAATTGCATTATCTCTTATAGTTTCCGAGATATGGACTATCAATAATTTACACCTTAGGCTCTGCTTCTAACTTGGGCCCAAATTGTAAAATGGTCTTATCTATTGGCGATTTCGTTCCAATTCACATTCCAAGTAATATTCGGCATGCTAATTACATTGCCGGTTGCCAAATTGCATTATCTCTTATAGTTTCCGAGATATGGACTATCGATAATTTACACCTTAGGCTCTGCTTCTAACTTGGGCCCAAATTGTAAAATGGTCTTATCTATTGGCGATTTCGTTCCAATTCACATTCCAAGTAATATTCGGCATGCTAATTACATTGCCGGTTGCCAAATTGCATTATCTCTTATAGTTTCCGAGATATGGACTATCGATAATTTACACCTTAGGCTCTGCTTCTAACTTGGGCCCAACTTGTAAAATGGTCTTATCTATTGGCGATTTCGTTCCAATTCACATTCCAAGTAATATTCGGCATGCTAATTACATTGCCGGTTGCCAAATTGCATTATCTCTTATAGTTTCCGAGATATGGACTATCAATAATTTACACCTTAGGCTCTGCTTCTAACTTGGGCCCAAATTGTAAAATGGTCTTATCTATTGGCGATTTCGTTCCAATTCTCATTCCAAGTAACATTCGGCATGCTAATTACATTGCCGGTTGCCAAATTGCATTATCTCTTATAGTTTCCGAGATATGGACTATCGATAATTTACACCTTAGGCTCTGCTTCTAACTTGGGCCCAAATTGTAAAATGGCCTTATCTATTGGCGATTTCGTTCCAATTCACATTCCAAGTAATATTCGGCATGCTAATTACATTGCCGGTTGCCAAATTGCATTATCTCTTATAGTTTCCGAGATATGGACTATCGATAATTTACACCTTAGGCTCTGCTTCTAACTTGGGCCCAAATTGTAAAATGGTATTACCTATTGGCGATTTCGTTCCAATTCACACTCCAAGTAATATTCGGCATGCTAATTACATTGGTGGTTGCGATATTGCATTATCTCTTATAGTTTCCGAGATATGGACTATCAATAATTTACACCTTAGGCTCTGCTTCTAACTTGGGCCCAAATTGTAAAATGGTCTTATCTATTGGCGATTTCGTTCCAATTCACATTCCAAGTAATATTCGGCATGCTAATTACATTGCCGGTTGCCAAATTGCATTATCTCTTATAGTTTCCGAGATATGGACTATCGATAATTTACACCTTAGGCTCTGCTTCTAACTTGGGCCCAAATCGTAAAATGGTCTTATCTATTAGCGATTTCGTTCCAATTCACATTCCAAGTAATATTCGGCATGCTAATTACATTGCCGGTTGCCAAATTGCATTATCTCTTATAGTTTCCGAGATATGGACTATCGATAATTTACACCTTAGGCTCTGCTTCTAACTTGGGCCCAAATTGTAAAATGGTCTTATCTATTGGCGATTTCGTTCCAATTCACATTCCAAGTAATATTCGGCATGCTAATTACATTGTCGGTTGCCAAATTGCATTAACTCTTATAGTTTCCGAGATATGGACTATCGATAATTTACACCTTAGGCTCTGCTTCTAACTTGGGCCCAAATTGTAAAATGGTCTTATCTATTGGCGATTTCGTTCCAATTCACATTCCAAGTAATATTCGGCATGCTAATTACATTGCCGGTTGCCAAATTGCATTATCTCTTATAGTTTCCGAGATATGGACTATCGATAATTTACACCATAGGCTCTGCTTATAACTTGGGCCCAAATTGTAAAATGGTCTTATCTATTGGCGATTTCGTTCCAACTCACATTCCAAGTAATATTCGGCATGCTAATTACATTGCCGGTTGCCAAATTGCATTATCTCTTATAGTTTCCGAGATATGGACTATCGATAATTTACACCTTAGGCTCTGCTTCTAACTTGGGCCCAAATTGTAAAATGGTCTTATCTATTGGCGATTTCGTTCCAATTCACATTCCAAGTAATATTCGGCATGCTAATTACATTGCCGGTTGCCAAATTGCATTATCTCTTATAGTTTCCGAGATATGGACTATCGATAATTTACACCTTAGGCTCTGCTTCTAACTTGGGCCCAAATTGTAAAATATCCTTATCTATTTTCGATTTCGCCCCAATTCACATTCCAAGTGATATTCGGCATGCTAATTACATTGCCGCTTGCGAAATTGCATTATCTCTTATAGTTTCCGAGATATGGACTATCAATAATTTACACCTTAGGCTCTGCTTCTAACTTGGGCCCAAATTGTAAAATGGTCTTATCTATTGGCGATTTCGTTCCAATTCACATTCCAAGTAATATTCGGCATGCTAATTACATTGCCGGTTGCCAAATTGCATTATCTCTTATAGTTTCCGAGATATGGACTATCGATAATTTACACCTTAGGCTCTGCTTCTAACTTGGGCCCAAATTGTAAAATGGTCTTATCTATTGGCGATTTCGTTCCAATTCACATTCCAAGTAATATTCGGCATGCTAATTACATTGCCGGTTGCCAAATTGCATTATCTCTTATAGTTTCCGAGATATCGACTATCGATAATTTACACCATAGGCTCTGCTTCTAACTTGGGCCCAAATTGTAAAATGGTCTTATCTATTGGCGATTTCGTTCCAATTCACATTCCAAGTAATATTCGGCATGCTAATTACATTGCCGGTTGCCAAATTGCATTATCTCTTATAGTTTCCGAGATATGGACTATCGATAATTTACACCTTAGGCTCTGCTTCTAACTTGGGCCCAAATTGTAAAATATCCTTATCTATTTTCGATTTCGCCCCAATTCACATTCCAAGTGATATTCGGCATGCTAATTACATTGCCGCTTGCGAAATTGCATTATCTCTTATAGTTTCCGAGATATGGACTATCAATAATTTACACCTTAGGCTCTGCTTCTAACTTGGGCCCAAATTGTAAAATGGTCTTATCTATTGGCGATTTCGTTCCAATTCACATTCCAAGTAATATTCGGCATGCTAATTACATTGCCGGTTGCCAAATTGCATTATCTCTTATAGTTTCCGAGATATGGACTATCGATAATTTACACCTTAGGCTCTGCTTCTAACTTGGGCCCAAATTGTAAAATGGTCTTATCTATTGGCGATTTCGTTCCAATTCACATTCCAAGTAATATTCGGCATGCTAATTACATTGCCGGTTGCCAAATTGCATTATCTCTTATAGTTTCCGAGATATGGACTATCGATAATTTACACCTTAGGCTCTGCTTCTAACTTGGGCCCAAATTGTAAAATGGTCTTATCTATTGGCGATTTCGTTCCAATTCACATTCCAAGTAATATTCGGCATGCTAATTACATTGCCGGTTGCCAAATTGCATTATCTCTTATAGTTTCCGAGATATGGTCTATCAATAATTTACACCTTAGGCTCTGCTTCTAACTTGGGCCCAAAATGTAAAATGGTCTTATCTATTGGCGATTTCATTCCAATTCACATTCCAAGTAATATTCGGCATGCTAATTACATTGCCGGTTGCCAAATTGCATTATCTCTTATAGTTTCCGAGATATGGACTATCGATAATTTACACCTTAGGCTCTGCTTCTAACTTGGGCCCAAATTGTAAAATGGTCTTACCTATTGGCGATTTCGTTCCAATTCACATTCCAAGTAATATTCGGCATGCTAATTACATTGCCGGTTACCAAATTGCATTATCTCTTATAGTTTCCGAGATATGGACTCTCGATAATTTACACCTTAGGCTCTGCTTCTAACATGGGCCCAAATTGTAAAATGGTCTTATCTATTGGCGATTTCGTCCCAATTCACATTCCAAGTGATATTCGGCATGCTAATTACATTGCCGATTGCGAAATTGCATTATCTCTTATAGTTTCCGAGATATGGACTATCAATAATTTACACCTTAGGCTCTGCTTCTAACTTGGGCCCAAATTGTAAAATGGTCTTATCTATTGGCGATTTCGTTCCAATTCACATTCCAAGTAATATTCGGCATGCTAATTACATTGCCGGTTGCCAAATTGCATTATCTCTTATAGTTTCCGAGATATGGACTATCGATAATTTACACCTTAGGCTCTGCTTCTAACTTGGGCCCAAATTGTAAAATGGTCTTATCTATTGGCGATTTCGATCCAATTCACATTCCAAGTAATACTCGGCATGCTAATTACATTGCCGGTTGCCAAATTGCATTATCTCTTATAGTTTCCGAGATATGGACTATCGATAATTTACACCTTAGGCTCTGCTTCTAACTTGGGCCCAAATTGTAAAATGGTCTTATCTATTGGCGATTTCGTTCCAATTCACATTCCAAGTAATATTCGGCATGCTAATTACATTGCCGGTTGCCAAATTGCATTATCTCTTATAGTTTCCGAGATATGGACTATCGATAATTTACACCTTATTCTCTGCTTCTAACTTGGGCCCAAATTGTAAAATGGTCTTATCTATTGGCGATTTCGTTCCAATTCACACTCCAAGTAATATTCGGCATGCTAATTACATTGCCGGTTGCCAAATTGCATTATCTCTTATAGTTTCCGAGATATGGACTATCGATAATTTACACCTTAGGCTCTGCTTCTAACTTTGGCCCAAATTGTAAAATGGTCTTCTCTATTGGCGATTTCGTTCCAATTCACATTCCAAGTAATATTCGGCATGCTAATTACATTGCCGGTTGCCAAATTGCATTATCTCTTATAGTTTCCGAGATATGGACTATCGATAATTTACACCTTAGGCTCTGCTTCTAACTTGTTCCCAAATTGTAAAATGGTCTTATCTATTGGCGATTTCGTTCCAATTCACATTCCAAGTAATATTCGGCATGCTAATTACATTGCCGGTTGCCAAATTGCATTATCTCTTATAGTTTCCGAGATATGGACTATCGATAATTTACACCTTAGGCTCTGTTTTAACTTGGGCCCAAATTGTAAAATGGTCTTCTCTATTGGCGATTTCGTTCCAATTCACATTCCAAGTAATATTCGGCATGCTAATTACATTGCCGGTTGCCAAATTGCATTATCTCTTATAGTTTCCGAGATATGGACTATCGATAATTTACACCTTAGGCTCTGCTTCTAACTTGGGCCCAAATTGTAAAATGGTCTTCTCTATTGGCGATTTCGTTCCAATTCACATTCCAAGTAATATTCGGCATGCTAATTACATTGCCTGTTGCCAAATTGCATTATCTCTTATAGTTTCCGAGATATGGACTATCGATAATTTACACCTTAGGCTCTGCTTCTAACTTGGGCCCAAATTGTAAAATCGTCTTATCTATTGGCGATTTCGTTCCAATTCACATTCCAAGTAATATTCGGCATGCTAATTACATTGCCGGTTGCCAAATTGCATTATCTCTTATAGTTTCCGAGATATGGACTATCGATAATTTACACCTTAGGCTCTGCTTCTAACTTGGGCCCAAATTGTAAAATGGTCTTACCTATTGGCGATTTCGTTCCAATTCACATTCCAAGTAATATTCGGCATGCTAATTACATTGCCGGTTGCCAAATTGCATTATCTCTTATAGTTTCCGAGATATGGACTATCGATAATTTACACCTTAGGCTCTGCTTCTAACTTGGGCCCAAATTGTAAAATGGTCTTATCTATTGGCGATTTCGTTCCAATTCACATTCCAAGTAATATTCGGCATGCTAATTACATTGCCGGTTGCCAAATTGCATTATCTCTTATAGTTTCCGAGATATGGACTATCGATAATTTACATCTTAGCCTCTGCTTCTAACTTGGGCCCAAATTGTAAAATGGTCTTATCTATTGGCGTTTTCGTTCCAATTCACATTCCAAGTAATATTCGGCATGCTAATTACATTGCCGGTTGCCAAATTGCATTATCTCTTATAGTTTCCGAGATATGGACTATCGATAATTTACACCTTAGGCTCTGCTTCTAACTTGGGCCCAAATTGTAAAATGGTCTTACCTATTGGCGATTTCGTTCCAATTCACATTCCAAGTGATATTCGGCATGGTAATTACATTGCCGGTTGCGAAATTGCATTATCTCTTATAGTTTCCGAGATATGGACTATCAATAATTTACACCTTAGGCTCTGCTTCTAACTTGGGCCCAAATTGTAAAATGGTCTTATCTATTGGCGATTTCGTTCCAATTCACATTCCAAGTAATATTCGGCATGCTAATTACATTGCCGGTTGCCAAATTGCATTATCTCTTATAGTTTCCGAGATATGGACTATCGATAATTTACACCTTAGGCTCTGCTTCTAACTTGGGCCCAAATTGTAAAATGGTCTTATCTATTGGCGATTTCGTTCCAATTCACATTCCAAGTAATATTCGGCATGCTAATTACATTGCCGGTTGCCAAATTGCATTATCTCTTATAGTTTCCGAGATATGGACTATCGATAATTTACACCTTAGGCTCTGCTTCTAACTTGGGCCCAACTTGTAAAATGGTCTTATCTATTGGCGATTTCGTTCCAATTCACATTCCAAGTAATATTCGGCATGCTAATTACATTGCCGGTTGCCAAATTGCATTATCTCTTATAGTTTCCGAGATATGGACTATCGATAATTTACACCTTAGGCTCTGCTTCTAACTTGGGCCCAAATTGTAAAATGGCCTTATCTATTGGCGATTTCGTTCCAATTCACATTCCAAGTAATATTCGGCATGCTAATTACATTGCCGGTTGCCAAATTGCATTATCTCTTATAGTTTCCGAGATATGGACTATCGATAATTTACACCTTAGGCTCTGCTTCTAACTTGGGCCCAAATTGTAAAATGGTATTACCTATTGGCGATTTCGTTCCAATTCACACTCCAAGTAATATTCGGCATGCTAATTACATTGGTGGTTGCGATATTGCATTATCTCTTATAGTTTCCGAGATATGGACTATCAATAATTTACACCTTAGGCTCTGCTTCTAACTTGGGCCCAAATTGTAAAATGGTCTTATCTATTGGCGATTTCGTTCCAATTCACATTCCAAGTAATATTCGGCATGCTAATTACATTGCCGGTTGCCAAATTGCATTATCTCTTATAGTTTCCGAGATATGGACTATCGATAATTTACACCTTAGGCTCTGCTTCTAACTTGGGCCCAAATCGTAAAATGGTCTTATCTATTAGCGATTTCGTTCCAATTCACATTCCAAGTAATATTCGGCATGCTAATTACATTGCCGGTTGCCAAATTGCATTATCTCTTATAGTTTCCGAGATATGGACTATCGATAATTTACACCTTAGGCTCTGCTTCTAACTTGGGCCCAAATTGTAAAATGGTCTTATCTATTGGCGATTTCGTTCCAATTCACATTCCAAGTAATATTCGGCATGCTAATTACATTGTCGGTTGCCAAATTGCATTAACTCTTATAGTTTCCGAGATATGGACTATCGATAATTTACACCTTAGGCTCTGCTTCTAATTTGGGCCCAAATTGTAAAATGGTCTTATCTATTGGCGATTTCGTTCCAATTCACATTCCAAGTAATATTCGGCATGCTAATTACATTGCCGGTTGCCAAATTGCATTATCTCTTATAGTTTCCGAGATATGGACTATCGATAATTTACACCATAGGCTCTGCTTATAACTTGGGCCCAAATTGTAAAATGGTCTTATCTATTGGCGATTTCGTTCCATCTCACATTCCAAGTAATATTCGGCATGCTAATTACATTGCCGGTTGCCAAATTGCATTATCTCTTATAGTTTCCGAGATATGGACTATCGATAATTTACACCTTAGGCTCTGCTTCTAACTTGGGCCCAAATTGTAAAATGGTCTTATCTATTGGCGATTTCGTTCCAATTCACATTCCAAGTAATATTCGGCATGCTAATTACATTGCCGGTTGCCAAATTGCATTATCTCTTATAGTTTCCGAGATATGGACTATCGATAATTTACACCTTAGGCTCTGCTTCTAACTTGGGCCCAAATTGTAAAATATTCTTATCTATTGGCGATTTCGCCCCAATTCACATTCCAAGTGATATTCGGCATGCTAATTACATTGCCGCTTGCGAAATTGCATTATCTCTTATAGTTTCCGAGATATGGACTATCAATAATTTACACCTTAGGCTCTGCTTCTAACTTGGGCCCAAATTGTAAAATGGTCTTATCTATTGGCGATTTCGTTCCAATTCACATTCCAAGTAATATTCGGCATGCTAATTACATTGCCGGTTGCCAAATTGCATTATCTCTTATAGTTTCCGAGATATGGACTATCGATAATTTACACCTTAGGCTCTGCTTCTAACTTGGGCCCAAATTGTAAAATGGTCTTATCTATTGGCGATTTCGTTCCAATTCACATTCCAAGTAATATTCGGCATGCTAATTACATTGCCGGTTGCCAAATTGCATTATCTCTTATAGTTTCCGAGATATCGACTATCGATAATTTACACCTTAGGCTCTGCTTCTAACTTGGGCCCAAATTGTAAAATGGTCTTATCTATTGGCGATTTCGTTCCAATTCACATTCCAAGTAATATTCGGCATGCTAATTACATTGCCGGTTGCCAAATTGCATTATCTCTTATAGTTTCCGAGATATGGACTATCAATAATTTACACCTTAGGCTCTGCTTCTAACTTGGGCCCAAAATGTAAAATGGTCTTATCTATTGGCGATTTCGTTCCAATTCACATTCCAAGTAATATTCGGCATGCTAATTACATTGCTGGTTGCCAAATTGCATTATCTCTTATAGTTTCCGAGATATGGACTATCGATAATTTACACCTTAGGCTCTGCTTCTAACTTGGGCCCAAATTGTAAAATGGCCTTATCTATTGGCGATTTCGTTCCAATTCACATTCCAAGTAATATTCGGCATGCTAATTACATTGCCGGTTGCCAAATTGCATGATCTCTTATAGTTTCCGAGATATGGACTATCGATAATTTACACCTTAGGCTCTGCTTCTAACTTGGGCCCAAATTGTAAAATGGTCTTACCTATTGGCGATTTCGTTCCAATTCACATTCCAAGTAATATTCGGCATGCTAATTACATTGCCGGTTGCCAAATTGCATTATCTCTTATAGTTTCCGAGATATGGACTCTCGATAATTTACACCTTAGGCTCTGCTTCTAACATGGGCCCAAATTGTAAAATGGTCTTATCTATTGGCGATGTCGTTCCAATTCACATTCCAAGTAATATTCGGCATGCTAATTACATTGCCGGTTGCCAAATTGCATTATCTCTTATAGTTTCCGAGATATGGACTATCGATAATTTACACCTTAGGCTCTGCTTCTAACTTGGGCCCAAATTGTAAAATGGTCTTATCTATTGGCGATTTCGTCCCAATTCACATTCCAAGTGATATTCGGCATGCTAATTACATTGCCGATTGCGAAATTGCATTATCTCTTATAGTTTCCGAGATATGGACTATCAATAATTTACACCTTAGGCTCTGCTTCTAACTTGGGCCCAAATTGTAAAATGGTCTTATCTATTGGCGATTTCGTTCCAATTCACATTCCAAGTAATATTCGGCATGCTAATTACATTGCCGGTTGCCAAATTGCATTATCTCTTATAGTTTCCGAGATATGGACTATCGATAATTTACACCTTAGGCTCTGCTTCTAACTTGGGCCCAAATTGTAAAATGGTCTTATCTATTGGCGATTTCGATCCAATTCACATTCCAAGTAATACTCGACATGCTAATTACATTGCCGGTTGCCAAATTGCATTATCTCTTATAGTTTCCGAGATATGGACTATCGATAATTTACACCTTAGGCTCTGCTTCTAACTTGGGCCCAAATTGTAAAATGGTCTTATCTATTGGCGATTTCGTTCCAATTCACATTCCAAGTAATATTCGGCATGCTAATTACATTGCCGGTTGCCAAATTGCATTATCTCTTATAGTTTCCGAGATATGGACTATCGATAATTTACACCTTATTCTCTGCTTCTAACTTGGGCCCAAATTGTAAAATGGTCTTATCTATTGGCGATTTCGTTCCAATTCACACTCCAAGTAATATTCGGCATGCTAATTACATTGCCGGTTGCGAAATTGCATTATCTCTTATAGTTTCCGAGATATGGACTATCAATAATTTACACCTTAGGCTCTGCTTCTAACTTGGGCCCAAATTGTAAAATGGTCTTATCTATTGGCGATTTCGTTCCAATTCACATTCCAAGTAATATTCGGCATGCTAATTACATTGCCGGTTGCCAAATTGCATTATCTCTTATAGTTTCCGAGATATGGACTATCGATAATTTACACCTTAGCCTCTGCTTCTAACTTGGGCCCAAATTGTAAAATGGTCTTATCTATTGGCGTTTTCGTTCCAATTCACATTCCAAGTAATATTCGGCATGCTAATTACATTGCCGGTTGCCAAATTGCATTATCTCTTATAGTTTCCGAGATATGGACTATCGATAATTTACACCTTAGGCTCTGCTTCTAACTTGGGCCCAAATTGTAAAATGGTCTTCTCTATTGGCGATTTCGTTCCAATTCACATTCCAAGTAATATTCGGCATGCTAATTACATTGCCGGTTGCCAAATTGCATTATCTCTTATAGTTTCCGAGATATGGACTATCGATAATTTACACATTAGGCTCTGCTTCTAACTTGTTCCCAAATTGTAAAATGGTCTTATCTATTGGCGATTTCGTTCCAATTCACATTCCAAGTAATATTCGGCATGCTAATTACATTGCCGGTTGCCAAATTGCATTATCTCTTATAGTTTCCGAGATATGGACTATCGATAATTTACACCTTAGGCTCTGTTTTAACTTGGGCCCAAATTGTAAAATGGTCTTCTCTATTGGCGATTTCGTTCCAATTCACATTCCAAGTAATATTCGGCATGCTAATTACATTGCCGGTTGCCAAATTGCATTATCTCTTATAGTTTCCGAGATATGGACTATCGATAATTTACACCTTAGGCTCTGCTTCTAACTTGGGCCCAAATTGTAAAATGGTCTTCTCTATTGGCGATTTCGTTCCAATTCACATTCCAAGTAATATTCGGCATGCTAATTACATTGCCTGTTGCCAAATTGCATTATCTCTTATAGTTTCCGAGATATGGACTATCGATAATTTACACCTTAGGCTCTGCTTCTAACTTGGGCCCAAATTGTAAAATCGTCTTATCTATTGGCGATTTCATTCCAATTCACATTCCAAGTAATATTCGGCATGCTAATTACATTGCCGGTTGCCAAATTGCATTATCTCTTATAGTTTCCGAGATATGGACTATCGATAATTTACACCTTAGGCTCTGCTTCTAACTTGGGCCCAAATTGTAAAATGGTCTTACCTATTGGCGATTTCGTTCCAATTCACATTCCAAGTAATATTCGGCATGCTAATTACATTGCCGGTTGCCAAATTGCATTATCTCTTATAGTTTCCGAGATATGGACTATCGATAATTTACACCTTAGGCTCTGCTTCTAACTTGGGCCCAAATTGTAAAATGGTCTTATCTATTGGCGATTTCGTTCCAATTCACATTCCAAGTAATATTCGGCATGCTAATTACATTGCCGGTTGCCAAATTGCATTATCTCTTATAGTTTCCGAGATATGGACTATCGATAATTTACACCTTAGGCTCTGCTTCTAACTTGGGCCCAAATTGTAAAATGGTCTTATCTATTGGCGATTTCGTTCCAATTCACATTCCAAGTAATATTCAGCATGCTAATTACATTGCCGGTTGCCAAATTGCATTATCTCTTATAGTTTCTGAGATATGGACTATCGATAATTTCCACCTATGCTCTGCTTTTAACTTGGGCCCAAATTGTAAAATGGTCTTCTCTATTGGCGATTTCGTTCCAATTCACATTCCAAGTAATATTCGGCATGCTAATTACATTGCCGGTTGCCAAATTGCATTATCTCTTATAGTTTCCGAGATATGGACTATCGATAATTTACACCTTAGGCTCTGCTTCTAACTTGGGCCCAAATTGTAAAATGGTCTTCTCTATTGGCGATTTCGTTCCAATTCACATTCCAAGTAATATTCGGCATGCTAATTACATTGCCGGTTGCCAAATTGCATTATCTCTTATAGTTTCCGAGATATGGACTATCGATAATTTACACCTTAGGCTCTGCTTCTAACTTGGGCCCAAATTGTAAAATCGTCTAATCTATTGGCGATTTCGTTCCAATTCACATTCCAAGTAATATTCGGCATGCTAATTACATTGCCGGTTGCCAAATTGCATTATCTCTTATAGTTTCCGAGATATGGACTATCGATAATTTACACCTTAGGCTCTGCTTCTAACTTGGGCCCAAATTGTAAAATGGTCTTACCTATTGGCGATTTCGTTCCAATTCACATTCCAAGTAATATTCGGCATGCTAATTACATTACCGGTTGCCAAATTGCATTATCTCTTATAGTTTCCGAGATATGGACTATCGATAATTTACACCTTAGGCTCTGCTTCTAACTTGGGCCCAAATTGTAAAATGGTCTTATCTATTGGCGATTTCGTTCCAATTCACATTCCAAGTAATATTCGGCATGCTAATTGCATTGCCGGTTGCCAAATTGCATTATCTCTTATAGTTTCCGAGATATGGACTATCGATAATTTACATCTTACGCTCTGCTTCTAACTTGGGCCCAAATTATAAAATCGTCTTATCTATTGGCGATTTTGTTCCAATTCACATTCCAAGTAATATTCGGCATGCTAATTACATTGCCGGTTGCCAAATTGCATTATCTCTTATAGTTTCCGAGATATGGACTATCGATAATTTACACCTTAGGCTCTGCTTCTAACTTGGGCCCAAATTGTAAAATGGTCTTATCTATTGGCGATTTCGTTCCAATTCACATTCCAAGTAATATCCGGCATGCTAATTACATTGCCGGTTGCCAAATTGAATTATCTCTTATAGTTTCCGAGATATGGACTATCGATAATTTACACCTTAGGCTCTGCTTCTAACTTGGGCCCAAATTGTAAAATGGTCTTATCTATTGGCGATTTCGTTCCAATTCACATTCCAAGTAATATTCGGCATGCTAATTACATTGCCGGTTGCCAAATTGCATTATCTCTTATAGTTTCCGAGATATGGACTATCGATAATTTACACCTTAGGCTCTGCTTCTAACTTGGGCCCAAATCGTAAAATGGTCTTATCTATTAGCGATTTCGTTCCAATTCACATTCCAAGTAATATTCGGCATGCTAATTACATTGCCGGTTGCCAAATTGCATTATCTCTTATAGTTTCCGAGATATGGACTATCAATAATTTACACCTTAGGCTCTGCTTCTAACTTGGGCCCAAAATGTAAAATGGTCTTATCTATTGGCGATTTCGTTCCAATTCACATTCCAAGTAATATTCGGCATGCTAATTACATTGCCGGTTGCCAAATTGCATTATCTCTTATAGTTTCCGAGATATGGACTATCGATAATTTACACCTTAGGCTCTGCTTCTAACTTGGGCCCAAATTGTAAAATGGCCTTATCTATTGGCGATTTCATTCCAATTCACATTCCAAGTAATATTCGGCATGCTAATTACATTGCCGGTTGCCAAATTGTATTATCTCTTATAGTTTCCGAGATATGGACTATCGATAATTTACACCTTAGGCTCTGCTTCTAACTTGGGCCCAAATTGTAAAATGGTCTTACCTATTGGCGATTTCGTTCCAATTCACATTCCCAGTAATATTCGGCATGCTAATTACATTGCCGGTTGCCAAATTGCATTATCTCTTATAGTTTCCGAGATATGGACTCTCGATAATTTACACCTTAGGCTCTGCTTCTAACATGGGCCCAAATTGTAAAATGGTCTTATCTATTGGCGATTTCGTTCCAATTCACATTCCAAGTAATATTCGGCATGCTAATTACATTGCCGGTTGCCAAATTGCATTATCTCTTATAGTTTCCGAGATATGGACTATCGATAATTTACACCTTAGGCTCTGCTTCTAACTTGGGCCCAAATTGTAAAATGGTCTTATCTATTGGCGATTTCGTCCCAATTCACATTCCAAGTGATATTCGGCATGCTAATTACATTGCCGATTGCGAAATTGCATTATCTCTTATAGTTTCCGAGATATGGACTATCAATAATTTACACCTTAGGCTCTGCTTCTAACTTGGGCCCAAATTGTAAAATGGTCTTATCTATTGGCGATTTCGTTCCAATTCACATTCCAAGTAATATTCGGCATGCTAATTACATTGCCGGTTGCCAAATTGCATTATCTCTTATAGTTTCCGAGATATGGACTATCGATAATTTACACCTTAGGCTCTGCTTCTAACTTGGGCCCAAATTGTAAAATGGTCTTATCTATTGGCGATTTCGATCCAATTCACATTCCAAGTAATACTCGGCATGCTAATTACATTGCCGGTTGCCAAATTGCATTATCTCTTATAGTTTCCGAGATATGGACTATCGATAATTTACACCTTAGGCTCTGCTTCTAACTTGGGCCCAAATTGTAAAATGGTCTTATCTATTGGCGATTTCGTTCCAATTCACATTCCAAGTAATATTCGGCATGCTAATTACATTGCCGGTTGCCAAATTGCATTATCTCTTATAGTTTCCGAGATATGGACTATCGATAATTTACACCTTATTCTCTGCTTCTAACTTGGGCCCAAATTGTAAAATGGTCTTATCTATTGGCGATTTCGTTCCAATTCACACTCCAAGTAATATTCGGCATGCTAATTACATTGCCGGTTGCCAAATTGCATTATCTCTTATAGTTTCCGAGATATGGACTATCGATAATTTACACCTTAGGCTCTGCTTCTAACTTGGGCCCAAATTGTAAAATGGTCTTCTCTATTGGCGATTTCGTTCCAATTCACATTCCAAGTAATATTCGGCATGCTAATTACATTGCCGGTTGCCAAATTGCATTATCTCTTATAGTTTCCGAGATATGGACTATCGATAATTTACACCTTAGGCTCTGCTTCTAACTTGTTCCCAAATTGTAAAATGGTCTTATCTATTGGCGATTTCGTTCCAATTCACATTCCAAGTAATATTCGGCATGCTAATTACATTGCCGGTTGCCAAATTGCATTATCTCTTATAGTTTCCGAGATATGGACTATCGATAATTTACACCTTAGGCTCTGTTTTAACTTGGGCCCAAATTGTAAAATGGTCTTCTCTATTGGCGATTTCGTTCCAATTCACATTCCAAGTAATATTCGGCATGCTAATTACATTGCCTGTTGCCAAATTGCATTATCTCTTATAGTTTCCGAGATATGGACTATCGATAATTTACACCTTAGGCTCTGCTTCTAACTTGGGCCCAAATTGTAAAATGGTCTTCTCTATTGGCGATTTCGTCCCAATTCACATTCCAAGTAATATTCGGCATGCTAATTTCATTGCCTGTTGCCAAATTGCATTATCTCTTATAGTTTCCGAGATATGGACTATCGATAATTTACACCTTAGGCTCTGCTTCTAACTTGGGCCCAAATTGTAAAATCGTCTTATCTATTGGCGATTTCGTTCCAATTCACATTCCAAGTAATATTCGGCATGCTAATTACATTGCCGGTTGCCAAATTGCATTATCTCTTATAGTTTCCGAGATATGGACTATCGATAATTTACACCTTAGGCTCTGCTTCTAACTTGGGCCCAAATTGTAAAATGGTCTTACCTATTGGCGATTTCGTTCCAATTCACATTCCAAGTAATATTCGGCATGCTAATTACATTGCCGGTTGCCAAATTGCATTATCTCTTATAGTTTCCGAGATATGGACTATCGATAATTTACACCTTAGGCTCTGCTTCTAACTTGGGCCCAAATTGTAAAATGGTCTTATCTATTGGCGATTTCGTTCCAATTCACATTCCAAGTAATATTCGGCATGCTAATTACATTGCCGGTTGCCAAATTGCATTATCTCTTATAGTTTCCAAGATATGGACTATCGATAATTTACATCTTAGCCTCTGCTTCTAACTTGGGCCCAAATTGTAAAATGGTCTTATCTATTGGCGTTTTCGTTCCAATTCACATTCCAAGTAATATTCGGCATGCTAATTACATTGCCGGTTGCCAAATTGCATTATCTCTTATAGTTTCCGAGATATGGACTATCGATAATTTACACCTTAGGCTCTGCTTCTAACTTGGGCCCAAATTGTAAAATCGTCTTATCTATTGGCGATTTCGTTCCAATTCACATTCCAAGTAATATTCGGCATGCTAATTACATTGCCGGTTGCCAAATTGCATTATCTCTTATAGTTTCCGAGATATGGACTATCGATAATTTACACCTTAGCCTCTGCTTCTAACTTGGGCCCAAATTGTAAAATGGTCTTACCTATTGGCGATTTCGTTCCAATTCACATTCCAAGTGATATTCGGCATGGTAATTACATTGCCGGTTGCGAAATTGCATTATCTCTTATAGTTTCCGAGATATGGACTATCAATAATTTACACCTTAGGCTCTGCTTCTAACTTGGGCCCAAATTGTAAAATGGTCTTATCTATTGGCGATTTCGTTCCAATTCACATTCCAAGTAATATTCGGCATGCTAATTACATTGCCGGTTGCCAAATTGCATTATCTCTTATAGTTTCCGAGATATGGACTATCGATAATTTACACCTTAGGCTCTGCTTCTAACTTGGGCCCAAATTGTAAAATGGTCTTATCTATTGGCGATTTCGTTCCAATTCACATTCCAAGTAATATTCGGCATGCTAATTACATTGCCGGTTGCCAAATTGCATTATCTCTTATAGTTTCCGAGATATGGACTATCAATAATTTACACCTTAGGCTCTGCTTCTAACTTGGGCCCAAATTGTAAAATGGTCTTATCTATTGGCGATTTCGTTCCAATTCACATTCCAAGTAATATTCGGCATGCTAATTACATTGCCGGTTGCCAAATTGCATTATCTCTTATAGTTTCCGAGATATGGACTATCGATAATTTACACCTTAGGCTCTGCTTCTAACTTGGGCCCAAATTGTAAAATGGCCTTATCTATTGGCGATTTCGTTCCAATTCACATTCCAAGTAATATTCGGCATGCTAATTACATTGCCGGTTGCCAAATTGCATTATCTCTTATAGTTTCCGAGATATGGACTATCGATAATTTACACCTTAGGCTCTGCTTCTAACTTGGGCCCAAATTGTAAAATGGTCTTATCTATTGGCGATTTCGTTCCAATTCACATTCCAAGTAATATTCGGCATGCTAATTACATTGCCGGTTGCCAAATTGCATTATCTCTTATAGTTTCCGAGATATGGACTATCAATAATTTACACCTTAGGCTCTGCTTCTAACTTGGGCCCAAATTGTAAAATGGTCTTATCTATTGGCGATTTCGTTCCAATTCACATTCCAAGTAATATTCGGCATGCTAATTACATTGCCGGTTGCCAAATTGCATTATCTCTTATAGTTTCCGAGATATGGACTATCGATAATTTACACCTTAGGCTCTGCTTCTAACTTGGGCCCAAATTGTAAAATGGTCTTATCTATTGGCGATTTCGTTCCAATTCACATTCCAAGTAATATTCGGCATGCTAATTACATTGCCGGTTGCCAAATTGCATTATCTCTTATAGTTTCCGAGATATGGACTATCGATAATTTACACCTTAGGCTCTGCTTCTAACTTGGGCCCAAATTGTAAAATGGTCTTATCTATTGGCGATTTCGTTCCAATTCACATTCCAAGTAATATTCGGCATGCTAATTACATTGCCGGTTGCCAAATTGCATTATCTCTTATAGTTTCCGAGATATGGACTATCGATAATTTACACCTTAGGCTCTGCTTCTAACTTGGGCCCAAATTGTAAAATGGTCTTATCTATTGGCGATTTCGTTCCAATTCACATTCCAAGTAATATTCGGCATGCTAATTACATTGCCGGTTGCCAAATTGCATTATCTCTTATAGTTTCCGAGATATGGACTATCGATAATTTACACCTTAGGCTCTGCTTCTAACTTGGGCCCAAATTGTAAAATGGTCTTATCTATTGGCGATTTCGTTCCAATTCACATTCCAAGTAATATTCGGCATGCTAATTACATTGCCGGTTGCCAAATTGCATTATCTCTTATAGTTTCCGAGATATGGACTATCGATAATTTACACCTTAGGCTCTGCTTCTAACTTGGGCCCAAATTGTAAAATGGTCTTATCTATTGGCGATTTCGTTCCAATTCACATTCCAAGTAATATTCGGCATGCTAATTACATTGCCGGTTGCCAAATTGCATTATCTCTTATAGTTTCCGAGATATGGACTATCGATAATTTACACCTTAGGCTCTGCTTCTAACTTGGGCCCAAATTGTAAAATGGTCTTATCTATTGGCGATTTCGTTCCAATTCACATTCCAAGTAATATTCGGCATGCTAATTACATTGCCGGTTGCCAAATTGCATTATCTCTTATAGTTTCCGAGATATGGACTATCGATAATTTACACCTTAGGCTCTGCTTCTAACTTGGGCCCAAATTGTAAAATGGTCTTATCTATTGGCGATTTCGTCCCAATTCACATTCCAAGTAATATTCGGCATGCTAATTACATTGCCGGTTGCCAAATTGCATTATCTCTTATAGTTTCCGAGATATGGACTATCAATAATTTACACCTTAGGCTCTGCTTCTAACTTGGGCCCAAATTGTAAAATGGTCTTATCTATTGGCGATTTCGTTCCAATTCACATTCCAAGTAATATTCGGCATGCTAATTACATTGCCGGTTGCCAAATTGCATTATCTCTTATAGTTTCCGAGATATGGACTATCGATAATTTACACCTTAGGCTCTGCTTCTAACTTGGGCCCAAATTGTAAAATGGTCTTATCTATTGGCGATTTCGTTCCAATTCACATTCCAAGTAATATTCGGCATGCTAATTACATTGCCGGTTGCCAAATTGCATTATCTCTTATAGTTTCCGAGATATGGACTATCGATAATTTACACCTTAGGCTCTGCTTCTAACTTGGGCCCAAATTGTAAAATGGTCTTATCTATTGGCGATTTCGTTCCAATTCACATTCCAAGTAATATTCGGCATGCTAATTACATTGCCGGTTGCCAAATTGCATTATCTCTTATAGTTTCCGAGATATGGACTATCGATAATTTACACCTTAGGCTCTGCTTCTAACTTGGGCCCAAATTGTAAAATGGTCTTATCTATTGGCGATTTCGTTCCAATTCACATTCCAAGTAATATTCGGCATGCTAATTACATTGCCGGTTGCCAAATTGCATTATCTCTTATAGTTTCCGAGATATGGACTATCGATAATTTACACCTTAGGCTCTGCTTCTAACTTGGGCCCAAATTGTAAAATGGTCTTATCTATTGGCGATTTCGTTCCAATTCACATTCCAAGTAATATTCGGCATGCTAATTACATTGCCGGTTGCCAAATTGCATTATCTCTTATAGTTTCCGAGATATGGACTATCGATAATTTACACCTTAGGCTCTGCTTCTAACTTGGGCCCAAATTGTAAAATGGTCTTACCTATTGGCGATTTCGTTCCAATTCACATTCCAAGTAATATTCGGCATGCTAATTACATTGCCGGTTGCCAAATTGCATTATCTCTTATAGTTTCCGAGATATGGACTATCGATAATTTACACCTTAGGCTCTGCTTCTAACTTGGGCCCAAATTGTAAAATGGTCTTATCTATTGGCGATTTCGTTCCAATTCACATTCCAAGTAATATTCGGCATGCTAATTACATTGCCGGTTGCCAAATTGCATTATCTCTTATAGTTTCCGAGATATGGACTATCGATAATTTACACCTTAGGCTCTGCTTCTAACTTGGGCCCAAATTGTAAAATGGTCTTATCTATTGGCGATTTCGTTCCAATTCACATTCCAAGTAATATTCGGCATGCTAATTACATTGCCGGTTGCCAAATTGCATTATCTCTTATAGTTTCCGAGATATGGACTATCAATAATTTACACCTTAGGCTCTGCTTCTAACTTGGGCCCAAATTGTAAAATGGTCTTATCTATTGGCGATTTCGTTCCAATTCACATTCCAAGTAATATTCGGCATGCTAATTACATTGCCGGTTGCCAAATTGCATTATCTCTTATAGTTTCCGAGATATGGACTATCGATAATTTACACCTTAGGCTCTGCTTCTAACTTGGGCCCAAATTGTAAAATGGTCTTATCTATTGGCGATTTCGTTCCAATTCACATTCCAAGTAATATTCGGCATGCTAATTACATTGCCGGTTGCCAAATTGCATTATCTCTTATAGTTTCCGAGATATGGACTATCGATAATTTACACCTTAGGCTCTGCTTCTAACTTGGGCCCAAATTGTAAAATGGTCTTATCTATTGGCGATTTCGTTCCAATTCACATTCCAAGTAATATTCGGCATGCTAATTACATTGCCGGTTGCCAAATTGCATTATCTCTTATAGTTTCCGAGATATGGACTATCGATAATTTACACCTTAGGCTCTGCTTCTAACTTGGGCCCAAATTGTAAAATGGTCTTATCTATTGGCGATTTCGTTCCAATTCACATTCCAAGTAATATTCGGCATGCTAATTACATTGCCGGTTGCCAAATTGCATTATCTCTTATAGTTTCCGAGATATGGACTATCGATAATTTACACCTTAGGCTCTGCTTCTAACTTGGGCCCAAATTGTAAAATGGTCTTATCTATTGGCGATTTCGTTCCAATTCACATTCCAAGTAATATTCGGCATGCTAATTACATTGCCGGTTGCCAAATTGCATTATCTCTTATAGTTTCCGAGATATGGACTATCGATAATTTACACCTTAGGCTCTGCTTCTAACTTGGGCCCAAATTGTAAAATGGTCTTATCTATTGGCGATTTCGTTCCAATTCACATTCCAAGTAATATTCGGCATGCTAATTACATTGCCGGTTGCCAAATTGCATTATCTCTTATAGTTTCCGAGATATGGACTATCGATAATTTACACCTTAGGCTCTGCTTCTAACTTGGGCCCAAATTGTAAAATGGTCTTCTCTATTGGCGATTTCGTTCCAATTCACATTCCAAGTAATATTCGGCATGCTAATTACATTGCCGGTTGCCAAATTGCATTATCTCTTATAGTTTCCGAGATATGGACTATCGATAATTTACACCTTAGGCTCTGCTTCTAACTTGGTCCCAAATTGTAAAATGGTCTTATCTATTGGCGATTTCGTTCCAATTCACATTCCAAGTAATATTCGGCATGCTAATTACATTGCCGGTTGCCAAATTGCATTATCTCTTATAGTTTCCGAGATATGGACTATCGATAATTTACACCTTAGGCTCTGTTTTAACTTGGGCCCAAATTGTAAAATGGTCTTATCTATTGGCGATTTCGTTCCAATTCACATTCCAAGTAATATTCGGCATGCTAATTACATTGCCGGTTGCCAAATTGCATTATCTCTTATAGTTTCCGAGATATGGACTATCGATAATTTACACCTTAGGCTTTGCTTCTAACTTGGGCCCAAATTGTAAAATGGTCTTATCTATTGGCGATTTCGTTCCAATTCACATTCCAAGTAATATTCGGCATGCTAATTACATTGCCGGTTGCCAAATTGCATTATCTCTTATAGTTTCCGAGATATGGACTATCGATAATTTACACCTTAGGCTCTGCTTCTAACTTGGGCCCAAATTGTAAAATGGTCTTATCTATTGGCGATTTCGTTCCAATTCACATTCCAAGTAATATTCGGCATGCTAATTACATTGCCGGTTGCCAAATTGCATTATCTCTTATAGTTTCCGAGATATGGACTATCGATAATTTACACCTTAGGCTCTGCTTCTAACTTGGGCCCAAATTGTAAAATGGTCTTATCTATTGGCGATTTCGTTCCAATTCACATTCCAAGTAATATTCGGCATGCTAATTACATTGCCGGTTGCCAAATTGCATTATCTCTTATAGTTTCCGAGATATGGACTATCGATAATTTACACCTTAGGCTCTGCTTCTAACTTGGTCCCAAATTGTAAAATGGTCTTATCTATTGGCGATTTCGTTCCAATTCACATTCCAAGTAATATTCGGCATGCTAATTACATTGCCGGTTGCCAAATTGCATTATCTCTTATAGTTTCCGAGATATGGACTATCGATAATTTACACCTTAGGCTCTGTTTTAACTTGGGCCCAAATTGTAAAATGGTCTTATCTATTGGCGATTTCGTTCCAATTCACATTCCAAGTAATATTCGGCATGCTAATTACATTGCCGGTTGCCAAATTGCATTATCTCTTATAGTTTCCGAGATATGGACTATCGATAATTTACACCTTAGGCTCTGCTTCTAACTTGGGCCCAAATTGTAAAATGGTCTTATCTATTGGCGATTTCGTTCCAATTCACATTCCAAGTAATATTCGG
The DNA here is from genome assembly GCF_030347505.1 of Rhynchophorus ferrugineus. Classification (NCBI taxonomy): domain Eukaryota; kingdom Metazoa; phylum Arthropoda; class Insecta; order Coleoptera; family Curculionidae; genus Rhynchophorus; species Rhynchophorus ferrugineus. The sequence goes on from NW_027472580.1 coordinate 65,854,465, forward strand.
CATGCTAATTACATTGCCGGTTGCCAAATTGCATTATCTCTTATAGTTTCCGAGATATGGACTATCGATAATTTACACCTTAGGCTCTGCTTCTAACTTGGGCCCAAATTGTAAAATGGTCTTATCTATTGGCGATTTCGTTCCAATTCACATTCCAAGTAATATTCGGCATGCTAATTACATTGCCGGTTGCCAAATTGCATTATCTCTTATAGTTTCCGAGATATGGACTATCGATAATTTACACCTTAGGCTCTGCTTCTAACTTGGGCCCAAATTGTAAAATGGTCTTATCTATTGGCGATTTCGTTCCAATTCACATTCCAAGTAATATTCGGCATGCTAATTACATTGCCGGTTGCCAAATTGCATTATCTCTTATAGTTTCCGAGATATGGACTATCGATAATTTACACCTTAGGCTCTGCTTCTAACTTGGGCCCAAATTGTAAAATGGTCTTATCTATTGGCGATTTCGTTCCAATTCACATTCCAAGTAATATTCGGCATGCTAATTACATTGCCGGTTGCCAAATTGCATTATCTCTTATAGTTTCCGAGATATGGACTATCGATAATTTACACCTTAGCCTCTGCTTCTAACTTGGGCCCAAATTGTAAAATGGTCTTATCTATTGGCGATTTCGTTCCAATTCACATTCCAAGTAATATTCGGCATGCTAATTACATTGCCGGTTGCCAAATTGCATTATCTCTTATAGTTTCCGAGATATGGACTATCGATAATTTACACCTTAGGCTCTGCTTCTAACTTGGGCCCAAATTGTAAAATGGTCTTATCTATTGGCGATTTCGTTCCAATTCACATTCCAAGTAATATTCGGCATGCTAATTACATTGCCGGTTGCCAAATTGCATTATCTCTTATAGTTTCCGAGATATGGACTATCGATAATTTACACCTTAGGCTCTGCTTCTAACTTGGGCCCAAATTGTAAAATGGTCTTATCTATTGGCGATTTCGTTCCAATTCACATTCCAAGTAATATTCGGCATGCTAATTACATTGCCGGTTGCCAAATTGCATTATCTCTTATAGTTTCCGAGATATGGACTATCGATAATTTACACCTTAGGCTCTGCTTCTAACTTGGGCCCAAATTGTAAAATGGTCTTCTCTATTGGCGATTTCGTTCCAATTCACATTCCAAGTAATATTCGGCATGCTAATTACATTGCCGGTTGCCAAATTGCATTATCTCTTATAGTTTCCGAGATATGGACTATCGATAATTTACACCTTAGGCTCTGCTTCTAACTTGGGCCCAAATTGTAAAATGGTCTTCTCTATTGGCGATTTCGTTCCAATTCACATTCCAAGTAATATTCGGCATGCTAATTACATTGCCGGTTGCCAAATTGCATTATCTCTTATAGTTTCCGAGATATGGACTATCGATAATTTACACCTTAGGCTCTGCTTCTAACTTGGGCCCAAATTGTAAAATGGTCTTATCTATTGGCGATTTCGTTCCAATTCACATTCCAAGTAATATTCGGCATGCTAATTACATTGCCGGTTGCCAAATTGCATTATCTCTTATAGTTTCCGAGATATGGACTATCGATAATTTACACCTTAGGCTCTGCTTCTAACTTGGGCCCAAATTGTAAAATGGTCTTCTCTATTGGCGATTTCGTTCCAATTCACATTCCAAGTAATATTCGGCATGCTAATTACATTGCCGGTTGCCAAATTGCATTATCTCTTATAGTTTCCGAGATATGGACTATCGATAATTTACACCTTAGGCTCTGCTTCTAACTTGGGCCCAAATTGTAAAATGGTCTTATCTATTGGCGATTTCGTTCCAATTCACATTCCAAGTAATATTCGGCATGCTAATTACATTGCCGGTTGCCAAATTGCATTATCTCTTATAGTTTCCGAGATATGGACTATCGATAATTTACACCTTAGGCTCTGCTTCTAACTTGGGCCCAAATTGTAAAATCGTCTTATCTATTGGCGATTTCGTTCCAATTCACATTCCAAGTAATATTCGGCATGCTAATTACATTGCCGGTTGCCAAATTGCATTATCTCTTATAGTTTCCGAGATATGGACTATCGATAATTTACACCTTAGGCTCTGCTTCTAACTTGGGCCCAAATTGTAAAATGGTCTTCTCTATTGGCGATTTCGTTCCAATTCACATTCCAAGTAATATTCGGCATGCTAATTACATTGCCGGTTGCCAAATTGCATTATCTCTTATAGTTTCCGAGATATGGACTATCGATAATTTACACCTTAGGCTCTGCTTCTAACTTGTTCCCAAATTGTAAAATGGTCTTATCTATTGGCGATTTCGTTCCAATTCACATTCCAAGTAATATTCGGCATGCTAATTACATTGCCGGTTGCCAAATTGCATTATCTCTTATAGTTTCCGAGATATGGACTATCGATAATTTACACCTTAGGCTCTGTTTTAACTTGGGCCCAAATTGTAAAATGGTCTTCTCTATTGGCGATTTCGTTCCAATTCACATTCCAAGTAATATTCGGCATGCTAATTACATTGCCGGTTGCCAAATTGCATTATCTCTTATAGTTTCCGAGATATGGACTATCGATAATTTACACCTTAGGCTCTGCTTCTAACTTGGGCCCAAATTGTAAAATGGTCTTCTCTATTGGCGATTTCGTTCCAATTCACATTCCAAGTAATATTCGGCATGCTAATTACATTGCCTGTTGCCAAATTGCATTATCTCTTATAGTTTCCGAGATATGGACTATCGATAATTTACACCTTAGGCTCTGCTTCTAACTTGGGCCCAAATTGTAAAATCGTCTTATCTATTGGCGATTTCGTTCCAATTCACATTCCAAGTAATATTCGGCATGCTAATTACATTGCCGGTTGCCAAATTGCATTATCTCTTATAGTTTCCGAGATATGGACTATCGATAATTTACACCTTAGGCTCTGCTTCTAACTTGGGCCCAAATTGTAAAATGGTCTTACCTATTGGCGATTTCGTTCCAATTCACATTCCAAGTAATATTCGGAATGCTAATTACATTGCCGGTTGCCAAATTGCATTATCTCTTATAGTTTCCGAGATATGGACTATCGATAATTTACACCTTAGGCTCTGCTTCTAACTTGGGCCCAAATTGTAAAATGGTCTTATCTATTGGCGATTTCGTTCCAATTCACATTCCAAGTAATATTCGGCATGCTAATTACATTGCCGGTTGCCAAATTGCATTATCTCTTATAGTTTCCGAGATATGGACTATCGATAATTTACATCTTAGCCTCTGCTTCTAACTTGGGCCCAAATTGTAAAATGGTCTTATCTATTGGCGTTTTCGTTCCAATTCACATTCCAAGTAATATTCGGCATGCTAATTACATTGCCGGTTGCCAAATTGCATTATCTCTTATAGTTTCCGAGATATGGACTATCGATAATTTACACCTTAGGCTCTGCTTCTAACTAGGGCCCAAATTGTAAAATGGTCTTCTCTATTGGCGATTTCGTTCCAATTCACATTCCAAGTAATATTCGGCATGCTAATTACATTGCCGGTTGCCAAATTGCATTATCTCTTATAGTTTCCGAGATATGGACTATCGATAATTTACACCTTAGGCTCTGCTTCTAACTTGGGCCCAAATTGTAAAATGGTCTTATCTATTGGCGATTTCGTTCCAATTCACATTCCAAGTAATATTCGGCATGCTAATTACATTGCCGGTTGCCAAATTGCATTATCTCTTATAGTTTCTGAGATATGGACTATCGATAATTTACACCTTAGGCTCTGCTTTTAACTTGGGCCCAAATTGTAAAATGGTCTTCTCTATTGGCGATTTCGTTCCAATTCACATTCCAAGTAATATTCGGCATGCTAATTACATTGCCGGTTGCCAAATTGCATTATCTCTTATAGTTTCCGAGATATGGACTATCGATAATTTACACCTTAGGCTCTGCTTCTAACTTGGGCCCAAATTGTAAAATGGTCTTCTCTATTGGCGATTTCGTTCCAATTCACATTCCAAGTAATATTCGGCATGCTAATTACATTGCCGGTTGCCAAATTGCATTATCTCTTATAGTTTCCGAGATATGGACTATCGATAATTTACACCTTAGGCTCTGCTTCTAACTTGGGCCCAAATTGTAAAATCGTCTTATCTATTGGCGATTTCGTTCCAATTCACATTCCAAGTAATATTCGGCATGCTAATTACATTGCCGGTTGCCAAATTGCATTATCTCTTATAGTTTCCGAGATATGGACTATCGATAATTTACACCTTAGGCTCTGCTTCTAACTTGGGCCCAAATTGTAAAATGGTCTTACCTATTGGCGATTTCGTTCCAATTCACATTCCAAGTAATATTCGGCATGCTAATTACATTACCGGTTGCCAAATTGCATTATCTCTTATAGTTTCCGAGATATGGACTATCGATAATTTACACCTTAGGCTCTGCTTCTAACTTGGGCCCAAATTGTAAAATGGTCTTATCTATTGGCGATTTCGTTCCAATTCACATTCCAAGTAATATACGGCATGCTAATTACATTGCCGGTTGCCAAATTGCATTATCTCTTATAGTTTCCGAGATATGGACTATCGATAATTTACATCTTACGCTCTGCTTCTAACTTGGGCCCAAATTGTAAAATCGTCTTATCTATTGGCGATTTTGTTCCAATTCACATTCCAAGTAATATTCGGCATGCTAATTACATTGCCGGTTGCCAAATTGCATTATCTCTTATAGTTTCCGAGATATGGACTATCGATAATTTACACCTTAGGCTCTGCTTCTAACTTGGGCCCAAATTGTAAAATGGTCTTATCTATTGGCGATTTCGTTCCAATTCACATTCCAAGTAATATCCGGCATGCTAATTACATTGCCGGTTGCCAAATTGAATTATCTCTTATAGTTTCCGAGATATGGACTATCGATAATTTACACCTTAGGCTCTGCTTCTAACTTGGGCCCAAATTGTAAAATGGTCTTATCTATTGGCGATTTCGTTCCAATTCACATTCCAAGTAATATTCGGCATGCTAATTACATTGCCGGTTGCCAAATTGCATTATCTCTTATAGTTTCCGAGATATGGACTATCGATAATTTACACCTTAGGCTCTGCTTCTAACTTGGGCCCAAATTGTAAAATGTTCTTCTCTATTGGCGATTTCGTTCCAATTCACATTCCAAGTAATATTCGGCATGCTAATTACATTGCCGGTTGCCAAATTGCATTATCTCTTATAGTTTCCGAGATATGGACTATCGATAATTTACACCTTAGGCTCTGCTTCTAACTTGGGCCCAAATTGTAAAATGGTCTTATCTATTGGCGATTTCGTCCCAATTCACATTCCAAGTGATATTCGGCATGCTAATTACATTGCCGGTTGCGAAATTGCATTATCTCTTATAGTTTCCGAGATATGGACTATCAATAATTTACACCTTAGGCTCTGCTTCTAACTTGGGCCCAAATTGTAAAATGGTCTTATCTATTGGCGATTTCGTTCCAATTCACATTCCAAGTAATATTCGGCATGCTAATTACATTGCCGGTTGCCAAATTGCATTATCTCTTATAGTTTCCGAGATATGGACTATCGATAATTTACACCTTAGGCTCTGCTTCTAACTTTTTGCCCAAATTGTAAAATGGTCTTATCTATTGGCGATTTCGTTCCAATTCACATTCCAAGTAATATTCGGCATGCTAATTACATTGCCGGTTGCCAAATTTCATTATCTCTTATAGTTTCCGAGATATGGATTATCGATAATTTACACCTTAGGCTCTGCTTCTAACTTGGGCCCAAATTGTAAAATGGTCTTGTCTATTGGCGTTTTCGTTCCAATTCACATTCCAAGTAATATTCGGCATGCTAATTACATTGCCGGTTGCCAAATTGCATTATCTCTTATAGTTTCCGAGATATGGACTATCGATAATTTACACCTTAGGCTCTGCTTCTAACTTTTTGCCCAAATTGTAAAATGGTCTTATCTATTGGCGATTTCGTTCCAATTCACATTCCAAGTAATATTCGGCATGCTAATTACATTGCCGGTTGCCAAATTTCATTATCTCTTATAGTTTCCGAGATATGGATTATCGATAATTTACACCTTAGGCTCTGCTTCTAACTTGGGCCCAAATTGTAAAATGGTCTTGTCTATTGGCGTTTTCGTTCCAATTCACATTCCAAGTAATATTCGGCATGCTAATTACATTGCCGGTTGCCAAATTGCATTATCTCTTATAGTTTCCGAGATATGAACTATCGATAATTTACACCTTAGGCTCTGCTTCTAACTTGGGCCCAAATTGTAAAATGGTCTTCTCTATTGGCGATTTCGTTCCAATTCACATTCCAAGTAATATTCGGCATGCTAATTACATTGCCGGTTGCCAAATTGCATTATCTCTTATAGTTTCCGAGATATGGACTATCGATAAATTACACCTTAGGCTCTGCTTCTAACTTGGGCCCAAATTGTAAAATGGTCTTATCTATTGGCGTTTTCGTTCCAATTCACATTCCAAGTAATATTCGGCATGCTAATTACATTGCCGGTTGCCAAATTGCATTATCTCTTATAGTTTCCGAGATATGGACTATCAATAATTTACACCTTATTCTCTGCTTCTAACTTGGGCCCAAATTGTAAAATGGTCTTATCTATTGGCGATTTCGTTCCAATTCACACTCCAAGTAATATTCGGCATGCTAATTACATTGCCGGTTGCCAAATTGCATTATCTCTTATAGTTTCCGAGATATGGACTATCGATAATTTACACCTTAGGCTCTGCTTCTAACTTGGGCCCAAATTGTAAAATGGTCTTCTCTATTGGCGATTTCGTTCCAATTCACATTCCAAGTAATATTCGGCATGCTAATTACATTGCCGGTTGCCAAATTGCATTATCTCTTATAGTTTCCGAGATATGGACTATCGATAATTTACACCTTAGGCTCTGCTTCTAACTTGTTCCCAAATTGTAAAATGGTCTTATCTATTGGCGATTTCGTTCCAATTCACATTCCAAGTAATATTCGGCATGCTAATTACATTGCCGGTTGCCAAATTGCATTATCTCTTATAGTTTCCGAGATATGGACTATCGATAATTTACACCTTAGGCTCTGTTTTAACTTGGGCCCAAATTGTAAAATGGTCTTCTCTATTGGCGATTTCGTTCCAATTCACATTCCAAGTAATATTCGGCATGCTAATTACATTGCCTGTTGCCAAATTGCATTATCTCTTATAGTTTCCGAGATATGGACTATCGATAATTTACACCTTAGGCTCTGCTTCTAACTTGGGCCCAAATTGTAAAATGGTCTTCTCTATTGGCGATTTCGTTCCAATTCACATTCCAAGTAATATTCGGCATGCTAATTACATTGCCTGTTGCCAAATTGCATTATCTCTTATAGTTTCCGAGATATGGACTATCGATAATTTACACCTTAGGCTCTGCTTCTAACTTGGGCCCAAATTGTAAAATCGTCTTATCTATTGGCGATTTCGTTCCAATTCACATTCCAAGTAATATTCGGCATGCTAATTACATTGCCGGTTGCCAAATTGCATTATCTCTTATAGTTTCCGAGATATGGACTATCGATAATTTACACCTTAGGCTCTGCTTCTAACTTGGGCCCAAATTGTAAAATGGTCTTACCTATTGGCGATTTCGTTCCAATTCACATTCCAAGTAATATTCGGCATGCTAATTACATTGCCGGTTGCCAAATTGCATTATCTCTTATAGTTTCCGAGATATGGACTATCGATAATTTACACCTTAGGCTCTGCTTCTAACTTGGGCCCAAATTGTAAAATGGTCTTATCTATTGGCGATTTCGTTCCAATTCACATTCCAAGTAATATTCGGCATGCTAATTACATTGCCGGTTGCCAAATTGCATTATCTCTTATAGTTTCCGAGATATGGACTATCGATAATTTACATCTTAGCCTCTGCTTCTAACTTGGGCCCAAATTGTAAAATGGTCTTATCTATTGGCGTTTTCGTTCCAATTCACATTCCAAGTAATATTCGGCATGCTAATTACATTGCCGGTTGCCAAATTGCATTATCTCTTATAGTTTCCGAGATATGGACTATCGATAATTTACACCTTAGGCTCTGCTTCTAACTTGGGCCCAAATTGTAAAATCGTCTTATCTATTGGCGATTTCGTTCCAATTCACATTCCAAGTAATATTCGGCATGCTAATTACATTGCCGGTTGCCAAATTGCATTATCTCTTATAGTTTCCGAGATATGGACTATCGATAATTTACACCTTAGGCTCTGCTTCTAACTTGGGCCCAAATTGTAAAATGGTCTTACCTATTGGCGATTTCGTTCCAATTCACATTCCAAGTGATATTCGGCATGGTAATTACATTGCCGGTTGCGAAATTGCATTATCTCTTATAGTTTCCGAGATATGGACTATCAATAATTTACACCTTAGGCTCTGCTTCTAACTTGGGCCCAAATTGTAAAATGGTCTTATCTATTGGCGATTTCGTTCCAATTCACATTCCAAGTAATATTCGGCATGCTAATTACATTGCCGGTTGCCAAATTGCATTATCTCTTATAGTTTCCGAGATATGGACTATCGATAATTTACACCTTAGGCTCTGCTTCTAACTTGGGCCCAAATTGTAAAATGGTCTTATCTATTGGCGATTTCGTTCCAATTCACATTCCAAGTAATATTCGGCATGCTAATTACATTGCCGGTTGCCAAATTGCATTATCTCTTATAGTTTCCGAGATATGGACTATCGATAATTTACACCTTAGGCTCTGCTTCTAACTTGGGCCCAACTTGTAAAATGGTCTTATCTATTGGCGATTTCGTTCCAATTCACATTCCAAGTAATATTCGGCATGCTAATTACATTGCCGGTTGCCAAATTGCATTATCTCTTATAGTTTCCGAGATATGGACTATCAATAATTTACACCTTAGGCTCTGCTTCTAACTTGGGCCCAAATTGTAAAATGGTCTTATCTATTGGCGATTTCGTTCCAATTCTCTTTCCAAGTAACATTCGGCATGCTAATTACATTGCCGGTTGCCAAATTGCATTATCTCTTATAGTTTCCGAGATATGGACTATCGATAATTTACACCTTAGGCTCTGCTTCTAACTTGGGCCCAAATTGTAAAATGGCCTTATCTATTGGCGATTTCGTTCCAATTCACATTCCAAGTAATATTCGGCATGCTAATTACATTGCCGGTTGCCAAATTGCATTATCTCTTATAGTTTCCGAGATATGGACTATCGATAATTTACACCTTAGGCTCTGCTTCTAACTTGGGCCCAAATTGTAAAATGGTATTACCTATTGGCGATTTCGTTCCAATTCACACTCCAAGTAATATTCGGCATGCTAATTACATTGGTGGTTGCGATATTGCATTATCTCTTATAGTTTCCGAGATATGGACTATCAATAATTTACACCTTAGGCTCTGCTTCTAACTTGGGCCCAAATTGTAAAATGGTCTTATCTATTGGCGATTTCGTTCCAATTCACATTCCAAGTAATATTCGGCATGCTAATTACATTGCCGGTTGCCAAATTGCATTATCTCTTATAGTTTCCGAGATATGGACTATCGATAATTTACACCTTAGGCTCTGCTTCTAACTTGGGCCCAAATCGTAAAATGGTCTTATCTATTAGCGATTTCGTTCCAATTCACATTCCAAGTAATATTCGGCATGCTAATTACATTGCCGGTTGCCAAATTGCATTATCTCTTATAGTTTCCGAGATATGGACTATCGATAATTTACACCTTAGGCTCTGCTTCTAACTTGGGCCCAAATTGTAAAATGGTCTTATCTATTGGCGATTTCGTTCCAATTCACATTCCAAGTAATATTCGGCATGCTAATTACATTGTCGGTTGCCAAATTGCATTAACTCTTATAGTTTCCGAGATATGGACTATCGATAATTTACACCTTAGGCTCTGCTTCTAATTTGGGCCCAAATTGTAAAATGGTCTTATCTATTGGCGATTTCGTTCCAATTCACATTCCAAGTAATATTCGGCATGCTAATTACATTGCCGGTTGCCAAATTGCATTATCTCTTATAGTTTCCGAGATATGGACTATCGATAATTTACACCATAGGCTCTGCTTATAACTTGGGCCCAAATTGTAAAATGGTCTTATCTATTGGCGATTTCGTTCCAACTCACATTCCAAGTAATATTCGGCATGCTAATTACATTGCCGGTTGCCAAATTGCATTATCTCTTATAGTTTCCGAGATATGGACTATCGATAATTTACACCTTAGGCTCTGCTTCTAACTTGGGCCCAAATTGTAAAATGGTCTTATCTATTGGCGATTTCGTTCCAATTCACATTCCAAGTAATATTCGGCATGCTAATTACATTGCCGGTTGCCAAATTGCATTATCTCTTATAGTTTCCGAGATATGGACTATCGATAATTTACACCTTAGGCTCTGCTTCTAACTTGGGCCCAAATTGTAAAATATTCTTATCTATTGGCGATTTCGCCCCAATTCACATTCCAAGTGATATTCGGCATGCTAATTACATTGCCGCTTGCGAAATTGCATTATCTCTTATAGTTTCCGAGATATGGACTATCAATAATTTACACCTTAGGCTCTGCTTCTAACTTGGGCCCAAATTGTAAAATGGTCTTATCTATTGGCGATTTCGTTCCAATTCACATTCGAAGTAATATTCGGCATGCTAATTACATTGCCGGTTGCCAAATTGCATTATCTCTTATAGTTTCCGAGATATGGACTATCGATAATTTACACCTTAGGCTCTGCTTCTAACTTGGGCCCAAATTGTAAAATGGTCTTATCTATTGGCGATTTCGTTCCAATTCACATTCCAAGTAATATTCGGCATGCTAATTACATTGCCGGTTGCCAAATTGCATTATCTCTTATAGTTTCCGAGATATCGACTATCGATAATTTACACCTTAGGCTCTGCTTCTAACTTGGGCCCAAATTGTAAAATGGTCTTATCTATTGGCGATTTCGTTCCAATTCACATTCCAAGTAATATTCGGCATGCTAATTACATTGCCGGTTGCCAAATTGCATTATCTCTTATAGTTTCCGAGATATGGACTATCAATAATTTACACCTTAGGCTCTGCTTCTAACTTGGGCCCAAAATGTAAAATGGTCTTATCTATTGGCGATTTCGTTCCAATTCACATTCCAAGTAATATTCGGCATGCTAATTACATTGCCGGTTGCCAAATTGCATTATCTCTTATAGTTTCCGAGATATGGACTATCGATAATTTACACCTTAGGCTCTGCTTCTAACTTGGGCCCAAATTGTAAAATGGCCTTATCTATTGGCGATTTCGTTCCAATTCACATTCCAAGTAATATTCGGCATGCTAATTACATTGCCGGTTGCCAAATTGCATTATCTCTTATAGTTTCCGAGATATGGACTATCGATAATTTACACCTTAGGCTCTGCTTCTAACTTGGGCCCAAATTGTAAAATGGTCTTACCTATTGGCGATTTCGTTCCAATTCACATTCCAAGTAATATTCGGCATGCTAATTACATTGCCGGTTGCCAAATTGCATTATCTCTTATAGTTTCCGAGATATGGACTCTCGATAATTTACACCTTAGGCTCTGCTTCTAACATGGGCCCAAATTGTAAAATGGTCTTATCTATTGGCGATTTCGTTCCAATTCACATTCCAAGTAATATTCGGCATGCTAATTACATTGCCGGTTGCCAAATTGCATTATCTCTTATAGTTTCCGAGATATGGACTATCGATAATTTACACCTTAGGCTCTGCTTCTAACTTGGGCCCAAATTGTAAAATGGTCTTATCTATTGGCGATTTCGTCCCAATTCACATTCCAAGTGATATTCGGCATGCTAATTACATTGCCGATTGCGAAATTGCATTATCTCTTATAGTTTCCGAGATATGGACTATCAATAATTTACACCTTAGGCTCTGCTTCTAACTTGGGCCCAAATTGTAAAATGGTCTTATCTATTGGCGATTTCGTTCCAATTCACATTCCAAGTAATATTCGGCATGCTAATTACATTGCCGGTTGCCAAATTGCATTATCTCTTATAGTTTCCGAGATATGGACTATCGATAATTTACACCTTAGGCTCTGCTTCTAACTTGGGCCCAAATTGTAAAATGGTCTTATCTATTGGCGATTTCGATCCAATTCACATTCCAAGTAATACTCGGCATGCTAATTACATTGCCGGTTGCCAAATTGCATTATCTCTTATAGTTTCCGAGATATGGACTATCGATAATTTACACCTTAGGCTCTGCTTCTAACTTGGGCCCAAATTGTAAAATGGTCTTATCTATTGGCGATTTCGTTCCAATTCACATTCCAAGTAATATTCGGCATGCTAATTACATTGCCGGTTGCCAAATTGCATTATCTCTTATAGTTTCCGAGATATGGACTATCGATAATTTACACCTTATTCTCTGCTTCTAACTTGGGCCCAAATTGTAAAATGGTCTTATCTATTGGCGATTTCGTTCCAATTCACACTCCAAGTAATATTCGGCATGCTAATTACATTGCCGGTTGCGAAATTGCATTATCTCTTATAGTTTCCGAGATATGGACTATCAATAATTTACACCTTAGGCTCTGCTTCTAACTTGGGCCCAAATTGTAAAATGGTCTTATCTATTGGCGATTTCGTTCCAATTCACATTCCAAGTAATATTCGGCATGCTAATTACATTGCCGGTTGCCAAATTGCATTATCTCTTATAGTTTCCGAGATATGGACTATCGATAATTTACACCTTAGGCTCTGCTTCTAACTTGTTCCCAAATTGTAAAATGGTCTTATCTATTGGCGATTTCGTTCCAATTCACATTCCAAGTAATATTCGGCATGCTAATTACATTGCCGGTTGCCAAATTGCATTATCTCTTATAGTTTCCGAGATATGGACTATCGATAATTTACACCTTAGGCTCTGTTTTAACTTGGGCCCAAATTGTAAAATGGTCTTCTCTATTGGCGATTTCGTTCCAATTCACATTCCAAGTAATATTCGGCATGCTAATTACATTGCCGGTTGCCAAATTGCATTATCTCTTATAGTTTCCGAGATATGGACTATCGATAATTTACACCTTAGGCTCTGCTTCTAACTTGGGCCCAAATTGTAAAATGGTCTTCTCTATTGGCGATTTCGTTCCAATTCACATTCCAAGTAATATTCGGCATGCTAATTACATTGCCTGTTGCCAAATTGCATTATCTCTTATAGTTTCCGAGATATGGACTATCGATAATTTACACCTTAGGCTCTGCTTCTAACTTGGGCCCAAATTGTAAAATCGTCTTATCTATTGGCGATTTCGTTCCAATTCACATTCCAAGTAATATTCGGCATGCTAATTACATTGCCGGTTGCCAAATTGCATTATCTCTTATAGTTTCCGAGATATGGACTATCGATAATTTACACCTTAGGCTCTGCTTCTAACTTGGGCCCAAATTGTAAAATGGTCTTACCTATTGGCGATTTCGTTCCAATTCACATTCCAAGTAATATTCGGCATGCTAATTACATTGCCGGTTGCCAAATTGCATTATCTCTTATAGTTTCCGAGATATGGACTATCGATAATTTACACCTTAGGCTCTGCTTCTAACTTGGGCCCAAATTGTAAAATGGTCTTATCTATTGGCGATTTCGTTCCAATTCACATTCCAAGTAATATTCGGCATGCTAATTACATTGCCGGTTGCCAAATTGCATTATCTCTTATAGTTTCCGAGATATGGACTATCGATAATTTACATCTTAGCCTCTGCTTCTAACTTGGGCCCAAATTGTAAAATGGTCTTATCTATTGGCGTTTTCGTTCCAATTCACATTCCAAGTAATATTCGGCATGCTAATTACATTGCCGGTTGCCAAATTGCATTATCTCTTATAGTTTCCGAGATATGGACTATCGATAATTTACACCTTAGGCTCTGCTTCTAACTTGGGCCCAAATTGTAAAATGGTCTTCTCTATTGGCGATTTCGTTCCAATTCACATTCCAAGTAATATTCGGCATGCTAATTACATTGCCGGTTGCCAAATTGCATTATCTCTTATAGTTTCCGAGATATGGACTATCGATAATTTACACCTTAGGCTCTGCTTCTAACTTGGGCCCAAATTGTAAAATGGTCTTATCTATTGGCGATTTCGTTCCAATTCACATTCCAAGTAATATTCGGCATGCTAATTACATTGCCGGTTGCCAAATTGCATTATCTCTTATAGTTTCTGAGATATGGACTATCGATAATTTACACCTTAGGCTCTGCTTTTAACTTGGGCCCAAATTGTAAAATGGTCTTCTCTATTGGCGATTTCGTTCCAATTCACATTCCAAGTAATATTCGGCATGCTAATTACATTGCCGGTTGCCAAATTGCATTATCTCTTATAGTTTCCGAGATATGGACTATCGATAATTTACACCTTAGGCTCTGCTTCTAACTTGGGCCCAAATTGTAAAATGGTCTTCTCTATTGGCGATTTCGTTCCAATTCACATTCCAAGTAATATTCGGCATGCTAATTACATTGCCGGTTGCCAAATTGCATTATCTCTTATAGTTTCCGAGATATGGACTATCGATAATTTACATCTTACGCTCTGCTTCTAACTTGGGCCCAAATTGTAAAATCGTCTTATCTATTGGCGATTTTGTTCCAATTCACATTCCAAGTAATATTCGGCATGCTAATTACATTGCCGGTTGCCAAATTGCATTATCTCTTATAGTTTCCGAGATATGGACTATCGATAATTTACACCTTAGGCTCTGCTTCTAACTTGGGCCCAAATTGTAAAATGGTCTTATCTATTGGCGATTTCGTTCCAATTCACATTCCAAGTAATATCCGGCATGCTAATTACATTGCCGGTTGCCAAATTGAATTATCTCTTATAGTTTCCGAGATATGGACTATCGATAATTTACACCTTAGGCTCTGCTTCTAACTTGGGCCCAAATTGTAAAATGGTCTTATCTATTGGCGATTTCGTTCCAATTCACATTCCAAGTAATATTCGGCATGCTAATTACATTGCCGGTTGCCAAATTGCATTATCTCTTATAGTTTCCGAGATATGGACTATCGATAATTTACACCTTAGGCTCTGCTTCTAACTTGGGCCCAAACTGTAAAATGTTCTTCTCTATTGGCGATTTCGTTCCAATTCACATTCCAAGTAATATTCGGCATGCTAATTACATTGCCGGTTGCCAAATTGCATTATCTCTTATAGTTTCCGAGATATGGACTATCGATAATTTACACCTTAGGCTCTGCTTCTAACTTGGGCCCAAATTGTAAAATGGTCTTATCTATTGGCGATTTCGTCCCAATTCACATTCCAAGTGATATTCGGCATGCTAATTACATTGCCGGTTGCGAAATTGCATTATCTCTTATAGTTTCCGAGATATGGACTATCAATAATTTACACCTTAGGCTCTGCTTCTAACTTGGGCCCAAATTGTAAAATGGTCTTATCTATTGGCGATTTCGTTCCAATTCACATTCCAAGTAATATTCGGCATGCTAATTACATTGCCGGTTGCCAAATTGCATTATCTCTTATAGTTTCCGAGATATGGACTATCGATAATTTACACCTTAAGCTCTGCTTCTAACTTTTTGCCCAAATTGTAAAATTTTCTTATCTATTGGCGATTTCGTTCCAATTCACATTCCAAGTAATATTCGGCATGCTAATTACATTGCCGGTTGCCAAATTTCATTATCTCTTATAGTTTCCGAGATATGGATTATCGATAATTTACACCTTAGGCTCTGCTTCTAACTTGGGCCCAAATTGTAAAATGGTCTTGTCTATTGGCGTTTTCGTTCCAATTCACATTCCAAGTAATATTCGGCATGCTAATTACATTGCCGGTTGCCAAATTGCATTATCTCTTATAGTTTCCGAGATATGGACTATCGATAATTTACACCTTAGGCTCTGCTTCTAACTTTTTGCCCAAATTGTAAAATGGTCTTATCTATTGGCGATTTCGTTCCAATTCACATTCCAAGTAATATTCGGCATGCTAATTACATTGCCGGTTGCCAAATTTCATTATCTCTTATAGTTTCCGAGATATGGATTATCGATAATTTACACCTTAGGCTCTGCTTCTAACTTGGGCCCAAATTGTAAAATGGTCTTGTCTATTGGCGTTTTCGTTCCAATTCACATTCCAAGTAATATTCGGCATGCTAATTACATTGCCGGTTGCCAAATTGCATTATCTCTTATAGTTTCCGAGATATGAACTATCGATAATTTACACCTTAGGCTCTGCTTCTAACTTGGGCCCAAATTGTAAAATGGTCTTCTCTATTGGCGATTTCGTTCCAATTCACATTCCAAGTAATATTCGGCATGCTAATTACATTGCCGGTTGCCAAATTGCATTATCTCTTATAGTTTCCGAGATATGGACTATCGATAAATTACACCTTAGGCTCTGCTTCTAACTTGGGCCCAAATTGTAAAATGGTCTTATCTATTGGCGTTTTCGTTCCAATTCACATTCCAAGTAATATTCGGCATGCTAATTACATTGCCGGTTGCCAAATTGCATTATCTCTTATAGTTTCCGAGATATGGACTATCGATAATTTACACCTTAGGCTCTGCTTCTAACTTGGGCCCAAATTGTAAAATGGTCTTCTCTATTGGCGATTTCGTTCCAATTCACATTCCAAGTAATATACGGCATGCTAATTACATTGCCGGTTGCCAAATTGCATTATCTCTTATAGTTTCCGAGATATGGACTATCGATAACTTACACCTTAGGCTCTGCTTCTAACTTGGGCCCAAATTGTAAAATGGTCTTATCTATTGGCGATTTCGTTCCAATTCACATTCCAAGTAATATTCGGCATGCTAATTACATTGCCGGTTGCCAAATTGCATTATCTCTTATAGTTTCCGAGATATGGACTATCGATAATTTACACCTTAGGCTCTGCTTCTAACTTGGGCCCAAATTGTAAAATGGTCTTCTCTATTGGCGATTTCGTTCCAATTCACATTCCAAGTAATATTCGGCATGCTAATTACATTGCCGGTTGCCAAATTGCATTATCTCTTATAGTTTCCGAGATATGGACTATCGATAATTTACACCATAGGCTCTGCTTCTAACTTGGGCCCAAATTGTAAAATGGTCTTCTCTATTGGCGATTTCGTTCCAATTCACATTCCAAGTAATATTCGGCATGCTAATTACATTGCCGGTTGCCAAATTGCATTATCTCTTATAGTTTCCGAGATATGGACTATCGGTAATTTACACCTTAGGCTCTGCTTCTAACTTGGGCCCAAATTGTAAAATGGTCTTATCTATTGGCGATTTCGTTCCAATTCACATTCCAAGTAATATCCGGCATGCTAATTACATTGCCGGTTGCCAAATTGAATTATCTCTTATAGTTTCCGAGATATGGACTATCGATAATTTACACCTTAGGCTCTGCTTCTAACTTGGGCCCAAATTGTAAAATGGTCTTACCTATTGGCGATTTCGTTCCAATTCACATTCCAAGTAATATTCGGCATGCTAATTACATTGCCGGTTGCCAAATTGCATTATCTCTTATAGTTTCCGAGATATGGACTATCGATAATTTACACCTTAGGCTCTGCTTCTAACTTGGGCCCAAATTGTAAAATGGTCTTATCTATTGGCGTTTTCGTTCCAATTCACATTCCAAGTAATATTCGGCATGCTAATTACATTGCCGGTTGCCAAATTGCATTATCTCTTATAGTTTCCGAGATATGGACTATCGATAATTTACACCTTAGGCTCTGCTTCTAACTTGGGCCCAAATTGTAAAATGGTCTTCTCTATTGGCGATTTCGTTCCAATTCACATTCCAAGTAATATACGGCATGCTAATTACATTGCCGGTTGCCAAATTGCATTATCTCTTATAGTTTCCGAGATATGGACTATCGATAATTTACACCTTAGTCTCTGCTTCTAACTTGGGCCCAAATTGTAAAATGGTCTTATCTATTGGCGATTTCGTTCCAATTCACATTCCAAGTAATATTCGGCATGCTAATTACATTGCCGGTTGCCAAATTGCATTATCTCTTATAGTTTCCGAGATATGGACTATCGATAATTTACACCTTAGGCTCTGCTTCTAACTTGGGCCCAAATTGTAAAATGGTCTTCTCTATTGGCGATTTCGTTCCAATTCACATTCCAAGTAATATTCGGCATGCTAATTACATTGCCGGTTGCCAAATTGCATTATCTCTTATAGTTTCCGAGATATGGACTATCGATAATTTACACCATAGGCTCTGCTTCTAACTTGGGCCCAAATTGTAAAATGGTCTTCTCTATTGGCGATTTCGTTCCAATTCACATTCCAAGTAATATTCGGCATGCTAATTACATTGCCGGTTGCCAAATTGCATTATCTCTTATAGTTTCCGAGATATGGACTATCGAGAATTTACACCTTAGGCTCTGCTTCTAACTTGGGCCCAAATTGTAAAATCGTCTTATCTATTGGCGATTTCGTTCCAATTCACATTCCAAGTAATATTCGGCATGCTAATTACATTGCCGGTTGCCAAATTGCATTATCTCTTATAGTTTCCGAGATATGGACTATCGGTAATTTACACCTTAGGCTCTGCTTCTAACTTGGGCCCAAATTGTAAAATGGTCTTATCTATTGGCGATTTCGTTCCAATTCACATTCCAAGTAATATCCGGCATGCTAATTACATTGCCGGTTGCCAAATTGAATTATCTCTTATAGTTTCCGAGATATGGACTATCGATAATTTACACCTAAGGCTCTGCTTCTAACTTGGGCCCAAATTGTAAAATGGTCTTACCTATTGGCGATTTCGTTCCAATTCACATTCCAAGTAATATTCGGCATGCTAATTACATTGCCGGTTGCCAAATTGCATTATCTCTTATAGTTTCCGAGATATGGACTATCGATAATTTACACCTTAGGCTCTGCTTCTAACTTGGGCCCAAATTGTAAAATGGTCTTATCTATTGGCGATTTCGTTCCAATTCACATTCCAAGTAATATTCGGCATGCTAATTACATTGCCGGTTGCCAAATTGCATTATCTCTTATAGTTTCCGAGATATGGACTATCGATAATTTACATCTTAGGCTCTGCTTCTAACTTGGGCCCAAATTGTAAAATCGTCTTATCTATTGGCGATATCGTTCCAATTCACATTCCAAGTAATATTCGGCATGCTAATTACATTGCCGGTTGCCAAATTGCATTATCTCTTATAGTTTCCGAGATATGGACTATCGATAATTTATACCTTAGGCTCTGCTTCTAACTTGGGCCCAAATTGTAAAATGGTCTTATCTATTGGCGATTTCGTTCCAATTCACATTCCAAGTAATATCCGGCATGCTAATTACATTGCCGGTTGCCAAATTGAATTATCTCTTATAGTTTCCGAGATATGGACTATCGATAATTTAAACCTTAGGCTCTGCTTCTAACTTGGGCCCAAATTGTAAAATGGTCTTATCTATTGGCGATTTCGTTCCAATTCACATTCCAAGTAATATTCGGCATGCTAATTACATTGCCGGTTGCCAAATTGCATTATCTCTTATAGTTTCCGAGATATGGACTATCGATAATTTACATCTTAGGCTCTGCTTCTAACTTGGGCCCAAATTGTAAAATGGTCTTATCTATTGGCGATTTCGTTCCAATTCACATTCCAAGTAATATTCGGCATGCTAATTACATTGCCGGTTGCCAAATTGCATTATCTCTTATAGTTTCCGAGATATGGACTATCGATAATTTACACCTTAGGCTCTGCTTCTAACTTGGGCCCAAATTGTAAAATGGTCTTATCTATTGGCGATTTCGTCCCAATTCACATTCCAAGTGATATTCGGCATGCTAATTACATTGCCGGTTGCGAAATTGCATTATCTCTTATAGTTTCCGAGATATGGACTATCAATAATTTACACCTTAGGCTCTGCTTCTAACTTGGGCCCAAATTGTAAAATGGCCTTATCTATTGGCGATTTCGTTCCAATTCACATTCCAAGTAATATTCGGCATGCTAATTACATTGCCGGTTGCCAAATTGCATTATCTCTTATAGTTTCCGAGATATGGACTATCGATAATTTACACCTTAGGCTCTGCTTCTAACTTGGGCCCAAATTGTAAAATGGTCTTATCTATTGGCGATTTCGTTCCAATTCACATTGCAAGTAATATTCGGCATGCTAATTACATTGCCGGTTGCCAAATTGCATTATCTCTTATAGTTTCCGAGATATGGATTATCGATAATTTACACCTTAGGCTCTGCTTCTAACTTGGGCCCAAATTGTAAAATGGTCTTATCTATTGGCGATTTCGTTCCAATTCACATTCCAAGTAATATTCGGCATGCTAATTACATTGCCGGTTGCCAATTTGCATTATCTCTTATAGTTTCCGAGATATGGACTATCGATAATTTACACCTTAGGCTCTGCTTCTAACTTGGGCCCAAATTGTAAAATGGTCTTATCTATTGGCGATTTCGTTCCAATTCACATTCCAAGTAATATTCGGCATGCTAATAACATTGCCGGTTGCCAAATTGCATTATCTCTTATAGTTTCCGAGATATGGACTATCGATAATTTACACCTTAGGCTCTGCTTCTAACTTGGGCCCAAATTGTAAAATGGTCTTATCTATTGGCGATTTCGTTCCAATTCACACTCCAAGTAATATTCGGCATGCTAATTACATTGCCGGTTGCGAAATTGCATTATCTCTTATAGTTTCCGAGATATGGACTATCAATAATTTACACCTTAGGCTCTGCTTCTAACTTGGGCCCAAATTGTAAAATGGTCTTATCTATTGGCGATTTCGTTCCAATTCACATTCCAAGTAATATTCGGCATGCTAATTACATTGCCGGTTGCTAAATTGCATTATCTCTTATAGTTTCCGAGATATGGACTATCGGTAATTTACACCTTAGGCTCTGCTTCTAACTTGGGCCCAAATTATAAAATGGTCTTATCTATTGGCGATTTCGTTCCAATTCACATTCCAAGTAATATCCGGCATGCTAATTACATTGACGGTTGCCAAATTGAATTATCTCTTATAGTTTCCGAGATATGGACTATCGATAATTTACACCTTAGGCTCTGCTTCTAACTTGGGCCCAAATTGTAAAATGGTCTTACCTATTGGCGATTTCGTTCCAATTCACATTCCAAGTAATATTCGGCATGCTAATTACATTGCCGGTTGCCAAATTGCATTATCTCTTATAGTTTCCGAGATATGGACTATCGATAATTTACACCTTAGGCTCTGCTTCTAACTTGGGCCCAAATTGTAAAATGGTCTTATCTATTGGCGATTTCGTTCCAATTCACATTCCAAGTAATATTCGGCATGCTAATTACATTGCCGGTTGCCAAATTGCATTATCTCTTATAGTTTCCGAGATATGGACTATCGATAATTTACATCTTAGGCTCTGCTTCTAACTTGGGCCCAAATTGTAAAATCGTCTTATCTATTGGCGATTTCGTTCCAATTCACATTCCAAGTAATATTCGGCATGCTAATTACATTGCCGGTTGCCAAATTGCATTATCTCTTATAGTTTCCAAGATATGGACTATCGATAATTTACACCTTAGGCTCTGCTTCTAACTTGGGCCCAAATTGTAAAATGGTCTTATCTATTGGCGATTTCGTTCCAATTCACATTCCAAGTAATATCCGGCATGCTAATTACATTGCCGGTTGCCAAATTGAATTATCTCTTATAGTTTCCGAGATATGGACTATCGATAATTTTCACCTTAGGCTCTGCTTCTAACTTGGGCCCAAATTGTAAAATGGTCTTATCTATTGGCGATTTCGTTCCAATTCACATTCCAAGTAATATTCGGCATGCTATTTACATTGCCGGTTGCCAAATTGCATTATCTCTTATAGTTTCCGAGATATGGACTATCGATAATTTACATCTTAGGCTCTGCTTCTAACTTGGGCCCAAATTGTAAAATGGTCTTATCTATTGGCGATTTCGTTCCAATTCACATTCCAAGTAATATTCGGCATGCTAATTACATTGCCGGTTGCCAAATTGCATTATCTCTTATAGTTTCCGAGATATGGACTATCGATAATTTACACCTTAGGCTCTGCTTCTAACTTGGGCCCAAATTGTAAAATGGTCTTATCTATTGGCGATTTCGTCCCAATTCACATTCCAAGTGATATTCGGCATGCTAATTACATTGCCGGTTGCGAAATTGCATAATCTCTTATAGTTTCCGAGATATGGACTATCAATAATTTACACCTTAGGCTCTGCTTCTAACTTGGGCCCAAATTGTAAAATGGTCTTATCTATTGGCGATTTCGTTCCAATTCACATTCCAAGTAATATTCGGCATGCTAATTACATTGCCGGTTGCCAAATTGCATTATCTCTTATAGTTTCCGAGATATGGACTATCGATAATTTACACCTTAGGCTCTGCTTCTAACTTGGGCCCAAATTGTAAAATGGTCTTATCTATTGGCGATTTCGTTCCAATTCACATTCCAAGTAATATTCGGCATGCTAATTACATTGCCGGTTGCCAAATTGCATTATCTCTTATAGTTTCCGAGATATGGACTATCGATAATTTACACCTTAGGCTCTGCTTCTAACTTGGGCCCAAATTGTAAAATGGTCTTATCTATTGGCGATTTCGTCCCAATTCACATTCCAAGTGATATTCGGCATGCTAATTACATTGCCGGTTGCGAAATTGCATTAACTCTTATAGTTTCCGAGATATGGACTATCAATAATTTACACCTTAGGCTCTGCTTCTAACTTGGGCCCAAATTGTAAAATGGTCTTATCTATTGGCGATTTCGTTCCAATTCACATTCCAAGTAATATTCGGCATGCTAATTACATTGCCGGTTGCCAAATTGCATTATCTCTTATAGTTTCCGAGATATGGACTATCGATAATTTACACCTTAGGCTCTGCTTCTAACTTGGGCCCAAATTGTAAAATGGTCTTATCTATTGGCGTTTTCGTTCCAATTCACATTCCAAGTAATATTCGGCATGCTAATTACATTGCCGGTTGCCAAATTGCATTATCTCTTATAGTTTCCGGGATATGGACTATCGATAATTTACACCTTAGGCTCTGCTTCTAACTTGGGCCCAAATTGTAAAATGGTCTTCTCTATTGGCGATTTCGTTCCAATTCACATTCCAAGTAATATTCGGCATGCTAATTACATTGCCGGTTGCCAAATTGCATTATCTCTTATAGTTTCCGAGATATGGACTATCGATAATTTACACCTTAGGCTCTGCTTCTAACTTGGGCCCAAATTGTAAAATGGTCTTCTCTATTGGCGATTTTGTTCCAATTCACATTCCAAGTAATATTCGGCATGCTAATTACATTGCCGGTTGCCAAATTGCATTATCTCTTATAGTTTCCGAGATATGGACTATCGATAATTTACACCTTAGGCTCTGCTTCTAACTTGGGCCCAAATTGTAAAATGGTCTTCTCTATTGCCGATTTCGTTCCAATTCACATTCCAAGTAATATTCGGCATGCTAATTACATTGCCGGTTGCCAAATTGCATTATCTCTTATAGTTTCCGAGATATGGACTATCGATAATTTACACCTTAGGCTCTGCTTCTAACTTGGGCCCAAATTGTAAAATGGTCTTCTCTATTGGCGATTTCGTTCCAATTCACATTCCAAGTAATATTCGGCATGCTAATTACATTGCCGGTTGCCAAATTGCATTATCTCTTATAGTTTCCGAGATATGGACTATCGATAATTTACACCTTAGGCTCTGCTTCTAACTTGGGCCCAAATTGTAAAATGGTCTTCTCTATTGGCGATTTCGTTCCTATTCACATTCCAAGTAATATTCGGCATGCTAATTACATTGCCGGTTGCCAAATTGCATTATCTCTTATAGTTTCCGAGATATGGACTATCGATAATTTACACCTTAGGCTCTGCTTCTAACTTGGGCCCAAATTGTAAAATGGTCTTATCTATTGGCGATTTCGTCCCAATTCACATTCCAAGTGATATTCGGCATGCTAATTACATTGCCGGTTGCGAAATTGCATTAACTCTTATAGTTTCCGAGATATGGACTATCAATAATTTACACCTTAGGCTCTGCTTCTAACTTGGGCCCAAATTGTAAAATGGTCTTATCTATTGGCGATTTCGTTCCAATTCACATTCCAAGTAATATTCGGCATGCTAATTACATTGCCGGTTGCCAAATTGCATTATCTCTTATAGTTTCCGAGATATGGACTATCGATAATTTACACCTTAGGCTCTGCTTCTAACTTGGGCCCAAATTGTAAAATGGTCTTATCTATTGGCGTTTTCGTTCCAATTCACATTCCAAGTAATATTCGGCATGCTAATTACATTGCCGGTTGCCAAATTGCATTATCTCTTATAGTTTCCGGGATATGGACTATCGATAATTTACACCTTAGGCTCTGCTTCTAACTTGGGCCCAAATTGTAAAATGGTCTTCTCTATTGGCGATTTCGTTCCAATTCACATTCCAAGTAATATTCGGCATGCTAATTACATTGCCGGTTGCCAAATTGCATTATCTCTTATAGTTTCCGAGATATGGACTATCGATAATTTACACCTTAGGCTCTGCTTCTAACTTGGGCCCAAATTGTAAAATGGTCTTCTCTATTGGCGATTTTGTTCCAATTCACATTCCAAGTAATATTCGGCATGCTAATTACATTGCCGGTTGCCAAATTGCATTATCTCTTATAGTTTCCGAGATATGGACTATCGATAATTTACACCTTAGGCTCTGCTTCTAACTTGGGCCCAAATTGTAAAATGGTCTTCTCTATTGCCGATTTCGTTCCAATTCACATTCCAAGTAATATTCGGCATGCTAATTACATTGCCGGTTGCCAAATTGCATTATCTCTTATAGTTTCCGAGATATGGACTATCGATAATTTACACCTTAGGCTCTGCTTCTAACTTGGGCCCAAATTGTAAAATGGTCTTCTCTATTGGCGATTTCGTTCCAATTCACATTCCAAGTAATATTCGGCATGCTAATTACATTGCCGGTTGCCAAATTGCATTATCTCTTATAGTTTCCGAGATATGGACTATCGATAATTTACACCTTAGGCTCTGCTTCTAACTTGGGCCCAAATTGTAAAATGGTCTTCTCTATTGGCGATTTCGTTCCTATTCACATTCCAAGTAATATTCGGCATGCTAATTACATTGCCGGTTGCCAAATTGCATTATCTCTTATAGTTTCCGAGATATGGACTATCGATAATTTACACCTTAGGCTCTGCTTCTAACTTGGGCCCAAATTGTAAAATCGTCTTATCTATTGGCGATTTCGTTCCAATTCACATTCCAAGTAATATTCGGCATGCTAATTACATTGCCGGTTGCCAAATTGCATTATCTCTTATAGTTTCCGAGATATGGACTATCGGTAATTTACACCTTAGGCTCTGCTTCTAACTTGGCCCCAAATTGTAAAATGGTCTTATCTATTGGCGATTTCGTTCCAATTCACATTCCAAGTAATATCCGGCATGCTAATTACATTGCCGGTTGCCAAATTGAATTATCTCTTATAGTTTCCGAGATATGGACTATCGATAATTTACACCTTAGGCTCTGCTTCTAACTTGTGCCCAAATTGTAAAATGGTCTTACCTATTGGCGATTTCGTTCCAATTCACATTCCAAATAATATTCGGCATGCTAATTACATTGCCGGTTGCCAAATTGCATTATCTCTTATAGTTTCCGAGATATGGACTATCGATAATTTACACCTTAGGCTCTGCTTCTAACTTGGGCCCAAATTGTAAAATGGTCTTATCTATTGGCGATTTCGTTCCAATTCACATTCCAAGTAATATTCGGCATGCTAATTGCATTGCCGGTTGCCAAATTGCATTATCTCTTATAGTTTCCGAGATATGGACTATCGATAATTTACATCTTAGGCTCTGCTTCTAACTTGGGCCCAAATTGTAAAATCGTCTTATCTATTGGCGATTTCGTTCCAATTCACATTCCAAGTAATATTCGGCATGCTAATTACATTGCCGGTTGCCAAATTGCATTATCTCTTATAGTTTCCGAGATATGGACTATCGATAATTTACACCTTAGGCTCTGCTTCTAACTTGGGCCCAAATTGTAAAATGGTCTTATCTATTGGCGATTTCGTTCCAATTCACATTCCAAGTAATATTCGGCATGCTAATTACATTGCCGGTTGCCAAATTGCATTATCTCTTATAGTTTCCGAGATATGGACTATCGATAATTTACACCTTAGGCTCTGCTTCTAACTTGGGCCCAAATTGTAAAATGGTCTTATCTATTGGCGATTTCGTTCCAATTCACATTCCAAGTAATATTCGGCATGCTAATTACATTGCCGGTTGCCAAATTGCATTATCTCTTATAGTTTCCGAGATATGGACTATCGATAATTTACACCTTAGGCTCTGCTTCTAACTTGGGCCCAAATTGTAAAATGGTCTTATCTATTGGCGATTTCGTTCCAATTCACATTCCAAGTAATTTTCGGCATGCTAATTACATTGCCGGTTGCTAAATTGTATTATCTCTTATAGTTTCCGAGATATGGACTATCGATAATTTACACCTTAGGCTCTGCTTCTAACTTGGGCCCAAATTGTAAAATGGTCTTATCTATTGGCGATTTCGTTCCAATTCTCATTCCAAGTAATATTCGGCATGCTAATTACATTGCCGGTTGCCAAATTGCATTATCTCTTATAGATTCCGAGATATGGACTATCGATAATTTACACCTTAGGCTCTGCTTCTAACTTGGGCCCAAATTGTAAAATGGTCTTATCTATTGGCGATTTCGTCCCAATTCACATTCCAAGTGATATTCGGCATGCTAATTACATTGCCGGTTGCGAAATTGCATTAACTCTTATAGTTTTCGAGATATGGACTATCAATAATTTACACCTTAGGCTCTGCTTCTAACTTGGGCCCAAATTGTAAAATGGTCTTATCTATTGGCGATTTCGTTCCAATTCACATTCCAAGTAATATTCGGCATGCTAATTACATTGCCGGTTGCCAAATTGCATTATCTCTTATAGTTTCCGAGATATGGACTATCGATAATTTACACCTTAGGCTCTGCTTCTAACTTGGGCCCAAATTGTAAAATGGTCTTCTCTATTGGCGATTTCGTTCCAATTCACATTCCAAGTAATATTCGGCATGCTAATTACATTGCCGGTTGCCAAATTGCATTATCTCTTATAGTTTCCGAGATATGGACTATCGGTAATTTACACCTTAGGCTCTGCTTCTAACTTGGCCCCAAATTGTAAAATGGTCTTATCTATTGGCGATTTCGTTCCAATTCACATTCCAAGTAATATCCGGCATGCTAATTACATTGCCGGTTGCCAAATTGAATTATCTCTTATAGTTTCCGAGATATGGACTATCGATAATTTACACCTTAGGCTCTGCTTCTAACTTGTGCCCAAATTGTAAAATGGTCTTATCTATTGGCGATTTCGTTCCAATTCACATTCCAAATAATATTCGGCATGCTAATTACATTGCCGGTTGCCAAATTGCATTATCTCTTATAGTTTCCGAGATATGGACTATCGATAATTTACACCTTAGGCTCTGCTTCTAACTTGGGCCCAAATTGTAAAATGGTCTTATCTATTGGCGATTTCGTTCCAATTCACATTCCAAGTAATATTCGGCATGCTAATTACATTGCCGGTTGCCAAATTGCATTATCTCTTATAGTTTCCGAGATATGGACTATCGATAATTTACATCTTAGGCTCTGCTTCTAACTTGGGCCCAAATTGTAAAATCGTCTTATCTATTGGCGATTTCGTTCCAATTCACATTCCAAGTAATATTCGGCATGCTAATTACATTGCCGGTTGCCAAATTGCATTATCTCTTATAGTTTCCGAGATATGGACTATCGATAATTTACACCTTAGGCTCTGCTTCTAACTTGGGCCCAAATTGTAAAATGGTCTTATCTATTGGCGATTTCGTTCCAATTCACATTCCAAGTAATATTCGGCATGCTAATTACATTGCCGGTTGCCAAATTGCATTATCTCTTATAGTTTCCGAGATATGGACTATCGATAATTTACACCTTAGGCTCTGCTTCTAACTTGGGCCCAAATTGTAAAATGGTCTTATCTATTGGCGATTTCGTTCCAATTCACATTCCAAGTAATATTCGGCATGCTAATTACATTGCCGGTTGCCAAATTGCATTATCTCTTATAGTTTCCGAGATATGGACTATCGATAATTTACACCTTAAGCTCTGCTTCTAACTTGGGCCCAAATTGTA
The DNA here is from genome assembly GCF_030347505.1 of Rhynchophorus ferrugineus. Taxonomy (NCBI): domain Eukaryota; kingdom Metazoa; phylum Arthropoda; class Insecta; order Coleoptera; family Curculionidae; genus Rhynchophorus; species Rhynchophorus ferrugineus. The sequence goes on from NW_027472580.1 coordinate 65,883,140, forward strand.
AAATGGTCTTATCTATTGGCGATTTCGTTCCAATTCACATTCCAAGTAATATTCGGCATGCTAATTACATTGCCGTTTGCCAAATTGCATTATCTCTTATAGTTTCCGAGATATGGACTATCAATAATTTACACCTTAGGCTCTGCTTCTAACTTGGGCCCAAATTGTAAAATGGTCTTATCTATTGGCGATTTCGTTCCAATTCACATTCCAAGTAATATTCGGCATGCTAATTACATTGCCTGTTGCCAAATTGCATTATCTCTTATAGTTTCCGAGATATGGACTATCGATAATTTACACCTTAGGCTCTGCTTCTAACTTGGGCCCAAATTGTAAAATGGTCTTATCTATTGGCGATTTCGTTCCAATTCACATTCCAAGTAATATTCGGCATGCTAATTACATTGCCGGTTGCCAAATTGCATTATCTCTTATAGTTTCCGAGATATGGACTATCGATAATTTACACCTTAGGCTCTGCTTCTAACTTGGGCCCAAATTGTAAAATGGTCTTATCTATTGGCGATTTCGTTCCAATTCACATTCCAATTAATATTCGGCATGCTAATTACATTGCCGGTTGCCAAATTGCATTATCTCTTATAGTTTCCGAGATATGGACTATCGATAATTTACACCTTAGGCTCTGCTTCTAACTTGGGCCCAAATTGTAAAATGGTCTTATCTATTGGCGATTTCGTTCCAATTCACATTCCAAGTAATATTCGGCATGCTAATTACATTGCCGGTTGCCAAATTGCATTATCTCTTATAGTTTCCGAGATATGGACTATCGATAATTTACACCTTAGGCTCTGCTTCTAACTTGGGCCCAAATTGTAAAATGGTCTTATCTATTGGCGATTTCGTTCCAATTCACATTCCAAGTAATATTCGGCATGCTAATTACATTGCCGGTTGCCAAATTGCATTATCTCTTATAGTTTCCGAGATATGGACTATCGATAATTTACACCTTAGGCTTTGCTTCTAACTTGGGCCCAAATTGTAAAATGGTCTTATCTATTGGCGATTTCGTTCCAATTCACATTCCAAGTAATATTCGGCATGCTAATTACATTGCCGGTTGCCAAATTGAATTATCTCTTATAGTTTCCGAGATATGGACTATCGATAATTTACACCTTAGGCTCTGCTTCTAACTTGGGCCCAAATTGTAAAATGGTCTTACCTATTGGCGATTTCGTTCCAATTCACATTCCAAGTAATATTCGGCATGCTAATTACATTGCCGGTTGCCAAATTGCATTATCTCTTATAGTTTCCGAGATATGGACTATCGATAATTTACACCTTAGGCTCTGCTTCTAACTTGGGCCCAAATTGTAAAATCGTCTTATCTATTGGCGATTTCGTTCCAATTCACATTCCAAGTAATATTCGGCATGCTAATTACATTGAAGGTTGCCAAATTGCATTATCTCTTATAGTTTCCGAGATATGGACTATCGATAATTTACACCTTAGGCTCTGCTTCTAACTTGGGCCCAAATTATAAAATGGTCTTATCTATTGGCGATTTCGTTCCAATTCACATTCCAAGTAATATCCGGCATGCTAATTACATTGACGGTTGCCAAATTGAATTATCTCTTATAGTTTCCGAGATATGGACTATCGATAGTTTACACCTTAGGCTCTGCTTCTAACTTGGGCCCAAATTGTAAAATGGTCTTACCTATTGGCGATTTCGTTCCAATTCACATTCCAAGTAATATTCGGCATGCTAATTACATTGCCGGTTGCCAAATTGCATTATCTCTTATAGTTTCCGAGATATGGACTATCGATAATTTACACCTTAGGCTCTGCTTCTAACTTGGGCCCAAATTGTAAAATGGTCTTATCTATTGGCGATTTCGTTCCAATTCACATTCCAAGTAATATTCGGCATGCTAATTACATTGCCGATTGCCAAATTGCATTATCTCTTATAGTTTCCGAGATATGGACTATCGATAATTTACACCTTAGGCTCTGCTTATAACTTGGGCCCAAATTGTAAAATGGTCTTACCTATTGGCGATTTCGTTCCAATTCACATTCCAAGTAATATTCGGCATGCTAATTACATTGCCGGTTGCCAAATTGCATTAACTCTTATAGTTTCCGAGATATGGACTATCGATAGTTTACACCTTAGGCTCTGCTTCTAACTTGGGCCCAAATTGTAAAATGGTCTTACCTATTGGCGATTTCGTTCCAATTCACATTCCAAGTAATATTCGGCATGCTAATTACATTGCCGATTGCCAAATTGAATTATCTCTTATAGTTTCCGAGATATGGACTATCGATAATTTACACCTTAGGCTCTGCTTCTAACTTGGGCCCAAATTGTAAAATGGTCTTACCTATTGGCGATTTCGTTCCAATTCACATTCCAAGTAATATTCGGCATGCTAATTACATTGCCGGTTGCCAAATTGCATTAACTCTTATAGTTTCCGAGATATGGACTATCGATAATTGACACCTTAGGCTCTGCTTCTAACTTGGGCCCAAATTGTAAAATGGTCTTATCTATTGGCGATTTCGTTCCAATTCACATTCCAAGTAATATTCGGCATGCTAATTACATTGCCGATTGCCAAATTGCATTATCTCTTATAGTTTCCGAGATATGGACTATCGATAATTTACACCATAGGCTCTGCTTATAACTTGGGCCCAAATTGTAAAATGGTCTTATCTATTGGCGATTTCGTTCCAACTCACATTCCAAGTAATATTCGGCATGCTAATTACATTGCCGGTTTCCAAATTGCATTATCTCTTATAGTTTCCGAGATATGGACTATCGATAATTTACACCTTAGGCTCTGCTTCTAACTTGGGCCCAAATTGTAAAATGGTCTTATCTATTGGCGATTTCGTTCCAATTCACATTCCAAGTAATATTCGGCATGCTAATTACATTGCCGGTTGCCAAATTGCATTATCTCTTATAGTTTCCGATATATGGACTATCGATAATTTACACCTTAGGCTCTGCTTCTAACTTGGGCCCGAATTGTAAAATAGTCTTATCTATTGGCGATTTCGTCCCAATTCACATTCCAAGTGATATTCGGCATGCTAATTACATTGCCGGTTGCGAAATTGCATTATCTCTTATAGTTTCCGAGATATGGACTATCAATAATTTACACCTTAGGCTCTGCTTCTAACTTGGGCCCAAATTGTAAAATGGTCTTATCTATTGGCGATTTCGTTCCAATTCACATTCCAAGTAATATTCGGCATGCTAATTACATTGCCGGTTGCCAAATTGCATTATCTCTTATAGTTTCCGAGATATGGACTATCGATAATTTACACCTTAGGCTCTGCTTCTAACTTGGGCCCAAATTGTAAAATGGTCTTATCTATTGGCGATTTCGTTCCAATTCACATTCCAAGTAATATTCGGCATGCTAATTACATTGCTGGTTGCCAAATTGCATTATCTCTTATAGTTTCCGAGATATGGACTATCGATAATTTACACCTTAGGCTCTGCTTCTAACTTGGGCCCAAATTGTAAAATGGTCTTATCTATTGGCGATTTCGTTCCAATTCACATTCCAAGTAATATTCGGCATGCTAATTATATTGCCGGTTGCCAAATTGCATTATCTCTTATAGTTTCCGAGATATGGACTATCAATAATTTACACCTTAGGCTCTGCTTCTAACTTGGGCCCAAATTGTAAAATGGTCTTATCTATTGGCGATTTCGTTCCAATTCACATTCCAAGTAATATTCGGCATGCTAATTACATTGCCGGTTGCCAAATTGCATTATCTCTTATAGTTTCCGAGATATGGATTATCGATAATTTACAACTTAGGCTCTGCTTCTAACTTGGGCCCAAATTGTAAAATGGCCTTATATATTGGCGATTTCGTTCCAATTCACATTCCAAGTAATATTCGGCATGCTAATTACATTGCCGGTTGCCAAATTGCATTATCTCTTATAGTTTCCGAGATATGGACTATCGATAATTTACACCTTAGGCTCTACTTCTAACTTGGGCCCAAATTGTAAAATGGTCTTACCTATTGGCGATTTCGTTCCAATTCACACTCCAAGTAATATTCGGCATGCTAATTACATTGCTGGTTGCGAAATTGCATTATCTCTTATAGTTTCCAAGATATGGACTATCAATAATTTACACCTTAGGCTCTGCTTCTAACTTGGGCCCAAATTGTAAAATGGTCTTATCTATTGGCGATTTCGTTCCAATTCACATTCCAACTAATATTCGGCATGCTAATTACATTGCCGGTTGCCAAATTGCATTATCTCTTATAGTTTCCGAGATATGGACTCTCGATAATTTACACCTTAGGCTCTGCTTCTAACATGGGCCCAAATTGTAAAATGGTCTTATCTATTGGCGATTTCGTTCCAATTCACATTCCAAGTAATATTCGGCATGCTAATTACATTGCCGGTTGCCAAATTGCATTATCTCTTATAGTTTCCGAGATATGGACTATCGATAATTTACATCTTAGGCTCTGCTTCTAACTTGGGCCCAAATTGTAAAATGGTCTTATCTATTGGCGATTTCGTCCCAATTCACATTCCAAGTGATATTCGGCATGCTAATTACATTGCCGATTGCGAAATTGCATTATCTCTTATAGTTTCCGAGATATGGACTATCAATAATTTACACCTTAGGCTCTGCTTCTAACTTGGGCCCAAATTGTAAAATGGTCTTATCTATTGGCGATTTCGTTCCAATTCACATTCCAAGTAATATTCGGCATGCTAATTACATTGCCGGTTGCCAAATTGCATTATCTCTTATAGTTTCCGAGATATGGACTATCGATAATTTACACCTTAGGCTCTGCTTCTAACTTGGGCCCAAATTGTAAAATGGTCTTATCTATTGGCGATTTCGTTCCAATTCACATTCCAAGTAATACTCGGCATGCTAATTACATTGCCGGTTGCCAAATTGCATTATCTCTTATAGTTTCCGAGATATGGACTATCGATAATTTACACCTTAGGCTCTGCTTCTAACTTGGGCCCAAATTGTAAAATGGTCTTATCTATTGGCGATTTCGTTCCAATTCACATTCCAAGTAATATTCGGCATGCTAATTACATTGCCGGTTGCCAAATTGCATTATCTCTTATAGTTTCCGAGATATGGACTATCGATAATTTACACCTTATTCTCTGCTTCTAACTTGGGCCCAAATTGTAAAATGGTCTTATCTATTGGCGATTTCGTTCCAATTCACACTCCAAGTAATATTCAGCATGCTAATTACATTGCCGGTTGCGAAATTGCATTATCTCTTATAGTTTCCGAGATATGGACTATCAATAATTTACACCTTAGGCTCTGCTTTTAACTTGGGCCCAAATTGTAAAATGGTCTTATCTATTGGCGATTTCGTTCCAATTCACATTCCAAGTAATATTCGGCATGCTAATTACATTGCCGGTTGCCAAATTGCATTATCTCTTATAGTTTCCGAGATATGGACTATCGATAATTTACACCTTAGCCTCTGCTTCTAACTTGGGCCCAAATTGTAAAACGGTCTTATCTATTGGCGTTTTCGTTCCAATTCACATTCCAAGTAATATTCGGCATGCTAATTACATTGCCGGTTGCCAAATTGCATTATCTCTTATAGTTTCCGAGATATGGACTATCGATAATTTACACCTTAGGCTCTGCTTCTAACTTGGGCCCAAATTGTAAAATGGTCTTCTCTATTGGCGATTTCGTTCCAATTCACATTCCAAGTAATACTCGGCATGCTAATTACATTGCCGGTTGCCAAATTGCATTATCTCTTATAGTTTCCGAGATATGGACTATCGATAATTTACACCTTAGGCTCTGCTTCTAACTTGGGCCCAAATTGTAAAATGGTCTTATCTATTGGCGATTTCGTTCCAATTCACATTCCAAGTAATATTCGGCATGCTAATTACATTGCCGGTTGCCAAATTGCATTATCTCTTATAGTTTCCGAGATATGGACTATCGATAATTTACACCTTATTCTCTGCTTCTAACTTGGGCCCAAATTGTAAAATGGTCTTATCTATTGGCGATTTCGTTCCAATTCACACTCCAAGTAATATTCGGCATGCTAATTACATTGCCGGTTGCGAAATTGCATTATCTCTTATAGTTTCCGAGATATGGACTATCAATAATTTACACCTTAGGCTCTGCTTTTAACTTGGGCCCAAATTGTAAAATGGTCTTATCTATTGGCGATTTCGTTCCAATTCACATTCCAAGTAATATTCGGCATGCTAATTACATTGCCGGTTGCCAAATTGCATTATCTCTTATAGTTTCCGAGATATGGACTATCGATAATTTACACCTTAGCCTCTGCTTCTAACTTGGGCCCAAATTGTAAAACGGTCTTATCTATTGGCGTTTTCGTTCCAATTCACATTCCAAGTAATATTTGGCATGCTAATTACATTGCCGGTTGCCAAATTGCATTATCTCTTATAGTTTCCGAGATATGGACTATCGATAATTTACACCTTAGGCTCTGCTTCTAACTTGGGCCCAAATTGTAAAATGGTCTTCTCTATTGGCGATTTCGTTCCAATTCATATTCCAAGTAATATTCGGCATGCTAATTACATTGCCGGTTGCCAAATTGCATTATCTCTTATAGTTTGCGAGATATGGACTATCGATAATTTACACCTTAGGCTCTGCTTCTAACTTGGGCCCAAATTGTAAAATGGTTTTAACTATTGGCGATTTCGTTCCAATTCACAATCCAAGTAATATTCGGCATGCTAATTACATTGCCGGTTGCCAAATTGCATTATCTCTTATAGTTTCCGAGATATGGACTATTGATAATTTACACCTTAGGCTCTGCTTTTAACTTGGGCCCAAATTTTAAAATGGTCTTCTCTATTGGCGATTTCGTTCCAATTCACATTCCAAGTAATATTCGGCATGCTAATTACATTGCCGGTTGCCAAATTGCATTATCTCTTATAGTTTCCGAGATATGGACTATCGATAATTTACACCTTAGGCTCTGCTTCTAACTTGGGCCCAAATTGTAAAATGGTCTTCTCTATTGGCGATTTCGTTCCAATTCACATTCCAAGTAATATTCGGCATGCTAATTACATTGCCGGTTGCCAAATTGCATTATCTCTTATAGTTTCCGAGATATGGACTATCGATAATTTACACCTTAGGCTCTGCTTCTAACTTGGGCCCAAATTGTAAAATCGTCTTATCTATTGGCGATTTCGTTCCAATTCACATTCCAAGTAATATTCGGCATGCTAATTACATTGCCGGTTGCCAAATTGCATTATCTCTTATAGTTTCCGAGATATGGACTATCGATAATTTACACCTTAGGCTCTGCTTCTAACTTGGGCCCAAATTGTAAAATGGTCTTACCTATTGGCGATTTCGTACCAATTCACATTCCAAGTAATATTCGGCATGCTAATTACATTGCCGGTTGCCAAATTGCATTATCTCTTATAGTTTCCGAGATATGGACTATCGATAATTTACACCTTAGGCTCTGCTTCTAACTTGGGCCCAAATTGTAAAATGGTCTTATCTATTGGCGATTTCGTTCCAATTCACATTCCAAGTAATATTCGGCATGCTAATTACATTGCCGGTTGCCAAATTGCATTATCTCTTATAGTTTCCGAGATATGGACTATTGATAATTTACATCTTACGCTCTGCTTCTAACTTGGGCCCAAATTGTAAAATAGCCTTATCTATCGGCGATTTCGTTCCAATTCACATTCCAAGTAATATTCGGCATGCTAATTACATTGCCGTTTGCCAAATTGCATTATCTCTTATAGTTTCCGAGATATGGACTATCGATAATTTACACCTTAGGCTCTGCTTCTAACTTGGGCCCAAATTGTAAAATGGTCTTATCTATTGGCGATTTCGTTCCAATTCACATTCCAAGTAATATCCGGCATGCTAATTACATTGCCGGTTGCCAAATTGAATTATCTCTTATAGTTTCCGAGATATGGACTATCGATAATTTACACCTTAGGCTCTGCTTCTAACTTGGGCCCAAATTGTAAAATGGTCTTATCTATTGGCGATTTCGTTCCAATTCACATTCCAAGTAATATTCGGCATGCTAATTACATTGCCGGTTGCCAAATTGCATTATCTCTTATAGTTTCCGAGATATGGACTATCGATAATTTACACCTTAGGCTCTGCTTCTAACTTGGGCCCAAATTGTAAAATGGTCTTATCTATTGGCGATTTCGTCCCAATTCACATTCCAAGTGATATTCGGCATGCTAATTACATTGCCGGTTGCGAAATTGCATTATCTCTTATAGTTTCCGAGATATGGACTATCAATAATTTACACCTTAGGCTCTGCTTCTAACTTGGGCCCAAATTGTAAAATGGTCTTATCTATTGGCGATTTCGTTCCAATTCACATTCCAAGTAATATTCGGCATGCTAATTACATTGCCGGTTGCCAAATTGCATTATCTCTTAGAGTTTCCGAGATATGGACTATCGATAATTTACACCTTAGGCTCTGCTTCTAACTTGGGCCCAAATTGTAAAATGGTCTTATCTATTGGCGATTTCGTTCCAATTCACATTCCAAGTAATATTCGGCATGCTAATTACATTGCCGGTTGCCAAATTGCATTATCTCTTATAGTTTCCGAGATATGGATTATCGATAATTTACACCTTAGGCTCTGCTTCTAACTTGGGCCCAAATTGTAAAATGGTCTTATCTATTGGCGATTTCGTTCCAATTCACATTCCAAGTAATATTCGGCATGCTAATTACATTGCCGGTTGCCAAATTGCATTATCTCTTATAATTTCCGAGATATGGACTATTGATAATTTACATCTTACGCTCTGCTTCTAACTTGGGCCCAAATTGTAAAATAGCCTTATCTATCGGCGATTTCGTTCCAATTCACATTCCAAGTAATATTCGGCATGCTAATTACATTGCCGTTTGCCAAATTGCATTATCTCTTATAGTTTCCGAGATATGGACTATCGATAATTTACACCTTAGGCTCTGCTTCTAACTTGGGCCCAAATTGTAAAATGGTCTTATCTATTGGCGATTTCGTTCCAATTCACATTCCAAGCAATATCCGGCATGCTAATTACATTGCCGGTTGCCAAATTGAATTATCTCTTATAGTTTCCGAGATATGGACTATCGATAATTTACACCTTAGGCTCTGCTTCTAACTTGGGCCCAAATTGTAAAATGGTCTTATCTATTGGCGATTTCGTTCCAATTCACATTCCAAGTAATATTCGGCATGCTAATTACATTGCCGGTTGCCAAATTGCATTATCTCTTATAGTTTCCGAGATATGGACTATCGATAATTTACACCTTAGGCACTGCTTCTAACTTGGGCCCAAATTGTAAAATGGTCTTATCTATTGGCGATTTCGTCCCAATTCACATTCCAAGTGATATTCGGCATGCTAATTACATTGCCGGTTGCGAAATTGCATTATCTCTTATAGTTTCCGAGATATGGACTATCAATAATTTACACCTTAGGCTCTGCTTCTAACTTGGGCCCAAATTGTAAAATGGTCTTATCTATTGGCGATTTCGTTCCAATTCACATTCCAAGTAATATTCGGCATGCTAATTACATTGCCGGTTGCCAAATTGCATTATCTCTTAGAGTTTCCGAGATATGGACTATCGATAATTTACACCTTAGTCTCTGCTTCTAACTTGGGCCCAAATTGTAAAATGGTCTTATCTATTGGCGATTTCGTTCCAATTCACATTCCAAGTAATATTCGGCATGCTAATTACATTGCCGGTTGCCAAATTGCATTATCTCTTATAGTTTCCGAGATATGGATTATCGATAATTTACACCTTAGGCTCTGCTTCTAACTTGGGCCCAAATTGTAAAATGGTCTTGTCTATTGGCGTTTTCGTTCCAATTCACATTCCAAGTAATATTCGGCATGCTAATTACATTGCCGGTTGCCAAATTGCATTATCTCTTATAGTTTCCGAGATATGGACTATCGATAATTTACACCTTAGGCTCTGCTTCTAACTTGGGCCCAAATTGTAAAATGGTCTTCTCTATTGGCGATTTCGTTCCAATTCACATTCCAAGTAATATTCGGCATGCTAATTACATTGCCGGTTGCCAAATTGCATTATCTCTTATAGTTTCCGAGATATGGACTATCGATAATTTACACCTTAGGCTCTGCTTCTAACTTGGGCCCAAATTGTAAAATGGTCTTATCTATTGGCGTTTTCGTTCCAATTCACATTCCAAGTAATATTCGGCATGCTAATTACATTGCCGGTTGCCAAATTGCATTATCTCTTATAGTTTCCGAGATATGGACTATCGATAATTTACACCTTAGGCTCTGCTTCTAACTTGGGCCCAAATTGTAAAATGGTCTTCTCTATTGGCGATTTCGTTCCAATTCACATTCCAAGTAATATACGGCATGCTAATTACATTGCCGGTTGCCAAATTGCATTATCTCTTATAGTTTCCGAGATATGGACTATCGATAATTTACACTTTAGGCTCTGCTTCTAACTTGGGCCCAAATTGTAAAATGGTCTTATCTATTGGCGATTTCGTTCCAATTCACATTCCAAGTAATATTCGGCATGCTAATTACATTGCCGGTTGCCAAATTGCATTATCTCTTATAGTTTCCGAGATATGGACTATCGATAATTTACACCTTAGGCTCTGCTTCTAACTTGGGCCCAAATTGTAAAATGGTCTTCTCTATTGGCGATTTCGTTCCAATTCACATTCCAAGTAATATTCGGCATGCTAATTACATTGCCGGTTGCCAAATTGCATTATCTCTTATAGTTTCCGAGATATGGACTATCGATAATTTACACCTTAGGCTCTGCTTCTAACTTGGGCCCAAATTGTAAAATGGTCTTACCTATTGGCGATTTCGTTCCAATTCACATTCCAAGTAATATTCGGCATGCTAATTACATTGCCGGTTGCCAAATTGCATTATCTCTTATAGTTTCCGAGATATGGACTATCGATAATTTACACCTTAGGCTCTGCTTCTAACTTGGGCCCAAATTGTAAAATCGTCTTATCTATTGGCGATTTCGTTCCAATTCACATTCCAAGTAATATTCGGCATGCTAATTACATTGCCGGTTGCCAAATTGCATTATCTCTTATAGTTTCCGAGATATGGACTATCGGTAATTTACACCTTAGGATCTGCTTCTAACTTGGGCCCAAATTGTAAAATGGTCTTATCTATTGACGATTTCGTTCCAATTCACATTCCAAGTAATATCCGGCATGCTAATTACATTGCCGGTTGCCAAATTGAATAATCTCTTATAGTTTCCGAGATATGGACTATCGATAATTTACACCTTAGGCTCTGCTTCTAACTTGGGCCCAAATTGTAAAATGGTCTTACCTATTGGCGATTTCGTTCCAATTCACATTCCAAGTAATATTCGGCATGCTAATTACATTGCCGGTTGCCAAATTGCATTATCTCTTATAGTTTCCGAGATATGGACTATCGATAATTTACACCTTAGGCTCTGCTTCTAACTTGGGCCCAAATTGTAAAATGGTCTTATCTATTGGCGATTTCGTTTCAATTCACATTCCAAGTAATATTCGGCATGCTAATTACATTGCCGGTTGCCAAATTGCATTATCTCTTATAGTTTCCGAGATATGGACTATCGATAATTTACATCTTAGGCTCTGCTTCTAACTTGGGCCCAAATTGTAAAATCGTCTTATCTATTGGCGATTTCGTTCCAATTCACATTCCAAGTAATATTCGGCATGCTAATTACATTGCCGGTTGCCAAATTGCATTATCTCTTATAGTTTCCGAGATATGGACTATCGATAATTTACACCTTAGGCTCTGCTTCTAACTAGGGCCCAAATTGTAAAATGGTCTTATCTATTGGCGATTTCGTTCCAATTCACATTCCAAGTAATATCCGGCATGCTAATTACATTGCCGGTTGCCAAATTGAATTATCTCTTATAGTTTCCGAGATATGGACTATCGATAATTTACACCTTAGGCTCTGCTTCTAACTTGGGCCCAAATTGTAAAATGGTCTTATCTATTGGCGATTTCGTTCCAATTCACATTCCAAGTAATATTCGGCATGCTAATTACATTGCCGGTTGCCAAATTGCATTATCTCTTATAGTTTCCGAGATATGGACTATCGATAATTTACATCTTAGGCTCTGCTTCTAACTTGGGCCCAAATTGTAAAATGGTCTTATCTATTGGCGATTTCGTTCCAATTCACATTCCAAGTAATATTCGGCATGCTAATTACATTGCCGGTTGCCAAATTGCATTATCTCTTATAGTTTCCGAGATATGGACTATCGATAATTTACACCTTAGGCTCTGCTTCTAACTTGGGCCCAAATTGTAAAATGGCCTTATCTATTGGCGATTTCGTCCCAATTCACATTCCAAGTGATATTCGGCATGCTAATTACATTGCCGGTTGCGAAATTGCATTATCTCTTATAGTTTCCGAGATATGGACTATCAATAATTTACACCTTAGGCTCTGCTTCTAACTTGGGCCCAAATTGTAAAATGGCCTTATCTATTGGCGATTTCGTTCCAATTCACATTCCAAGTAATATTCGGCATGCTAATTACATTGCCGGTTGCCAAATTGCATTATCTCTTATAGTTTCCGAGATATGGACTATCGATAATTTACACCTTAGGCTCTGCTTCTAACTTGGGCCCAAATTGTAAAATGGTCTTATCTATTGGCGATTTCGTTCCAATTCACATTCCAAGTAATATTCGGCATGCTAATTACATTGCCGGTTGCCAAATTGCATTATCTCTTATAGTTTCCGAGATATGGACTATCGATAATTTACACCTTAGGCTCTGCTTCTAACTTGGGCCCAAATTGTAAAATGGTCTTATCTATTGGCGATTTCGTTCCAATTCACATTCCAAGTAATATTCGGCATGCTAATTACATTGCCGGTTGCCAATTTGCATTATCTCTTATAGTTTCCGAGATATGGACTATCGATAATTTACACCTTAGGCTCTGCTTCTAACTTGGGCCCAAATTGTAAAATGGTCTTATCTATTGGCGATTTCGTTCCAATTCACATTCCAAGTAATATTCGGCATGCTAATTACATTGCCGGTTGCCAAATTGCATTATCTCTTATAGTTTCCGAGATATGGACTATCGATAATTTACACCTTAGGCTCTGCTTCTAACTTGGGCCCAAATTGTAAAATGGTCTTATCTATTGGCGATTTCGTTCCAATTCACATTCCAAGTAATATCCGGCATGCTAATTACATTGCCGGTTGCCAAATTGAATTATCTCTTATAGTTTCCGAGATATGGACTATCGATAATTTACACCTTAGGCTCTGCTTCTAACTTGGGCCCAAATTGTAAAATGGTCTTATCTATTGGCGATTTCGTTCCAATTCACATTCCAAGTAATATTCGGCATGCTAATTACATTGCCGGTTGCCAAATTGCATTATCTCTTATAGTTTCCGAGATATGGACTATCGATAATTTACACCTTAGGCTCTGCTTCTAACTTGGGCCCAAATTGTAAAATGGTCTTATCTATTGGCGATTTCGTCCCAATTCACATTCCAAGTGATATTCGGCATGCTAATTACATTGCCGGTTGCGAAATTGCATTATCTCTTATAGTTTCCGAGATATGGACTATCAATAATTTACACCTTAGGCTCTGCTTCTAACTTGGGCCCAAATTGTAAAATGGTCTTATCTATTGGCGATTTCGTTCCAATTCACATTCCAAGTAATATTCGGCATGCTAATTACATTGCCGGTTGCCAAATTGCATTATCTCTTAGAGTTTCCGAGATATGGACTATCGATAATTTACACCTTAGGCTCTGCTTCTAACTTGGGCCCAAATTGTAAAATGGTCTTATCTATTGGCGATTTCGTTCCAATTCACATTCCAAGTAATATTCGGCATGCTAATTACATTGCCGGTTGCCAAATTGCATTATCTCTTATAGTTTCCGAGATATGGATTATCGATAATTTACACCTTAGGCTCTGCTTCTAACTTGGGCCCAAATTGTAAAATGGTCTTATCTATTGGCGATTTCGTTCCAATTCACATTCCAAGTAATATTCGGCATGCTAATTACATTGCCGGTTGCCAAATTGCATTATCTCTTATAGTTTCCGAGATATGGACTATTGATAATTTACATCTTACGCTCTGCTTCTAACTTGGGCCCAAATTGTAAAATAGCCTTATCTATCGGCGATTTCGTTCCAATTCACATTCCAAGTAATATTCGGCATGCTAATTACATTGCCGTTTGCCAAATTGCATTATCTCTTATAGTTTCCGAGATATGGACTATCGATAATTTACACCTTAGGCTCTGCTTCTAACTTGGGCCCAAATTGTAAAATGGTCTTATCTATTGGCGATTTCGTTCCAATTCACATTCCAAGTAATATCCGGCATGCTAATTACATTGCCGGTTGCCAAATTGAATTATCTCTTATAGTTTCCGAGATATGGACTATCGATAATTTACACCTTAGGCTCTGCTTCTAACTTGGGCCCAAATTGTAAAATGGTCTTATCTATTGGCGATTTCGTTCCAATTCACATTCCAAGTAATATTCGGCATGCTAATTACATTGCCGGTTGCCAAATTGCATTATCTCTTATAGTTTCCGAGATATGGACTATCGATAATTTACACCTTAGGCTCTGCTTCTAACTTGGGCCCAAATTGTAAAATGGTCTTATCTATTGGCGATTTCGTCCCAATTCACATTCCAAGTGATATTCGGCATGCTAATTACATTGCCGGTTGCGAAATTGCATTATCTCTTATAGTTTCCGAGATATGGACTATCAATAATTTACACCTTAGGCTCTGCTTCTAACTTGGGCCCAAATTGTAAAATGGTCTTATCTATTGGCGATTTCGTTCCAATTCACATTCCAAGTAATATTCGGCATGCTAATTACATTGCCGGTTGCCAAATTGCATTATCTCTTAGAGTTTCCGAGATATGGACTATCGATAATTTACACCTTAGGCTCTGCTTCTAACTTGGGCCCAAATTGTAAAATGGTCTTATCTATTGGCGATTTCGTTCCAATTCACATTCCAAGTAATATTCGGCATGCTAATTACATTGCCGGTTGCCAAATTGCATTATCTCTTATAGTTTCCGAGATATGGATTATCGATAATTTACACCTTAGGCTCTGCTTCTAACTTGGGCCCAAATTGTAAAATGGTCTTGTCTATTGGCGTTTTCGTTCCAATTCACATTCCAAGTAATATTCGGCATGCTAATTACATTGCCGGTTGCCAAATTGCATTATCTCTTATAGTTTCCGAGATATGGACTATCGATAATTTACACCTTAGGCTCTGCTTCTAACTTGGGCCCAAATTGTAAAATGGTCTTCTCTATTGGCGATTTCGTTCCAATTCACATTCCAAGTAATATTCGGCATGCTAATTACATTGCCGGTTGCCAAATTGCATTATCTCTTATAGTTTCCGAGATATGGACTATCGATAATTTACACCTTAGGCTCTGCTTCTAACTTGGGCCCAAATTGTAAAATGGTCTTATCTATTGGCGTTTTCGTTCCAATTCACATTCCAAGTAATATTCGGCATGCTAATTACATTGCCGGTTGCCAAATTGCATTATCTCTTATAGTTTCCGAGATATGGACTATCGATAATTTACACCTTAGGCTCTGCTTCTAACTTGGGCCCAAATTGTAAAATGGTCTTCTCTATTGGCGATTTCGTTCCAATTCACATTCCAAGTAATATACGGCATGCTAATTACATTGCCGGTTGCCAAATTGCATTATCTCTTATAGTTTCCGAGATATGGACTATCGATAATTTACACTTTAGGCTCTGCTTCTAACTTGGGCCCAAATTGTAAAATGGTCTTATCTATTGGCGATTTCGTTCCAATTCACATTCCAAGTAATATTCGGCATGCTAATTACATTGCCGGTTGCCAAATTGCATTATCTCTTATAGTTTCCGAGATATGGACTATCGATAATTTACACCTTAGGCTCTGCTTCTAACTTGGGCCCAAATTGTAAAATGGTCTTCTCTATTGGCGATTTCGTTCCAATTCACATTCCAAGTAATATTCGGCATGCTAATTACATTGCCGGTTGCCAAATTGCATTATCTCTTATAGTTTCCGAGATATGGACTATCGATAATTTACACCTTAGGCTCTGCTTCTAACTTGGGCCCAAATTGTAAAATGGTCTTACCTATTGGCGATTTCGTTCCAATTCACATTCCAAGTAATATTCGGCATGCTAATTACATTGCCGGTTGCCAAATTGCATTATCTCTTATAGTTTCCGAGATATGGACTATCGATAATTTACACCTTAGGCTCTGCTTCTAACTTGGGCCCAAATTGTAAAATCGTCTTATCTATTGGCGATTTCGTTCCAATTCACATTCCAAGTAATATTCGGCATGCTAATTACATTGCCGGTTGCCAAATTGCATTATCTCTTATAGTTTCCGAGATATGGACTATCGGTAATTTACACCTTAGGATCTGCTTCTAACTTGGGCCCAAATTGTAAAATGGTCTTATCTATTGACGATTTCGTTCCAATTCACATTCCAAGTAATATCCGGCATGCTAATTACATTGCCGGTTGCCAAATTGAATTATCTCTTATAGTTTCCGAGATATGGACTATCGATAATTTACACCTTAGGCTCTGCTTCTAACTTGGGCCCAAATTGTAAAATGGTCTTACCTATTGGCGATTTCGTTCCAATTCACATTCCAAGTAATATTCGGCATGCTAATTACATTGCCGGTTGCCAAATTGCATTATCTCTTATAGTTTCCGAGATATGGACTATCGATAATTTACACCTTAGGCTCTGCTTCTAACTTGGGCCCAAATTGTAAAATGGTCTTATCTATTGGCGATTTCGTTTCAATTCACATTCCAAGTAATATTCGGCATGCTAATTACATTGCCGGTTGCCAAATTGCATTATCTCTTATAGTTTCCGAGATATGGACTATCGATAATTTACATCTTAGGCTCTGCTTCTAACTTGGGCCCAAATTGTAAAATCGTCTTATCTATTGGCGATTTCGTTCCAATTCACATTCCAAGTAATATTCGGCATGCTAATTACATTGCCGGTTGCCAAATTGCATTATCTCTTATAGTTTCCGAGATATGGACTATCGATAATTTACACCTTAGGCTCTGCTTCTAACTAGGGCCCAAATTGTAAAATGGTCTTATCTATTGGCGATTTCGTTCCAATTCACATTCCAAGTAATATCCGGCATGCTAATTACATTGCCGGTTGCCAAATTGAATTATCTCTTATAGTTTCCGAGATATGGACTATCGATAATTTACACCTTAGGCTCTGCTTCTAACTTGGGCCCAAATTGTAAAATGGTCTTATCTATTGGCGATTTCGTTCCAATTCACATTCCAAGTAATATTCGGCATGCTAATTACATTGCCGGTTGCCAAATTGCATTATCTCTTATAGTTTCCGAGATATGGACTATCGATAATTTACATCTTAGGCTCTGCTTCTAACTTGGGCCCAAATTGTAAAATGGTCTTATCTATTGGCGATTTCGTTCCAATTCACATTCCAAGTAATATTCGGCATGCTAATTACATTGCCGGTTGCCAAATTGCATTATCTCTTATAGTTTCCGAGATATGGACTATCGATAATTTACACCTTAGGCTCTGCTTCTAACTTGGGCCCAAATTGTAAAATGGCCTTATCTATTGGCGATTTCGTCCCAATTCACATTCCAAGTGATATTCGGCATGCTAATTACATTGCCGGTTGCGAAATTGCATTATCTCTTATAGTTTCCGAGATATGGACTATCAATAATTTACACCTTAGGCTCTGCTTCTAACTTGGGCCCAAATTGTAAAATGGCCTTATCTATTGGCGATTTCGTTCCAATTCACATTCCAAGTAATATTCGGCATGCTAATTACATTGCCGGTTGCCAAATTGCATTATCTCTTATAGTTTCCGAGATATGGACTATCGATAATTTACACCTTAGGCTCTGCTTCTAACTTGGGCCCAAATTGTAAAATGGTCTTATCTATTGGCGATTTCGTTCCAATTCACATTCCAAGTAATATTCGGCATGCTAATTACATTGCCGGTTGCCAAATTGCATTATCTCTTATAGTTTCCGAGATATGGACTATCGATAATTTACACCTTAGGCTCTGCTTCTAACTTGGGCCCAAATTGTAAAATGGTCTTATCTATTGGCGATTTCGTTCCAATTCACATTCCAAGTAATATTCG
This sequence comes from Rhynchophorus ferrugineus, assembly GCF_030347505.1. NCBI lineage: Eukaryota > Metazoa > Arthropoda > Insecta > Coleoptera > Curculionidae > Rhynchophorus > Rhynchophorus ferrugineus. The sequence goes on from NW_027472580.1 coordinate 65,901,616, forward strand.
GCATGCTAATTACATTGCCGGTTGCCAATTTGCATTATCTCTTATAGTTTCCGAGATATGGACTATCGATAATTTACACCTTAGGCTCTGCTTCTAACTTGGGCCCAAATTGTAAAATGGTCTTATCTATTGGCGATTTCGTTCCAATTCACATTCCAAGTAATATTCGGCATGCTAATTACATTGCCGGTTGCCAAATTGCATTATCTCTTATAGTTTCCGAGATATGGACTATCGATAATTTACACCTTAGGCTCTGCTTCTAACTTGGGCCCAAATTGTAAAATGGTCTTATCTATTGGCGATTTCGTTCCAATTCACACTCCAAGTAATATTCGGCATACTAATTACATTGCCGGTTGCGAAATTGTATTATCTCTTATAGTTTCCGAGATATGGACTATCAATAATTTACACCTTAGGCTCTGCTTCTAACTTGGGCCCAAATTGTAAAATGGTCTTATCTATTGGCGATTTCGTTCCAATTCACATTCCAAGTAATATTCGGCATGCTAATTACATTGCCGGTTGCTAAAGTGCATTATCTCTTATAGTTTCCGAGATATGGACTATCGGTAATTTACACCTTAGGCTCTGCTTCTAACTTGGGCCCAAATTATAAAATGGTCTTATCTATTGGCGATTTCGTTCCAATTCACATTCCAAGTAATATCCGGCATGCTAATTACATTGACGGTTGCCAAATTGAATTATCTCTTATAGTTTCCGAGATATGGACTATCGATAAATTACACCTTAGGCTATGCTTCTAACTTGGGCCCAAATTGTAAAATGGTCTTACCTATTGGCGATTTCGTTCCAATTCACATTCCAAGTAATATTCGGCATGCTAATTACATTGCCGGTTGCCAAATTGCATTATCTCTTATAGTTTCCGAGATATGGACTATCGATAATTTACACCTTAGGCTCTGCTTCTAACTTGGGTCCAAATTGTAAAATGGTCTTATCTATTGGCGATTTCGTTCCAATTCACATTCCAAGTAATATTCGGCATGCTAATTACATTGCCGGTTGCCAAATTGCATTATCTCTTATAGTTTCCGAGATATGGACTATCGATAATTTACATCTTAGGCTCTGCTTCTAACTTGGGCCCAAATTGTAAAATCGTCTTATCTATTGGCGATTTCGTTCCAATTCACATTCCAAGTAATATTCGGCATGCTAATTACATTGCCGGTTGCCAAATTGCATTATCTCTTATAGTTTCCGAGATATGGACTATCGATAATTTACACCTTAGGCTCTGCTTCTAACTTGGGCCCAAATTGTAAAATGGTCTTATCTATTGGCGATTTCGTTCCAATTCACATTCCAAGTAATATCCGGCATGCTAATTACATTGCCGGTTGCCAAATTGAATTATCTCTTATAGTTTCCGAGATATGGACTATCGATAATTTACACCTTAGGCTCTGCTTCTAACTTGGGCCCAAATTGTAAAATGGTCTCATCTATTGGCGATTTCGTTCCAATTCACATTCCAAGTAATATTCGGCATGCTAATTACATTGCCGGTTGCCAAATTGCATTATCTCTTATAGTTTCCGAGATATGGACTATCGATAATTTACATCTTAGGCTCTGTTTCTAACTTGGGCCCAAATTGTAAAATGGTCTTATCTATTGGCGATTTCGTTCCAATTCACATTCCAAGTAATATTCGGCATGCTAATTACATTGCCGGTTGCCAAATTGCATTATCTCTTATAGTTTCCGAGATATGGACTATCGATAATTTACACCTTAGGCTCTGCTTCTAACTTGGGCCCAAATTGTAAAATGGTTTTATCTATTGGCGATTTCGTCCCAATTCACATTCCAAGTGATATTCGGCATGCTAATTACATTGCCGGTTGCGAAATTGCATTATCTCTTATAGTTTCCGAGATATGGACTATCAATAATTTACACCTTAGGCTCTGCTTCTAACTTGGGCCCAAATTGTAAAATGGTCTTATCTATTGGCGATTTCGTTCCTATTCACATTCCAAGTAATATTCGGCATGCTAATTACATTGCCGGTTGCCAAATTGCATTATCTCTTATAGTTTCCGAGATATGGACTATCGATTATTTACACCTTAGGCTCTGCTTCTAACTTGGGCCCAAATTGTAAAATGGTCTTATCTATTGGCGATTTCGTTCCAATTCACATTCCAAGTAATATTCGGCATGCTAATTACATTGCCGGTTGCCAAATTGCATTATCTCTTATAGTTTCCGAGATATGGACTATCGATAATTTACACCTTAGGCTCTGCTTCTAACTTGGGCCCAAATTGTAAAATGGTCTTATCTATTGGCGATTTCGTTCCAATTCACATTCCAAGTAATTTTCAGCATGCTAATTACATTGCCGGTTGCCAAATTGCATTATCTCTTATAGTTTCCGAGATATGGACTATCGATAATTTACACCTTAGGCTCTGCTTCTAACTTGGGCCCAAATTGTAAAATGGTCTTATCTATTGGCGATTTCGTTCCAATTCTCATTCCAAGTAATATTCGGCATACTAATTACATTGCCGGTTGCGAAATTGCATTATCTCTTATAGTTTCCGAGATATGGACTATCAATAATTTACACCTTAGGCTCTGCTTCTAACTTGGGCCCAAATTGTAAAATGGTCTTATCTATTGGCGATTTCGTTCCAATTCACACTCCAAGTAATATTCGGCATGCTAATTACATTGCCGGTTGCGAAATTGCATTATCTCTTATAGTTTCCGAGATATGGACTATCAATAATTTACACCTTAGGCTCTGCTTCTAACTTGGGCCCAAATTGTAAAATGGTCTTATCTATTGGCGATTTCGTTCCAATTCACATTCCAAGTAATTTTCGGCATGCTAATTACATTGCCGGTTGCCAAATTGCATTATCTCTTATAGTTTCCGAGATATGGACTATCGATAATTTACACCTTAGGCTCTGCTTCTAACTTGGGCCCAAATTGTAAAATGGTCTTATCTATTGGCGATTTCGTTCCAATTCTCATTCCAAGTAATATTCGGCATGCTAATTACATTGCCGGTTGCCAAATTGCATTATCTCTTATAGTTTCCGAGATATGGACTATCGATAATTTACACCTTAGGCTCTGCTTCTAACTTGGGCCCAAATTGTGAAATGGTCTTATCTATTGGCGATTTCGTTCCAATTCACACTCCAAGTAATATTCGGCATGCTAATTACATTGCCGGTTGCGAAATTGCATTATCTCTTATAGTTTCCGAGATATGGACTATCGATAATTTACACCTTAGGCTCTGCTTCTATCTTGGGCCCAAATTGTAAAATGGTCTTATCTATTGGCGATTTCGTTCCAATTCACATTCCAAGTAATATTCGGCATGCTAATTACAATGCCGGTTGCCAAATTGCATTACCTCTTATAGTTTCCGAGATATGGACTATCGATAATTTACACCTTAGGCTCTGCTTCTAACTTGGGCCCAAATTGTAAAATGGTCTTATCTATTGGCGATTTCGTTCCAATTCACATTCCAAGTAATTTTCGGCATGCTAGTTACATTGCCGGTTGCCAAATTGCATTATCTCTTATAGTTTCCGAGATATGGACTATCGATAATTTACACCTTAGGCTCTGCTTCTAACTTGGGCCCAAATTGTAAAATGGTCTTATCTATTGGCGATTTCGTTCCAATTCACACTCCAAGTAATATTCGGCATGCTAATTACATTGCCGGTTGCGAAATTGCATTATCTCTTATAGTTTCCGAGATATGGACTATCGATAATTTACACCTTAGGCTCTGCTTCTAACTTGGGCCCAAATTGTAAAATGGTCTTATCTATTGGCGATTTCGTTCCAATTCACATTCCAAGTAATATTCGGCATGCTAATTACATTGCCGGTTGCCAAATTGCATTATCTCTTATAGTTTCCGAGATATGGACTATCGATAATTTACACCTTAGGCTCTGCTTCTAACTTGGGCCCAAATTGTAAAATGGTCTTATCTATTGGCGATTTCGTTCCAATTCACATTCCAAGTAATATTCGGCATGCTAATTACATTGCCGGTTGCCAAATTGCATTATCTCTTATAGTTTCCGAGATATGGACTATCGATAATTTACACCTTAGGCTCTGCTTCCAACTTGGGCCCAAATTGTAAAATGGTCTTATCTATTGGCGATTTCGTTCCAATTCACATTCCAAGTAATATTCGGCATGCTAATTACATTGCCGGTTGCCAAATTGCATTATCTCTTATAGTTTCCGAGATATGGACTATCGATAATTTACACCTTAGGCTCTGCTTCTAACATGGGCCCAAATTGTAAAATGGTCTTATCTATTGGCGATTTCGTTCCAATTCACATTCCAAGTAATATTCGGCATGCTAATTACATTGCCGGTTGCCAAATTGCATTACCTCTTATAGTTTCCGAGATATGGACTATCGATAATTTACACCTTAGGCTCTGCTTCTAACTTGGGCCCAAATTGTAAAATGGTCTTATCTATTGGCGATTTCGTTCCAATTCACATTCCAAGTAATATTCGGCATGCTAATTACATTGCCGGTTGCCAAATTGCATTATCTCTTATAGTTTCCGAGATATGGACTATCGATAATTTACATCTTAGGCTCTGCTTCTAACTTGGGCCCAAATTGTAAAATCGTCTTATCTATTGGCGATTTCGTTCCAATTCACATTCCAAGTAATATTCGGCATGCTAATTACATTGCCGGTTGCCAAATTGCATTATCTCTTATAGTTTCCGAGATATGGACTATCGATAATTTACACCTTAGGCTCTGCTTCTAACTTGGGCCCAAATTGTAAAATGGTCTTATCTATTGGCGATTTCGTTCCAATTCTCATTCCAAGTAATATTCGGCATACTAATTACATTGCCGGTTGCGAAATTGCATTATCTCTTATAGTTTCCGAGATATGGACTATCAATAATTTACACCTTAGGCTCTGCTTCTAACTTGGGCCCAAATTGTAAAATGGTCTTATCTATTGGCGATTTCGTTCCAATTCACACTCCAAGTAATATTCGGCATGCTAATTACATTGCCGGTTGCGAAATTGCATTATCTCTTATAGTTTCCGAGATATGGACTATCAATAATTTACACCTTAGGCTCTGCTTCTAACTTGGGCCCAAATTGTAAAATGGTCTTATCTATTGGCGATTTCGTTCCAATTCACATTCCAAGTAATTTTCGGCATGCTAATTACATTGCCGGTTGCCAAATTGCATTATCTCTTATAGTTTCCGAGATATGGACTATCGATAATTTACACCTTAGGCTCTGCTTCTAACTTGGGCCCAAATTGTAAAATGGTCTTATCTATTGGCGATTTCGTTCCAATTCTCATTCCAAGTAATATTCGGCATGCTAATTACATTGCCGGTTGCCAAATTGCATTATCTCTTATAGTTTCCGAGATATGGACTATCGATAATTTACACCTTAGGCTCTGCTTCTAACTTGGGCCCAAATTGTGAAATGGTCTTATCTATTGGCGATTTCGTTCCAATTCACACTCCAAGTAATATTCGGCATGCTAATTACATTGCCGGTTGCGAAATTGCATTATCTCTTATAGTTTCCGAGATATGGACTATCGATAATTTACACCTTAGGCTCTGCTTCTAACTTGGGCCCAAATTGTAAAATGGTCTTATCTATTGGCGATTTCGTTCCAATTCACATTCCAAGTAATATTCGGCATGCTAATTACATTGCCGGTTGCCAAATTGCATTATCTCTTATAGTTTCCGAGATATGGACTATCGATAATTTACACCTTAGGCTCTGCTTCTATCTTGGGCCCAAATTGTAAAATGGTCTTATCTATTGGCGATTTCGTTCCAATTCACATTCCAAGTAATATTCGGCATGCTAATTACAATGCCGGTTGCCAAATTGCATTACCTCTTATAGTTTCCGAGATATGGACTATCGATAATTTACACCTTAGGCTCTGCTTCTAACTTGGGCCCAAATTGTAAAATGGTCTTATCTATTGGCGATTTCGTTCCAATTCACATTCCAAGTAATTTTCGGCATGCTAGTTACATTGCCGGTTGCCAAATTGCATTATCTCTTATAGTTTCCGAGATATGGACTATCGATAATTTACACCTTAGGCTCTGCTTCTAACTTGGGCCCAAATTGTAAAATGGTCTTATCTATTGGCGATTTCGTTCCAATTCACACTCCAAGTAATATTCGGCATGCTAATTACATTGCCGGTTGCGAAATTGCATTATCTCTTATAGTTTCCGAGATATGGACTATCGATAATTTACACCTTAGGCTCTGCTTCTAACTTGGGCCCAAATTGTAAAATGGTCTTATCTATTGGCGATTTCGTTCCAATTCACATTCCAAGTAATATTCGGCATGCTAATTACATTGCCGGTTGCCAAATTGCATTATCTCTTATAGTTTCCGAGATATGGACTATCGATAATTTACACCTTAGGCTCTGCTTCTAACTTGGGCCCAAATTGTAAAATGGTCTTATCTATTGGCGATTTCGTTCCAATTCACATTCCAAGTAATATTCGGCATGCTAATTACATTGCCGGTTGCCAAATTGCATTATCTCTTATAGTTTCCGAGATATGGACTATCGATAATTTACACCTTAGGCTCTGCTTCCAACTTGGGCCCAAATTGTAAAATGGTCTTATCTATTGGCGATTTCGTTCCAATTCACATTCCAAGTAATATTCGGCATGCTAATTACATTGCCGGTTGCCAAATTGCATTATCTCTTATAGTTTCCGAGATATGGACTATCGATAATTTACACCTTAGGCTCTGCTTCTAACATGGGCCCAAATTGTAAAATGGTCTTATCTATTGGCGATTTCGTTCCAATTCACATTCCAAGTAATATTCGGCATGCTAATTACATTGCCGGTTGCCAAATTGCATTACCTCTTATAGTTTCCGAGATATGGACTATCGATAATTTACACCTTAGGCTCTGCTTCTAACTTGGGCCCAAATTGTAAAATGGTCTTATCTATTGGCGATTTCGTTCCAATTCACATTCCAAGTAATATTCGGCATGCTAATTACATTGCCGGTTGCCAAATTGCATTATCTCTTATAGTTACCGAGATATGGACTATCGATAATTTACACCTTAGGCTCTGCTTCTAACTTGGGCCCAAATTGTAAAATGGTCTTATCTATTGGCGATTTCGTTCCAATTCACATTCCAAGTAATATTCGGCATGCTAATTACATTGCCAGTTGCCAAATTGCATTATCTCTTATAGTTTCCGAGATATGGACTATCGATAATTTACATCTTAGGCTCTGCTTCTAACTTGGGCCCAAATTGTAAAATCGTCTTATCTATTGGCGATTTCGTTCCAATTCACATTCCAAGTAATATTCGGCATGCTAATTACATTGCCGGTTGCCAAATTGCATTATCTCTTATAGTTTCCGAGATATGGACTATCGATAATTTACACCTTAGGCTCTGCTTCTAACTTGGGCCCAAATTGTAAAATGGTCTTATCTATTGGCGATTTCGTTCCAATTCACATTCCAAGTAATATCCGGCATGCTAATTACATTGCCGGTTGCCAAATTGAATTATCTCTTATAGTTTCCGAGATATGGACTATCGATAATTTACACCTTAGGCTCTGCTTCTAACTTGGGCCCAAATTGTAAAATGGTCTTATCTATTGGGGATTTCGTTCCAATTCACATTCCAAGTAATATTCGGCATGCTAATTACATTGCCGGTTGCCAAATTGCATTATCTCTTATAGTTTCCGAGATATGGACTATCGATAATTTACATCTTAGGCTCTGCTTCTAATTTGGGCCCAAATTGTAAAATGGTCTTATCTATTGGCGATTTCGTTCCAATTCACATTCCAAGTAATATTCGGCATGCTAATTACATTGCCGGTTGCCAAATTGCATTATCTCTTATAGTTTCCGAGATATGGACTATCGATAATTTACACCTTATGCTCTGCTTCTAACTTGGGCCCAAATTGTAAAATGGTCTTTTCTATTGGCGATTTCGTCCCAATTCACATTCCAAGTGATATTCGGCATGCTAATTACATTGCCGGTTGCGAAATTGCATTAACTCTTATAGTTTCCGAGATATGGACTATCAATAATTTACACCTTAGGCTCTGCTTCTAACTTGGGCCCAAATTGTAAAATGGTCTTATCTATTGGCGATTTCGTTCCAATTCACATTCCAAGTAATATTCGGCAAGCTAATTACATTGCCGGTTGCCAAATTGCATTATCTCTTATAGTTTCCGAGATATGGACTATCGATAATTTACACCTTAGGCTCTGCTTCTAACTTGGGCCCAAATTGTAAAATGGTCTTCTCTATTGGCGATTTCGTTCCAATTCACATTCCAAGTAATATTCGGCATGCTAATTACATTGCCGGTTGCCAAATTGCATTATCTCTTATAGTTTCCGAGATATGGACTATCGATAATTTACACCTTAGGCTCTGCTTCTAACTTGGGCCCAAATTGTAAAATGGTCTTCTCTATTGGCGATTTCGTTCCAATTCACATTCCAAGTAATATTCGGCATGCTAATATACATTGCCGGTTGCCAAATTGCATTATCTCTTATAGTTTCCGAGATATGGACTATCGATAATTTACACCTTAGGCTCTGCTTGTAACTTGGGCCCAAATTGTAAAATGGTCTTCTCTATTGGCGATTTCGTTCCAATTCACATTCCAAGTAATATTCGGCATGCTAATTACATTGCCGGTTGCCAAATTGCATTATCTCTTATAGTTTCCGAGATATGGACTATCGATAATTTACACCTTAGGCTCTGCTTCTAACTTGGGCCCAAATTGTAAAATCGTCTTATCTATTGGCGATTTCGTTCCAATTCACATTCCAAGTAATATTCGGCATGCTAATTACATTGCCGGTTGCCAAATTGCATTATCTCTTATAGTTTCCGAGATATGGACTATCGGTAATTTACACCTTAGGCTCTGCTTCTAACTTGGGCCCAAATTGTAAAATGGTCTTATCTATTGGCGATTTCGTTCCAATTCACATTCCAAGTAATATCCGGCATGCTAATTACATTGCCGGTTGCCAAATTGAATTATCTCTTATAGTTTCCGAGATATGGACTATCGATAATTTACACCTTAGGCTCTGCTTCTAACTTGGGCCCAAATTGTAAAATGGTCTTATCTATTGGCGATTTCGTTCCAATTCACATTCCAAGTAATATTCGGCATGCTAATTACATTGCCGGTTGCCAAATTGCATTATCTCTTATAGTTTCCGAGATATGGACTATCGATAATTTACAACTTAGGCTCTGCTTCTAACTTGGGCCCAAATTGTAAAATGGTCTTATCTATTGGCGATTTCGTCCCAATTCACATTCCAAGTGATATTCGGCATGCTAATTACATTGCCGGTTGCGAAATTGCATTATCTCTTATAGTTTCCGAGATATGGACTATCAATAATTTACACCTTAGGCTCTGCTTCTAACTTGGGCCCAAATTGTAAAATGGCCTTATCTATTGGCGATTTCGCTCCAATTCACATTCCAAGTAATATTCGGCATGCTAATTACATTGCCGGTTGCCAAATTGCATTATCTCTTATAGTTTCCGAGATATGGACTATCGATAATTTACACCTTAGGCTCTGCTTCTAACTTGGGCCCAAATTGTAAAATGGTCTTATCTATTGGCGATTTCGTTCCAATTCACATTCCAAGTAATATTCGGCATGCTAATTACATTGCCGGTTGCCAAATTGCATTATCTCTTATAGTTTCCGAGATATGGACTATCGATAATTTATACCTTAGGCTCTGCTTCTAACTTGGGCCCAAATTGTAAAATGGTCTTATCTATTGGCGATTTCGTTCCAATTCACACTCCAAGTAATATTCGGCATGCTAATTACATTGCCGGTTGCGAAATTGCATTATCTCTTATAGTTTCCGAGATATGGACTATCAATAATTTACACCTTAGGCTCTGCTTCTAACTTGGGCCCAAATTGTAAAATGGTCTTATCTATTGGCGATTTCGTTCCAATTCACATTCCAAGTAATATTCGGCATGCTAATTACATTGCCGGTTGCCAAATTGCATTATCTCTTATAGTTTCCGAGATATGGACTATCGATAATTTACACCTTAGGCTCTGCTTCTAACTTGGGCCCAAATTGTAAAATGGTCTTATCTATTGGCGATTTCGTTCCAATTCACATTCCAAGTAATATTCGGCATGCTAATTACATTGCCGGTTGCCAAATTGCATTATCTCTTATAGTTTCCGAGATATGGACTATCGATAATTTACACCTTAGGCTCTGCTTCTAACTTGGGCCCAAATTGTAAAATGGTCTTATCTATTGGCGATTTCGTTCCAATTCACATTCCAAGTAATATTCGGCATGCTAATTACATTGCCGGTTGCCAAATTGCATTATCTCTTATAGTTTCCGAGATATGGACTATCGATAATTTACACCTTAGGCTCTGCTTCTAACTTGGGCCCAAATTGTAAAATGGTCTTCTCTATTGGCGATTTCGTTCCAATTCACATTCCAAGTAATATTCGGCATGCTAATTACATTGCCGGTTGCCAAATTGCATTACCTCTTATAGTTTCAGAGATATGGACTATCGATAATTTACACCTTAGGCTCTGCTTCTAACTTGGGCCCAAATTGTAAAATGGTCTTCTCTATTGGCGATTTCGTTCCAATTCACATTCCAAGTAATATTCGGCATGCTAATTACATTGCCGGTTGCCAAATTGCATTATCTCTTATAGTTTCCGAGATATGGACTATCGATAATTTACACCTTAGGCTCTGCTTCTAACTTGGGCCCAAATTGTAAAATGGTCTTATCTATTGGCGATTTCGTTCCAATTCACATTCCAAGTAATATTCGGCATGCTAATTACTTTGCCGGTTGCCAAATTGCATTATCTCTTATAGTTTCCGAGATATGGACTATCGATAATTTACACCTTAGGCTCTGCTTCTAACTTGGGCCCAAATTGTAAAATGGTCTTCTCTATTGGCGATTTCGTTCCAATTCACATTCCAAGTAATATTCGGCATGCTAATTACATTGCCGGTTGCCAAATTGCATTATCTCTTATAGTTTCCGAGATATGGACTATCAATAATTTACACCTTAGGCTCTGCTTCTAACTTGGGCCCAAATTGCAAAATGGTCTTATCTATTGGCGATTTCGTTCCAATTCACAATCCAAGTAATATTCGGCATGCTAATTACATTGCCTGTTGCCAAATTGAATTATCTCTTATAGTTTCCGAGATATGGACTATCGATAATTTACACCTTAGGCTCTGCTTCTAACTTGGGCCCAAATTGTAAAATGGTCTTACCTATTGGCGATTTCGTTCCAATTCACATTCCAAGTAATATTCGGCATGCTAATTACATTGCCGGTTGCCAAATTGCATTATCTCTTATAGTTTCCGAGATATGGACTATCGATAATTTACACCTTAGGCTCTGCTTCTAACTTGGGCCCTAATTGTAAAATGGTCTTATCCATTGGCGTTTTCGTTCCAATTTACATTCCAATTAATATTCGGCATGCTAATTACATTGCCGGTTGCCAAATTGCATTATCTCTTATAGTTTCCGAGATATGGACTATCGATAATTTACACCTTAGGCTCTGCTTCTAACTTGGGCCCAAATTGTAAAATGGTCTTATCTATTGGCGATTTCGTTCCAATTCACATTCCAAGTAATATTCGGCATGCTAATTACGTTGCCGTTTGCCAAATTGCATTATCTCTTATAGTTTCCGAGATATGGACTATCGATAATTTACACCTTAGGCTCTGCTTCTAACTTGGGCCCAAATTGTAAAATGGTCTTATCTATTGGCGATTTCGTTCCAATTCACATTCCAAGTAATATTCGGCATGCTAATTACATTGCCGGTTGCCAAATTGCATTATATCTTATAGTTTCCGAGATATGGACTATCGATAATTTACACCTTAGGCTCTGCTTCTAACTTGGGCCCAAATTGTAAAATGGTCTTATCTATTGGCGATTTCATTCCAATTCACATTCCAAGTAATATTCGGCATGCTAATTACATTGCCGGTTGCCAAATTGAATTATCTCTTATAGTTTCCGAGATATGGACTATCGATAATTTACACCTTAGGCTCTGCTTCTAACTTGGGCCCAAATTGTAAAATGGTCTTACCTATTGGCGATTTCGTTCCAATTCACATTCCAAGTAATATTCGGCATGCTAATTACATTGCCGGTTGCCAAATTGCATTATCTCTTATAGTTTCCGAGATATGGACTATCGATAATTTACACCTTAGGCTCTGCTTCTAACTTGGGCCCAAATTGTAAAATGGTCTTATCTATTGGCGATTTCGTTCCAATTCACATTCCAAGTAATATTCGGCATGCTAATTACATTGCCGGTTGCCAAATTGCATTATCTCTTATAGTTTCCGAGATATGGACTATCGATAATTTACACCTTAGGCTCTGCTTCTAACTTGGGCCCAAATTGTAAAATGGTCTTATCTATTGGCGATTTCGTTCCAATTCACATTCCAAGTAATATTCGGCATGCTAATTACTTTGCCGGTTGCCAAATTGCATTATCTCTTATAGTTTCCGAGATATGGACTATCGATAATTTACACCTTAGGCTCTGCTTCTAACTTGGGCCCAAATTGTAAAATGGTCTTCTCTATTGGCGATTTCGTTCCAATTCACATTCCAAGTAATATTCGGCATGCTAATTACATTGCCGGTTGCCAAATTGCATTATCTCTTATAGTTTCCGAGATATGGACTATCAATAATTTACACCTTAGGCTCTGCTTCTAACTTGGGCCCAAATTGCAAAATGGTCTTATCTATTGGCGATTTCGTTCCAATTCACATTCCAAGTAATATTCGGCATGCTAATTACATTGCCTGTTGCCAAATTGAATTATCTCTTATAGTTTCCGAGATATGGACTATCGATAATTTACACCTTAGGCTCTGCTTCTAACTTGGGCCCAAATTGTAAAATGGTCTTACCTATTGGCGATTTCGTTCCAATTCACATTCCAAGTAATATTCGGCATGCTAATTACATTGCCGGTTGCCAAATTGCATTATCTCTTATAGTTTCCGAGATATGGACTATCGATAATTTACACCTTAGGCTCTGCTTCTAACTTGGGCCCTAATTGTAAAATGGTCTTATCCATTGGCGTTTTCGTTCCAATTTACATTCCAATTAATATTCGGCATGCTAATTACATTGCCGGTTGCCAAATTGCATTATCTCTTATAGTTTCCGAGATATGGACTATCGATAATTTACACCTTAGGCTCTGCTTCTAACTTGGGCCCAAATTGTAAAATGGTCTTATCTATTGGCGATTTCGTTCCAATTCACATTCCAAGTAATATTCGGCATGCTAATTACGTTGCCGTTTGCCAAATTGCATTATCTCTTATAGTTTCCGAGATATGGACTATCGATAATTTACACCTTAGGCTCTGCTTCTAACTTGGGCCCAAATTGTAAAATGGTCTTATCTATTGGCGATTTCGTTCCAATTCACATTCCAAGTAATATTCGGCATGCTAATTACATTGCCGGTTGCCAAATTGCATTATATCTTATAGTTTCCGAGATATGGACTATCGATAATTTACACCTTAGGCTCTGCTTCTAACTTGGGCCCAAATTGTAAAATGGTCTTATCTATTGGCGATTTCGTTCCAATTCACATTCCAAGTAATATTCGGCATGCTAATTACATTGCCGGTTGCCAAATTGAATTATCTCTTATAGTTTCCGAGATATGGACTATCGATAATTTACACCTTAGGCTCTGCTTCTAACTTGGGCCCAAATTGTAAAATGGTCTTACCTATTGGCGATTTCGTTCCAATTCACATTCCAAGTAATATTCGGCATGCTAATTACATTGCCGGTTGCCAAATTGCATTATCTCTTATAGTTTCCGAGATATGGACTATCGATAATTTACACCTTAGGCTCTGCTTCTAACTTGGGCCCAAATTGTAAAATGGTCTTATCTATTGGCGATTTCGTTCCAATTCACATTCCAAGTAATATTCGGCATGCTAATTACATTGCCGGTTGCCAAATTGCATTATCTCTTATAGTTTCCGAGATATGGACTATCGATAATTTACACCTTAGGCTCTGCTTCTAACTTGGGCCCAAATTGTAAAATCGTCTTATCTATTGGCGATTTCGTTCCAATTCACATTCCAAGTAATATTCGGCATGCTAATTACATTGAAGGTTGCCAAATTGCATTATCTCTTATAGTTTCCGAGATATGGACTATCGGTAATTTACACCTTAGGCTCTGCTTCTAACTTGGGCCCAAATTATAAAATGGTCTTATCTATTGGCGATTTCGTTCCAATTCACATTCCAAGTAATATCCGGCATGCTAATTACATTGACGGTTGCCAAATTGAATTATCTCTTATAGTTTCCGAGATATGGACTATCGATAATTTACACCTTAGGCTCTGCTTCTAACTTGGGCCCAAATTGTAAAATGGTCTTACCTATTGGCGATTTCGTTCCAATTCACATTCCAAGTAATATTCGGCATGCTAATTACATTGCCGGTTGCCAAATTGCATTATCTCTTATAGTTTCCGAGATATGGACTATCGATAATTTACACCTTAGGCTCTGCTTCTAACTTGGGCCCAAATTGTAAAATGGTCTTATCTATTGGCGATTTCGTTCCAATTCACATTCCAAGTAATATTCGGCATGCTAATTACATTGCCGATTGCCAAATTGCATTATCTCTTATAGTTTCCGAGATATGGACTATCGATAATTTACATCTTAGGCTCTGCTTCTAACTTGGGCCCAAATTGTAAAATCGTCTTATCTATTGGCGATTTCGTTCCAATTCACATTCCAAGTAATATTCGGCATGCTAATTACATTGCCGGTTGCCAAATTGCATTATCTCTTATAGTTTCCGAGATATGGACTATCGATAATTTACACCTTAGGCTCTGCTTCTAGCTTGGGCCCAAATTGTAAAATGGTCTTATCTATTGGCGATTTCGTTCCAATTCACATTCCAAGTAATATCCGGCATGCTAATTACATTGCCGGTTGCCAAATTGAATTATCTCTTATAGTTTCCGAGATATGGACTATCGATAATTTACACCTTAGGCTCTGCTTCTAACTTGGGCCCAAATTGTAAAATGGTCTTATCTATTGGCGATTTCGTTCCAATTCACATTCCAAGTAATATTCGGCATGCTAATTACATTGCCGGTTGCCAAATTGCATTATCTCTTATAGTTTCCGAGATATGGACTATCGATAATTTACATCTTAGGCTCTGCTTCTAACTTGGGCCCAAATTGTAAAATGGTCTTATCTATTGGCGATTTCGTTCCAATTCACATTCCAAGTAATATTCGGCATGCTAATTACATTGCCGGTTGCCAAATTGCATTATCTCTTATAGTTTCCGAGATATGGACTATCGATAATTTACACCTTAGGCTCTGCTTCTAACTTGGGCCCAAATTGTAAAATGGTCTTATCTATTGGCGATTTCGTTCCAATTCACATTCCAAGTAATATTCGGCATGCTAATTACATTGCCGGTTGCCAAATTGCATTATCTCTTATAGTTTCCGAGATATGGACTATCGATAATTTACACCTTAGGCTCTGCTTCTAACTTGGGCCCAAATTGTAAAATGGTCTTATCTATTGGCGATTTCGTTCCAATTCACATTCCAAGTAATATTGGGCATGCTAATTACATTGCCGGTTGCCAAATTGCATTATCTCTTATAGTTTCCGAGATATGGACTATCGATAATTTACACCTTAGGCTCTGCTTCTAACTTGGGCCCAAATTGTAAAATGGTCTTATCTATTGGCGATTTTGTTCCAATTCACATTCCAAGTAATATTCGGCATGCTAATTACATTGCCGGTTGCCAAATTGCATTATCTCTTATAGTTTCCGAGATATGGACTATCGATAATTTACACCTTAGGCTCTGCTTCTAACTTTTGCCCAAATTGTAAAATGGTCTTATCTATTGGCGATTTCGTTCCAATTCACATTCCAAGTAATATTCGGCATGCTAATTACATTGCCGGTTGCCAAATTGCATTATCTCTTATAGTTTCCGAGATATGGACTATCGATAATTTACACCTTAGGCTCTGCTTCTAACTTGGGCCCAAATTGTAAAATGGTCTTATCTATTGGCGATTTCGTTCCAATTCACACTCCAAGTAATATTCGGCATGCTAATTACATTGCCGGTTGCGAAATTGCATTATCTCTTATAGTTTCCGAGATATGGACTATCGATAATTTACACCTTAGGCTCTGCTTCTAACTTGGGCCCAAATTGTAAAATGGTCTTATCTATTGGCGATTTCGTTCCAATTCACATTCCAAGTAATATTCGGCATGTAATTACATTGCCGGTTGCCAAATTGAATTATCTCTTATAGTTTCCGAGATATGGACTATCGATAATTTACACCTTAGGCTCTGCTTCTAACTTGGGCCCAAATTGTAAAATGGTCTTACCTATTGGCGATTTCGTTCCAATTCATATTCCAAGTAATATTCGGCATGCTAATTACATTTCCGGTTGCCAAATTGCATTATCTCTTATAGTTTCCGAGATATGGACTATCGATAATTTACACCTTAGGCTCTGCTTCTAACTTGGGCCCAAATTGTAAAATGGTCTTATCTATTGGCGATTTCGTTCCAATTCGCATTCCAAGTAATATTCGGCATGCTAATTACATTGCCGGTTGCCAAATTGCATTATCTCTTATAGTTTCCGAGATATGGACTATCGATAATTTACACCTTAGGCTCTGCTTCTAACTTGGGCCCAAATTGTAAAATCGTCTTATCTATTGGCGATTTCGTTCCAATTCACATTCCAAGTAATATTCGGCATGCTAATTACATTGAAGGTTGCCAAATTGCATTATCTCTTATAGTTTCCGAGATATGGACTATCGGTAATTTACACCTTAGGCTCTGCTTCTAACTTGGGCCCAAATTATAAAATGGTCTTATCTATTGGCGATTTCGTTCCAATTCACATTCCAAGTAATATCCGGCATGCTAATTACATTGACGGTTGCCAAATTGAATTATCTCTTATAGTTTCCGAGATATGGACTATCGATAATTTACACCTTAGGCTCTGCTTCTAACTTGGGCCCAAATTGTAAAATGGTCTTACCTATTGGCGATTTCGTTCCAATTCACATTCCAAGTAATATTCGGCATGCTAATTACATTGCCGGTTGCCAAATTGCATTATCTCTTATAGTTTCCGAGATATGGACTATCGATAATTTACACCTTAGGCTCTGCTTCTAACTTGGGCCCAAATTGTAAAATGGTCTTATCTATTGGCGATTTCGTTCCAATTCACATTCCAAGTAATATTCGGCATGCTAATTACATTGCCGGTTGCCAAATTGCATTATCTCTTATAGTTTCCAAGATATGGACTATCGATAATTTACATCTTAGGCTCTGCTTCTAACTTGGGCCCAAATTGTAAAATCGTCTTATCTATTGGCGATTTCGTTCCAATTCACATTCCAAGTAATATTCGGCATGCTAATTACATTGCCGGTTGCCAAATTGCATTATCTCTTATAGTTTCCGAGATATGGACTATCGATAATTTACACCTTAGGCTCTGCTTCTAGCTTGGGCCCAAATTGTAAAATGGTCTTATCTATTGGCGATTTCGTTCCAATTCACATTCCAAGTAATATCCGGCATGCTAATTACATTGCCGGTTGCCAAATTGAATTATCTCTTATAGTTTCCGAGATATGGACTATCGATAATTTACACCTTAGGCTCTGCTTGTAACTTGGGCCCAAATTGTAAAATGGTCTTATCTATTGGCGATTTCGTTCCAATTCACATTCCAAGTAATATTCGGCATGCTAATTACATTGCCGGTTGCCAAATTGCATTATCTCTTATAGTTTCCGAGATATGGACTATCGATAATTTACATCTTAGGCTCTGCTTCTAACTTGGGCCCAAATTGTAAAATGGTCTTATCTATTGGCGATTTCGTTCCAATTCACATTCCAAGTAATATTCGGCATGCTAATTACATTGCCGGTTGCCAAATTGCATTATCTCTTATAGTTTCCGAGATATGGACTATCGATAATTTACACCTTAGGCTCTGCTTCTAACTTGGGCCCAAATTGTAAAATGGTCTTATCTATTGGCGATTTCGTTCCAATTCACATTCCAAGTAATATTCGGCATGCTAATTACATTGCCGGTTGCCAAATTGCATTATCTCTTATAGTTTCCGAGATATGGACTATCGATAATTTACACATTAGGCTCTGCTTCTAACTTGGGCCCAAATTGTAAAATGGTCTTATCTATTGGCGATTTCGTTCCAATTCACATTCCAAGTAATATTGGGCATGCTAATTACATTACCGGTTGCCAAATTGCATTATCTCTTATAGTTTCCGAGATATGGACTATCGATAATTTACACCTTAGGCTCTGCTTCTAACTTGGGCCCAAATTGTAAAATGGTCTTATCTATTGGCGATTTCGTTCCAATTCACATTCCAAGTAATATTCGGCATGCTAATTACATTGCCGGTTGCCAAATTGCATTATCTCTTATAGTTTCCGAGATATGGACTATCGATAATTTACACCTTAGGCTCTGCTTCTAACTTGGGCCCAAATTGTAAAATGGTCTTATCTATTGGCGATTTCGTTCCAATTCACATTCCAAGTAATATTCGGCATGCTAATTACATTGCCGGTTGCCAAATTGCATTATCTCTTATAGTTTCCGAGATATGGACTATCGATAATTTACACCTTAGGCTCTGCTTCTAACTTGGGCCCAAAGTGTAAAATGGTCTTATCTATTGGCGATTTCGTTCCAATTCACACTCCAAGTAATATTCGGCATGCTAATTACATTGCCGGTTGCGAAATTGCATTATCTCTTATAGTTTCCGAGATATGGACTATCGATAATTTACACCTTAGGCTCTGCTTCTAACTTGGGCCCAAATTGTAAAATGGTCTTATCTATTGGCGATTTCGTTCCAATTCACATTCCAAGTAATATTCGGCATGTAATTACATTGCCGGTTGCCAAATTGAATTATCTCTTATAGTTTCCGAGATATGGACTATCGATAATTTACACCTTAGGCTCTGCTTCTAACTTGGGCCCAAATTGTAAAATGGTCTTACCTATTGGCGATTTCGTTCCAATTCATATTCCAAGTAATATTCGGCATGCTAATTACATTTCCGGTTGCCAAATTGCATTATCTCTTATAGTTTCCGAGATATGGACTATCGATAATTTACACCTTAGGCTCTGCTTCTAACTTGGGCCCAAATTGTAAAATGGTCTTATCTATTGGCGATTTCGTTCCAATTCGCATTCCAAGTAATATTCGGCATGCTAATTACATTGCCGGTTGCCAAATTGCATTATCTCTTATAGTTTCCGAAATATGGACTATCGATAATTTACACCTTAGGCTCTGCTTCTAACTTGGGCCCAAATTGTAAAATGGTCTTATCTATTGGCGATTTCGTCCCAATTCACATTCCAAGTGATATTCGGCATGCTAATTACATTGCCGGTTGCGAAATTGCATTATCTCTTATAGTTTCCGAGATATGGACTATCGATAATTTACACCTTAGGCTCTGCTTCTAACTTGGGCCCAAATTGTAAAATGGTCTTATCTATTGGCGATTTCGTTCCAATTCACATTCCAAGTAATATTCGGCATGCTAATTACATTGCCGGTTGCCAAATTGCATTATCTCTTATAGTTTCCGAGATATGGACTATCGATAATTTACACCTTAGGCTCTGCTTCTAACTTGGGCCCAAATTGTAAAATGGTCTTATCTATTGGCGATTTCGTTCCAATTCACACTCCAAGTAATATTCGGCATGCTAATTACATTGCCGGTTGCGAAATTGCATTATCTCTTATAGTTTCCGAGATATGGACTATCGATAATTTACACCTTATGCTCTGCTTCTAACTTGGGCCCAAATTGTAAAATGGTCTTATCTATTGGCGATTTCGTTCCAATTCACATTCCAAGTAATATTCGGCATGCTAATTACATTGCCGGTTGCCAAATTGCATTATCTCTTATAGTTTCCGAGATATAGACTATCGATAATTTACACCTTAGGCTCTGCTTCTAACTTGGGCCCAAATTGTAAAATGGTCTTATCTATTGGCGATTTCGTTCCAATTCACATTCCAAGTAATATTCGGCATGCTAATTACATTGCCGGTTGCGAAATTGCATTATCTCTTATAGTTTCCGAGATATGGACTATCAATAATTTACACCTTAGGCTCTGCTTCTAACTTGGGCCCAAATTGTAAAATCGTCTTATCTATTGGCGATTTCGTTCCAATTCACATTCCAAGTAATATTCGGCATGCTAATTACATTGCCGGTTGCCAAATTGCATTATCTCTTATAGTTTCCGAGATATGGACTATCGATAATTTACACCTTAGGCTCTGCTTCTAACTTGGGCCCAAATTGTAAAATGGTCTTATCTATTGGCGATTTCGTCCCAATTCACATTCCAAGTGATATTCGGCATGCTAATTACATTGCCGGTTGCGAAATTGCATTATCTCTTATAGTTTCCGAGATATGGACTATCAATAATTTACACCTTAGGCTCTGCTTCTAACTTGGGCCCAAATTGTAAAATCGTCTTATCTATTGGCGATTTCGTTCCAATTCACATTCCAAGTAATATTCGGCATGCTAATTACATTGCCGGTTGCCAAATTGCATTATCTCTTATAGTTTCCGAGATATGGACTATCGATAATTTACACCTTAGGCTCTGCTTCTAGCTTGGGCCCAAATTGTAAAATGGTCTTATCTATTGGCGATTTCGTTCCAATTCACATTCCAAGTAATATCCGGCATGCTAATTACATTGCCGGTTGCCAAATTGAATTATCTCTTATAGTTTCCGAGATATGGACTATCGATAATTTACACCTTAGGCTCTGCTTCTAACTTGGGCCCAAATTGTAAAATGGTCTTATCTATTGGCGATTTCGTTCCAATTCACATTCCAAGTAATATTCGGCATGCTAATTACATTGCCGGTTGCCAAATTGCATTATCTCTTATAGTTTCCGAGATATGGACTATCGATAATTTACACCTTAGGCTCTGCTTCTAACTTGGGCCCAAATTGTAAAATGGTCTTATCTATTGGCGATTTCGTTCCAATTCACATTCCAAGTAATATTCGGCATGCTAATTACATTGCCGGTTGCCAAATTGCATTATCTCTTATAGTTTCCGAGATATGGACTATCGATAATTTACACCTTAGGCTCTGCTTCTAACTTGGGCCCAAAGTGTAAAATGGTCTTATCTATTGGCGATTTCGTTCCAATTCACACTCCAAGTAATATTCGGCATGCTAATTACATTGCCGGTTGCGAAATTGCATTATCTCTTATAGTTTCCGAGATATGGACTATCGATAATTTACACCTTAGGCTCTGCTTCTAACTTGGGCCCAAATTGTAAAATGGTCTTATCTATTGGCGATTTCGTTCCAATTCACATTCCAAGTAATATTCGGCATGTAATTACATTGCCGGTTGCCAAATTGAATTATCTCTTATAGTTTCCGAGATATGGACTATCGATAATTTACACCTTAGGCTCTGCTTCTAACTTGGGCCCAAATTGTAAAATGGTCTTACCTATTGGCGATTTCGTTCCAATTCATATTCCAAGTAATATTCGGCATGCTAATTACATTTCCGGTTGCCAAATTGCATTATCTCTTATAGTTTCCGAGATATGGACTATCGATAATTTACACCTTAGGCTCTGCTTCTAACTTGGGCCCAAATTGTAAAATGGTCTTATCTATTGGCGATTTCGTTCCAATTCGCATTCCAAGTAATATTCGGCATGCTAATTACATTGCCGGTTGCCAAATTGCATTATCTCTTATAGTTTCCGAGATATGGACTATCGATAATTTACATCTTAGGCTCTGCTTCTAACTTGGGCCCAAATTGTAAAATGGTCTTATCTATTGGCGATTTCGTTCCAATTCACATTCCAAGTAATATTCGGCATGCTAATTACATTGCCGGTTGCCAAATTGCATTATCTCTTATAGTTTCCGAGATATGGACTATCGATAATTTACATCTTAGGCTCTGCTTCTAACTTGGGCCCAAATTGTAAAATGGTCTTATCTATTGGCGATTTCGTTCCAATTCACATTCCAAGTAATATTCGGCATGCTAATTACATTGCCGGTTGCCAAATTGCATTATCTCTTATAGTTTCCGAGATATGGACTATCGATAATTTACACCTTAGGCTCTGCTTCTAACTTGGGCCCAAATTGTAAAATGGTCTTATCTATTGGCGATTTCGTTCCAATTCACATTCCAAGTAATATTCGGCATGCTAATTACTTTGCCGGTTGCCAAATTGCATTATCTCTTATAGTTTCCGAGATATGGACTATCGATAATTTACACCTTAGGCTCTGCTTCTAACTTGGGCCCAAATTGTAAAATGGTCTTCTCTATTGGCGATTTCGTTCCAATTCACATTCCAAGTAATATTCGGCATGCTAATTACATTGCCGGTTGCCAAATTGCATTATCTCTTATAGTTTCCGAGATATGGACTATCAATAATTTACACCTTAGGCTCTGCTTCTAACTTGGGCCCAAATTGCAAAATGGTCTTATCTATTGGCGATTTCGTTCCAATTCACAATCCAAGTAATATTCGGCATGCTAATTACATTGCCTGTTGCCAAATTGAATTATCTCTTATAGTTTCCGAGATATGGACTATCGATAATTTACACCTTAGGCTCTGCTTCTAACTTGGGCCCAAATTGTAAAATGGTCTTACCTATTGGCGATTTCGTTCCAATTCACATTCCAAGTAATATTCGGCATGCTAATTACATTGCCGGTTGCCAAATTGCATTATCTCTTATAGTTTCCGAGATATGGACTATCGATAATTTACACCTTAGGCTCTGCTTCTAACTTGGGCCCTAATTGTAAAATGGTCTTATCCATTGGCGTTTTCGTTCCAATTTACATTCCAATTAATATTCGGCATGCTAATTACATTGCCGGTTGCCAAATTGCATTATCTCTTATAGTTTCCGAGATATGGACTATCGATAATTTACACCTTAGGCTCTGCTTCTAACTTGGGCCCAAATTGTAAAATGGTCTTATCTATTGGCGATTTCGTTCCAATTCACATTCCAAGTAATATTCGGCATGCTAATTACGTTGCCGTTTGCCAAATTGCATTATCTCTTATAGTTTCCGAGATATGGACTATCGATAATTTACACCTTAGGCTCTGCTTCTAACTTGGGCCCAAATTGTAAAATGGTCTTATCTATTGGCGATTTCGTTCCAATTCACATTCCAAGTAATATTCGGCATGCTAATTACATTGCCGGTTGCCAAATTGCATTATATCTTATAGTTTCCGAGATATGGACTATCGATAATTTACACCTTAGGCTCTGCTTCTAACTTGGGCCCAAATTGTAAAATGGTCTTATCTATTGGCGATTTCATTCCAATTCACATTCCAAGTAATATTCGGCATGCTAATTACATTGCCGGTTGCCAAATTGAATTATCTCTTATAGTTTCCGAGATATGGACTATCGATAATTTACACCTTAGGCTCTGCTTCTAACTTGGGCCCAAATTGTAAAATGGTCTTACCTATTGGCGATTTCGTTCCAATTCACATTCCAAGTAATATTCGGCATGCTAATTACATTGCCGGTTGCCAAATTGCATTATCTCTTATAGTTTCCGAGATATGGACTATCGATAATTTACACCTTAGGCTCTGCTTCTAACTTGGGCCCAAATTGTAAAATGGTCTTATCTATTGGCGATTTCGTTCCAATTCACATTCCAAGTAATATTCGGCATGCTAATTACATTGCCGGTTGCCAAATTGCATTATCTCTTATAGTTTCCGAGATATGGACTATCGATAATTTACACCTTAGGCTCTGCTTCTAACTTGGGCCCAAATTGTAAAATGGTCTTATCTATTGGCGATTTCGTTCCAATTCACATTCCAAGTAATATTCGGCATGCTAATTACTTTGCCGGTTGCCAAATTGCATTATCTCTTATAGTTTCCGAGATATGGACTATCGATAATTTACACCTTAGGCTCTGCTTCTAACTTGGGCCCAAATTGTAAAATGGTCTTCTCTATTGGCGATTTCGTTCCAATTCACATTCCAAGTAATATTCGGCATGCTAATTACATTGCCGGTTGCCAAATTGCATTATCTCTTATAGTTTCCGAGATATGGACTATCAATAATTTACACCTTAGGCTCTGCTTCTAACTTGGGCCCAAATTGCAAAATGGTCTTATCTATTGGCGATTTCGTTCCAATTCACATTCCAAGTAATATTCGGCATGCTAATTACATTGCTTGTTGCCAAATTGAATTATCTCTTATAGTTTCCGAGATATGGACTATCGATAATTTACACCTTAGGCTCTGCTTCTAACTTGGGCCCAAATTGTAAAATGGTCTTACCTATTGGCGATTTCGTTCCAATTCACATTCCAAGTAATATTCGGCATGCTAATTACATTGCCGGTTGCCAAATTGCATTATCTCTTATAGTTTCCGAGATATGGACTATCGATAATTTACACCTTAGGCTCTGCTTCTAACTTGGGCCCTAATTGTAAAATGGTCTTATCCATTGGCGTTTTCGTTCCAATTTACATTCCAATTAATATTCGGCATGCTAATTACATTGCCGGTTGCCAAATTGCATTATCTCTTATAGTTTCCGAGATATGGACTATCGATAATTTACACCTTAGGCTCTGCTTCTAACTTGGGCCCAAATTGTAAAATGGTCTTATCTATTGGCGATTTCGTTCCAATTCACATTCCAAGTAATATTCGGCATGCTAATTACGTTGCCGTTTGCCAAATTGCATTATCTCTTATAGTTTCCGAGATATGGACTATCGATAATTTACACCTTAGGCTCTGCTTCTAACTTGGGCCCAAATTGTAAAATGGTCTTATCTATTGGCGATTTCGTTCCAATTCACATTCCAAGTAATATTCGGCATGCTAATTACGTTGCCGTTTGCCAAATTGCATTATCTCTTATAGTTTCCGAGATATGGACTATCGATAATTTACACCTTAGGCTCTGCTTCTAACTTGGGCCCAAATTGTAAAATGGCCTTATCTATTGGCGATTTCGTTCTAATTCACATTCCAAGTAATATTCGGCATGCTAATTACATTGCCGGTTGCCAAATTGCATTATCTCTTATAGTTTCCGAGATATGGACTATCGATAATTTACACCTTAGGCTCTGCTTCTAACTTGGTCCCAAATTGTAAAATGGTCTTATCTATTGGCGATTTCGTTCCAATTCACATTCCAAGTAATATTCGGCATGCTAATTACATTGCCGGTTGCCAAATTGCATTATCTCTTATAGTTTCCGAGATATGGACTATCGATAATTTACACCTTAGGCTCTGCTTCTAACTTGGGCCCAAATTGTAAAATGGTCTTATCTATTGACGATTTCGTTCCAATTCACATTCCAAGTAATATTCGGCATGCTAATTACATTGCCGGTTGCCAAATTGCATTATCTCTTATAGTTTCCGAGATATGGACTATCGATAATTTACACCTTAGGCTCTGCTTCTAACTTGGGCCCAAATTGTAAAATGGTCTTATCTATTGGCGATTTCGTTCCAATTCACATTCCAAGTAATATTCATCATGCTAATTACATTGCCGGTTGCCAAATTGCATTATCTCTTATAGTTTCCGAGATATGGACTATCGATAATTTACACCTTAGGCTCTGCTTCTAACTCGGGCCCAAATTGTAAAATGGTCTTATCTATAGGCGATTTCGTTCCAATTCACACTCCAAGTAATATTCGGCATGCTAATTACATTGCCGGTTGCGAAATTGCATTATCTCTTATAGTTTCCGAGATATGGACTATCAATAATTTACACCTTAGGCTCTGCTTC
This sequence comes from Rhynchophorus ferrugineus, assembly GCF_030347505.1. NCBI lineage: Eukaryota > Metazoa > Arthropoda > Insecta > Coleoptera > Curculionidae > Rhynchophorus > Rhynchophorus ferrugineus. The sequence continues at coordinate 65,927,903 of NW_027472580.1, forward strand.
TAACTTGGGCCCAAATTGTAAAATGGTCTTATCTATTAGCGATTTCGTTCCAATTCACATTCCAAGTAATATTCGGCATGCTAATTACATTGCCGGTTGCCAAATTGCATTATCTCTTATAGTTTCCGAGATATGGACTATCGATAATTTACACCTTAGTCTCTGCTTCTAACTTGGGCCCAAATTGTAAAATGGTCTTATCTATTGGCGATTTCGTTCCAATTCACATTCCAAGTAATATTCGGCATGCTAATTACATTGCCGGTTGCCAAATTGCATTATCTCTTATAGTTTCCGAGATATGGACTATCGATAATTTACACCTTAGGCTCTGCTTCTAACTTGGTCCCAAATTGTAAAATGGTCTTATCTATTGGCGATTTCGTTCCAATTCACATTCCAAGTAATATTCGGCATGCTAATTACATTGCCGGTTGCCAAATTGCATTATCTCTTATAGTTTCCGAGATATGGACTATCGATAATTTACACCTTAGGCTCTGCTTCTAACTTGGGCTCAAATTGTAAAATGGTCTTATCTATTGACGATTTCGTTCCAATTCACATTCCAAGTAATATTCGGCATGCTAATTACATTGCCGGTTGCCAAATTGCATTATCTCTTATAGTTTCCGAGATATGGACTATCGATAATTTACACCTTAGGCTCTGCTTCTAACTTGGGCCCAAATTGTAAAATGGTCTTATCTATTGGCGATTTCGTTCCAATTCACATTCCAAGTAATATTCATCATGCTAATTACATTGCCGGTTGCCAAATTGCATTATCTCTTATAGTTTCCGAGATATGGACTATCGATAATTTACACCTTAGGCTCTGCTTCTAACTCGGGCCCAAATTGTAAAATGGTCTTATCTATTGGCGATTTCGTTCCAATTCACACTCCAAGTAATATTCGGCATGCTAATTACATTGCCGGTTGCGAAATTGCATTATCTCTTATAGTTTCCGAGATATGGACTATCAATAATTTACACCTTAGGCTCTGCTTCTAACTTGGGCCCAAATTGTAAAATGGTCTTATCTATTGGCGATTTCGTTCCAATTCACATTCCAAGTAATATTCGGCATGCTAATTACATTGCCGGTTGCCAAATTGCATTATCTCTTATAGTTTCCGAGATATGGACTATCGATAATTTACACCTTAGTCTTTGCTTCTAACTTGGGCCCAAATTGTAAAATGGTCTTATCTATTGGCGATTTCGTTCCAATTCACATTCCAAGTAATATTCGGCATGCTAATTACATTGCCGGTTGCCAAATTGCATTATCTCTTATAGTTTCCGAGATATGGACTATCGATAATTTACACCTTAGGCTCTGCTTCTAACTTGGGCCCAAATTGTAAAATGGTCTTCTCTATTGGCGATTTCGTTCCAATTCACATTCCAAGTAATATTCGGCATGCTAATTACATTGCCGGTTGCCAAATTGCATTACCTCTTATAGTTTCCGAGATATGGACTATCGATAATTTACACCTTAGGCTCTGCTTCTAACTTGGGCCCAAATTGTAAAATGGTCTTATCTATTGGCGATTTCGTTCCAATTCACATTCCAAGTAATATTCGGCATGCTAATTACTTTGCCGGTTGCCAAATTGCATTATCTCTTATAGTTTCCGAGATATGGACTATCGATAATTTACACCTTAGGCTCTGCTTCTAACTTGGGCCCAAATTGTAAAATGGTCTTCTCTATTGGCGATTTCGTTCCAATTCACATTCCAAGTAATATTCGGCATGCTAATTACATTGCCGGTTGCCAAATTGCATTATCTCTTATAGTTTCCGAGATATGGACTATCACTAATTTACACCTTAGGCTCTGCTTCTAACTTGGGCCCAAATTGTAAAATGGTCTTATCTATTGGCGATTTCGTTCCAATTCACATTCCAAGTAATATTCGGCATGCTAATTACATTGCCTGTTGCCAAATTGAATTATCTCTTATAGTTTCCGAGATATGGACTATCGATAATTTACACCTTAGGCTCTGCTTCTAACTTGGGCCCAAATTGTAAAATGGTCTTACCTATTGGCGATTTCGTTCCAATTCACATTCCAAGTAATATTCGGCATGCTAATTACATTGCCGGTTACCAAATTGCATTATCTCTTATAGTTTCCGAGATATGGACTATCGGTAATTTACACCTTAGGCTCTGCTTCTAACTTGGGCCCAAATTGTAAAATGGTCTTATCTATTGGCGATTTCGTTCCAATTTACATTCCAAGTAATATCCGGCATGCTAATTACATTGCCGGTTGCCAAATTGAATTATCTCTTATAGTTTCCGAGATATGGACTATCGATAATTTACACCTTAGGCTCTGCTTCTAACATGGGCCCAAATTGTAAAATGGTCTTACCTATTGGCGATTTCGTTCCAATACACATTCCAAGTAATATTCGGCATGCTAATTACATTGCCGGTTGCCAAATTGCATTATCTCTTATAGTTTCCGAGATATGGACTATCGATAATTTACACCTTAGGCTCTGCTTCTAACTTGGGCCCAAATTGTAAAATGGTCATATCTATAGGCGATTTCGTTCCAATTCACATTCCAAGTAATATTCGGCATGCTAATTACATTGCCGGTTGCCAAATTGCATTATCTCTTATAGTTTCCCAGATATGGACTATCGATAATTTACATCTTAGGCTCTGCTTCTAACTTGGGCCCAAATTGTAAAATGGTCTTATCTATTGGCGATTTCGTTCCAATTCACATTCCAAGTAATATTCGGCATGCTAATTACATTGCCGGTTGCCAAATTGCATTATATCTTATAGTTTCCGAGATATGGACTATCGATAATTTACACCTTAGGCTCTGCTTCTAACTTGGGCCCAAATTGTAAAATGGTCTTATCTATTGGCGATTTCATTCCAATTCACATTCCAAGTAATATTCGGCATGCTAATTACATTGCCGGTTGCCAAATTGAATTATCTCTTATAGTTTCCGAGATATGGACTATCGATAATTTACACCTTAGGCTCTGCTTCTAACTTGGGCCCAAATTGTAAAATGGTCTTACCTATTGGCGATTTCGTTCCAATTCACATTCCAAGTAATATTCGGCATGCTAATTACATTGCCGGTTGCCAAATTGCATTATCTCTTATAGTTTCCGAGATATGGACTATCGATAATTTACACCTTAGGCTCTGCTTCTAACTTGGGCCCAAATTGTAAAATGGTCTTATCTATTGGCGATTTCGTTCCAATTCACATTCCAAGTAATATTCGGCATGCTAATTACATTGCCGGTTGCCAAATTGCATTATCTCTTATAGTTTCCGAGATATGGACTATCGATAATTTACACCTTAGGCTCTGCTTCTAACTTGGGCCCAAATTGTAAAATGGTCTTATCTATTGGCGATTTCGTTCCAATTCACATTCCAAGTAATATTCGGCATGCTAATTACTTTGCCGGTTGCCAAATTGCATTATCTCTTATAGTTTCCGAGATATGGACTATCGATAATTTACACCTTAGGCTCTGCTTCTAACTTGGGCCCAAATTGTAAAATGGTCTTCTCTATTGGCGATTTCGTTCCAATTCACATTCCAAGTAATATTCGGCATGCTAATTACATTGCCGGTTGCCAAATTGCATTATCTCTTATAGTTTCCGAGATATGGACTATCAATAATTTACACCTTAGGCTCTGCTTCTAACTTGGGCCCAAATTGCAAAATGGTCTTATCTATTGGCGATTTCGTTCCAATTCACATTCCAAGTAATATTCGGCATGCTAATTACATTGCTTGTTGCCAAATTGAATTATCTCTTATAGTTTCCGAGATATGGACTATCGATAATTTACACCTTAGGCTCTGCTTCTAACTTGGGCCCAAATTGTAAAATGGTCTTACCTATTGGCGATTTCGTTCCAATTCACATTCCAAGTAATATTCGGCATGCTAATTACATTGCCGGTTGCCAAATTGCATTATCTCTTATAGTTTCCGAGATATGGACTATCGATAATTTACACCTTAGGCTCTGCTTCTAACTTGGGCCCTAATTGTAAAATGGTCTTATCCATTGGCGTTTTCGTTCCAATTTACATTCCAATTAATATTCGGCATGCTAATTACATTGCCGGTTGCCAAATTGCATTATCTCTTATAGTTTCCGAGATATGGACTATCGATAATTTACACCTTAGGCTCTGCTTCTAACTTGGGCCCAAATTGTAAAATGGTCTTATCTATTGGCGATTTCGTTCCAATTCACATTCCAAGTAATATTCGGCATGCTAATTACGTTGCCGTTTGCCAAATTGCATTATCTCTTATAGTTTCCGAGATATGGACTATCGATAATTTACACCTTAGGCTCTGCTTCTAACTTGGGCCCAAATTGTAAAATGGTCTTATCTATTGGCGATTTCGTTCCAATTCACATTCCAAGTAATATTCGGCATGCTAATTACGTTGCCGTTTGCCAAATTGCATTATCTCTTATAGTTTCCGAGATATGGACTATCGATAATTTACACCTTAGGCTCTGCTTCTAACTTGGGCCCAAATTGTAAAATGGCCTTATCTATTGGCGATTTCGTTCTAATTCACATTCCAAGTAATATTCGGCATGCTAATTACATTGCCGGTTGCCAAATTGCATTATCTCTTATAGTTTCCGAGATATGGACTATCGATAATTTACACCTTAGGCTCTGCTTCTAACTTGGTCCCAAATTGTAAAATGGTCTTATCTATTGGCGATTTCGTTCCAATTCACATTCCAAGTAATATTCGGCATGCTAATTACATTGCCGGTTGCCAAATTGCATTATCTCTTATAGTTTCCGAGATATGGACTATCGATAATTTACACCTTAGGCTCTGCTTCTAACTTGGGCCCAAATTGTAAAATGGTCTTATCTATTGACGATTTCGTTCCAATTCACATTCCAAGTAATATTCGGCATGCTAATTACATTGCCGGTTGCCAAATTGCATTATCTCTTATAGTTTCCGAGATATGGACTATCGATAATTTACACCTTAGGCTCTGCTTCTAACTTGGGCCCAAATTGTAAAATGGTCTTATCTATTGGCGATTTCGTTCCAATTCACATTCCAAGTAATATTCATCATGCTAATTACATTGCCGGTTGCCAAATTGCATTATCTCTTATAGTTTCCGAGATATGGACTATCGATAATTTACACCTTAGGCTCTGCTTCTAACTCGGGCCCAAATTGTAAAATGGTCTTATCTATAGGCGATTTCGTTCCAATTCACACTCCAAGTAATATTCGGCATGCTAATTACATTGCCGGTTGCGAAATTGCATTATCTCTTATAGTTTCCGAGATATGGACTATCAATAATTTACACCTTAGGCTCTGCTTCTAACTTGGGCCCAAATTGTAAAATGGTCTTATCTATTAGCGATTTCGTTCCAATTCACATTCCAAGTAATATTCGGCATGCTAATTACATTGCCGGTTGCCAAATTGCATTATCTCTTATAGTTTCCGAGATATGGACTATCGATAATTTACACCTTAGTCTCTGCTTCTAACTTGGGCCCAAATTGTAAAATGGTCTTATCTATTGGCGATTTCGTTCCAATTCACATTCCAAGTAATATTCGGCATGCTAATTACATTGCCGGTTGCCAAATTGCATTATCTCTTATAGTTTCCGAGATATGGACTATCGATAATTTACACCTTAGGCTCTGCTTCTAACTTGGTCCCAAATTGTAAAATGGTCTTATCTATTGGCGATTTCGTTCCAATTCACATTCCAAGTAATATTCGGCATGCTAATTACATTGCCGGTTGCCAAATTGCATTATCTCTTATAGTTTCCGAGATATGGACTATCGATAATTTACACCTTAGGCTCTGCTTCTAACTTGGGCTCAAATTGTAAAATGGTCTTATCTATTGACGATTTCGTTCCAATTCACATTCCAAGTAATATTCGGCATGCTAATTACATTGCCGGTTGCCAAATTGCATTATCTCTTATAGTTTCCGAGATATGGACTATCGATAATTTACACCTTAGGCTCTGCTTCTAACTTGGGCCCAAATTGTAAAATGGTCTTATCTATTGGCGATTTCGTTCCAATTCACATTCCAAGTAATATTCATCATGCTAATTACATTGCCGGTTGCCAAATTGCATTATCTCTTATAGTTTCCGAGATATGGACTATCGATAATTTACACCTTAGGCTCTGCTTCTAACTCGGGCCCAAATTGTAAAATGGTCTTATCTATTGGCGATTTCGTTCCAATTCACACTCCAAGTAATATTCGGCATGCTAATTACATTGCCGGTTGCGAAATTGCATTATCTCTTATAGTTTCCGAGATATGGACTATCAATAATTTACACCTTAGGCTCTGCTTCTAACTTGGGCCCAAATTGTAAAATGGTCTTATCTATTGGCGATTTCGTTCCAATTCACATTCCAAGTAATATTCGGCATGCTAATTACATTGCCGGTTGCCAAATTGCATTATCTCTTATAGTTTCCGAGATATGGACTATCGATAATTTACACCTTAGTCTTTGCTTCTAACTTGGGCCCAAATTGTAAAATGGTCTTATCTATTGGCGATTTCGTTCCAATTCACATTCCAAGTAATATTCGGCATGCTAATTACATTGCCGGTTGCCAAATTGCATTATCTCTTATAGTTTCCGAGATATGGACTATCGATAATTTACACCTTAGGCTCTGCTTCTAACTTGGGCCCAAATTGTAAAATGGTCTTCTCTATTGGCGATTTCGTTCCAATTCACATTCCAAGTAATATTCGGCATGCTAATTACATTGCCGGTTGCCAAATTGCATTACCTCTTATAGTTTCCGAGATATGGACTATCGATAATTTACACCTTAGGCTCTGCTTCTAACTTGGGCCCAAATTGTAAAATGGTCTTATCTATTGGCGATTTCGTTCCAATTCACATTCCAAGTAATATTCGGCATGCTAATTACTTTGCCGGTTGCCAAATTGCATTATCTCTTATAGTTTCCGAGATATGGACTATCGATAATTTACACCTTAGGCTCTGCTTCTAACTTGGGCCCAAATTGTAAAATGGTCTTCTCTATTGGCGATTTCGTTCCAATTCACATTCCAAGTAATATTCGGCATGCTAATTACATTGCCGGTTGCCAAATTGCATTATCTCTTATAGTTTCCGAGATATGGACTATCACTAATTTACACCTTAGGCTCTGCTTCTAACTTGGGCCCAAATTGTAAAATGGTCTTATCTATTGGCGATTTCGTTCCAATTCACATTCCAAGTAATATTCGGCATGCTAATTACATTGCCTGTTGCCAAATTGAATTATCTCTTATAGTTTCCGAGATATGGACTATCGATAATTTACACCTTAGGCTCTGCTTCTAACTTGGGCCCAAATTGTAAAATGGTCTTACCTATTGGCGATTTCGTTCCAATTCACATTCCAAGTAATATTCGGCATGCTAATTACATTGCCGGTTACCAAATTGCATTATCTCTTATAGTTTCCGAGATATGGACTATCGGTAATTTACACCTTAGGCTCTGCTTCTAACTTGGGCCCAAATTGTAAAATGGTCTTATCTATTGGCGATTTCGTTCCAATTTACATTCCAAGTAATATCCGGCATGCTAATTACATTGCCGGTTGCCAAATTGAATTATCTCTTATAGTTTCCGAGATATGGACTATCGATAATTTACACCTTAGGCTCTGCTTCTAACATGGGCCCAAATTGTAAAATGGTCTTACCTATTGGCGATTTCGTTCCAATACACATTCCAAGTAATATTCGGCATGCTAATTACATTGCCGGTTGCCAAATTGCATTATCTCTTATAGTTTCCGAGATATGGACTATCGATAATTTACACCTTAGGCTCTGCTTCTAACTTGGGCCCAAATTGTAAAATGGTCATATCTATAGGCGATTTCGTTCCAATTCACATTCCAAGTAATATTCGGCATGCTAATTACATTGCCGGTTGCCAAATTGCATTATCTCTTATAGTTTCCCAGATATGGACTATCGATAATTTACATCTTAGGCTCTGCTTCTAACTTGGGCCCAAATTGTAAAATCGTCTTATCTATTGGCGATTTCGTTCCAATTCACATTCCAAGTAATATTCGGCATGCTAATTACATTGCCGGATGCCAAATTGCATTATCTCTTATAGTTTCCGAGATATGGACTATCGATAATTTACACCTTAGGCTCTGCTTCTAACTTGGGCCCAAATTGTAAAATGGTCTTATCTATTGGCGATTTCGTTCCAATTCACATTCCAAGTAATATCCGGCATGCTAATTACATTGCCGGTTGCCAAATTGCATTATCTCTTATAGTTTCCGAAATATGGACTATCGATAATTTACACCTTAGGCTCTGCTTCTAACTTGGGCCCTAATTGTAAAATGGTCTTATCTATTGGCGATTTCGTTCCAATTCACATTCCAAGTAATATTCGGCATGCTAATTACATTGCCGGTTGCCAAATTGCATTATCTCTTATAGTTTCCGAGATATGGACTATCGATAATTTAGATCTTAGGCTCTGCTTCTAACTTGGGCCCAAATTGTAAAATGGTCTTATCTATTGGCGATTTCGTTCCAATTCACATTCCAAGTAATATTCGGCATGCTAATTACATTGCCGGTTGCCAAATTGCATTATCTCTTATAGTTTCCGAGATATGGACTATCGATAATTTACACCTTAGGCTCTGCTTCTAACTTGGGCCCAAATTGTAAAATGGTCTTATCTATTGGCGATTTCGTCCCAATTCACATTCCAAGTGATATTCGGCATGCTAATTACATTGCCGGTTGCGAAATTGCATTAGCTCTTATAGTTTCCGAGATATGGACTATCAATAATTTACATCTTAGGCTCTGCTTCTAACTTGGGCCCAAATTGTAAAATGGTCTTATCTATTGGCGATTTCGTTCCAATTCACATTCCAAGTAATTTTCGGCATGCTAATTACATCGCCGGTTGCCAAATTGCATTATCTCTTATAGTTTCCGAGATATGGACTATCGATAATTTACACCTTAGGCTCTGCTTCTAACTTGGGCCCAAATTGTAAAATGGTCTTATCTATTGGCGATTTCGTTCCAATTCACATTCCAAGTAATATTCGGCATGCTAATTACATTGCCGGTTGCCAAATTGCATTATCTCTTATAGTTTCCGAGATATGGACTATCGATAATTTACACCTTAGGCTCTGCTTCTAACTTGGGCCCAAATTGTAAAATGGTCTTATCTATTGGCGATTTCGTTCCAATTCACATTCCAAGTAATATTCGGCATGCTAATTACATTGCCGGTTGCCAAATTGCATTATCTCTTATAGTTTCCGAGATATGGACTATCGATAATTTACACCTTAGGCTCTGCTTCTAACTTGGGCCCAAATTGTAAAATGGTCTTATCTATTGGCGTTTTCTTTCCAATTCACATTCCAAGTAATATTCGGCATGCTAATTACATTGCCGGTTGCTAAATTGCATTATCTCTTATAGTTTCCGAGATATGGACTATCGATAATTTACACCTTAGGCTCTGCTTCTAACTTGGGCCCAAATTGTAAAATGGTCTTCTCTATTGGCGATTTCGTTCCAATTCACATTCCAAGTAATATTCGGCATGCTAATTACATTGCCGGTTGCCAAATTGCATTATCTCTTATAGTTTCCGAGATATGGACTATCGATAATTTACACCTTAGGCTCTGCTTCTAACTTGGGCCCAAATTGTAAAATGGTCTTCTCTATTGGCGATTTCGTTCCAATTCACATTCCAAGTAATATTCGGCATGCTAATTACATTGCCGGTTGTCAAATTGCATTATCTTTTATAGTTTCCGAGATATGGACTATCGATAATTTACACCTTAGGCTCTGCTTCTAACTTGGGCCCAAATTGTAAAATCGTCTTATCTATTTTCGATTTCGTTCCAATTCACATTCCAAGTAATATTCGGCATGCTAATTACATTGCCGGTTGCCAAATTGCATTATCTCTTATAGTTTCCGAGATATGGACTATCGGTAATTTACACCTTAGGCTCTGCTTCTAACTTGGGCCCAAATTGTAAAATGGTCTTATCTATTGGCGATTTCGTTCCAATTCACATTCCAAGTAATATCCGGCATGCTAATTACATTGCCGGTTGCCAAATTGAATTATCTCTTATAGTTCCCGAGATATGGACTATCGATAATTTACACCTTAGGCTCTGCTTCTAACTTGGGCCCAAATTGTAAAATGGTCTTATCTATTGGCGATTTCGTCCCAATTCACATTCCAAGTGATATTCGGCATGCTAATTACATTGCCGGTTGCGAAATTGCATTAACTCTTATAGTTTCCGAGATATGGACTATCGATAATTTACACCTTAGGCTCTGCTTCTAACTTGGGCCCAAATTGTAAAATGGTCTTATCTATTGGCGATTTCGTTCCAATTCACATTCCAAGTAATATTCGGCATGCTAATTACATTGCCGGTTGCCAAATTGCATTATCTCTTATAGTTTCCGAGATATGGACTATCGATAATTTACACCTTAGGCTCTGCTTCTAACTTGGGCCCAAATTGTAAAATGGTCTTATCTATTGGCCTTTTCTTTCCAATTCACATTCCAAGTAATATTCGGCATGCTAATTACATTGCCGGTTGCCAAATTGCATTATCTCTTATAGTTTCCGAGATATGGACTATCGATAATTTACACCTTAGGCTCTGCTTCTAACTTGGGCCCAAATTGTAAAATGGTCTTCTCTATTGGCGATTTCGTTCCAATTCACAATCCAAGTAATATTCGGCATGCTAATTACATTGCCGGTTGCCAAATTGCATTATCTCTTATAGTTTCCGAGATATGGACTATCGATAATTTACACCTTAGGCTCTGCTTCTAACTTGGGCCCAAATTGTAAAATGGTCTTCTCTATTGGCGATTTCGTTCCAATTCACATTCCAAGTAATATTCGGCATGCTAATTACATTGCCGGTTGCCAAATTGCATTATCTTTTATAGTTTCCGAGATATGGACTATCGATAATTTACACCTTAGGCTCTGCTTCTAACTTGGGCCCAAATTGTAAAATCGTCTTATCTATTGGCGATTTCGTTCCAATTCACATTCCAAGTAATATTCGGCATGCTAATTACATTGCCGGTTGCCAAATTGCATTATCTCTTATAGTTTCCGAGATATGGACTATCGGTAATTTACACCTTAGGCTCTGCTTCTAACTTGGGCCCAAATTGTAAAATGGTCTTATCTATTGGCGATTTCGTTCCAATTCACATTCCAAGTAATATCCGGCATACTAATTACATTGCCGGTTGCCAAATTGAATTATCTCTTATAGTTTCCGAGATATGGACTATCGATAATTTACACCTTAGGCTCTGCTTCTAACTTGGGCCCAAATTGTAAAATGGTCTTACCTATTGGCGATTTCGTTCCAATTCACATTCCAAGTAATATTCGGCATGCTAATTACATTGCCGGTTGCCAAATTGCATTATCTCTTATAGTTTCCGAGATATGGACTATCGATAATTTACACCTTAGGCTCTGCTTCTAACTTGGGCCCAAATTGTAAAATGGTCTTATCTATTGGCGATTTCGTTCCAATTCACATTCCAAGTAATATTCATCATGCTAATTACATTGCCGGTTGCCAAATTGCATTATCTCTTATAGTTTCCGAGATATGGACTATCGATAATTTACACCTTAGGCTCTGCTTCTAACTCGGGCCCAAATTGTAAAATGGTCTTATCTATTGGCGATTTCGTTCCAATTCACACTCCTAGTAATATTCGGCATGCTAATTACATTGCCGGTTGCGAAATTGCATTATCTCTTATAGTTTCCGAGATATGGACTATCAATAATTTACACCTTAGGCTCTGCTTCTAACTTGGGCCCAAATTGTAAAATGGTCTTATCTATTGGCGATTTCGTTCCAATTCACATTCCAAGTAATATTCGGCATGCTAATTACATTGCCGGTTGCCAAATTGCATTATCTCTTATAGTTTCCGAGATATGGACTATCGATAATTTACACCTTAGTCTCTGCTTCTAACTTGGGCCCAAATTGTAAAATGGTCTTATCTATTGGCGATTTCGTTCCAATTCACATTCCAAGTAATATTCGGCATGCTAATTACATTGCCGGTTGCCAAATTGCATTATCTCTTATAGTTTCCGAGATATGGACTATCGATAATTTACACCTTAGGCTCTGCTTCTAACTTGGGCCCAAATTGTAAAATGGTCTTCTCTATTGGCGATTTCGTTCCAATTCACATTCCAAGTAATATTCGGCATGCTAATTACATTGCCGGTTGCCAAATTGCATTACCTCTTATAGTTTCCGAGATATGGACTATCGATAATTTACACCTTAGGCTCTGCTTCTAACTTGGGCCCAAATTGTAAAATGGTCTTATCTATTGGCGATTTCGTTCCAATTCACATTCCAAGTAATATTCGGCATGCTAATTACTTTGCCGGTTGCCAAATTGCATTATCTCTTATAGTTTCCGAGATATGGACTATCGATAATTTACACCTTAGGCTCTGCTTCTAACTTGGGCCCAAATTGTAAAATGGTCTTCTCTATTGGCGATTTCGTTCCAATTCACATTCCAAGTAATATTCGGCATGCTAATTACATTGCCGGTTGCCAAATTGCATTATCTCTTATAGTTTCCGAGATATGGACTATCACTAATTTACACCTTAGGCTCTGCTTCTAACTTGGGCCCAAATTGTAAAATGGTTTTATCTATTGGCGATTTCGTTCCAATTCACATTCCAAGTAATATTCGGCATGCTAATTACATTTCCTGTTGCCAAATTGAATTATCTCTTATAGTTTTCGAGATATGGACTATCGATAATTTACACCTTAGGCTCTGCTTCTAACTTGGGCCCAAATTGTAAAATGGTCTTACCTATTGGCGATTTCGTTCCAATTCACATTCCAAGTAATATTCGGCATGCTAATTACATTGCCGGTTGCCAAATTGCATTATCTCTTATAGTTTCCGAGATATGGACTATCGGTAATTTACACCTTAGGCTCTGCTTCTAACTTGGGCCCAAATTGTAAAATGGTCTTATCTATTGGCGATTTCGTTCCAATTCACATTCCAAGTAATATCCGGCATGCTAATTACATTGCCGGTTGCCAAATTGAATTATCTCTTATAGTTTCCGAGATATGGACTATCGATAATTTACACCTTAGGCTCTGCTTCTAACATGGGCCCAAATTGTAAAATGGTCTTACCTATTGGCGATTTCGTTCCAATACACATTCCAAGTAATATTCGGCATGCTAATTACATTGCCGGTTGCCAAATTGCATTATCTCTTATAGTTTCCGAGATATGGACTATCGATAATTTACACCTTAGGCTCTGCTTCTAACTTGGGCCCAAATTGTAAAATGGTCATATCTATAGGCGATTTCGTTCCAATTCACATTCCAAGTAATATTCGGCATGCTAATTACATTGCCGGTTGCCAAATTGCATTATCTCTTATAGTTTCCCAGATATGGACTATCGATAATTTACATCTTAGGCTCTGCTTCTAACTTGGGCCCAAATTGTAAAATCGTCTTATCTATTGGCGATTTCGTTCCAATTCACATTCCAAGTAATATTCGGCATGCTAATTACATTGCCGGTTGCCAAATTGCATTATCTCTTATAGTTTCCGAGATATGGACTATCGATAATTTACACCTTAGGCTCTGCTTCTAACTTTTGCCCAAATTGTAAAATGGTCTTATCTATTGGCGATTTCGTTCCAATTCACATTCCAAGTAATATCCGGCATGCTAATTACATTGCCGGTTGCCAAATTGAATTATCTCTTATAGTTTCCGAGATATGGACTTTCGATAATTTACACCTTAGGCTCTGCTTCTAACTTGGGCCCAAATTGTAAAATGGTCTTCTCTATTGGCGATTTCGTTCCAATTCACATTCCAAGTAATATTCGGCATGCTAATTACATTGCCGGTTGCCAAATTGCATTATCTCTTATAGTTTCCGAGATATGGACTATCGATAATTTACACCTTAGGCTCTGCTTCTAACTTGGGCCCAAATTGTAAAATCGTCTTATCTATTGGCGATTTCGTTCCAATTCACATTCCAAGTAATATTCGGCATGCTAATTACATTGCCGGTTGCCAAATTGCATTATCTCTTATAGTTTCCGAGATATGGACTATCGGTAATTTACACCTTAGGCTCTGCTTCTAACTTGGGCCCAAATTGTAAAATGGTCTTATCTATTGGCGATTTCGTTCCAATTCACATTCCAAGTAATATCCGGCATGCTAATTACATTGCCGGTTGCCAAATTGCATTATCTCTTATAGTTTCCGAGATATGGACTATCGATAATTTACACCTTAGGCTCTGCTTCTAACTTGGGCCCAAATTGTAAAATGGTCTTATCTATTGGCGATTTCGTTCCAATTCACATTCCAAGTAATATTCGGCATGCTAATTACATTGCCGGTTGCCAAATTGCATTATCTCTTATAGTTTCCGAGATATGGACTATCGATAATTTACATCTTAGGCTCTGCTTCTAACTTGGGCCCAAATTGTAAAATCGTCTTATCTATTGGCGATTTCGTTCCAATTCACATTCCAAGTAATATTCGGCATGCTAATTACATTGCCGGTTGCCAAATTGCATTATCTCTTATAGTTTATGAGATATGGACTATCGATAATTTACACCTTAGGCTCTGCTTCTAACTTGGGCCCAAATTGTAAAATGGTCTTATCTATTGGCGATTTCGTTCCAATTCACATTCCAAGTAATATCCGGCATGCTAATTACATTGCCGGTTGCCAAATTGAATTATCTCTTATAGTTTCCGAGATATGGACTATCGATAATTTACACCTTAGGCTCTGCTTCTAACTTGGGCCCAAATTGTAAAATGGTCTTATCTATTGGCGATTTCGTTCCAATTCACATTCCAAGTAATATTCGGCATGCTAATTACATTGCCGGTTGCCAAATTGCATTAACTCTTATAGTTTCCGAGATATGGACTATCGATAATTTACACCTTAGGCTCTGCTTCTAACTTGGGCCCAAATTGTAAAATGGTCTTATCTATTGGCGATTTCGTTCCAATTCACATTCCAAGTAATATTCGGCATGCTAATTACATTGCCGGTTGCCAAATTGCATTATCTCTTTTAGTTTCCGAGATATGGACTATCGATAATTTACACCATAGGCTCTGCTTCTAACTTGGGCCCAAATTGTAAAATGGTCTTATCTATTGGCGATTTCGTTCCAATTCACATTCCAAGTAATATTCGGCATGCTAATTACATTGCCGGTTGCCAAATTGCATTATCTCTTATAGTTTCCGAGATATGGACTATCGATAATTTACACCTTAGGCTCTGCTTCTAACTTGGGCCCAAATTGTAAAATGGTCTTATCTATTGGCGATTTCGTTCCAATTCACATTCCAAGTAATATTCGGCATGCTAATTACATTGCCGGTTGCCAAATTGCATTATCTCTTATAGTTTCCGAGATATGGACTATCGATAATTTACACCTTAGGCTCTGCTTCTAACTTGGGCCCAAATTGTAAAATGGTCTTATCTATTGGCGATTTCGTCCCAATTCACATTCCAAGTGATATTCGGCATGCTAATTACATTGCCGGTTGCGAAATTGCATTATCTCTTATAGTTTCCGAGATATGGACTATCGATAATTTACACCTTAGGCTCTGCTTCTAACTTGGGCCCAAATTGTAAAATGGTCTTATCTATTGGCGATTTCGTTCCAATTCACATTCCAAGTAATATTCGGCATGCTAATTACATTGCCGGTTGCCAAATTGCATTATCTCTTATAGTTTCCGAGATATGGACTATCGATAATTTACACCTTAGGCTCTGCTTCTAACTTGGGCCCAAATTGTAAAATGGTCTTATCTATTGGCGATTTAGTTGCAATTCACATTCCAAGTAATATTCGGCATGCTAATTACATTGCCGGTTGCCAAATTGCATTATCTCTTATAGTTTCCGAGATATGGACTATCGATAATTTACACCTTAGGCTCTGCTTCTAACTTGGGCCCAAATTGTAAAATGGTCTTATCTATTGGCGATTTCGTTCCAATTCACATTCCAAGTAATATTCGGCATGCTAATTACATTGCCGGTTGCCAAATTGCATTATCTCTTATAGTTTACGAGATATGGACTATCGATAATTTACACCTTAGGCTCTGCTTCTGACTTGGGCCCAAATTGTAAAATGGTCTTATCTATTGGCGATTTCGTTCCAATTCACACTCCAAGTAATATTCGGCATGCTAATTACACTGCCGGTTGCGAAATTGCATTATCTCTTATAGTTTCCGAGATATGGACTATCGATAATTTACACCTTAGGCTCTGCTTCTAACTTGGGCCCAAATTGTAAAATGGTCTTATCTATTGGCGATTTCGTTCCAATTCACATTCCAAGTAATATTCGGCATGCTAATTACATTGCCGGTTGCCAGATTGCATTATCTCTTATAGTTTCCGAGATATGGACTATCGATAATTTACACCTTAGGCTCTGCTTCTAACTTGGGCCCAAATTGTAAAATGGTCTTATCTATTGGCGATTTCGTTCCAATTCACATTCCAAGTAATATTCGGCATGCTAATTACATTGCCGGTTGCCAAATTGCATTATCTCTTATAGTTTCCGAGATATGGACTATCGATAATTTACACCTTAGGCTCTGCTTCTAACTTGGGCCCAAATTGTAAAATGGTCTTATCTATTGGCGATTTCGTTCCAATTCACACTCCAAGTAATATTCGGCATGCTAATTACATTGCCGGTTGCGAAATTGCATTATCTCTTATAGTTTCCGAGATATGGACTATCAATAATTTACACCTTAGGCTCTGCTTCTAACTTGGGCCCAAATTGTAAAATGGTCTTATCTAATGGCGATTTCGTTCCAATTCACATTCCAAGTAATATTCGGCATGCTAATTACATTGCCGGTTGCCAAATTGCATTATCTCTTATAGTTTCCGAGATATGGACTATCGATAATTTACACCTTAGGCACTGCTTCTAACTTGGGCCCAAATTGTAAAATGGTCTTATCTATTGGCGATTTCGTTCCAATTCACATTCCAAGTAATATTCGGCATGCTAATTACATTGCCGGTTGCCAAATTGCATTATCTCTTATAGTTTCCGAGATATGGACTATCGATAATTTACACCTTAGGCTCTGCTTCTAACTTGGGCCCAAATTGTAAAATGGTCTTCTCTATTGGCGATTTCGTTCCAATTCACATTCCAAGTAATATTCGGCATGCTAATTACATTGCCGGTTGCCAAATTGCATTATCTCTTATAGTTTCCGAGATATGGACTATCGATAATTTACACCTTAGGCTCTGCTTCTAACTTGGGCCCAAATTGTAAAATGGTCTTATCTATTGGCGATTTCGTTCCAATTCACATTCCAAGTAATATTCGGCATGCTAATTACATTGCCGGTTGCCAAATTGCATTATCTCTTATAGTTTCCGAGATATGGACTATCGATAATTTACACCTTAGGCTCTGCTTCTAACTTGGGCCCAAATTGTAAAATGGTCTTCTCTATTGGCGATTTCGTTCCAATTCACATTCCAAGTAATATTCGGCATGCTAATTACATTGCCGGTTGCCAAATTGCATTATCTCTTATAGTTTCCGAGATATGGACTATCGATAATTTACACCTTAGGCTCTGCTTCTAACTTGGGCCCAAATTGTAAAATGGTCTTCTCTATTGGCGATTTCGTTCCAATTCACATTCCAAGTAATATTCGGCATGCTAATTACATTGCCGGTTGCCAAATTGCATTATCTCTTATAGTTTCCGAGATATGGACTATCGATAATTTACACCTTAGGCTCTGCTTCTAATTTGGGCCCAAATTGTAAAATCGTCTTATCTATTGGCGATTTCGTTCCAATTCACATTCCAAGTAATATTCGGCATGCTAATTACATTGCCGGTTGCCAAATTGCATTATCTCTTATAGTTTCCGAGATATGGACTATCGGTAATTTACACCTTAGGCTCTGCTTCTAACTTGGGCCCAAATTGTAAAATGGTCTTATCTATTGGCGATTTCGTTCCAATTCACATTCCAAGTAATATCCGGCATGCTAATTACATTGCCGTTTGCCAAATTGAATTATCTCTTATAGTTTCCGAGATATGGACTATCGATAATTTACACCTTAGGCTCTGCTTCTAACATGGGCCCAAATTGTAAAATGGTCTTACCTATTGGCGATTTCGTTCCAATTCACATTCCAAGTAATATTCGGCGTGCTAATTACATTGCCGGTTGCCAAATTGCATTATCTCTTATAGTTTCCGAGATATGGACTATCGATAATTTACACCTTAGGCTCTGCTTCTAACTTGGGCCCAAATTGTAAAATGGTCTTATCTATAGGCGATTTCGTTCCAATTCACATTCCAAGTAATATTCGGCATGCTAATTACATTGCCGGTTGCCAAATTGCATTATCTCTTATAGTTTCCGAGATATGGACTATCGATAAATTACACCTTAGGCTCTGCTTCTAACTTGGGCCCAAATTGTAAAATGGTCTTATCTATTGGCGATTTCGTTCCAATTCACATTCCAAGTAATATTCGGCATGCTAATTACATTGCCGGTTGCCAAATTGCATTATCTCTTATAGTTTCCGAGATATGGACTATCGATAATTTACATCTTAGGCTCTGCTTCTAACTTGGGCCCAAATTGTAAAATGGTCTTATCTATTGGCGATTTCGTTCCAATTCACATTCCAAGTAATATTCGGCATGCTAATTACATTGCCGGATGCCAAATTGCATTATCTCTTATAGTTTCCGAGATATGGACTATCGATAATTTACACCTTAGGCTCTGCTTCTAACTTGGGCCCAAATTGTAAAATGGTCTTATCTATTGGCGATTTCGTCCCAATTCACATTCCAAGTGATATTCGGCATGCTAATTACATTGCCGGTTGCGAAATTGCATTAACTCTTATAGTTTCCGAGATATGGACTATCAATAATTTACACCTTAGGCTCTGCTTCTAACTTGGGCCCAAATTGTAAAATGGTCTTATCTATTGGCGATTTCGTTCCAATTCACATTCCAAGTAATTTTCGGCATGCTAATTACATTGCCGGTTGCCAAATTGCATTATCTCTTATAGTTTCCGAGATATGGACTATCGATAATTTACACCTTAGGCTCTGCTTCTAACTTGGGCCCAAATTGTAAAATGGTCTTCTCTATTGGCGATTTCGTTCCAATTCACATTCCAAGTAATATTCGGCATGCTAATTACATTGCCGATTGCCAAATTGCATTATCTCTTATAGTTTCCGAGATATGGACTATCGATAATTTACACCTTAGGCTCTGCTTCTAACTTGGGCCCAAATTGTAAAATGGTCTTCTCTATTGGCGATTTCGTTCCAATTCACATTCCAAGTAATATTCGGCATGCTAATTACATTGCCGGTTGCCAAATTGCATTATCTCTTATAGTTTCCGAGATATGGACTATCGATAATTTAAACCTTAGGCTCTGCTTCTAACTTGGGCCCAAATTGTAAAATCGTCTTATCTATTGGCGATTTCGTTCCAATTCACATTCCAAGTAATATTCGGCATGCTAATTACATTGCCGGTTGCCAAATTGCATTATCTCTTATAGTTTCCGAGATATGGACTATCGGTAATTTACACCTTAGGCTCTGCTTCTAACTTGGGCCCAAATTGTAAAATGGTCTTATCTATTGGCGATTTCGTTCCAATTCACATTCCAAGTAATATCCGGCATGCTAATTACATTGCCGGTTGCCAAATTGCATTATCTCTTATAGTTTCCGAGATATGGACTATCGATAATTTACACCTTAGGCTCTGCTTCTAACTTGGGCCCAAATTGTAAAATGGTCTTATCTATTGGCGATTTCGTTCCAATTCACATTCCAAGTAATATTCGGCATGCTAATTACATTGCCGGTTGCCAAATTGCATTATCTCTTATAGTTTCCGAGATATGGACTATCGATAATTTACATCTTAGGCTCTGCTTCTAACTTGGGCCCAAATTGTAAAATCGTCTTATCTATTGGCGATTTCGTTCCAATTCACATTCCAAGTAATATTCGGCATGCTAATTACATTGCCGGTTGCCAAATTGCATTATCTCTTATAGTTTATGAGATATGGACTATCGATAATTTACACCTTAGGCTCTGCTTCTAACTTGGGCCCAAATTGTAAAATGGTCTTATCTATTGGCGATTTCGTTCCAATTCACATTCCAAGTAATATCCGGCATGCTAATTACATTGCCGGTTGCCAAATTGAATTATCTCTTATAGTTTCCGAGATATGGACTATCGATAATTTACACCTTAGGCTCTGCTTCTAACTTGGGCCCAAATTGTAAAATGGTCTTATCTATTGGCGATTTCGTTCCAATTCACATTCCAAGTAATATTCGGCATGCTAATTACATTGCCGGTTGCCAAATTGCATTATCTCTTATAGTTTCCGAGATATGGACTATCGATAATTTACATCTTAGGCTCTGCTTCTAACTTGGGCCCAAATTGTAAAATGCTCTTATCTATTGGCGATTTCGTTCCAATTCACATTCCATGTAATATTCGGCATGCTAACTACATTGCCGGTTGCCAAATTGCATTATCTCTTATAGTTTCCGAGATATGGACTATCGATAATTTACACCTTAGGCTCTGCTTCTAACTTGGGCCCAAATTGTAAAATGGTCTTATCTATTGGCGATTTCGTCCCAATTCACATTCCAAGTAATATTCGGCATGCTAATTACATTGCCGGTTGCGAAATTGCATTATATCTTATAGTTTCCGAGATATGGACTATCAATAATTTACACCTTAGGCTCTGCTTCTAACTTGGGCCCAAATTGTAAAATGGCCTTATCTATTGGCGATTTCGTTCTAATTCACATTCCAACTAATATTCGGCATGCTAATTACATTGCCGGTTGCCAAATTGCATTATCTCTTATAGTTTCCGAGATATGGACTATCGATAATTTACACCTTAGGCTCTGCTTCTAACTTGGTCCCAAATTGTAAAATGGTCTTATCTATTGGCGATTTCGTTCCAATTCACATTCCAAGTAATATTCGGCATGCTAATTACATTGCCGGTTGCCAAATTGCATTATCTCTTATAGTTTCCGAGATATGGACTATCGATAATTTACACCTTAGGCTCTGCTTCTAACTTGGGCCCAAATTGTAAAATGGTCTTATCTATTGACGATTTCGTTCCAATTCACATTCCAAGTAATATTCGGCATGCTAATTACATTGCCGGTTGCCAAATTGCATTATCTCTTATAGTTTCCGAGATATGGACTATCGATAATTTACACCTTAGGCTCTGCTTCTAACTTGGGCCCAAATTGTAAAATGGTCTTATCTATTGGCGATTTCGTTCCAATTCACATTCCAAGTAATATTCATCATGCTAATTACATTGCCGGTTGCCAAATTGCATTATCTCTTATAGTTTCCGAGATATGGACTATCGATAATCTACACCTTAGGCTCTGCTTCTAACTCGGGCCCAAATTGTAAAATGGTCTTATCTATTGGCGATTTCGTTCCAATTCACACTCCAAGTAATATTCGGCATGCTAATTACATTGCCGGTTGCGAAATTGCATTATCTCTTATAGTTTCCGAGATATGGACTATCAATAATTTACACCTTAGGCTCTGCTTCTAACTTGGGCCCAAATTGTAAAATGGTCTTATCTATTGGCGATTTCGTTCCAATTCACATTCCAAGTAATATTCGGCATGCTAATTACATTGCCGGTTGCCAAATTGCATTATCTCTTATAGTTTCCGAGATATGGACTATCGATAATTTACACCTTAGTCTCTGCTTCTAACTTGGGCCCAAATTGTAAAATGGTCTTATCTATTGGCGATTTCGTTCCAATTCACATTCCAAGTAATATTCGGCATGCTAATTACATTGCCGGTTGCCAAATTGCATTATCTCTTATAGTTTCCGAGATATGGACTATCGATAATTTACACCTTAGGCTCTGCTTCTAACTTGGTCCCAAATTGTAAAATGGTCTTATCTATTGGCGATTTCGTTCCAATTCACATTCCAAGTAATATTCGGCATGCTAATTACATTGCCGGTTGCCAAATTGAATTATCTCTTATAGTTTCCGAGATATGGACTATCGATAATTTACACCTTAGGCTCTGCTTCTAACTTGGGCCCAAATTGTAAAATGGTCTTATCTATTGGCGATTTCGTTCCAATTCACATTCCAAGTAATATTCGGCATGCTAATTACATTGCCGGTTGCCAAATTGCATTATCTCTTATAGTTTCCGAGATATGGACTATCGATAATTTACATCTTAGGCTCTGCTTCTAACTTGGGCCCAAATTGTAAAATGCTCTTATCTATTGGCGATTTCGTTCCAATTCACATTCCATGTAATATTCGGCATGCTAACTACATTGCCGGTTGCCAAATTGCATTATCTCTTATAGTTTCCGAGATATGGACTATCGATAATTTACACCTTAGGCTCTGCTTCTAACTTGGGCCCAAATTGTAAAATGGTCTTATCTATTGGCGATTTCGTCCCAATTCACATTCCAAGTAATATTCGGCATGCTAATTACATTGCCGGTTGCGAAATTGCATTATATCTTATAGTTTCCGAGATATGGACTATCAATAATTTACACCTTAGGCTCTGCTTCTAACTTGGGCCCAAATTGTAAAATGGCCTTATCTATTGGCGATTTCGTTCTAATTCACATTCCAAGTAATATTCGGCATGCTAATTACATTGCCGGTTGCCAAATTGCATTATCTCTTATAGTTTCCGAGATATGGACTATCGATAATTTACACCTTAGGCTCTGCTTCTAACTTGGTCCCAAATTGTAAAATGGTCTTATCTATTGGCGATTTCGTTCCAATTCACATTCCAAGTAATATTCGGCATGCTAATTACATTGCCGGTTGCCAAATTGCATTATCTCTTATAGTTTCCGAGATATGGACTATCGATAATTTACACCTTAGGCTCTGCTTCTAACTTGGGCCCAAATTGTAAAATGGTCTTATCTATTGACGATTTCGTTCCAATTCACATTCCAAGTAATATTCGGCATGCTAATTACATTGCCGGTTGCCAAATTGCATTATCTCTTATAGTTTCCGAGATATGGACTATCGATAATTTACACCTTAGGCTCTGCTTCTAACTTGGGCCCAAATTGTAAAATGGTCTTATCTATTGGCGATTTCGTTCCAATTCACATTCCAAGTAATATTCATCATGCTAATTACATTGCCGGTTGCCAAATTGCATTATCTCTTATAGTTTCCGAGATATGGACTATCGATAATCTACACCTTAGGCTCTGCTTCTAACTCGGGCCCAAATTGTAAAATGGTCTTATCTATTGGCGATTTCGTTCCAATTCACACTCCAAGTAATATTCGGCATGCTAATTACATTGCCGGTTGCGAAATTGCATTATCTCTTATAGTTTCCGAGATATGGACTATCAATAATTTACACCTTAGGCTCTGCTTCTAACTTGGGCCCAAATTGTAAAATGGTCTTATCTATTGGCGATTTCGTTCCAATTCACATTCCAAGTAATATTCGGCATGCTAATTACATTGCCGGTTGCCAAATTGCATTATCTCTTATAGTTTCCGAGATATGGACTATCGATAATTTACACCTTAGTCTCTGCTTCTAACTTGGGCCCAAATTGTAAAATGGTCTTATCTATTGGCGATTTCGTTCCAATTCACATTCCAAGTAATATTCGGCATGCTAATTACATTGCCGGTTGCCAAATTGCATTATCTCTTATAGTTTCCGAGATATGGACTATCGATAATTTACACCTTAGGCTCTGCTTCTAACTTGGTCCCAAATTGTAAAATGGTCTTATCTATTGGCGATTTCGTTCCAATTCACATTCCAAGTAATATTCGGCATGCTAATTACATTGCCGGTTGCCAAATTGCATTATCTCTTATAGTTTCCGAGATATGGACTATCGATAATTTACACCTTAGGCTATGCTTCTAACTTGGGCCCAAATTGTAAAATGGTCTTATCTATTGACGATTTCGTTCCAATTCACATTCCAAGTAATATTCGGCATGCTAATTACATTGCCGGTTGCCAAATTGCATTATCTCTTATAGTGTCCGAGATATGGACTATCGATAATTTACACCTTAGGCTCTGCTTCTAACTTGGGCCCAAATTGTAAAATGGTCTTATCTATTGGCGATTTCGTTCCAATTCACATTCCAAGTAATATTCATCATGCTAATTACATTGCCGGTTGCCAAATTGCATTATCTCTTATAGTTTCCGAGATATGGACTATCGATAATTTACACCTTAGGCTCTGCTTCTAACTCGGGCCCAAATTGTAAAATGGTCTTATCTATTGGCGATTTCGTTCCAATTCACACTCCTAGTAATATTCGGCATGCTAATTACATTGCCGGTTGCGAAATTGCATTATCTCTTATAGTTTCCGAGATATGGACTATCAATAATTTACACCTTAGGCTCTGCTTCTAACTTGGGCCCAAATTGTAAAATGGTCTTATCTATTGGCGATTTCGTTCCAATTCACATTCCAAGTAATATTCGGCATGCTAATTACATTGCCGGTTGCCAAATTGCATTATCTCTTATAGTTTCCGAGATATGGACTATCGATAATTTACACCTTAGTCTCTGCTTCTAACTTGGGCCCAAATTGTAAAATGGTCTTATCTATTGGCGATTTCGTTCCAATTCACATTCCAAGTAATATTCGGCATGCTAATTACATTGCCGGTTGCCAAATTGCATTATCTCTTATAGTTTCCGAGATATGGACTATCGATAATTTACACCTTAGGCTCTGCTTCTAACTTGGGCCCAAATTGTAAAATGGTCTTCTCTATTGGCGATTTCGTTCCAATTCACATTCCAAGTAATATTCGGCATGCTAATTACATTGCCGGTTGCCAAATTGCATTACCTCTTATAGTTTCCGAGATATGGACTATCGATAATTTACACCTTAGGCTCTGCTTCTAACTTGGGCCCAAATTGTAAAATGGTCTTATCTATTGGCGATTTCGTTCCAATTCACATTCCAAGTAATATTCGGCATGCTAATTACTTTGCCGGTTGCCAAATTGCATTATCTCTTATAGTTTCCGAGATATGGACTATCGATAATTTACACCTTAGGCTCTGCTTCTAACTTGGGCCCAAATTGTAAAATGGTCTTCTCTATTGGCGATTTCGTTCCAATTCACATTCCAAGTAATATTCGGCATGCTAATTACATTGCCGGTTGCCAAATTGCATTATCTCTTATAGTTTCCGAGATATGGACTATCACTAATTTACACCTTAGGCTCTGCTTCTAACTTGGGCCCAAATTGTAAAATGGTCTTATCTATTGGCGATTTCGTTCCAATTCACATTCCAAGTAATATTCGGCATGCTAATTACATTGCCTGTTGCCAAATTGAATTATCTCTTATAGTTTCCGAGATATGGACTATCGATAATTTACACCTTAGGCTCTGCTTCTAACTTGGGCCCAAATTGTAAAATGGTCTTACCTATTGGCGATTTCGTTCCAATTCACATTCCAAGTAATATTCGGCATGCTAATTACATTGCCGGTTGCCAAATTGCATTATCTCTTATAGTTTCCGAGATATGGACTATCGGTAATTTACACCTTAGGCTCTGCTTCTAACTTGGGCCCAAATTGTAAAATGGTCTTATCTATTGGCGATTTCGTTCCAATTCACATTCCAAGTAATATCCGGCATGCTAATTACATTGCCGGTTGCCAAATTGAATTATCTCTTATAGTTTCCGAGATATGGACTATCGATAATTTACACCTTAGGCTCTGCTTCTAACATGGGCCCAAATTGTAAAATGGTCTTACCTATTGGCGATTTCGTTCCAATACACATTCCAAGTAATATTCGGCATGCTAATTACATTGCCGGTTGCCAAATTGCATTATCTCTTATAGTTTCCGAGATATGGACTATCGATAATTTACACCTTAGGCTCTGCTTCTAACTTGGGCCCAAATTGTAAAATGGTCATATCTATAGGCGATTTCGTTCCAATTCACATTCCAAGTAATATTCGGCATGCTAATTACATTGCCGGTTGCCAAATTGCATTATCTCTTATAGTTTCCCAGATATGGACTATCGATAATTTACATCTTAGGCTCTGCTTCTAACTTGGGCCCAAATTGTAAAATCGTCTTATCTATTGGCGATTTCGTTCCAATTCACATTCCAAGTAATATTCGGCATGCTAATTACATTGCCGGTTGCCAAATTGCATTATCTCTTATAGTTTCCGAGATATGGACTATCGATAATTTACACCTTAGGCTCTGCTTCTAACTTTTGCCCAAATTGTAAAATGGTCTTATCTATTGGCGATTTCGTTCCAATTCACATTCCAAGTAATATCCGGCATGCTAATTACATTGCCGGTTGCCAAATTGAATTATCTCTTATAGTTTCCGAGATATGGACTTTCGATAATTTACACCTTAGGCTCTGCTTCTAACTTGGGCCCAAATTGTAAAATGGTCTTCTCTATTGGCGATTTCGTTCCAATTCACATTCCAAGTAATATTCGGCATGCTAATTACATTGCCGGTTGCCAAATTGCATTATCTCTTATAGTTTCCGAGATATGGACTATCGATAATTTACACCTTAGGCTCTGCTTCTAACTTGGGCCCAAATTGTAAAATCGTCTTATCTATTGGCGATTTCGTTCCAATTCACATTCCAAGTAATATTCGGCATGCTAATTACATTGCCGGTTGCCAAATTGCATTATCTCTTATAGTTTCCGAGATATGGACTATCGGTAATTTACACCTTAGGCTCTGCTTCTAACTTGGGCCCAAATTGTAAAATGGTCTTATCTATTGGCGATTTCGTTCCAATTCACATTCCAAGTAATATCCGGCATGCTAATTACATTGCCGGTTGCCAAATTGCATTATCTCTTATAGTTTCCGAGATATGGACTATCGATAATTTACACCTTAGGCTCTGCTTCTAACTTGGGCCCAAATTGTAAAATGGTCTTATCTATTGGCGATTTCGTTCCAATTCACATTCCAAGTAATATTCGGCATGCTAATTACATTGCCGGTTGCCAAATTGCATTATCTCTTATAGTTTCCGAGATATGGACTATCGATAATTTACATCTTAGGCTCTGCTTCTAACTTGGGCCCAAATTGTAAAATCGTCTTATCTATTGGCGATTTCGTTCCAATTCACATTCCAAGTAATATTCGGCATGCTAATTACATTGCCGGTTGCCAAATTGCATTATCTCTTATAGTTTATGAGATATGGACTATCGATAATTTACACCTTAGGCTCTGCTTCTAACTTGGGCCCAAATTGTAAAATGGTCTTATCTATTGGCGATTTCGTTCCAATTCACATTCCAAGTAATATCCGGCATGCTAATTACATTGCCGGTTGCCAAATTGAATTATCTCTTATAGTTTCCGAGATATGGACTATCGATAATTTACACCTTAGGCTCTGCTTCTAACTTGGGCCCAAATTGTAAAATGGTCTTATCTATTGGTGATTTCGTTCCAATTCACATTCCAAGTAATATTCGGCATGCTAATTACATTGCCGGTTGCCAAATTGCATTATCTCTTATAGTTTCCGAGATATGGACTATCGATAATTTACATCTTAGGCTCTGCTTCTAACTTGGGCCCAAATTGTAAAATGCTCTTATCTATTGGCGATTTCGTTCCAATTCACATTCCATGTAATATTCGGCATGCTAACTACATTGCCGGTTGCCAAATTGCATTATCTCTTATAGTTTCCGAGATATGGACTATCGATAATTTACACCTTAGGCTCTGCTTCTAACTTGGGCCCAAATTGTAAAATGGTCTTATCTATTGGCGATTTCGTCCCAATTCACATTCCAAGTAATATTCGGCATGCTAATTACATTGCCGGTTGCGAAATTGCATTATATCTTATAGTTTCCGAGATATGGACTATCAATAATTTACACCTTAGGCTCTGCTTCTAACTTGGGCCCAAATTGTAAAATGGCCTTATCTATTGGCGATTTCGTTCTAATTCACATTCCAAGTAATATTCGGCATGCTAATTACATTGCCGGTTGCCAAATTGCATTATCTCTTATAGTTTCCGAGATATGGACTATCGATAATTTACACCTTAGGCTCTGCTTCTAACTTGGTCCCAAATTGTAAAATGGTCTTATCTATTGGCGATTTCGTTCCAATTCACATTCCAAGTAATATTCGGCATGCTAATTACATTGCCGGTTGCCAAATTGCATTATCTCTTATAGTTTCCGAGATATGGACTATCGATAATTTACACCTTAGGCTCTGCTTCTAACTTGGGCCCAAATTGTAAAATGGTCTTATCTATTGACGATTTCGTTCCAATTCACATTCCAAGTAATATTCGGCATGCTAATTACATTGCCGGTTGCCAAATTGCATTATCTCTTATAGTTTCCGAGATATGGACTATCGATAATTTACACCTTAGGCTCTGCTTCTAACTTGGGCCCAAATTGTAAAATGGTCTTATCTATTGGCGATTTCGTTCCAATTCACATTCCAAGTAATATTCATCATGCTAATTACATTGCCGGTTGCCAAATTGCATTATCTCTTATAGTTTCCGAGATATGGACTATCGATAATTTACACCTTAGGCTCTGCTTCTAACTCGGGCCCAAATTGTAAAATGGTCTTATCTATAGGCGATTTCGTTCCAATTCACACTCCAAGTAATATTCGGCATGCTAATTACATTGCCGGTTGCGAAATTGCATTATCTCTTATAGTTTCCGAGATATGGACTATCAATAATTTACACCTTAGGCTCTGCTTCTAACTTGGGCCCAAATTGTAAAATGGTCTTATCTATTAGCGATTTCGTTCCAATTCACATTCCAAGTAATATTCGGCATGCTAATTACATTGCCGGTTGCCAAATTGCATTATCTCTTATAGTTTCCGAGATATGGACTATCGATAATTTACACCTTAGTCTCTGCTTCTAACTTGGGCCCAAATTGTAAAATGGTCTTATCTATTGGCGATTTCGTTCCAATTCACATTCCAAGTAATATTCGGCATGCTAATTACATTGCCGGTTGCCAAATTGCATTATCTCTTATAGTTTCCGAGATATGGACTATCGATAATTTACACCTTAGGCTCTGCTTCTAACTTGGTCCCAAATTGTAAAATGGTCTTATCTATTGGCGATTTCGTTCCAATTCACATTCCAAGTAATATTCGGCATGCTAATTACATTGCCGGTTGCCAAATTGCATTATCTCTTATAGTTTCCGAGATATGGACTATCGATAATTTACACCTTAGGCTCTGCTTCTAACTTGGGCTCAAATTGTAAAATGGTCTTATCTATTGACGATTTCGTTCCAATTCACATTCCAAGTAATATTCGGCATGCTAATTACATTGCCGGTTGCCAAATTGCATTATCTCTTATAGTTTCCGAGATATGGACTATCGATAATTTACACCTTAGGCTCTGCTTCTAACTTGGGCCCAAATTGTAAAATGGTCTTATCTATTGGCGATTTCGTTCCAATTCACATTCCAAGTAATATTCATCATGCTAATTACATTGCCGGTTGCCAAATTGCATTATCTCTTATAGTTTCCGAGATATGGACTATCGATAATTTACACCTTAGGCTCTGCTTCTAACTCGGGCCCAAATTGTAAAATGGTCTTATCTATTGGCGATTTCGTTCCAATTCACACTCCAAGTAATATTCGGCATGCTAATTACATTGCCGGTTGCGAAATTGCATTATCTCTTATAGTTTCCGAGATATGGACTATCAATAATTTACACCTTAGGCTCTGCTTCTAACTTGGGCCCAAATTGTAAAATGGTCTTATCTATTGGCGATTTCGTTCCAATTCACATTCCAAGTAATATTCGGCATGCTAATTACATTGCCGGTTGCCAAATTGCATTATCTCTTATAGTTTCCGAGATATGGACTATCGATAATTTACACCTTAGTCTTTGCTTCTAACTTGGGCCCAAATTGTAAAATGGTCTTATCTATTGGCGATTTCGTTCCAATTCACATTCCAAGTAATATTCGGCATGCTAATTACATTGCCGGTTGCCAAATTGCATTATCTCTTATAGTTTCCGAGATATGGACTATCGATAATTTACACCTTAGGCTCTGCTTCTAACTTGGGCCCAAATTGTAAAATGGTCTTCTCTATTGGCGATTTCGTTCCAATTCACATTCCAAGTAATATTCGGCATGCTAATTACATTGCCGGTTGCCAAATTGCATTACCTCTTATAGTTTCCGAGATATGGACTATCGATAATTTACACCTTAGGCTCTGCTTCTAACTTGGGCCCAAATTGTAAAATGGTCTTATCTATTGGCGATTTCGTTCCAATTCACATTCCAAGTAATATTCGGCATGCTAATTACTTTGCCGGTTGCCAAATTGCATTATCTCTTATAGTTTCCGAGATATGGACTATCGATAATTTACACCTTAGGCTCTGCTTCTAACTTGGGCCCAAATTGTAAAATGGTCTTCTCTATTGGCGATTTCGTTCCAATTCACATTCCAAGTAATATTCGGCATGCTAATTACATTGCCGGTTGCCAAATTGCATTATCTCTTATAGTTTCCGAGATATGGACTATCACTAATTTACACCTTAGGCTCTGCTTCTAACTTGGGCCCAAATTGTAAAATGGTCTTATCTATTGGCGATTTCGTTCCAATTCACATTCCAAGTAATATTCGGCATGCTAATTACATTGCCTGTTGCCAAATTGAATTATCTCTTATAGTTTCCGAGATATGGACTATCGATAATTTACACCTTAGGCTCTGCTTCTAACTTGGGCCCAAATTGTAAAATGGTCTTACCTATTGGCGATTTCGTTCCAATTCACATTCCAAGTAATATTCGGCATGCTAATTACATTGCCGGTTACCAAATTGCATTATCTCTTATAGTTTCCGAGATATGGACTATCGGTAATTTACACCTTAGGCTCTGCTTCTAACTTGGGCCCAAATTGTAAAATGGTCTTATCTATTGGCGATTTCGTTCCAATTTACATTCCAAGTAATATCCGGCATGCTAATTACATTGCCGGTTGCCAAATTGAATTATCTCTTATAGTTTCCGAGATATGGACTATCGATAATTTACACCTTAGGCTCTGCTTCTAACATGGGCCCAAATTGTAAAATGGTCTTACCTATTGGCGATTTCGTTCCAATACACATTCCAAGTAATATTCGGCATGCTAATTACATTGCCGGTTGCCAAATTGCATTATCTCTTATAGTTTCCGAGATATGGACTATCGATAATTTACACCTTAGGCTCTGCTTCTAACTTGGGCCCAAATTGTAAAATGGTCATATCTATAGGCGATTTCGTTCCAATTCACATTCCAAGTAATATTCGGCATGCTAATTACATTGCCGGTTGCCAAATTGCATTATCTCTTATAGTTTCCCAGATATGGACTATCGATAATTTACATCTTAGGCTCTGCTTCTAACTTGGGCCCAAATTGTAAAATCGTCTTATCTATTGGCGATTTCGTTCCAATTCACATTCCAAGTAATATTCGGCATGCTAATTACATTGCCGGATGCCAAATTGCATTATCTCTTATAGTTTCCGAGATATGGACTATCGATAATTTACACCTTAGGCTCTGCTTCTAACTTGGGCCCAAATTGTAAAATGGTCTTATCTATTGGCGATTTCGTTCCAATTCACATTCCAAGTAATATCCGGCATGCTAATTACATTGCCGGTTGCCAAATTGCATTATCTCTTATAGTTTCCGAAATATGGACTATCGATAATTTACACCTTAGGCTCTGCTTCTAACTTGGGCCCTAATTGTAAAATGGTCTTATCTATTGGCGATTTCGTTCCAATTCACATTCCAAGTAATATTCGGCATGCTAATTACATTGCCGGTTGCCAAATTGCATTATCTCTTATAGTTTCCGAGATATGGACTATCGATAATTTAGATCTTAGGCTCTGCTTCTAACTTGGGCCCAAATTGTAAAATGGTCTTATCTATTGGCGATTTCGTTCCAATTCACATTCCAAGTAATATTCGGCATGCTAATTACATTGCCGGTTGCCAAATTGCATTATCTCTTATAGTTTCCGAGATATGGACTATCGATAATTTACACCTTAGGCTCTGCTTCTAACTTGGGCCCAAATTGTAAAATGGTCTTATCTATTGGCGATTTCGTCCCAATTCACATTCCAAGTGATATTCGGCATGCTAATTACATTGCCGGTTGCGAAATTGCATTAGCTCTTATAGTTTCCGAGATATGGACTATCAATAATTTACATCTTAGGCTCTGCTTCTAACTTGGGCCCAAATTGTAAAATGGTCTTATCTATTGGCGATTTCGTTCCAATTCACATTCCAAGTAATTTTCGGCATGCTAATTACATCGCCGGTTGCCAAATTGCATTATCTCTTATAGTTTCCGAGATATGGACTATCGATAATTTACACCTTAGGCTCTGCTTCTAACTTGGGCCCAAATTGTAAAATGGTCTTATCTATTGGCGATTTCGTTCCAATTCACATTCCAAGTAATATTCGGCATGCTAATTACATTGCCGGTTGCCAAATTGCATTATCTCTTATAGTTTCCGAGATATGGACTATCGATAATTTACACCTTAGGCTCTGCTTCTAACTTGGGCCCAAATTGTAAAATGGTCTTATCTATTGGCGATTTCGTTCCAATTCACATTCCAAGTAATATTCGGCATGCTAATTACATTGCCGGTTGCCAAATTGCATTATCTCTTATAGTTTCCGAGATATGGACTATCGATAATTTACACCTTAGGCTCTGCTTCTAACTTGGGCCCAAATTGTAAAATGGTCTTATCTATTGGCGTTTTCTTTCCAATTCACATTCCAAGTAATATTCGGCATGCTAATTACATTGCCGGTTGCCAAATTGCATTATCTCTTATAGTTTCCGAGATATGGACTATCGATAATTTACACCTTAGGCTCTGCTTCTAACTTGGGCCCAAATTGTAAAATGGTCTTCTCTATTGGCGATTTCGTTCCAATTCACATTCCAAGTAATATTCGGCATGCTAATTACATTGCCGGTTGCCAAATTGCATTATCTCTTATAGTTTCCGAGATATGGACTATCGATAATTTACACCTTAGGCTCTGCTTCTAACTTGGGCCCAAATTGTAAAATGGTCTTCTCTATTGGCGATTTCGTTCCAATTCACATTCCAAGTAATATTCGGCATGCTAATTACATTGCCGGTTGTCAAATTGCATTATCTTTTATAGTTTCCGAGATATGGACTATCGATAATTTACACCTTAGGCTCTGCTTCTAACTT
The DNA here is from genome assembly GCF_030347505.1 of Rhynchophorus ferrugineus. Taxonomy (NCBI): domain Eukaryota; kingdom Metazoa; phylum Arthropoda; class Insecta; order Coleoptera; family Curculionidae; genus Rhynchophorus; species Rhynchophorus ferrugineus. The sequence continues at coordinate 65,961,709 of NW_027472580.1, forward strand.
GGGCCCAAATTGTAAAATCGTCTTATCTATTTTCGATTTCGTTCCAATTCACATTCCAAGTAATATTCGGCATGCTAATTACATTGCCGGTTGCCAAATTGCATTATCTCTTATAGTTTCCGAGATATGGACTATCGGTAATTTACACCTTAGGCTCTGCTTCTAACTTGGGCCCAAATTGTAAAATGGTCTTATCTATTGGCGATTTCGTTCCAATTCACATTCCAAGTAATATCCGGCATGCTAATTACATTGCCGGTTGCCAAATTGAATTATCTCTTATAGTTCCCGAGATATGGACTATCGATAATTTACACCTTAGGCTCTGCTTCTAACTTGGGCCCAAATTGTAAAATGGTCTTATCTATTGGCGATTTCGTCCCAATTCACATTCCAAGTGATATTCGGCATGCTAATTACATTGCCGGTTGCGAAATTGCATTAACTCTTATAGTTTCCGAGATATGGACTATCGATAATTTACACCTTAGGCTCTGCTTCTAACTTGGGCCCAAATTGTAAAATGGTCTTATCTATTGGCGATTTCGTTCCAATTCACATTCCAAGTAATATTCGGCATGCTAATTACATTGCCGGTTGCCAAATTGCATTATCTCTTATAGTTTCCGAGATATGGACTATCGATAATTTACACCTTAGGCTCTGCTTCTAACTTGGGCCCAAATTGTAAAATGGTCTTATCTATTGGCCTTTTCTTTCCAATTCACATTCCAAGTAATATTCGGCATGCTAATTACATTGCCGGTTGCCAAATTGCATTATCTCTTATAGTTTCCGAGATATGGACTATCGATAATTTACACCTTAGGCTCTGCTTCTAACTTGGGCCCAAATTGTAAAATGGTCTTCTCTATTGGCGATTTCGTTCCAATTCACAATCCAAGTAATATTCGGCATGCTAATTACATTGCCGGTTGCCAAATTGCATTATCTCTTATAGTTTCCGAGATATGGACTATCGATAATTTACACCTTAGGCTCTGCTTCTAACTTGGGCCCAAATTGTAAAATGGTCTTCTCTATTGGCGATTTCGTTCCAATTCACATTCCAAGTAATATTCGGCATGCTAATTACATTGCCGGTTGCCAAATTGCATTATCTTTTATAGTTTCCGAGATATGGACTATCGATAATTTACACCTTAGGCTCTGCTTCTAACTTGGGCCCAAATTGTAAAATCGTCTTATCTATTGGCGATTTCGTTCCAATTCACATTCCAAGTAATATTCGGCATGCTAATTACATTGCCGGTTGCCAAATTGCATTATCTCTTATAGTTTCCGAGATATGGACTATCGGTAATTTACACCTTAGGCTCTGCTTCTAACTTGGGCCCAAATTGTAAAATGGTCTTATCTATTGGCGATTTCGTTCCAATTCACATTCCAAGTAATATCCGGCATACTAATTACATTGCCGGTTGCCAAATTGAATTATCTCTTATAGTTTCCGAGATATGGACTATCGATAATTTACACCTTAGGCTCTGCTTCTAACTTGGGCCCAAATTGTAAAATGGTCTTACCTATTGGCGATTTCGTTCCAATTCACATTCCAAGTAATATTCGGCATGCTAATTACATTGCCGGTTGCCAAATTGCATTATCTCTTATAGTTTCCGAGATATGGACTATCGATAATTTACACCTTAGGCTCTGCTTCTAACTTGGGCCCAAATTGTAAAATGGTCTTATCTATTGGCGATTTCGTTCCAATTCACATTCCAAGTAATATTCGGCATGCTAATTACATTGCCGGTTGCCAAATTGCATTATCTCTTATAGTTTCCGAGATATGGACTATCGATAATTTACACCTTAGGCTCTGCTTCTAACTTGGGCCCAAATTGTAAAATGGTCTTCTCTATTGGCGATTTCGTTCCAATTCACATTCCAAGTAATATTCGGCATGCTAATTACATTGCCGGTTGCCAAATTGCATTATCTCTTATAGTTTCCGAGATATGGACTATCGATAATTTACACCTTAGGCTCTGCTTCTAACTTGGGCCCAAATTGTAAAATGGTCTTCTCTATTGGCGATTTCGTTCCAATTCACATTCCAAGTAATATTCGGCATGCTAATTACATTGCCGGTTGCCAAATTGCATTATCTTTTATAGTTTCCGAGATATGGACTATCGATAATTTACACCTTAGGCTCTGCTTCTAACTTGGGCCCAAATTGTAAAATCGTCTTATCTATTGGCGATTTCGTTCCAATTCACATTCCAAGTAATATTCGGCATGCTAATTACATTGCCGGTTGCCAAATTGCATTATCTCTTATAGTTTCCGAGATATGGACTATCGGTAATTTACACCTTAGGCTCTGCTTCTAACTTGGGCCCAAATTGTAAAATGGTCTTATCTATTGGCGATTTCGTTCCAATTCACATTCCAAGTAATATCCGGCATGCTAATTACATTGCCGGTTGCCAAATTGAATTATCTCTTATAGTTTCCGAGATATATACTATCGATAATTTACACCTTAGGCTCTGCTTCTAACTTGGGCCCAAATTGTAAAATGGTCTTACCTATTGGCGATTTCGTTCCAATTCACATTCCAAGTAATATTCGGCATGCTAATTATATTGCCGGTTGCCAAATTGCATTATCTCTTATAGTTTCCGAGATATGGACTATCGATAATTTACACCTTAGGCTCTGCTTCTAACTTGGGCCCAAATTGTAAAATGGTCTTATCTATTGGCGATTTCGTTCCAATTCACATTCCAAGTAATATTCGGCATGCTAATTACATTGCCGGTTGCCATATTGCATTATCTCTTATAGTTTCCGAGATATGGACTATCGATAATTTACATCTTAGGCTCTGCTTCTAACTTGGGCCCAAATTGTAAAATTGTCTTATCTATTGGCGATTTCGTTCCAATTCACATTCCAAGTAATATTCGGCATGCTAATTACATTGCCGGTTGCCAAATTGCATTATCTCTTATAGTTTATGAGATATGGACTATCGATAATTTACACCTTAGGCTCTGCTTCTAACTTGGGCCCAAATTGTAAAATGGTCTTATCTATTGGCGATTTCGTTCCAATTCACATTCCAAGTAATATCCGGCATGCTAATTACATTGCCGGTTGCCAAATTGAATTATCTCTTATAGTTTCCGAGATATGGACTATCGATAATTTACACCTTAGGCTCTGCTTCTAACTTGGGCCCAAATTGTAAAATGGTCTTATCTATTGGCGATTTCGTTCCAATTCACATTCCAAGTAATATTCGGCATGCTAATTACATTGCCGGTTGCCAAATTGCATTATCTCTTATAGTTTCCGAGATATGGACTATCGATAATTTACATCTTAGGCTCTGCTTCTAACTTGGGCCCAAATTGTAAAATGGTCTTATCTATTGGCGATTTCGTTCCAATTCACATTCCAAGTAATATTCGGCATGCTAATTACATTGCCGGTTGCCAAATTGCATTATCTCTTATAGTTTCCGAGATATGGACTATCGATAATTTACACCTTAGGCTCTGCTTCTAACTTGGGCCCAAATTGTAAAATGGTCTTATCTATTGGCGATTTCGTCCCAATTCACATTCCAAGTAATATTCGGCATGCTAATTACATTGCCGGTTGCGAAATTGCATTATATCTTATAGTTTCCGAGATATGGACTATCAATAATTTACACCTTAGGCTCTGCTTCTAACTTGGGCCCAAATTGTAAAATGGCCTTATCTATTGGCGATTTCGTTCCAATTCACATTCCAAGTAATATTCGGCATGCTAATTACATTGCCGGTTGCCAAATTGCATTATCTCTTATAGTTTCCGAGATATGGACTATCGATAATTTACACCTTAGGCTCTGCTTCTAACTTGGGCCCAAATTGTAAAATGGTCTTATCTATTGGCGATTCCGTTCCAATTCACATTCCAAGTAATATTCGGCTGCTAATTACATTGCCGGTTGCCAAATTGCATTATCTCTTATAGTTTCCGAGATATGGACTATCGATAATTTACACCTTAGGCTCTGCTTCTAACTCGGGCCCAAATTGTAAAATGGTCTTATCTATTGGCGATTTCGTTCCATTTCACACTCCAAGTAATATTCGGCATGCTAATTACATTGCCGGTTGCCAAATTGCATTATCTCTTATAGTTTCCGAGATATGGACTATCGATAATTTACACCTTAGGCTCTGCTTCTAACTTGGGCCCAAATTGTAAAATGGTCTTCTCTATTGGCGATTTCGTTCCAATTCACATTCCAAGTAATATTCGGCATGCTAATTACATTGCCGGTTGCCAAATTGCATTATCTTTTATAGTTTCCGAGATATGGACTATCGATAATTTACACCTTAGGCTCTGCTTCTAACTTGGGCCCAAATTGTAAAATCGTCTTATCTATTGGCGATTTCGTTCCAATTCACATTCCAAGTAATATTCGGCATGCTAATTACATTGCCGGTTGCCAAATTGCATTATCTCTTATAGTTTCCGAGATATGGACTATCGGTAATTTACACCTTAGGCTCTGCTTCTAACTTGGGCCCAAATTGTAAAATGGTCTTCTCTATTGGCGATTTCGTTCCAATTCACATTCCAAGTAATATTCGGCATGCTAATTACATTGCCGGTTGCCAAATTGCATTATCTTTTATAGTTTCCGAGATATGGACTATCGATAATTTACACCTTAGGCTCTGCTTCTAACTTGGGCCCAAATTGTAAAATCGTCTTATCTATTGGCGATTTCGTTCCAATTCACATTCCAAGTAATATTCGGCATGCTAATTACATTGCCGGTTGCCAAATTGCATTATCTCTTATAGTTTCCGAGATATGGACTATCGGTAATTTACACCTTAGGCTCTGCTTCTAACTTGGGCCCAAATTGTAAAATGGTCTTATCTATTGGCGATTTCGTTCCAATTCACATTCCAAGTAATATCCGGCATGCTAATTACATTGCCGGTTGCCAAATTGAATTATCTCTTATAGTTTCCGAGATATATACTATCGATAATTTACACCTTAGGCTCTGCTTCTAACTTGGGCCCAAATTGTAAAATGGTCTTACCTATTGGCGATTTCGTTCCAATTCACATTCCAAGTAATATTCGGCATGCTAATTATATTGCCGGTTGCCAAATTGCATTATCTCTTATAGTTTCCGAGATATGGACTATCGATAATTTACACCTTAGGCTCTGCTTCTAACTTGGGCCCAAATTGTAAAATGGTCTTATCTATTGGCGATTTCGTTCCAATTCACATTCCAAGTAATATTCGGCATGCTAATTACATTGCCGGTTGCCATATTGCATTATCTCTTATAGTTTCCGAGATATGGACTATCGATAATTTACATCTTAGGCTCTGCTTCTAACTTGGGCCCAAATTGTAAAATTGTCTTATCTATTGGCGATTTCGTTCCAATTCACATTCCAAGTAATATTCGGCATGCTAATTACATTGCCGGTTGCCAAATTGCATTATCTCTTATAGTTTATGAGATATGGACTATCGATAATTTACACCTTAGGCTCTGCTTCTAACTTGGGCCCAAATTGTAAAATGGTCTTATCTATTGGCGATTTCGTTCCAATTCACATTCCAAGTAATATCCGGCATGCTAATTACATTGCCGGTTGCCAAATTGAATTATCTCTTATAGTTTCCGAGATATGGACTATCGATAATTTACACCTTAGGCTCTGCTTCTAACTTGGGCCCAAATTGTAAAATGGTCTTATCTATTGGCGATTTCGTTCCAATTCACATTCCAAGTAATATTCGGCATGCTAATTACATTGCCGGTTGCCAAATTGCATTATCTCTTATAGTTTCCGAGATATGGACTATCGATAATTTACATCTTAGGCTCTGCTTCTAACTTGGGCCCAAATTGTAAAATGGTCTTATCTATTGGCGATTTCGTTCCAATTCACATTCCAAGTAATATTCGGCATGCTAATTACATTGCCGGTTGCCAAATTGCATTATCTCTTATAGTTTCCGAGATATGGACTATCGATAATTTACACCTTAGGCTCTGCTTCTAACTTGGGCCCAAATTGTAAAATGGTCTTATCTATTGGCGATTTCGTCCCAATTCACATTCCAAGTAATATTCGGCATGCTAATTACATTGCCGGTTGCGAAATTGCATTATATCTTATAGTTTCCGAGATATGGACTATCAATAATTTACACCTTAGGCTCTGCTTCTAACTTGGGCCCAAATTGTAAAATGGCCTTATCTATTGGCGATTTCGTTCCAATTCACATTCCAAGTAATATTCGGCATGCTAATTACATTGCCGGTTGCCAAATTGCATTATCTCTTATAGTTTCCGAGATATGGACTATCGATAATTTACACCTTAGGCTCTGCTTCTAACTTGGGCCCAAATTGTAAAATGGTCTTATCTATTGGCGATTCCGTTCCAATTCACATTCCAAGTAATATTCGGCTGCTAATTACATTGCCGGTTGCCAAATTGCATTATCTCTTATAGTTTCCGAGATATGGACTATCGATAATTTACACCTTAGGCTCTGCTTCTAACTCGGGCCCAAATTGTAAAATGGTCTTATCTATTGGCGATTTCGTTCCATTTCACACTCCAAGTAATATTCGGCATGCTAATTACATTGCCGGTTGCCAAATTGCATTATCTCTTATAGTTTCCGAGATATGGACTATCGATAATTTACACCTTAGGCTCTGCTTCTAACTTGGACCCAAATTGTAAAATGGTCTTCTCTATTGGCGATTTCGTTCCAATTCACATTCCAAGTAATATTCGGCATGCTAATTACATTGCCGGTTGCCAAATTGCATTATCTTTTATAGTTTCCGAGATATGGACTATCGATAATTTACACCTTAGGCTCTGCTTCTAACTTGGGCCCAAATTGTAAAATCGTCTTATCTATTGGCGATTTCGTTCCAATTCACATTCCAAGTAATATTCGGCATGCTAATTACATTGCCGGTTGCCAAATTGCATTATCTCTTATAGTTTCCGAGATATGGACTATCGGTAATTTACACCTTAGGCTCTGCTTCTAACTTGGGCCCAAATTGTAAAATGGTCTTACCTATTGGCGATTTCGTTCCAATTCACATTCCAAGTAATATTCGGCATGCTAATTACATTGCCGGTTGCCAAATTGCATTATCTCTTATAGTTTCCGAGATATGGACTATCGATAATTTATACCTTAGGCTCTGCTTCTAACTTGGGCCCAAATTGTAAAATGGTCTTATCTATTGGCGATTTCGTTCCAATTCACATTCCAAGTAATATTCGGCATGCTAATTACATTGCCGGTCGCCATATTGCATTATCTCTTATAGTTTCCGAGATATGGACTATCGATAATTTACATCTTAGGCTCTGCTTCTAACTTGGGCCCAAATTGTAAAATCGTCTTATCTATTGGCGATTTCGTTCCAATTCACATTCCAAGTAATATTCGGCATGCTAATTACATTGCCGGTTGCCAAATTGCATTATCTCTTATAGTTTATGAGATATGGACTATCGATAATTTACACTTTAGGCTCTGCTTCTAACTTGGGCCCAAATTGTAAAATGGTCTTATCTATTGGCGATTTCGTTCCAATTCACATTCCAAGTAATATCCGGCATGCTAATTACATTGCCGGTTGCCAAATTGAATTATCTCTTATAGTTTCCGAGATATGGACTATCGATAATTTACACCTTAGGCTCTGCTTCTAACTTGGGCCCAAATTGTAAAATGGTCTTATCTATTGGCGATTTCGTTCCAATTCACATTCCAAGTAATATTCGGCATGCTAATTACATTGCCGGTTGCCAAATTGCATTATCTCTTATAGTTTCCGAGATATGGACTATCGATAATTTACATCTTAGGCTCTGCTTCTAACTTGGGCCCAAATTGTAAAATGGTCTTATCTATTGGCGATTTCGTTCCAATTCACATTCCAAGTAATATTCGGCATGCTAATTACATTGCCGGTTGCCAAATTGCATTATCTCTTATAGTTTCCGAGATATGGACTATCGATAATTTACACCTTAGGCTCTGCTTCTAACTTGGGCCCAAATTGTAAAATGGTCTTATCTATTGGCGATTTCGTCCCAATTCACATTCCAAGTAATATTCGGCATGCTAATTACATTGCCGGTTGCGAAATTGCATTATATCTTATAGTTTCCGAGATATGGACTATCAATAATTTACACCTTAGGCTCTGCTTCTAACTTGGGCCCAAATTGTAAAATGGCCTTATCTATTGGCGATTTCGTTCCAATTCACATTCCAAGTAATATTCGGCATGCTAATTACATTGCCGGTTGCCAAATTGCATTATCTCTTATAGTTTCCGAGATATGGACTATCGATAATTTACACCTTAGGCTCTGCTTCTAACTTGGTCCCAAATTGTAAAATGGTCTTATCTATTGGCGATTTCGTTCCAATTCACATTCCAAGTAATATTCGGCATGCTAATTACATTGCCGGTTGCCAAATTGCATTATCTCTTATAGTTTCCGAGATATGGACTATCGATAATTTACACCTTAGGCTCTGCTTCTAACTTGGGCCCAAATTGTAAAATGGTCTTATCTATTGGCGATTTCGTTCCAATTCACATTCCAAGTAATATTCGGCATGCTAATTACATTGCCGGTTGCCAAATTGCATTATCTCTTATAGTTTCCGAGATATGGACTATCGATAATTTACACCTTAGGCTCTGCTTCTAACTTGGGCCCAAATTGTAAAATGGTCTTATCTATTGGCGATTTCGTTCCAATTCACATTCCAAGTAATATTCGGCATGCTAATTACATTGCCGGTTGCCAAATTGCATTATCTCTTATAGTTTCCGAGATATGGACTATCGATAATTTACACCTTAGGCTCTGCTTCTAACTCGGGCCCAAATTGTAAAATGGTCTTATCTATTGGCGATTTCGTTCCAATTCACACTCCAAGTAATATTCGGCATGCTAATTACATTGCCGGTTGCGAAATTGCATTATCTCTTATAGTTTCCGAGATATGGACTATCAATAATTTACACCTTAGGCTCTGCTTCTAACTTGGGCCCAAATTGTAAAATGGTCTTATCTATTGGCGATTTCGTTCCAATTCACATTCCAAGTAATATTCGGCATGCTAATTACATTGCCGGTTGCCAAATTGCATTATCTCTTATAGTTTCCGAGATATGGACTATCGATAATTTACACCTTAGGCTCTGCTTCAAACTTGGGCCCAAATTGTAAAATGGTCTTATCTATTGGCGATTTCGTTCCAATTCACATTCCAAGTAATATTCGGCATGCTAATTACATTGCCGGTTGCCAAATTGCATTATCTCTTATAGTTTCCGAGATATGGACTATCGATAATTTACACCTTAGTCTCTGCTTCTAACTTGGGCCCAAATTGTAAAATGGTCTTATCTATTGGCGATTTCGTTCCAATTCACATTCCAAGTAATATTCGGCATGCTAATTACATTGCCGGTTGCCAAATTGCATTATCTCTTATAGTTTCCGAGATATGGACTATCGATAATTTACACCTTAGGCTCTGCTTCTAACTTGGGCCCAAATTGTAAAATGGTCTTCTCTATTGGCGATTTCGTTCCAATTCACATTCCAAGTAATATTCGGCATGCTAATTACATTGCCGGTTGCCAAATTGCATTACCTCTTATAGTTTCCGAGATATGGACTATCGATAATTTACACCTTAGGCTCTGCTTCTAACTTGGGCCCAAATTGTAAAATGGTCTTATCTATTGGCGATTTCGTTCCAATTCACATTCCAAGTAATATTCGGCATGCTAATTACTTTGCCGGTTGCCAAATTGCATTATCTCTTATAGTTTCCGAGATATGGACTATCGATAATTTACACCTTAGGCTCTGCTTCTAACTTGGGCCCAAATTGTAAAATGGTCTTTTCTATTGGCGATTTCGTTCCAATTCACATTCCAAGTAATATTCGGCATGCTAATTACATTGCCGGTTGCCAAATTGCATTATCTCTTATAGATTCCGAGATATGGACTATCAATAATTTACACCTTAGGCTCTGCTTCTAACTTGGGCCCAAATTGTAAAATGGTCTTATCTATTGGCGATTTCGTTCCAATTCACATTCCAAGTAATATTCGGCATGCTAATTACATTGCCGGTTGCCAAACTGCATTATCTCTTATAGTTTCCGAGATATGGACTATCGATAATTTACATCTTAGGCTCTGCTTCTAACTTGGGCCCAAATTGTAAAATGGTCTTATCTATTGGCGATTTCGTTCCAATTCACATTCCAAGTAATATTCGGCATGCTAATTACATTGCCGGTTGCCAAATTGCATTATCTCTTATAGTTTCCGAGATATGGACTATCGATAATTTACACCTTAGGCTCTGCTTCTAACTTGGGCCCAAATTGTAAAATGGTCTTATCTATTGGCGATTTCGTCCCAATTCACATTCCAAGTAATATTCGGCATGCTAATTACATTGCCGGTTGCGAAATTGCATTATATCTTATAGTTTCCGAGATATGGACTATCAATAATTTACACCTTAGGCTCTGCTTCTAACTTGGGCCCAAATTGTAAAATGGCCTTATCTATTGGCGATTTCGTTCCAATTCACATTCCAAGTAATATTCGGCATGCTAATTACATTGCCGGTTGCCAAATTGCATTATCTCTTATAGTTTCCGAGATATGGACTATCGATAATTTACACCTTAGGCTCTGCTTCTAACTTGGTCCCAAATTGTAAAATGGTCTTATCTATTGGCGATTTCGTTCCAATTCACATTCCAAGTAATATTCGGCATGCTAATTACATTGCCGGTTGCCAAATTGCATTATCTCTTATAGTTTCCGAGATATGGACTATCGATAATTTACACCTTAGGCTCTGCTTCTAACTTGGGCCCAAATTGTAAAATGGTCTTCTCTATTGGCGATTTCGTTCCAATTCACATTCCAAGTAATATACGGCATGCTAATTACATTGCCGGTTGCCAAATTGCATTATCTCTTATAGTTTCCGAGATATGGACTATCGATAATTTACACCTTAGGCTCTGCTTCTAACTTGGGCCCAAATTGTAAAATGGTCTTCTCTATTGGCGATTTCGTTCCAATTCACATTCCAAGTAATATCCGGCATGCTAATTACATTGCCGGTTGCCAAATTGAATTATCTCTTATAGTTTCCGAGATATGGACTATCGATAATTTACACCTTAGGCTCTGCTTCTAACTTGGGCCCAAATTGTAAAATGGTCTTATCTATTGGCGATTTCGTTCCAATTCACATTCCAAGTAATATTCGGCATGCTAATTACATTGCCGGTTGCCATATTGCATTATCTCTTATAGTTTCCGAGATATGGACTATCGATAATTTACATCTTAGGCTCTGCTTCTAACTTGGGCCCAAATTGTAAAATCGTCTTATCTATTGGCGATTTCGTTCCAATTCACATTCCAAGTAATATTCGGCATGCTAATTACATTGCCGGTTGCCAAATTGCATTATCTCTTATAATTTATGAGATATGAACTATCGATAATTTACACCTTAGGCTCTGCTTCTAACTTGGGCCCAAATTGTAAAATGGTCTTATCTATTGGCGATTTCGTTCCAATTCACATTCCAAGTAATATCCGGCATGCTAATTACATTGCCGGTTGCCAAATTGAATTATCTCTTATAGTTTCCGAGATATGGACTATCGATAATTTACACCTTAGGCTCTGCTTCTAACTTGGGCCCAAATTGTAAAATGGTCTTATCTATTGGCGACTTCGTTCCAATTCACATTCCAAGTAATATTCGGCATGCTAATTACATTGCCGGTTGCCAAATTGCATTATCTCTTATAGTTTCCGAGATATGGACTATCGATAATTTACATCTTAGGCTCTGCTTCTAACTTGGGCCCAAATTGTAAAATGGTCTTATCTATTGGCGATTTCGTTCCAATTCACATTCCAAGTAATATTCGGCATGCTAATTACATTGCCGGTTGCCAAATTGCATTATCTCTTATAGTTTCCGAGATATGGACTATCGATAATTTACACCTTAGGCTCTGCTTCTAACTTGGGCCCAAATTGTAAAATGGTCTTATCTATTGGCGATTTCGTTCCAATTCACATTCCAAGTAATATTCGGCATGCTAATTACATTGCCGGTTGCCAAATTGCATTATCTCTTATAGTTTCCGAGATATGGACTATCGATAATTTACATCTTAGGCTCTGCTTCTAACTTGGGCCCAAATTGTAAAATGGTCTTATCTATTGGCGATTTCGTTCCAATTCACATTCCAAGTAATATTCGGCATGCTAATTACATTGCCGGTTGCCAAATTGCATTATCTCTTATAGTTTCCGAGATATGGACTATCGATAATTTACACCTTAGGCTCTGCTTCTAACTTGGTCCCAAATTGTAAAATGGTCTTATCTATTGGCGATTTCGTTCCAATTCACATTCCAAGTAATATTCGGCATGCTAATTACATTGCCGGTTGCCAAATTGCATTATCTCTTATAGTTTCCGAGATATGGACTATCGATAATTTACACCTTAGGCTCTGCTTCTAACTTGGGCCCAAATTGTAAAATGGTCTTATCTATTGGCGATTTCGTTCCAATTCACATTCCAAGTAATATTCGGCATGCTAATTACATTGCCGGTTGCCAAATTGCATTATCTCTTATAGTTTCCGAGATATGGACTATCGATAATTTACACCTTAGGCTCTGCTTCTAACTTGGGCCCAAATTGTAAAATGGTCTTATCTATTGGCGATTTCGTTCCAATTCACATTCCAAGTAATATTCGGCATGCTAATTACATTGCCGGTTGCCAAATTGCATTATCTCTTATAGTTTCCGAGATATGGACTATCGATAATTTACACCTTAGGCTCTGCTTCTAACTCGGGCCCTAATTGTAAAATGGTCTTATCTATTGGCGATTTCGTTCCAATTCACATTCCAAGTAATATTCGGCATGCTAATTACATTGCCGGTTGCCAAATTGCATTATCTCTTATAGTTTCCGAGATATGGACTATCGATAATTTACACCTTAGGCTCTGCTTCTAACTTGGGCCCAAATTGTAAAATGGTCTTATCTATTGGCGATTTCGTTCCAATTCACATTCCAAGTAATATTCGGCATGCTAATTACATTGCCGGTTGCCAAATTGCATTATCTCTTATAGTTTCCGAGATATGGACTATCGATAATTTACACCTTAGTCTCTGCTTCTAACTTGGGCCCAAATTGTAAAATGGTCTTATCTATTGGCGATTTCGTTCCAATTCACATTCCAAGTAATATTCGGCATGCTAATTACATTGCCGGTTGCCAAATTGCATTATCTCTTATAGTTTCCGAGATATGGACTATCGATAATTTACACCTTAGGCTCTGCTTCTAACTTGGGCCCAAATTGTAAAATGGTCTTCTCTATTGGCGATTTCGTTCCAATTCACATTCCAAGTAATATTCGGCATGCTAATTACATTGCCGGTTGCCAAATTGCATTACCTCTTATAGTTTCCGAGATATGGACTATCGATAATTTACACCTTAGGCTCTGCTTCTAACTTGGGCCCAAATTGTAAAATTGTCTTATCTATTGGCGATTTCGTTCCAATTCACATTCCAAGTAATATTCGGCATGCTAATTACTTTGCCGGTTGCCAAATTGCATTATCTCTTATAGTTTCCGAGATATGGACTATCGATAATTTACACCTTAGGCTCTGCTTCTAACTTGGGCCCAAATTGTAAAATGGTCTTTTCTATTGGCGATTTCGTTCCAATTCACATTCCAAGTAATATTCGGCATGCTAATTACATTGCCGGTTGCCAAATTGCATTATCTCTTATAGATTCCGAGATATGGACTATCAATAATTTACACCTTAGGCTCTGCTTCTAACTTGGGCCCAAATTGTAAAATGGTCTTATCAATTGGCGATTTCGTTCCAATTCACATTCCAAGTAATATTCGGCATGCTAATTACATTGCCTGTTGCCAAATTGAATTATCTCTTATAGTTTCCGAGATATGGACTATCGATAATTTACACCTTAGGCTCTGCTTCTAACTTGGGCCCAAATGGTAAAATGGTCTTACCTATTGGCGATTTCGTTCCAATTCACATTCCAAGTAATATTCGGCATGCTAATTACATTGCCGGTTGCCAAATTGCATTATCTCTTATAGTTTCCGAGATATGGACTATCGATAATTTACACCTTAGGCTCTGCTTCTAACTTGGGCCCAAATTGTAAAATGGTCTTATCTATTGGCGATTTCGTTCCAATTCACATTCCAATTAATATTCGGCATGCTAATTACATTGCCGGTTGCCAAATTGCATTATCTCTTATAGTTTCCGAGATATGGACTATCGATAATTTACACCTTAGGCTCTGCTTCTAACTTGGGCCCAAATTGTAAAATGGTCTTATCTATTGGCGATTTCGTTCCAATTCACATTCCAAGTAATATTCGGCATGCTAATTACATTGCCGTTTGCCAAATTGCATTATCTCTTATAGTTTCCGAGATATGGACTATCGATAATTTACACCTTAGGCTCTGCTTCTAACTTGGGCCCAAATTGTAAAATGGTCTTATCTATTGGCGATTTCGTTCCAATTCACATTCCAAGTAATATTCGGCATGCTAATTACATTGCCGGTTGCCAAATTGCATTATATCTTATAGTTTCCGAGATATGGACTATCGATAATTTACACCTTAGGCTCTGCTTCTAACTTGGGCCCAAATTGTAAAATGGTCTTATCTATTGGCGATTTCGTTCCAATTCACATTCCAAGTAATATTCGGCATGCTAATTACATTGCCGGTTGCCAAATTGAATTATCTCTTATAGTTTCCGAGATATGGACTATCGATAATTTACACCTTAGGCTCTGCTTCTAACTTGGGCCCAAATTGTAAAATGGTCTTACCTATTGGCGATTTCGTTCCAATTCACATTCCAAGTAATATTCGGCATGCTAATTACATTGCCGGTTGCCAAATTGCGTTATCTCTTATAGTTTCCGAGATATGGACTATCGATAATTTACACCTTAGGCTCTGCTTCTAACTTGGGCCCAAATTGTAAAATGGTCTTATCTATTGGCGATTTCGTTCCAATTCACATTCCAAGTAATATTCGGCATGCTAATTACATTGCCGGTTGCCAAATTGCATTATCTCTTATAGTTTCCGAGATATGGACTATCGATAATTTACACCTTAGGCTCTGCTTCTAACTTGGGCCCAAATTGTAAAATCGTCTTATCTATTGGCGATTTCGTTCCAATTCACATTCCAAGTAATATTCGGCATGCTAATTACATTGCCGGTTGCCAAATTGCATTATCTCTTATAGTTTCCGAGATATGGACTATCGGTAATTTACACCTTAGGCTCTGCTTCTAACTTGGGCCCAAATTGTAAAATGGTCTTTTCTATTGGCGATTTCGTTCCAATTCACATTCCAAGTAATATTCGGCATGCTAATTACATTGCCGGTTGCCAAATTGCATTATCTCTTATAGATTCCGAGATATGGACTATCAATAATTTACACCTTAGGCTCTGCTTCTAACTTGGGCCCAAATTGTAAAATGGTCTTATCTATTGGCGATTTCGTTCCAATTCACATTCCAAGTAATATTCGGCATGCTAATTACATTGCCTGTTGCCAAATTGAATTATCTCTTATAGTTTCCGAGATATGGACTATCGATAATTTACACCTTAGGCTCTGCTTCTAACTTGGGCCCAAATTGTAAAATGGTCTTACCTATTGGCGATTTCGTTCCAATTCACATTCCAAGTAATATTCGGCATGCTAATTACATTGCCGGTTGCCAAATTGCATTATCTCTTATAGTTTCCGAGATATGGACTATCGATAATTTACACCTTAGGCTCTGCTTCTAACTTGGGCCCAAATTGTAAAATGGTCTTATCTATTGGCGATTTCGTTCCAATTCACATTCCAAGTAATATTCGGCATGCTAATTACATTGCCGGTTGCCAAATTGCATTATATCTTATAGTTTCCGAGATATGGACTATCGATAATTTACACCTTAGGCTCTGCTTCTAACTTGGGCCCAAATTGTAAAATGGTCTTATCTATTGGCGATTTCGTTCCAATTCACATTCCAAGTAATATTCGGCATGCTAATTACATTGCCGGTTGCCAAATTGAATTATCTCTTATAGTTTCCGAGATATGGACTATCGATAATTTACACCTTAGGCTCTGCTTCTAACTTGGGCCCAAATTGTAAAATGGTCTTATCTATAGGCGATTTCGTTCCAATTCACATTCCAAGTAATATTCGGCATGCTAATTACATTGCCGGTTGCCAAATTGCATTATCTCTTATATTTTCCGAGATATGGACTATCGATAATTTACACCTTAGGCTCTGCTTCTAACTTGGTCCCAAATTGTAAAATGGTCTTATCTATTGGCGATTTCGTTCCAATTCACATTCCAAGTAATATTCGGCATGCTAATTACATTGCCGGTTGCCAAATTGCATTATCTCTTATAGTTTCCGAGATATGGACTATCGATAATTTACACCTTAGGCTCTGCTTCTAACTTGGGCCCAAATTGTAAAATGGTCTTATCTATTGGCGATTTCGTTCCAATTCACATTCCAAGTAATATCCGGCATGCTAATTACATTGCCGGTTGCCAAATTGAATTATCTCTTATAGTTTCCGAGATATGGACTATCGATAATTTACACCTTAGGCTCTGCTTCTAACTTGGGCCCAAATTGTAAAATGGTCTTATCTATTGGCGATTTCGTTCCAATTCACATTCCAAGTAATATTCGGCATGCTAACTACATTGCCGGTTGCCAAATTGCATTATCTCTTATAGTTTCCGAGATATGGACTATCGATAATTTACATCTTAGGCTCTGCTTCTAACTTGGGCCCAAATTGTAAAATGGTCTTATCTATTGGCGATTTCGTTCCAATTCACATTCCAAGTAATATTCGGCATGCTAATTACATTGCCGGTTGCCAAATTGCATTATCTCTTATAGTTTCCGAGATATGGACTATCGATAATTTACACCTTAGGCTCTGCTTCTAACTTGGGCCCAAATTGTAAAATGGCCTTACCTATTGGCGATTTCGTTCCAATTCACATTCCAAGTAATATTCGGCATGCTAATTACATTGCCGGTTGCCAAATTGCATTATCTCTTATAGTTTCCGAGATATGGACTATCGATAATTTACACCTTAGGCTCTGCTTCTAACTTGGGCCCAAATTGTAAAATGGTCTTATCTATTGGCGATTTCGTTCCAATTCACATTCCAAGTAATATTCGGCATGCTAATTACATTGCCGGTTGCCAAATTGCATTATCTCTTATAGTTTCCGAGATATGGACTATCGATAATTTACACCTTAGGCTCTGCTTCTAACTTGGGCCCAAATTGTAAAATGGTCTTATCTATTGGCGATTTCGTTCCAATTCACATTCCAAGTAATATCCGGCATGCTAATTACATTGCCGGTTGCCAAATTGAATTATCTCTTATAGTTTCCGAGATATGGACTATCGATAATTTACACCTTAGGCTCTGCTTCTAACTTGGGCCCAAATTGTAAAATGGTCTTATCTATTGGCGATTTCGTTCCAATTCACATTCCAAGTAATATTCGGCATCCTAATTACATTGCCGGTTGCCAAATTGCATTATCTCTTATAGTTTCCGAGATATGGACTATCGATAATTTACATCTTAGGCTCTGCTTCTAACTTGGGCCCAAATTGTAAAATGGTCTTATCTATTGGCGATTTCGTTCCAATTCACATTCCAAGTAATATTCGGCATGCTAATTACATTGCCGGTTGCCAAATTGCATTATCTCTTATAGTTTCCGAGATATGGACTATCGATAATTTACACCTTAGGCTCTGCTTCTAACTTGGGCCCAAATTGTAAAATGGTCTTATCTATTGGCGATTTCGTCCCAATTCACATTCCAAGTGATATTCGGCATGCTAATTACATTGCCGGTTGCGAAATTGCATTAACTCTTATAGTTTCCGAGATATGGACTATCAATAATTTACACCTTAGGCTCTGCTTCTAACTTGGGCCCAAATTGTAAAATGGTCTTATCTATTGGCGATTTCGTTCCAATTCACATTCCAAGTAATTTTCGGCATGCTAATTACATTGCCGGTTGCCAAATTGCATTATCTCTTATAGTTTCCGAGATATGGACTATCGATAATTTACACCTTAGGCTCTGCTTCTAACTAGGGCCCAAATTGTAAAATGGTCTTATCTATTGGCGATTTCGTTCCAATTCACATTCCAAGTAATATTCGGCATGCTAATTACATTGCCGGTTGCCAAATTGCATTATCTCTTATAGTTTCCGAGATATGGACTATCGATAATTTCCACCTTAGGCTCTGCTTCTAACTTGGGCCCAAATTGTAAAATGGTCTTATCTATTGGCGATTTCGTCCCAATTCACATTCCAAGTGATATTCGGCATGCTAATTACATTGCCGGTTGCGAAATTGCATTAACTCTTATAGTTTCCGAGATATGGACTATCAATAATTTACACCTTAGGCTCTGCTTCTAACTTGGGCCCAAATTGTAAAATGGTCTTATCTATTGGCGATTTCGTTCCAATTCACATTCCAAGTAATTTTCGGCATGCTAATTACATTGCCGGTTGCCAAATTGCATTATCTCTTATAGTTTCCGAGATATGGACTATCGATAATTTACACCTTAGGCTCTGCTTCTAACTTGGGCCCAAATTGTAAAATGGTCTTATCTATTGGCGATTTCGTTCCAATTCACATTCCAAGTAATATCCGGCATGCTAATTACATTGCCAGTTGCCAAATTGAATTATCTCTTATAGTTTCCGAGATATGGACTATCGATAATTTACACCTTAGGCTCTGCTTCTAACTTGGGCCCAAATTGTAAAATGGTCTTATCTATTGGCGATTTCGTTCCAATTCACATTCCAAGTAATATTCGGCATGCTAATTACATTGCCGGTTGCCAAATTGCATTATCTCTTATAGTTTCCGAGATATGGACTATCGATAATTTACATCTTAGGCTCTGCTTCTAACTTGGGCAGAAATTGTAAAATGGTCTTATCTATTGGCGATTTCGTTCCAATTCACATTCCAAGTAATATTCGGCATGCTAATTACATTGCCGGTTGCCAAATTGCATTATCTCTTATAGTTTCCGAGATATGGACTATCGATAATTTACACCTTAGGCTCTGCTTCTAACTTGGGCCCAAATTGTAAAATGGTCTTATCTATTAGCGATTTCGTCCCAATTCACATTCCAAGTGATATTCGGCATGCTAATTACATTGCCGGTTGCCAAATTGCATTATCTCTTATAGTTTCCGAGATATGGACTATCGATAATTTACACCTTAGGCTCTGCTTCTAACTTGGGCCCAAATTGTAAAATGGTCTTATCTATTGGCGATTTCGTTCCAATTCACATTCCAAGTAATATTCGGCATGCTAATTACATTGCCGGTTGCCAAATTGCATTATCTCTTATAGTTTCCGAGATATGGACTATCGATAATTTACACCTTAGGCTCTGCTTCTAACTTGGGCCCAAATTGTAAAATGGTCTTATCTATTGGCGATTTCGTTCCAATT
The DNA here is from genome assembly GCF_030347505.1 of Rhynchophorus ferrugineus. Lineage (NCBI taxonomy): Eukaryota > Metazoa > Arthropoda > Insecta > Coleoptera > Curculionidae > Rhynchophorus > Rhynchophorus ferrugineus. The sequence continues at coordinate 65,981,529 of NW_027472580.1, forward strand.
CACATTCCAAGTAATATTCGGCATGCTAATTACATTGCCGGTTGCCAAATTGCATTATCTCTTATAGTTTCCGAGATATGGACTATCGATAATTTACACCTTAGGCTCTGCTTCTAACTTGGGCCCAAATTGTAAAATGGTCTTATCTATTGGCGATTTCGTTCCAATTCACATTCCAAGTAATATTCGGCATGCTAATTACATTGCCGGTTGCGAAATTGCATTATATCTTATAGTTTCCGAGATATGGACTATCAATAATTTACACCTTAGGCTCTGCTTCTAACTTGGGCCCAAATTGTAAAATGGCCTTATCTATTGGCGATTTCGTTCCAATTCACATTCCAAGTAATATTCGGCATGCTAATTACATTGCCGGTTGCCAAATTGAATTATCTCTTATAGTTTCCGAGATATGGACTATCGATAATTTACACCTTAGGCTCTGCTTCTAACTTGGGCCCAAATTGTAAAATGGTCTTACCTATTGGCGATTTCGTTCCAATTCACATTCCAAGTAATATTCGGCATGCTAATTACATTGCCGGTTGCCAAATTGCATTATCTCTTATAGTTTCCGAGATATGGACTATCGATAATTTACACCTTAGGCTCTGCTTCTAACTTGGGCCCAAATTGTAAAATGGTCTTATCTATTGGCGATTTCGTTCCAATTCACATTCCAAGTAATATTCGGCATGCTAATTACATTGCCGGTTGCCAAATTGCATTATCTCTTATATTTTCCGAGATATGGACTATCGATAATTTACACCTTAGGCTCTGCTTCTAACTTGGTCCCAAATTGTAAAATGGCCTTATCTATTGGCGATTTCGTTCCAATTCACATTCCAAGTAATATTCGGCATGCTAATTACATTGCCGGTTGCCAAATTGCATTATCTCTTATAGTTTCCGAGATATGGACTATCGATAATTTACACCTTAGGCTCTGCTTCTAACTTGGGCCCAAATTGTAAAATGGTCTTATCTATTGGCGATTTCGTTCCAATTCACATTCCAAGTAATATCCGGCATGCTAATTACATTGCCGGTTGCCAAATTGAATTATCTCTTATAGTTTCCGAGATATGGACTATCGATAATTTACACCTTAGGCTCTGTTTCTAACTTGGGCCCAAATTGTAAAATGGTCTTATCTATTGGCGATTTCGTTCCAATTCACATTCCAAGTAATATTCGGCATGCTAATTACATTGCCGGTTGAAAAATTGCATTATCTCTTATAGTTTCCGAGATATGGACTATCGATAATTTACATCTTAGGCTCTGCTTCTAACTTGGGCCCAAATTGTAAAATGGTCTTATCTATTGGCGATTTCGTTCCAATTCACATTCCAAGTAATATTCGGCATGCTAATTACATTGCCGGTTGCCAAATTGCATTATCTCTTATAGTTTATGAGATATGGACTATCGATAATTTACACCTTAGGCTCTGCTTCTAACTTGGGCCCAAATTGTAAAATGGTCTTATCTATTGGCGATTTCGTTCCAATTCACATTCCAAGTAATATCCGGCATGCTAATTACATTGCCGGTTGCCAAATTGAATTATCTCTTATAGTTTCCGAGATATGGACTATCGATAATTTACACCTTAGGCTCTGCTTCTAACTTGGGCCCAAATTGTAAAATGGTCTTATCTATTGGCGATTTCGTTCCAATTCACATTCCAAGTAATATTCGGCATGCTAATTACATTGCCGGTTGCCAAATTGCATTATCTCTTATAGTTTCCGAGATATGGACTATCGATAATTTACATCTTAGGCTCTGCTTCTAACTTGGGCCCAAATTGTAAAATGGTCTTATCTATTGGCGATTTCGTTCCAATTCACATTCCAAGTAATATTCGGCATGCTAATTACATTGCCGGTTGCCAAATTGCATTATCTCTTATAGTTTCCGAGATATGGACTATCGATAATTTACACCTTAGGCTCTGCTTCTAACTTGGGCCCAAATTGTAAAGTGGTCTTATCTATTGGCGATTTCGTCCCAATTCACATTCCAAGTAATATTCGGCATGCTAATTACATTGCCGGTTGCGAAATTGCATTATATCTTATAGTTTCCGAGATATGGACTATCAATAATTTACACCTTAGGCTCTGCTTCTAACTTGGGCCCAAATTGTAAAATGGCCTTATCTATTGGCGATTTCGTTCCAATTCACATTCCAAGTAATATTCGGCATGCTAATTACATTGCCGGTTGCCAAATTGCATTATCTCTTATAGTTTCCGAGATATGGACTATCGATAATTTACACCTTAGGCTCTGCTTCTAACTTGGTCCCAAATTGTAAAATGGTCTTATCTATTGGCGATTTCGTTCCAATTCACATTCCAAGTAATATTCGGCATGCTAATTACATTGCCGGTTGCCAAATTGCATTATCTCTTTTAGTTTCCGAGATATGGACTATCGATAATTTACACCTTAGGCTCTGCTTCTAACTTGGGCCCAAATTGTAAAATGGTCTTATCTATTGGCGATTTCGTTCCAATTCACATTCCAAGTAATATTCGGCATGCTAATTACATTGCCGGTTGCCAAATTGCATTATCTCTTATAGTTTCCGAGATATGGACTATCGATAATTTACACCTTAGGCTCTGCTTCTAACTTGGGCCCAAATTGTAAAATGGTCTTATCTATTGGCGTTTTCTTTCCAATTCACATTCCAAGTAATATTCGGCATGCTAATTACACTGCCGGTTGCCAAATTGCATTATCTCTTATAGTTTCCGAGATATGGACTATCGATAATTTACACCTTAGGCTCTGCTTCTAACTTGGGCCCAAATTGTAAAATGGTCTTCTCTATTGGCGATTTCGTTCCAATTCACATTCCAAGTAATATTCGGCATGCTAATTACATTGCCGGTTGCCAAATTGCATTATCTCTTATAGTTTCCGAGATATGGACTATCGATAATTTAAACCTTAGGCTCTGCTTCTAACTTGGGCTCAAATTGTAAAATGGTCTTCTCTATTGGCGATTTCGTTCCAATTCACATTCCAAGTAATATTCGGCATGCTAATTACATTGCCGGTTGCCAAATTGCATTATCTCTTATAGTTTCCGAGATATGGACTATCGATAATTTACACCTTAGGCTCTGCTTCTAACTTGGGCCCAAATTGTAAAATGGTCTTATCTATTGGCGATTTCGTTCCAATTCACATTCCAAGTAATATCCGGCATGCTAATTACATTGCCGGTTGCCAAATTGAATTATCTCTTATAGTTTCCGAGATATGGACTATCGATAATTTACACCTTAGGCTCTGCTTCTAACTTGGGCCCAAATTGTAAAATGGTCTTACCTATTGGCGATTTCGTTCCAATTCACATTCCAAGTAATATTCGGCATGCTAATTACATTGCCGGTTGCCAAATTGCATTATCTCTTATAGTTTCCGAGATATGGACTATCGATAATTTACACCTTAGGCTCTGCTTCTAACTTGGGCCCAAATTGTAAAATGGTCTTATCTATTGGCGATTTCGTCCCAATTCACATTCCAAGTAATATTCGGCATGCTAATTACATTGCCGGTTGCGAAATTGCATTATATCTTCTAGTTTCCGAGATATGGACTATCAATAATTTACACCTTAGGCTCTGCTTATAACTTGGGCCCAAATTGTAAAATGGTCTTATCTATTGGCGATTTCGTTCCAATTCACATTCCAAGTAATATTCGGCATGCTAATTACATTGCCGGTTGCCAAATTGCATTATCTCTTATAGTTTCCGAGATATGGACTATCGATAATTTACACCTTAGGCTCTGCTTCTAACTTGGGCCCAAATTGTAAAATGGTCTTATCTATTGGCGATTTCGTTCCAATTCACATTCCAAGTAATATCCGGCATGCTAATTACATTGCCGGTTGCCAAATTGCATTATCTCTTATAGTTTCCGAGATATGTACTATCGATAATTTACACCTTAGGCTCTGCTTCTAACTTGGGCCCAAATTGTAAAATGGTCTTATCTATTGGCGATTTCGTCCCAATTCACATTCCAAGTAATATTCGGCATGCTAATTACATTGCCGGTTGCCAAATTGAATTATCTCTTATAGTTTCCGAGATATGGACTATCGATAATTTACATCTTAGGCTCTGCTTCTAACTTGGGCCCAAATTGTAAAATGGTCTTACCTATTGGCGATTTCGTTCCAATTCACATTCCAAGTAATATTCGGCATGCTAATTACATTGCCGGTTGCCAAATTGCATTATCTCTTATAGTTTCCGAGATATGGACTATCGATAATTTACACCTTAGGCTCTGCTTCTAACTTGGGCCCAAATTGTAAAATGGTCTTATCTATAGGCGATTTCGTTCCAATTCACATTCCAAGTAATATTCGGCATGCTAATTACATTGCCGGTTGCCAAATTGCATTATCTCTTATAGTTTCCGAGATATGGACTATCGATAATTTACACCTTAGGCTCTGCTTCTAACTTGGGCCCAAATTGTAAAATGGTCTTATCTATTGGCGATTTCGTTCCAATTCACATTCCAAGTAATATCCGGCATGCTAATTACATTGCCGGTTGCCAAATTGAATTATCTCTTATAGTTTCCGAGATATGGACTATCGATAATTTACACCTTAGGCTCTGCTTCTAACTTGGGCCCAAATTGTAAAATGGTCTTATCTATTGGCGATTTCGTTCCAATTCACATTCCAAGTAATATTCGGAATGCTAATTACATTGCCGGTTGCCAAATTGCATTATCTCTTATAGTTTCCGAGATATGGACTATCGATAATTTACATCTTAGGCTCTGCTTCTAACTTGGGCCCAAATTGTAAAATGGTCTTATCTATTGGCGATTTCGTTCCAATTCACATTCCAAGTAATATTCGGCATGCTAATTACATTGCCGGTTGCCAAATTGCATTATCTCTTATAGTTTCCGAGATATGGACTATCGATAATTTACACCTTAGGCTCTGCTTCTAACTTGGGCCCAAATTGTAAAATGGTTTTACCTATTGGCGATTTCGTTCCAATTCACATTCCAAGTAATATTCGGCATGCTAATTACATTGCCGGTTGCCAAATTGCATTATCTCTTATAGTTTCCGAGATATGGACTATCGATAATTTACACCTTAGGCTCTGCTTCTAACTTGGGCCCAAATTGTAAAATGGTCTTATCTATTGGCGATTTCGTTCCAATTCACATTCCAAGTAATATTCGGCATGCTAATTACATTGCCGGTTGCCAAATTGCATTATCTCTTATAGTTTCCGAGATATGGACTATCGATAATTTACACCTTAGGCTCTGCTTCTAACTTGGGCCCAAATTGTAAAATGGTCTTATCTATTGGCGATTTCGTTCCAATTCACATTCCAAGTAATATCCGGCATGCTAATTACATTGCCGGTTGCCAAATTGAATTATCTCTTATAGTTTCCGAGATATGGACTATCGATAATTTACACCTTAGGCTCTGCTTCTAACTTGGGCCCAAATTGTAAAATGGTCTTATCTATTGGCGATTTCGTTCCAATTCACATTCCAAGTAATATTCGGCATGCTAATTACATTGCCGGTTGCCAAATTGCATTATCTCTTATAGTTTCCGAGATATGGACTATCGATAATTTACATCTTAGGCTCTGCTTCTAACTTGGGCCCAAATTGTAAAATGGTCTTATCTATTGGCGATTTCGTTCCAATTCACATTCCAAGTAATATTCGGCATGCTAATTACATTGCCGGTTGCCAAATTGCATTATCTCTTATAGTTTCCGAGATATGGACTATCGATAATTTACACCTTAGGCTCTGCTTCTAACTTGGGCCCAAATTGTAAAATGGTCTTATCTATTGGCGATTTCGTCCCAATTCACATTCCAAGTGATATTCGGCATGCTAATTACATTGCCGGTTGCGAAATTGCATTAACTCTTATAGTTTCCGAGATATGGACTATCAATAATTTACACCTTAGGCTCTGCTTCTAACTTGGGCCCAAATTGTAAAATGGTCTTATCTATTGGCGATTTCGTTCCAATTCACATTCCAAGTAATTTTCGGCATGCTAATTACATTGCCGGTTGCCAAATTGCATTATCTCTTATAGTTTCCGAGATATGGACTATCGATAATTTACACCTTAGGCTCTGCTTCTAACTTGGGCCCAAATTGTAAAATGGTCTTATCTATTGGCGATTTCGTTCCAATTCACATTCCAAGTAATATTCGGCATGCTAATTACATTGCCGGTTGCCAAATTGCATTATCTCTTATAGTTTCCGAGATATGGACTATCGATAATTTACACCTTAGGCTCTGCTTCTAACTTGGGCCCAAATTGTAAAATGGTCTTATCTATTGGCGATTTCGTCCCAATTCACATTCCAAGTGATATTCGGCATGCTAATTACATTGCCGGTTGCGAAATTGCATTAACTCTTATAGTTTCCGAGATATGGACTATCAATAATTTACACCTTAGGCTCTGCTTCTAACTTGGGCCCAAATTATAAAATGGTCTTATCTATTGGCGATTTCGTTCCAATTCACATTCCAAGTAATTTTCGGCATGCTAATTACATTGCCGGTTGCCAAATTGCATTATCTCTTATAGTTTCCGAGATATGGACTATCGATAATTTACACCTTAGGCTATGCTTCTAACTTGGGCCCAAATTGTAAAATGGTCTTATCTATTGGCGATTTCGTTCCAATTCACATTCCAAGTAATATCCGGCATGCTAATTACATTGCCAGTTGCCAAATTGAATTATCTCTTATAGTTTCCGAGATATGGACTATCGATAATTTACACCTTAGGCTCTGCTTCTAACTTGGGCCCAAATTGTAAAATGGTCTTATCTATTGGCGATTTCGTTCCAATTCACATTCCAAGTAATATTCGGCATGCTAATTACATTGCCGGTTGCCAAATTGCATTATCTCTTATAGTTTCCGAGATATGGACTATCGATAATTTACATCTTAGGCTCTGCTTCTAACTTGGGCCCAAATTGTAAAATGGTCTTATCTATTGGCGATTTCGTTCCAATTCACATTCCAAGTAATATTCGGCATGCTAATTACATTGCCGGTTGCCAAATTGCATTATCTCTTATAGTTTCCGAGATATGGACTATCGATAATTTACACCTTAGGCTCTGCTTCTAACTTGGGCCCAAATTGTAAAATGGTCTTATCTATTAGCGATTTCGTCCCAATTCACATTCCAAGTGATATTCGGCATGCTAATTACATTGCCGGTTGCCAAATTGCATTATCTCTTATAGTTTCCGAGATATGGACTATCGATAATTTACACCTTAGGCTCTGCTTCTAACTTGGGCCCAAATTGTAAAATGGTCTTATCTATTGGCGATTTCGTTCCAATTCACATTCCAAGTAATATTCGGCATGCTAATTACATTGCCGGTTGCCAAATTGCATTATCTCTTATAGTTTCCGAGATATGGACTATCGATAATTTACACATTAGGCTCTGCTTCTAACTTGGGCCCAAATTGTAAAATGGTCTTATCTATTGGCGATTTCGTTCCAATTCGCATTCCAAGTAATATTCGGCATGCTAATTACATTGCCGGTTGCCAAATTGCATTATCTCTTATAGTTTCCGAGATATGGACTATCGATAATTTACACCTTAGGCTCTGCTTCTAACTTGGGCCCAAATTGTAAAATGGTCTTATCTATTGGCGATTTCGTTCCAATTCACATTCCAAGTAATATTCGGCATGCTAATTACATTGCCGGTTGCGAAATTGCATTATATCTTATAGTTTCCGAGATATGGACTATCAATAATTTACACCTTAGGCTCTGCTTCTAACTTGGGCCCAAATTGTAAAATGGCCTTATCTATTGGCGATTTCGTTCCAATTCACATTCCAAGTAATATTCGGCATGCTAATTACATTGCCGGTTGCCAAATTGAATTATCTCTTATAGTTTCCGAGATATGGACTATCGATAATTTACACCTTAGGCTCTGCTTCTAACTTGGGCCCAAATTGTAAAATGGTCTTACCTATTGGCGATTTCGTTCCAATTCACATTCCAAGTAATATTCGGCATGCTAATTACATTGCCGGTTGCCAAATTGCATTATCTCTTATAGTTTCCGAGATATGGACTATCGATAATTTACACCTTAGGCTCTGCTTCTAACTTGGGCCCAAATTGTAAAATGGTCTTATCTATTGGCGATTTCGTTCCAATTCACATTCCAAGTAATATTCGGCATGCTAATTACATTGCCGGTTGCCAAATTGCATTATCTCTTATATTTTCCGAGATATGGACTATCGATAATTTACACCTTAGGCTCTGCTTCTAACTTGGTCCCAAATTGTAAAATGGCCTTATCTATTGGCGATTTCGTTCCAATTCACATTCCAAGTAATATTCGGCATGCTAATTACATTGCCGGTTGCCAAATTGCATTATCTCTTATAGTTTCCGAGATATGGACTATCGATAATTTACACCTTAGGCTCTGCTTCTAACTTGGGCCCAAATTGTAAAATGGTCTTATCTATTGGCGATTTCGTTCCAATTCACATTCCAAGTAATATCCGGCATGCTAATTACATTGCCGGTTGCCAAATTGAATTATCTCTTATAGTTTCCGAGATATGGACTATCGATAATTTACACCTTAGGCTCTGCTTCTAACTTGGGCCCAAATTGTAAAATGGTCTTATCTATTGGCGATTTCGTTCCAATTCACATTCCAAGTAATATTCGGCATGCTAATTACATTGCCGGTTGCCAAATTGCATTATCTCTTATAGTTTCCGAGATATGGACTATCGGTAATTTACACCTTAGGCTCTGCTTCTAACTTGGGCCCAAATTGTAAAATGGTCTTTTCTATTGGCGATTTCGTTCCAATTCACATTCCAAGTAATATTCGGCATGCTAATTACATTGCCGGTTGCCAAATTGCATTATCTCTTATAGATTCCGAGATATGGACTATCAATAATTTACACCTTAGGCTCTGCTTCTAACTTGGGCCCAAATTGTAAAATGGTCTTATCTATTGGCGATTTCGTTCCAATTCACATTCCAAGTAATATTCGGCATGCTAATTACATTGCCTGTTGCCAAATTGAATTATCTCTTATAGTTTCCGAGATATGGACTATCGATAATTTACACCTTAGGCTCTGCTTCTAACTTGGGCCCAAATTGTAAAATGGTCTTACCTATTGGCGATTTCGTTCCAATTCACATTCCAAGTAATATTCGGCATGCTAATTACATTGCCGGTTGCCAAATTGCATTATCTCTTATAGTTTCCGAGATATGGACTATCGATAATTTACACCTTAGGCTCTGCTTCTAACTTGGGCCCAAATTGTAAAATGGTCTTATCTATTGGCGATTTCGTTCCAATTCACATTCCAAGTAATATTCGGCATGCTAATTACATTGCCGGTTGCCAAATTGCATTATATCTTATAGTTTCCGAGATATGGACTATCGATAATTTACACCTTAGGCTCTGCTTCTAACTTGGGCCCAAATTGTAAAATGGTCTTATCTATTGGCGATTTCGTTCCAATTCACATTCCAAGTAATATTCGGCATGCTAATTACATTGCCGGTTGCCAAATTGAATTATCTCTTATAGTTTCCGAGATATGGACTATCGATAATTTACACCTTAGGCTCTGCTTCTAACTTGGGCCCAAATTGTAAAATGGTCTTATCTATAGGCGATTTCGTTCCAATTCACATTCCAAGTAATATTCGGCATGCTAATTACATTGCCGGTTGCCAAATTGCATTATCTCTTATATTTTCCGAGATATGGACTATCGATAATTTACACCTTAGGCTCTGCTTCTAACTTGGTCCCAAATTGTAAAATGGTCTTATCTATTGGCGATTTCGTTCCAATTCACATTCCAAGTAATATTCGGCATGCTAATTACATTGCCGGTTGCCAAATTGCATTATCTCTTATAGTTTCCGAGATATGGACTATCGATAATTTACACCTTAGGCTCTGCTTCTAACTTGGGCCCAAATTGTAAAATGGTCTTATCTATTGGCGATTTCGTTCCAATTCACATTCCAAGTAATATCCGGCATGCTAATTACATTGCCGGTTGCCAAATTGAATTATCTCTTATAGTTTCCGAGATATGGACTATCGATAATTTACACCTTAGGCTCTGCTTCTAACTTGGGCCCAAATTGTAAAATGGTCTTATCTATTGGCGATTTCGTTCCAATTCACATTCCAAGTAATATTCGGCATGCTAATTACATTGCCGGTTGCCAAATTGCATTATCTCTTATAGTTTCCGAGATATGGACTATCGATAATTTACATCTTAGGCTCTGCTTCTAACTTGGGCCCAAATTGTAAAATGGTCTTATCTATTGGCGATTTCGTTCCAATTCACATTCCAAGTAATATTCGGCATGCTAATTACATTGCCGGTTGCCAAATTGCATTATCTCTTATAGTTTCCGAGATATGGACTATCGATAATTTACACCTTAGGCTCTGCTTCTAACTTGGGCCCAAATTGTAAAATGGTCTTACCTATTGGCGATTTCGTTCCAATTCACATTCCAAGTAATATTCGGCATGCTAATTACATTGCCGGTTGCCAAATTGCATTATCTCTTATAGTTTCCGAGATATGGACTATCGATAATTTACACCTTAGGCTCTGCTTCTAACTTGGGCCCAAATTGTAAAATGGTCTTATCTATTGGCGATTTCGTTCCAATTCACATTCCAAGTAATATTCGGCATGCTAATTACATTGCCGGTTGCCAAATTGCATTATCTCTTATAGTTTCCGAGATATGGACTATCGATAATTTACACCTTAGGCTCTGCTTCTAACTTGGGCCCAAATTGTAAAATGGTCTTATCTATTGGCGATTTCGTTCCAATTCACATTCCAAGTAATATCCGGCATGCTAATTACATTGCCGGTTGCCAAATTGAATTATCTCTTATAGTTTCCGAGATATGGACTATCGATAATTTACACCTTAGGCTCTGCTTCTAACTTGGGCCCAAATTGTAAAATGGTCTTATCTATTGGCGATTTCGTTCCAATTCACATTCCAAGTAATATTCGGCATGCTAATTACATTGCCGGTTGCCAAATTGCATTATCTCTTATAGTTTCCGAGATATGGACTATCGATAATTTACATCTTAGGCTCTGCTTCTAACTTGGGCCCAAATTGTAAAATGGTCTTATCTATTGGCGATTTCGTTCCAATTCACATTCCAAGTAATATTCGGCATGCTAATTACATTGCCGGTTGCCAAATTGCATTATCTCTTATAGTTTCCGAGATATGGACTATCGATAATTTACACCTTAGGCTCTGCTTCTAACTTGGGCCCAAATTGTAAAATGGTCTTATCTATTGGCGATTTCGTCCCAATTCACATTCCAAGTGATATTCGGCATGCTAATTACATTGCCGGTTGCGAAATTGCATTAACTCTTATAGTTTCCGAGATATGGACTATCAATAATTTACACCTTAGGCTCTGCTTCTAACTTGGGCCCAAATTGTAAAATGGTCTTATCTATTGGCGATTTCGTTCCAATTCACATTCCAAGTAATTTTTGGCATGCTAATTACATTGCCGGTTGCCAAATTGCATTATCTCTTATAGTTTCCGAGATATGGACTATCGATAATTTACACCTTAGGCTCTGCTTCTAACTTGGGCCCAAATTGTAAAATGGTCTTATCTATTGGCGATTTCGTTCCAATTCACATTCCAAGTAATATTCGGCATGCTAATTACATTGCCGGTTGCCAAATTGCATTATCTCTTATAGTTTCCGAGATATGGACTATCGATAATTTCCACCTTAGGCTCTGCTTCTAACTTGGGCCCAAATTGTAAAATGGTCTTATCTATTGGCGATTTCGTCCCAATTCACATTCCAAGTGATATTCGGCATGCTAATTACATTGCCGGTTGCGAAATTGCATTAACTCTTATAGTTTCCGAGATATGGACTATCAATAATTTACACCTTAGGCTCTGCTTCTAACTTGGGCCCAAATTGTAAAATGGTCTTATCTATTGGCGATTTCGTTCCAATTCACATTCCAAGTAATTTTCGGCATGCTAATTACATTGCCGGTTGCCAAATTGCATTATCTCTTATAGTTTCCGAGATATGGACTATCGATAATTTACACCTTAGGCTCTGTTTCTAACTTGGGCCCAAATTGTAAAATGGTCTTATCTATTGGCGATTTCGTTCCAATTCACATTCCAAGTAATATCCGGCATGCTAATTACATTGCCAGTTGCCAAATTGAATTATCTCTTATAGTTTCCGAGATATGGACTATCGATAATTTACACCTTAGGCTCTGCTTCTAACTTGGGCCCAAATTGTAAAATGGTCTTATCTATTGGCGATTTCGTTCCAATTCACATTCCAAGTAATATTCGGCATGCTAATTACATTGCCGGTTGCCAAATTGCATTATCTCTTATAGTTTCCGAGATATGGACTATCGATAATTTACATCTTAGGCTCTGCTTCTAACTTGGGCAGAAATTGTAAAATGGTCTTATCTATTGGCGATTTCGTTCCAATTCACATTCCAAGTAATATTCGGCATGCTAATTACATTGCCGGTTGCCAAATTGCATTATCTCTTATAGTTTCCGAGATATGGACTATCGATAATTTACACCTTAGGCTCTGCTTCTAACTTGGGCCCAAATTGTAAAATGGTCTTATCTATTAGCGATTTCGTCCCAATTCACATTCCAAGTGATATTCGGCATGCTAATTACATTGCCGGTTGCCAAATTGCATTATCTCTTATAGTTTCCGAGATATGGACTATCGATAATTTACACCTTAGGCTCTGCTTCTAACTTGGGCCCAAATTGTAAAATGGTCTTATCTATTGGCGATTTCGTTCCAATTCACATTCCAAGTAATATTCGGCATGCTAATTACATTGCCGGTTGCCAAATTGCATTATCTCTTATAGTTTCCGAGATATGGACTATCGATAATTTACACCTTAGGCTCTGCTTCTAACTTGGGCCCAAATTGTAAAATGGTCTTATCTATTGGCGATTTCGTTCCAATTCACATTCCAAGTAATATTCGGCATGCTAATTACATTGCCGGTTGCCAAATTGCATTATCTCTTATAGTTTCCGAGATATGGACTATCGATAATTTACACCTTAGGCTCTGCTTCTAACTTGGGCCCAAATTGTAAAATGGTCTTATCTATTGGCGATTTCGTTCCAATTCACATTCCAAGTAATATTCGGCATGCTAATTACATTGCCGGTTGCGAAATTGCATTATATCTTATAGTTTCCGAGATATGGACTATCAATAATTTACACCTTAGGCTCTGCTTCTAACTTGGGCCCAAATTGTAAAATGGCCTTATCTATTGGCGATTTCGTTCCAATTCACATTCCAAGTAATATTCGGCATGCTAATTACATTGCCGGTTGCCAAATTGAATTATCTCTTATAGTTTCCGAGATATGGACTATCGATAATTTACACCTTAGGCTCTGCTTCTAACTTGGGCCCAAATTGTAAAATGGTCTTACCTATTGGCGATTTCGTTCCAATTCACATTCCAAGTAATATTCGGCATGCTAATTACATTGCCGGTTGCCAAATTGCATTATCTCTTATAGTTTCCGAGATATGGACTATCGATAATTTACACCTTAGGCTCTGCTTCTAACTTGGGCCCAAATTGTAAAATGGTCTTATCTATTGGCGATTTCGTTCCAATTCACATTCCAAGTAATATTCGGCATGCTAATTACATTGCCGGTTGCCAAATTGCATTATCTCTTATATTTTCCGAGATATGGACTATCGATAATTTACACCATAGGCTCTGCTTCTAACTTGGTCCCAAATTGTAAAATGGCCTTATCTATTGGCGATTTCGTTCCAATTCACATTCCAAGTAATATTCGGCATGCTAATTACATTGCCGGTTGCCAAATTGCATTATCTCTTATAGTTTCCGAGATATGGACTATCGATAATTTCCACCTTAGGCTCTGCTTCTAACTTGGGCCCAAATTGTAAAATGGTCTTATCTATTGGCGATTTCGTTCCAATTCACATTCCAAGTAATATCCGGCATGCTAATTACATTGCCGGTTGCCAAATTGAATTATCTCTTATAGTTTCCGAGATATGGACTATCGATAATTTACACCTTAGGCTCTGCTTCTAACTTGGGCCCAAATTGTAAAATGGTCTTATCTATTGGCGATTTCGTTCCAATTCACATTCCAAGTAATATTCGGCATGCTAATTATATTGCCGGTTGCCAAATTGCATTATCTCTTATAGTTTCCGAGATATGGACTATCGATAATTTACATCTTAGGCTCTGCTTCTAACTTGGGCCCAAATTGTAAAATGGTCTTATCTATTGGCGATTTCGTTCCAATTCACATTCCAAGTAATATTCGGCATGCTAATTACATTGCCGGTTGCCAAATTGCATTATCTCTTATAGTTTATGAGATATGGACTATCGATAATTTACACCTTAGGCTCTGCTTCTAACTTGGGCCCAAATTGTAAAATGGTCTTATCTATTGGCGATTTCGTTCCAATTCACATTCCAAGTAATATCCGGCATGCTAATTACATTGCCGGTTGCCAAATTGAATTATCTCTTATAGTTTCCGAGATATGGACTATCGATAATTTACACCTTAGGCTCTGCTTCTAACTTGGGCCCAAATTGTAAAATGGTCTTATCTATTGGCGATTTCGTTCCAATTCACATTCCAAGTAATATTCGGCATGCTAATTACATTGCCGGTTGCCAAATTGCATTATCTCTTATAGTTTCCGAGATATGGACTATCGATAATTTACATCTTAGGCTCTGCTTCTAACTTGGGCCCAAATTGTAAAATGGTCTTATCTATTGGCGATTTCGTTCCAATTCACATTCCAAGTAATTTTCGGCATGCTAATTACATTGCCGGTTGCCAAATTGCATTATCTCTTATAGTTTCCGAGATATGGACTATCGATAATTTACACCTTAGGCTCTGCTTCTAACTTGGGCCCAAATTGTAAAATGGTCTTATCTATTGGCGATTTCGTTCCAATTCACATTCCAAGTAATATTCGGCATGCTAATTACATTGCCGGTTGCCAAATTGCATTATCTCTTATAGTTTCCGAGATATGGACTATCGATAATTTCCACCTTAGGCTCTGCTTCTAACTTGGGCCCAAATTGTAAAATGGTCTTATCTATTGGCGATTTCGTCCCAATTCACATTCCAAGTGATATTCGGCATGCTAATTACATTGCCGGTTGCGAAATTGCATTAACTCTTATAGTTTCCGAGATATGGACTATCAATAATTTACACCTTAGGCTCTGCTTCTAACTTGGGCCCAAATTGTAAAATGGTCTTATCTATTGGCGATTTCGTTCCAATTCACATTCCAAGTAATTTTCGGCATGCTAATTACATTGCCGGTTGCCAAATTGCATTATCTCTTATAGTTTCCGAGATATGGACTATCGATAATTTACACCTTAGGCTCTGTTTCTAACTTGGGCCCAAATTGTAAAATGGTCTTATCTATTGGCGATTTCGTTCCAATTCACATTCCAAGTAATATCCGGCATGCTAATTACATTGCCAGTTGCCAAATTGAATTATCTCTTATAGTTTCCGAGATATGGACTATCGATAATTTACACCTTAGGCTCTGCTTCTAACTTGGGCAGAAATTGTAAAATGGTCTTATCTATTGGCGATTTCGTTCCAATTCACATTCCAAGTAATATTCGGCATGCTAATTACATTGCCGGTTGCCAAATTGCATTATCTCTTATAGTTTCCGAGATATGGACTATCGATAATTTACACCTTAGGCTCTGCTTCTAACTTGGGCCCAAATTGTAAAATGGTCTTATCTATTAGCGATTTCGTCCCAATTCACATTCCAAGTGATATTCGGCATGCTAATTACATTGCCGGTTGCCAAATTGCATTATCTCTTATAGTTTCCGAGATATGGACTATCGATAATTTACACCTTAGGCTCTGCTTCTAACTTGGGCCCAAATTGTAAAATGGTCTTATCTATTAGCGATTTCGTCCCAATTCACATTCCAAGTGATATTCGGCATGCTAATTACATTGCCGGTTGCCAAATTGCATTATCTCTTATAGTTTCCGAGATATGGACTATCGATAATTTACACCTTAGGCTCTGCTTCTAACTTGGGCCCAAATTGTAAAATGGTCTTATCTATTGGCGATTTCGTTCCAATTCACATTCCAAGTAATATTCGGCATGCTAATTACATTGCCGGTTGCCAAATTGCATTATCTCTTATAGTTTCCGAGATATGGACTATCGATAATTTACACCTTAGGCTCTGCTTCTAACTTGGGCCCAAATTGTAAAATGGTCTTATCTATTGGCGATTTCGTTCCAATTCACATTCCAAGTAATATTCGGCATGCTAATTACATTGCCGGTTGCCAAATTGCATTATCTCTTATAGTTTCCGAGATATGGACTATCGATAATTTACACCTTAGGCTCTGCTTCTAACTTGGGCCCAAATTGTAAAATGGTCTTATCTATTAGCGATTTCGTCCCAATTCACATTCCAAGTGATATTCGGCATGCTAATTACATTGCCGGTTGCCAAATTGCATTATCTCTTATAGTTTCCGAGATATGGACTATCGATAATTTACACCTTAGGCTCTGCTTCTAACTTGGGCCCAAATTGTAAAATGGTCTTATCTATTGGCGATTTCGTTCCAATTCACATTCCAAGTAATATTCGGCATGCTAATTACATTGCCGGTTGCCAAATTGCATTATCTCTTATAGTTTCCGAGATATGGACTATCGATAATTTACACCTTAGGCTCTGCTTCTAACTTGGGCCCAAATTGTAAAATGGTCTTATCTATTGGCGATTTCGTTCCAATTCACATTCCAAGTAATATTCGGCATGCTAATTACATTGCCGGTTGCCAAATTGCATTATCTCTTATAGTTTCCGAGATATGGACTATCGATAATTTACACCTTAGGCTCTGCTTCTAACTTGGGCCCAAATTGTAAAATGGTCTTATCTATTGGCGATTTCGTTCCAATTCACATTCCAAGTAATATTCGGCATGCTAATTACATTGCCGGTTGCGAAATTGCATTATATCTTATAGTTTCCGAGATATGGACTATCAATAATTTACACCTTAGGCTCTGCTTCTAACTTGGGCCCAAATTGTAAAATGGCCTTATCTATTGGCGATTTCGTTCCAATTCACATTCCAAGTAATATTCGGCATGCTAATTACATTGCCGGTTGCCAAATTGAATTATCTCTTATAGTTTCCGAGATATGGACTATCGATAATTTACACCTTAGGCTCTGCTTCTAACTTGGGCCCAAATTGTAAAATGGTCTTACCTATTGGCGATTTCGTTCCAATTCACATTCCAAGTAATATTCGGCATGCTAATTACATTGCCGGTTGCCAAATTGCATTATCTCTTATAGTTTCCGAGATATGGACTATCGATAATTTACACCTTAGGCTCTGCTTCTAACTTGGGCCCAAATTGTAAAATGGTCTTATCTATTGGCGATTTCGTTCCAATTCACATTCCAAGTAATATTCGGCATGCTAATTACATTGCCGGTTGCCAAATTGCATTATCTCTTATATTTTCCGAGATATGGACTATCGATAATTTACACCTTAGGCTCTGCTTCTAACTTGGTCCCAAATTGTAAAATGGCCTTATCTATTGGCGATTTCGTTCCAATTCACATTCCAAGTAATATTCGGCATGCTAATTACATTGCCGGTTGCCAAATTGCATTATCTCTTATAGTTTCCGAGATATGGACTATCGATAATTTCCACCTTAGGCTCTGCTTCTAACTTGGGCCCAAATTGTAAAATGGTCTTATCTATTGGCGATTTCGTTCCAATTCACATTCCAAGTAATATCCGGCATGCTAATTACATTGCCGGTTGCCAAATTGAATTATCTCTTATAGTTTCCGAGATATGGACTATCGATAATTTACACCTTAGGCTCTGCTTCTAACTTGGGCCCAAATTGTAAAATGGTCTTATCTATTGGCGATTTCGTTCCAATTCACATTCCAAGTAATATTCGGCATGCTAATTACATTGCCGGTTGCCAAATTGCATTATCTCTTATAGTTTCCGAGATATGGACTATCGATAATTTACATCTTAGGCTCTGCTTCTAACTTGGGCCCAAATTGTAAAATGGTCTTATCTATTGGCGATTTCGTTCCAATTCACATTCCAAGTAATATTCGGCATGCTAATTACATTGCCGGTTGCCAAATTGCATTATCTCTTATAGTTTATGAGATATGGACTATCGATAATTTACACCTTAGGCTCTGCTTCTAACTTGGGCCCAAATTGTAAAATGGTCTTATCTATTGGCGATTTCGTTCCAATTCACATTCCAAGTAATATCCGGCATGCTAATTACATTGCCGGTTGCCAAATTGAATTATCTCTTATAGTTTCCGAGATATGGACTATCGATAATTTACACCTTAGGCTCTGCTTCTAACTTGGGCCCAAATTGTAAAATGGTCTTATCTATTGGCGATTTCGTTCCAATTCACATTCCAAGTAATATTCGGCATGCTAATTACATTGCCGGTTGCCAAATTGCATTATCTCTTATAGTTTCCGAGATATGGACTATCGATAATTTACATCTTAGGCTCTGCTTCTAACTTGGGCCCAAATTGTAAAATGGTCTTATCTATTGGCGATTTCGTTCCAATTCACATTCCAAGTAATATTCGGCATGCTAATTACATTGCCGGTTGCCAAATTGCATTATCTCTTATAGTTTCCGAGATATGGACTATCGATAATTTACACCTTAGGCTCTGCTTCTAACTTGGGCCCAAATTGTAAAGTGGTCTTATCTATTGGCGATTTCGTCCCAATTCACATTCCAAGTAATATTCGGCATGCTAATTACATTGCCGGTTGCGAAATTGCATTATATCTTATAGTTTCCGAGATATGGACTATCAATAATTTACACCTTAGGCTCTGCTTCTAACTTGGGCCCAAATTGTAAAATGGCCTTATCTATTGGCGATTTCGTTCCAATTCACATTCCAAGTAATATTCGGCATGCTAATTACATTGCCGGTTGCCAAATTGCATTATCTCTTATAGTTTCCGAGATATGGACTATCGATAATTTACACCTTAGGCTCTGCTTCTAACTTGGTCCCAAATTGTAAAATGGTCTTATCTATTGGCGATTTCGTTCCAATTCACATTCCAAGTAATATTCGGCATGCTAATTACATTGCCGGTTGCCAAATTGCATTATCTCTTTTAGTTTCCGAGATATGGACTATCGATAATTTACACCTTAGGCTCTGCTTCTAACTTGGGCCCAAATTGTAAAATGGTCTTATCTATTGGCGATTTCGTTCCAATTCACATTCCAAGTAATATTCGGCATGCTAATTACATTGCCGGTTGCCAAATTGCATTATCTCTTATAGTTTCCGAGATATGGACTATCGATAATTTACACCTTAGGCTCTGCTTCTAACTTGGGCTCAAATTGTAAAATGGTCTTCTCTATTGGCGATTTCGTTCCAATTCACATTCCAAGTAATATTCGGCATGCTAATTACATTGCCGGTTGCCAAATTGCATTATCTCTTACAGTTTCCGAGATATGGACTATCGATAATTTACACCTTAGGCTCTGCTTCTAACTTGGTCCCAAATTGTAAAATGGTCTTATCTATTGGCGATTTCGTTCCAATTCACATTCCAAGTAATATCCGGCATGCTAATTACATTGCCGGTTGCCAAATTGAATTATCTCTTATAGTTTCCGAGATATGGACTATCGATAATTTACACCTTAGGCTCTGCTTCTAACTTGGGCCCAAATTGTAAAATGGTCTTACCTATTGGCGATTTCGTTCCAATTCACATTCCAAGTAATATTCGGCATGCTAATTACATTGCCGGTTGCCAAATTGCATTATCTCTTATAGTTTCCGAGATATGGACTATCGATAATTTACACCTTAGGCTCTGCTTCTAACTTGGGCCCAAATTGTAAAATGGTCTTATCTATTGGCGATTTCGTCCCAATTCACATTCCAAGTAATATTCGGCATGCTAATTACATTGCCGGTTGCGAAATTGCATTATATCTTATAGTTTCCGAGATATGGACTATCAATAATTTACACCTTAGGCTCTGCTTCTAACTTGGGCCCAAATTGTAAAATGGCCTTATCTATTGGCTATTTCGTTCCAATTCACATTCCAAGTAATATTCGGCATGCTAATTACATTGCCGGTTGCCAAATTGCATTATCTCTTATAGTTTCCGAGATATGGACTATCGATAATTTACACCTTAGGCTCTGCTTCTAACTTGGTCCCAAATTGTAAAATGGTCTTATCTATTGGCGATTTCGTTCCAATTCACATTCCAAGTAATATTCGGCATGCTAATTACATTGCCGGTTGCCAAATTGCATTATCTCTTATAGTTTCCGAGATATGGACTATCGATAATTTACACCTTAGGCTCTGCTTATAACTTGGGCCCAAATTGTAAAATGGTCTTATCTATTGGCGATTTCGTTCCAATTCACATTCCAAGTAATATTCGGCATGCTAATTACATTGCCGGTTGCCAAATTGCATTATCTCTTATAGTTTCCGAGATATGGACTATCGATAATTTACACCTTAGGCTCTGCTTCTAACTTGGGCCCAAATTGTAAAATGGTCTTATCTATTGGCGATTTCGTTCCAATTCACATTCCAAGTAATATCCGGCATGCTAATTACATTGCCGGTTGCCAAATTGCATTATCTCTTATAGTTTCCGAGATATGTACTATCGATAATTTACACCTTAGGCTCTGCTTCTAACTTGGGCCCAAATTGTAAAATGGTCTTATCTATTGGCGATTTCGTCCCAATTCACATTCCAAGTAATATTCGGCATGCTAATTACATTGCCGGTTGCCAAATTGAATTATCTCTTATAGTTTCCGAGATATGGACTATCGATAATTTACACCTTAGGCTCTGCTTCTAACTTGGGCCCAAATTGTAAAATGGTCTTACCTATTGGCGATTTCGTTCCAATTCACATTCCAAGTAATATTCGGCATGCTAATTACATTGCCGGTTGCCAAATTGCATTATCTCTTATAGTTTCCGAGATATGGACTATCGATAATTTACACCTTAGGCTCTGCTTCTAACTTGGGCCCAAATTGTAAAATGGTCTTATCTATAGGCGATTTCGTTCCAATTCACATTCCAAGTAATATTCGGCATGCTAATTACATTGCCGGTTGCCAAATTGCATTATCTCTTATAGTTTCCGAGATATGGACTATCGATAATTTACACCTTAGGCTCTGCTTCTAACTTGGGCCCAAATTGTAAAATGGTCTTATCTATTGGCGATTTCGTTCCAATTCACATTCCAAGTAATATCCGGCATGCTAATTACATTGCCGGTTGCCAAATTGAATTATCTCTTATAGTTTCCGAGATATGGACTATCGATAATTTACACCTTAGGCTCTGCTTCTAACTTGGGCCCAAATTGTAAAATGGTCTTATCTATTGGCGATTTCGTTCCAATTCACATTCCAAGTAATATTCGGCATGCTAATTACATTGCCGGTTGCCAAATTGCATTATCTCTTATAGTTTCCGAGATATGGACTATCGATAATTTACATCTTAGGCTCTGCTTCTAACTTGGTCCCAAATTGTAAAATGGTCTTATCTATTGGCGATTTCGTTCCAATTCACATTCCAAGTAATATTCGGCATGCTAATTACATTGCCGGTTGCCAAATTGCATTATCTCTTATAGTTTCCGAGATATGGACTATCGATAATTTACACCTTAGGCTCTGCTTCTAACTTGGGCCCAAATTGTAAAATGGTTTTACCTATTGGCGATTTCGTTCCAATTCACATTCCAAGTAATATTCGGCATGCTAATTACATTGCCGGTTGCCAAATTGCATTATCTCTTATAGTTTCCGAGATATGGACTATCGATAATTTACACCTTAGGCTCTGCTTCTAACTTGGGCCCAAATTGTAAAATGGTCTTATCTATTGGCGATTTCGTTCCAATTCACATTCCAAGTAATATTCGGCATGCTAATTACATTGCCGGTTGCCAAATTGCATTATCTCTTATAGTTTCCGAGATATGGACTATCGATAATTTACACCTTAGACTCTGCTTCTAACTTGGGCCCAAATTGTAAAATGGTCTTATCTATTGGCGATTTCGTTCCAATTCACATTCCAAGTAATATCCGGCATGCTAATTACATTGCCGGTTGCCAAATTGAATTATCTCTTATAGTTTCCGAGATATGGACTATCGATAATTTACACCTTAGGCTCTGCTTCTAACTTGGGCCCAAATTGTAAAATGGTCTTATCTATTGGCGATTTCGTTCCAATTCACATTCCAAGTAATATTCGGCATGCTAATTACATTGCCGGTTGCCAAATTGCATTATCTCTTATAGTTTCCGAGATATGGACTATCGATAATTTACATCTTAGGCTCTGCTTCTAACTTGGGCCCAAATTGTAAAATGGTCTTATCTATTGGCGATTTCGTTCCAATTCACATTCCAAGTAATATTCGGCATGCTAATTACATTGCCGGTTGCCAAATTGCATTATCTCTTATAGTTTCCGAGATATGGACTATCGATAATTTACACCTTAGGCTCTGCTTCTAACTTGGGCCCAAATTGTAAAATGGTCTTATCTATTGGCGATTTCGTCCCAATTCACATTCCAAGTGATATTCGGCATGCTAATTACATTGCCGGTTGCGAAATTGCATTAACTCTTATAGTTTCCGAGATATGGACTATCAATAATTTACACCTTAGGCTCTGCTTCTAACTTGGGCCCAAATTGTAAAATGGTCTTATCTATTGTCGATTTCGTTCCAATTCACATTCCAAGTAATTTTCGGCATGCTAATTACATTGCCGGTTGCCAAATTGCATTATCTCTTATAGTTTCCGAGATATGGACTATCGATAATTTACACCTTAGGCTCTGCTTCTAACTTGGGCCCAAATTGTAAAATGGTCTTATCTATTGGCGATTTCGTTCCAATTCACATTCCAAGTAATATTCGGCATGCTAATTACATTGCCGGTTGCCAAATTGCATTATCTCTTATAGTTTCCGAGATATGGACTATCGATAATTTACACCTTAGGCTCTGCTTCTAACTTGGTCCCAAATTGTAAAATGGTCTTATCTATTGGCGATTTCGTCCCAATTCACATTCCAAGTGATATTCGGCATGCTAATTACATTGCCGGTTGCGAAATTGCATTATATCTTATAGTTTCCGAGATATGGACTATCAATAATTTACACCTTAGGCTCTGCTTCTAACTTGGGCCCAAATTATAAAATGGTCTTATCTATTGGCGATTTCGTTCCAATTCACATTCCAAGTAATTTTCGGCATGCTAATTACATTGCCGGTTGCCAAATTGCATTATCTCTTATAGTTTCCGAGATATGGACTATCGATAATTTACACCTTAGGCTCTGCTTCTAACTTGGTCCCAAATTGTAAAATGGTCTTATCTATTGGCGATTTCGTTCCAATTCACATTCCAAGTAATATCCGGCATGCTAATTACATTGCCAGTTGCCAAATTGAATTATCTCTTATAGTTTCCGAGATATGGACTATCGATAATTTACACCTTAGGCTCTGCTTCTAACTTGGGCCCAAATTGTAAAATGGTCTTATCTATTGGCGATTTCGTTCCAATTCACATTCCAAGTAATATTCGGCATGCTAATTACATTGCCGGTTGCCAAATTGCATTATCTCTTATAGTTTCCGAGATATGGACTATCGATAATTTACATCTTAGGCTCTGCTTCTAACTTGGGCCCAAATTGTAAAATGGTCTTATCTATTGGCGATTTCGTTCCAATTCACATTCCAAGTAATATCCGGCATGCTAATTACATTGCCGGTTGCCAAATTGAATTATCTCTTATAGTTTCCTAGATATGGACTATCGATAATTTACACCTTAGGCTCTGCTTCTAACTTGGGCCCAAATTGTAAAATGGTCTTATCTATTAGCGATTTCGTCCCAATTCACATTCCAAGTGATATCCGGCATGCTAATTACATTGCCGGTTGCCAAATTGAATTATCTCTTATAGTTTCCGAGATATGGACTATCGATAATTTACACCTTAGGCTCTGCTTCTAACTTGGGCCCAAATTGTAAAATGGTCTTATCTATTGGCGATTTCGTTCCAATTCACATTCCAAGTAATATTCGGCATGCTAATTACATTGCCGGTTGCCAAATTGCATTATCTCTTATAGTTTCCGAGATATGGACTATCGATAATTTACATCTTAGGCTCTGCTTCTAACTTGGGCCCAAATTGTAAAATGGTCTTATCTATTGGCGATTTCGTTCCAATTCACATTCCAAGTAATATTCGGCATGCTAATTACATTGCCGGTTGCCAAATTGCATTATCTCTTATAGTTTCCGAGATATGGACTATCGATAATTTACACCTTAGGCTCTGCTTCTAACTTGGGCCCAAATTGTAAAATGGTCTTATCTATTGGCGATTTCGTCCCAATTCACATTCCAAGTGATATTCGGCATGCTAATTACATTGCCGGTTGCGAAATTGCATTAACTCTTATAGTTTCCGAGATATGGACTATCAATAATTTACACCTTAGGCTCTGCTTCTAACTTGGGCCCAAATTGTAAAATGGTCTTATCTATTGGCGATTTCGTTCCAATTCACATTCCAAGTAATTTTCGGCATGCTAATTACATTGCCGGTTGCCAAATTGCATTATCTCTTATAGTTTCCGAGATATGGACTATCGATAATTTACACCTTAGGCTCTGCTTCTAACTTGGGCCCAAATTGTAAAATGGTCTTATCTATTGGCGATTTCGTTCCAATTCACATTCCAAGTAATATTCGGCATGCTAATTACATTGCCGGTTGCCAAATTGCATTATCTCTTATAGTTTCCGAGATATGGACTATCGATAATTTACACCTTAGGCTCTGCTTCTAACTTGGGCCCAAATTGTAAAATGGTCTTACCTATTGGCGATTTCGTTCCAATTCACATTCCAAGTAATATTCGGCATGCTAATTACATTGCCGGTTGCCAAATTGCATTATCTCTTATAGTTTCCGAGATATGGACTATCGATAATTTACACCTTAGGCTCTGCTTCTAACTTGGGCCCAAATTGTAAAATGGTCTTATCTATTGGCGTTTTCTTTCCAATTCACATTCCAAGTAATATTCGGCATGCTAATTACACTGCCGGTTGCCAAATTGCATTATCTCTTATAGTTTCCGAGATATGGACTATCGATAATTTACACCTTAGGCTCTGCTTCTAACTTGGGCCCAAATTGTAAAATGGTCTTCTCTATTGGCGATTTCGTTCCAATTCACATTCCAAGTAATATTCGGCATGCTAATTACATTGCCGGTTGCCAAATTGCATTATCTCTTATAGTTTCCGAGATATGGACTATCGATAATTTACACCTTAGGCTCTGCTTCTAACTTGGGCCCAAATTGTAAAATGGTCTTCTCTATTGGCGATTTCGTTCCAATTCACATTCCAAGTAATATTCGGCATGCTAGTTACATTGCCGGTTGCCAAATTGCATTATCTCTTATAGTTTCCGAGATATGGACTATCGATAATTTACACCTTAGGCTCTGCTTCTAACTTGGGCCCAAATTGTAAAATGGTCTTCTCTATTGGCGATTTCGTTCCAATTCACATTCCAAGTAATATTCGGCATGCTAATTACATTGCCGGTTGCCAAATTGCATTATCTTTTATAGTTTCCGAGATATGGACTATCGATAATTTACACCTTAGGCTCTGCTTCTAACTTGGGCCCAAATTGTAAAATCGTCTTATCTATTGGCGATTTCGTTCCAATTCACATTCCAAGTAATATTCGGCATGCTAATTACATTGCCGGTTGCCAAATTGCATTATCTCTTATAGTTTCCGAGATATGGACTATCGGTAATTTACACCTTAGGCTCTGCTTCTAACTTGGGCCCAAATTGTAAAATGGTCTTATCTATTGGCGATTTCGTTCCAATTCACATTCCAAGTAATATCCGGCATGCTAATTACATTGCCGGTTGCCAAATTGAATTATCTCTTATAGTTTCCGAGATATGGACTATCGATAATTTACACCTTAGGCTCTGCTTCTAACTTGGGCCCAAATTGTAAAATGGTCTTACCTATTGGCGATTTCGTTCCAATTCACATTCCAAGTAATATTCGGCATGCTAATTACATTGCCGGTTGCCAAATTGCATTATCTCTTATAGTTTCCGAGATATGGACTATCGATAATTTACACCTTAGGCTCTGCTTCTAACTTGGGCCCAAATTGTAAAATGGTCTTATCTATTGGCGATTTCGTTCCAATTCACATTCCAAGTAATATTCGGCGTGCTAATTACATTGCCGGTTGCCATATTGCATTATCTCTTATAGTTTCCGAGATATGGACTATCGATAATTTACATCTTAGGCTCTGCTTCTAACTTGGGCCCAAATTGTAAAATCGTCTTATCTATTGGCGATTTCGTTCCAATTCACATTCCAAGTAATATTCGGCATGCTAATTACATTGCCGGTTGCCAAATTGCATTATCTCTTATAGTTTATGAGATATGGACTATCGATAATTTACACCTTAGGCTCTGCTTCTAACTTGGGCCCAAATTGTAAAATGGTCTTATCTATTGGCGATTTCGTTCCAATTCACATTCCAAGTAATATTCGGCATGCTAATTACATTGCCGGTTGCCAAATTGCATTATCTCTTATAGTTTCCGAGATATGGACTATCGATAATTTACACCTTAGGCTCTGCTTCTAACTCGGGCCCAAATTGTAAAATGGTCTTATCTATTGTCGATTTCGTTCCAATTCACATTCCAAGTAATATTCGGCATGCTAATTACATTGCCGGTTGCCAAATTGCATTATCTCTTATAGTTTCCGAGATATGGACTATCGATAATTTACACCTTAGGCTCTGCTTCTAACTTGGGCCCAAATTGTAAAATGGTCTTATCTATTGGCGATTTCGTTCCAATTCACATTCCAAGTAATATTCGGCATGCTAATTACATTGCCGGTTGCCAAATTGCATTATCTCTTATATTTTCCGAGATATGGACTATCGATAATTTACACCTTAGGCTCTGCTTCTAACTTGGTCCCAAATTGTAAAATGGTCTTATCTATTGGCGATTTCATTCCAATTCACATTCCAAGTAATATCCGGCATGCTAATTACATTGCCGGTTGCCAAATTGAATTATCTCTTATAGTTTCCGAGATATGGACTATCGATAATTTACACCTTAGGCTCTGCTTCTAACTTGGGCCCAAATTGTAAAATGGTCTTATCTATTGGCGATTTCGTTCCAATTCACATTCCAAGTAATATTCGGCATGCTAATTACATTGCCGGTTGCCAAATTGCATTATCTCTTATAGTTTCCGAGATATGGACTATCGATAATTTACATCTTAGGCTCTGCTTCTAACTTGGGCCCAAATTGTAAAATGGTCTTATCTATTGGCGATTTCGTTCCAATTCACATTCCAAGTAATATTCGGCATGCTAATTACATTGCCGGTTGCCAAATTGCATTATCTCTTATAGTTTCCGAGATATGGACTATCGATAATTTACACCTTAGGCTCTGCTTCTAACTTGGGCCCAAATTGTAAAATGGTCTTATCTATTGGCGATTTCGTCCCAATTCACATTCCAAGTGATATTCGGCATGCTAATTACATTGCCGGTTGCGAAATTGCATTAACTCTTATAGTTTCCGAGATATGGACTATCAATAATTTACACCTTAGGCTCTGCTTCTAACTTGGGCCCAAATTGTAAAATGGTCTTATCTATTGGCGATTTCGTTCCAATTCACATTCCAAGTAATTTTCGGCATGCTAATTACATTGCCGGTTGCCAAATTGCATTATCTCTTATAGTTTCCGAGATATGGACTATCGATAATTTACACCTTAGGCTCTGCTTCTAACTTGGGCCCAAATTGTAAAATGGTCTTATCTATTGGCGATTTCGTTCCAATTCACATTCCAAGTAATATTCGGCATGCTAATTACATTGCCGGTTGCCAAATTGCATTATCTCTTATAGTTTCCGAGATATGGACTATCGACATCTTACAATATTGGCTGTGCTTCTAACTTGGGCCAATATTGTAAAATGGTCTTATGAATTAGCGATATCGTTCCAATTCACATTCCAAGTAATATTCGGCATGCTAATTACATTGCCGATTGCCAAATTGCATTATCTCTTATAGTTTGCGAGATATGGACTACCGACATCTTATAATGTTGGCTCTGCTTCTAACTTGGGCCAAAATTGTAAAATGGTCTTATGAATTAGCGATATCGTTCCAATTCACATTCCAGGTAATATTCGGCATGCTAATTACGTTGCCGATTGCCAAATTGCGTTATCTCTTATAGTCTCCGAGATATGGACTATCGACATCTTACAATATTGGCTGTGCTTCTAACTTGGGCCAAAATTGTAAAATGGTCTTATGAATTAGCGATTTCGCTAAAATTCACACTCCAAGTAATATTCGGCATGCTAATTACGTTGCCGATTGCCAAATTGCATTATCTCTTATAGTTTCCGAGATATGGGTAATCGAAATTTTACACCTTAGA
Organism: Rhynchophorus ferrugineus; assembly: GCF_030347505.1. Lineage (NCBI taxonomy): Eukaryota > Metazoa > Arthropoda > Insecta > Coleoptera > Curculionidae > Rhynchophorus > Rhynchophorus ferrugineus. The sequence goes on from NW_027472580.1 coordinate 66,010,533, forward strand.
GTCTGTTTCTAACTTGGGTCAAAATTGTAAAATGGTTTTATGAATCAGCGATTTCGTTCCAATACACATTCCAAGTAATATTCGGCATGCTAATTACGTTGCCGATTACCAAATTGCATTATCTCTTATAGTTTCCGAGATATTAACTATCGACATCTTACAAAATTGGCTGGGCTTCTAACTTGGGACAAAATTGTAAAATGATCTTATGAATTAGCGATTTCGTTCCAATTCACATTCCAATTAATATTCGGCATTCTAATTACGTTGCCGATAGCCAAATTGCATTATCTCTTATAGTTTCCGAGATATGGACTATCGACATCTTACAATATTGGCTGTGCTTCTAACTTGGGCCAAAATTGTAAAATGGTCTTATGAATTAGCGATTTCGCTAAAATTCACACTCCAAGTAATATTCGGCATGCTAATTACGTTGCCGATTGCCAAATTGCATTATCTCTTATAGTTTCCGAGATATGGGTAATCGAAATTTTACACCTTAGAGTCTGTTTCTAACTTGGGTCAAAATTGTAAAATGGTTTTATGAATCAGCGATTTCGTTCCAATACACATTCCAAGTAATATTCGGCATGCCACTTACGTTGCCGATTGCCAAATTGCATTATCTCTTATAGTTTCCGAGATATGGACTATCGACATCTTACAATATTGGCTGTGCTTCTAACTTGGGCCAAAATTGTAAAATGGTCTTATGAATTAGCGATTTCGTTCCAGTTCACATTCCAAGTAATATTCGGCATGCTAATTACGTTGCCGATTACCAAATTGCATTATCTCTTATAGTTTCCGAGATATGGACTATCGACATCTTACAAAATTGGCTGGGCTTCTAACTTGGGACAAAATTGTAAAATGATCTTATGAATTAGCGATTTCGTTCCAATTCACATTCCAATTAATATTCGGCATTCTAATTACGTTGCCGATAGCCAAATTGCATTATCTCTTATAGTTTCCGAGATATGGACTATCGACATCTTACAATATTGGCTCTGCTTCTAACTTGGGCCAGAATTGTAAAATGGTCTTATGAATAAGCGATTTTGTTCCAATCCACACTCCAAGTAATATTCGGCATGCTAATTACGTTGCCGATTGCCAAACTGCATTATCTCTTATAGTTTCCGAGATATGGGCAATCGAAATTTTACACCTTAGAGTCTGTTTCTAACTTGGGCCAGAATTGTAAAATGGTCTTATGAATTAGCGATTTTGTTCCAATCCACACTCCAAGTAATCTTCAGCATTGTAATTACATTGCCGATTACCAAGTTGCATTATCTCTTATAGTTTCGGAGATATGGCCAATCAAAATGTTAAACCTTAGAGTCTGTTTCTAACTTGGGTCAAAATTGTAAAATGGTCTTAAGAATTAGCGATTTCGCTAAAATTCAAATTTCAAGTAATATTCGACATGCAAATTACGTTGCCGATTGCCAAATTGCATTATCTCATATAGTTTCCGAGATATGGGCAATCGAAATTTTACACCTTAGACTCTGTTTCTAACTTGGGCCAATATTGTAAAATGGTCTTATGAATTAGCGATATCGTTCCAATTCACATTCCAAGTAATATTCGGCATGCTAATTACATTGCCGATTGCCAAATTGCATTATCTCTTATAGTTTCCGAGATATGGACTACCGACATCTTATAATGTTGGCTCTGCTTCTAACTTGGGTCAAAATTGTAAAATGGTCTTATTAATTAGCGATATCGTTCCAATTCACGTTCCAGGTAATATTCGGCATGCTAATTACGTTGCCGATTGCCAAATTGCGTTATCTCTTATAGTCTCCGAGATATGGACTATCGACATCTTATAATGTTGGCTCTGCTTCTAACTTGGGCCAAAATTGAAAAATGGTCTTATTAATTAGCGATATCGTTCCAATTCACGTTCCAGGTAATATTCGGCATGCTAATTACGTTGCCGATTGCCAAATTGCGTTATCTCTTATAGTCTCCGAGATATGGACTACCGACATCTTATAATGTTGGCTCTGCTTCTAACTTGGGCCAAAATTGAAAAATGGTCTTATTAATTAGCGATATCGTTCCAATTCACGTTCCAGGTAATATTCGGCATGCTAATTACGTTGCCGATTGCCAAATTGCGTTATCTCTTATAGTCTCCGAGATATGGACTATCGACATCTTACAATATTGGCTGTGCTTCTAACTTGGGCCAAAATTGTAAAATGGTCTTATGAATTAGCGATTTCGCTAAAATTCACACTCCAAGTAATATTCGGCATGCTAATTACGTTGCCGATTGCCAAATTGCATTATCTCTTATAGTTTCCGAGATATGGGCAATCGAAATTTTACACCTTAGAGTCTGTTTCTAACTTGGGCCAGAATTGTAAAATGGTCTTATGAATTAGCGATTTTGTTCCAATCCACACTCCAAGTAATCTTCAGCATTGTAATTACATTGCCGATTACCAAGTTGCATTATCTCTTATAGTTTCGGAGATATGGCCAATCAAAATGTTAAACCTTAGAGTCTGTTTCTAACTTGGGTCAAAATTGTAAAATGGTCTTAAGAATTAGCGATTTCGCTAAAATTCAAATTTCAAGTAATATTCGACATGCAAATTACGTTGCCGATTGCCAAATTGAATTATCTCCTATAGTTTCCGAGATATGGGCAATCGAAATTTTACACCTTAGACTCTGTTTCTAACTTGGGCCAATATTGTAAAATGGTCTTATGAATTAGCGATATCGTTCCAATTCACATTCCAAGTAATATTCGGCATGATAATTACATTGCCGATTGCCAAATTGCATTATCTCTTATAGTTTCCGAGATATGGACTACCGACATCTTATAATGTTGGCTCTGCTTCTAACTTGGGTCAAAATTGTAAAATGGTCTTATTAATTAGCGATATCGTTCCAATTCACGTTCCAGGTAATATTCGGCATGCTAATTACGTTGCCGATTGCCAAATTGCATTACCTCTTATAGTTTCCGAGATATGGACTATCGATAATTTACACCTTAGGCTCTGCTTCTAACTTGGGCCCAAATTGTAAAATGGTCTTATCTATTGGCGATTTCGTTCCAATTCACATTCCAAGTAATATTCGGCATGCTAATTACTTTGCCGGTTGCCAAATTGCATTATCTCTTATAGTTTCCGAGATATGGACTATCGATAATTTACACCTTAGGCTCTGCTTCTAACTTGGGCCCAAATTGTAAAATGGTCTTTTCTATTGGCGATTTCGTTCCAATTCACATTCCAAGTAATATTCGGCATGCTAATTACATTGCCGGTTGCCAAATTGCATTATCTCTTATAGATTCCGAGATATGGACTATCAATAATTTACACCTTAGGCTCTGCTTCTAACTTGGGCCCAAATTGTAAAATGGTCTTACCTATTGGCGATTTCGTTCCAATTCACATTCCAAGTAATATTCGGCATGCTAATTATATTGCCGGTTGCCAAATTGCATTATCTCTTATAGTTTCCGAGATATGGACTATCGATAATTTACACCTTAGGCTCTGCTTCTAACTTGGGCCCAAATTGTAAAATGGTCTTATCTATTGGCGATTTCGTTCCAATTCACATTCCAATTAATATTCGGCATGCTAATTACATTGCCGGTTGCCAAATTGCATTATCTCTTATAGTTTCCGAGATATGGACTATCGATAATTTACACCTTAGGCTCTGCTTCTAACTTGGGCCCAAATTGTAAAATGGTCTTATCTATTGGCGATTTCGTTCCAATTCACATTCCAAGTAATATTCGGCATACTAATTACATAGCCGTTTGCCAAATTGCATTATCTCTTATAGTTTCCGAGATATGGACTATCGATAATTTACACCTTAGGCTCTGCTTCTAACTTGGGCCCAAATTGTAAAATGGTCTTATCTATTGGCGATTTCGTTCCAATTCACATTCCAAGTAATATTCGGCATGCTAATTACATTGCCGGTTGCCAAATTGCATTATATCTTATAGTTTCCGAGATATGGACTATCGATAATTTACACCTTAGGCTCTGCTTCTAACTTGGGCCCAAATTGTAAAATGGTCTTATCTATTGGCGATTTCGTTCCAATTCACAATCCAAGTAATATTCGGCATGCTAATTACATTGCCGGTTGCCAAATTGAATTATCTCTTATAGTTTCCGAGATATGGACTATCGATAATTTACACCTTAGGCTCTGCTTCTAACTTGGGCCCAAATTGTAAAATGGTCTTACCTATTGGCGATTTCGTTCCAATTCACATTCCAAGTAATATTCGGCATGCTAATTACAATGCCGGTTGCCAAATTGCATTATCTCTTATAGTTTCCGAGATATGGACTATCGATAATTTACACCTTAGGCTCTGCTTCTAACTTGGGCCCAAATTGTAAAATGGTCTTATCTATTGGCGATTTCGTTCCAATTCACATTCCAAGTAATATTCGGCATGCTAATTACATTGCCGGTTGCCAAATTGCATTATCTCTTATAGTTTCCGAGATATGGACTATCGATAATTTACACCTTAGGCTCTGCTTCTAACTTGGGCCCAAATTGTAAAATCGTCTTATCTATTGGCGATTTCGTTCCAATTCACATTCCAAGTAATATTCGGCATGCTAATTACATTGCCGGTTGCCAAATTGCATTATCTCTTATAGTTTCCGAGATATGGACTATCGGTAATTTACACCTTAGGCTCTGCTTCTAACTTGGGCCCAAATTATAAAATGGTCTTATCTATTGGCGATTTCGTTCCAATTCACATTCCAAGTAATATTCGGCATGCTAATTACATTGCCGGTTGCCAAATTGCATTATATCTTATAGTTTCCGAGATATGGACTATCGATAATTTACACCTTAGGCTCTGTTTCTAACTTGGGCCCAAATTGTAAAATGGTCTTATCTATTGGCGATTTCGTTCCAATTCACATTCCAAGTAATATTCGGCATGCTAGTTACATTGCCGGTTGCCAAATTGAATTATCTCTTATAGTTTCCGAGATATGGACTATCGATAATTTACACCTTAGGCTCTGCTTCTAACTTGGGCCCAAATTGTAAAATGGTCTTACCTATTGGCGATTTCGTTCCAATTCACATTCCAAGTAATATTCGGCATGCTAATTACATTGCCGGTTGCCAAATTGCATTATCTCTTATAGTTTCCGAGATATGGACTATCGATAATTTACACCTTAGGCTCTGCTTCTAACTTGGGCCCAAATTGTAAAATGGTCTTATCTATTGGCGATTTCGTTCCAATTCACATTCCAAGTAATATTCGGCATGCTAATTACATTGCCGGTTGCCAAATTGCATTATCTCTTATATTTTCCGAGATATGGACTATCGATAATTTACACCTTAGGCTCTGCTTCTAACTTGGTCCCAAATTGTAAAATGGTCTTATCTATTGGCGATTTCGTTCCAATTCACATTCCAAGTAATATTCGGCATGCTAATTACATTGCCGGTTGCCAAATTGCATTATCTCTTATAGTTTCCGAGATATGGACTATCGATAATTTACACCTTAGGCTCTGCTTCTAACTTGGGCCCAAATTGTAAAATGGTCTTATCTATTGGCGATTTCGTTCCAATTCACATTCCAAGTAATATCCGGCATGCTAATTACATTGCCGGTTGCCAAATTGAATTATCTCTTATAGTTTCCGAGATATGGACTATCGATAATTTACACCTTAGGCTCTGCTTCTAATTTGGGCCCAAATTGTAAAATGGTCTTATCTATTGGCGATTTCGTTCCAATTCACATTCCAAGTAATATTCGGCATGCTAATTACATTGCCGGTTGCCAAATTGCATTATCTCTTATAGTTTCCGAGATATGGACTATCGATAATTTACATCTTAGGCTCTGCTTCTAACTTGGGCCCAAATTGTAAAATGGTCTTATCTATTGGCGATTTCGTTCCAATTCACATTCCAAGTAATATTCGGCATGCTAATTACATTGCCGGTTGCCAAATTGCATTATCTCTTATAGTTTCCGAGATATGGACTATCGATAATTTACACCTTAGGCTCTGCTTCTAACTTGGGCCCAAATTGTAAAATGGTCTTATCTATTGGCGATTTCGTCCCAATTCACATTCCAAGTGATATTCGGCATGCTAATTACATTGCCGGTTGCGAAATTGCATTAACTCTTATAGTTTCCGAGATATGGACTATCAATAATTTACACCTTAGGCTCTGCTTCTAACTTGGGCCCAAATTGTAAAATGGTCTTATCTATTGGCGATTTCGTTCCAATTCACATTCCAAGTAATTTTCGGCATGCTAATTACATTGCCGGTTGCCAAATTGCATATCTCTTATAGTTTCCGAGATATGGACTATCGATAATTTACACCTTAGGCTCTGCTTCTAACTTGGGCCCAAATTGTAAAATGGTCTTATCTATTGGCGATTTCGTTCCAATTCACATTCCAAGTAATATTCGGCATGCTAATTACATTGCCGGTTGCCAAATTGCATTATCTCTTATAGTTTCCGAGATATGGACTATCGATAATTTACACCTTAGGCTCTGCTTCTAACTTGGGCCCAAATTGTAAAATGGTCTTATCTATTGGCGTTTTCTTTCCAATTCACATTCCAAGTAATATTCGGCATGCTAATTACATTGCCGGTTGGCAAATTGCATTATATCTTATAGTTTCCGAGATATGGACTATCGATAATTTACACCTTAGGCTCTGCTTCTAACTTGGGCCCAAATTGTAAAATGGTCTTATCTATTGGCGATTTCGTTCCAATTCACATTCCAAGTAATATTCGGCATGCTAATTACATTGCCGGTTGCCAAATTGAATTATCTCTTATAGTTTCCGAGATATGGACTATCGATAATTTACACCTTAGGCTCTGCTTCTAACTTGGGCCCAAATTGTAAAATGGTCTTACCTATTGGCGATTTCGTTCCAATTCACATTCCAAGTAATATTCGGCATGCTAATTACATTGCCGGTTGCCAAATTGCATTATCTCTTATAGTTTCCGAGATATGGACTATCGATAATTTACACCTTAGGCTCTGCTTCTAACTTGGGCCCAAATTGTAAAATGGTCTTATCTATTGGCGATTTCGTTCCAATTCACATTCCAAGTAATATTCGGCATGCTAATTACATTGCCGGTTGCCAAATTGCATTATCTCTTATAGTTTCCGAGATATGGACTATCGATAATTTACACCTTAGGCTCTGCTTCTAACTTGGGCCCAAATTGTAAAATCGTCTTATCTATTGGCGATTTCGTTCCAATTCACATTCCAAGTAATATTCGGCATGCTAATTACATTGCCGGTTGCCAAATTGCATTATCTCTTATAGTTTCCGAGATATGGACTATCGGTAATTTACACCTTAGGCTCTGCTTCTAACTTGGGCCCAAATTATAAAATGGTCTTATCTATTGGCGATTTCGTTCCAATTCACATTCCAAGTAATATTCGGCATGCTAATTACATTGCCGGTTGCCAAATTGCATTATATCTTATAGTTTCCGAGATATGGACTATCGATAATTTACACCTTAGGCTCTGTTTCTAACTTGGGCCCAAATTGTAAAATGGTCTTATCTATTGGCGATTTCGTTCCAATTCACATTCCAAGTAATATTCGGCATGCTAATTACATTGCCGGTTGCCAAATTGCATTATCTCTTATAGTTTCCGAGATATGGACTATCGATAATTTACACCTTAGGCTCTGCTTCTAACTTGGGCCCAAATTGTAAAATGGTCTTATCTATTGGCGATTTCGTTCCAATTCACATTCCAAGTAATATTCGGCATGCTAATTACATTGCCGGTTGCCAAATTGCATTATCTCTTATAGTTTCCGAGATATGGACTATCGATAATTTACACCTTAGGCTCTGCTTCTAACTTGGTCCCAAATTGTAAAATGGTCTTATCTATTGGCGATTTCGTTCCAATTCACATTCCAAGTAATATTCGGCATGCTAATTACATTGCCGGTTGCCAAATTGCATTATCTCTTATAGTTTCCGAGATATGGACTATCGATAATTTACACCTTAGGCTCTGCTTCTAACTTGGGCCCAAATTGTAAAATGGTCTTATCTATTGGCGATTTCGTTCCAATTCACATTCCAAGTAATATCCGGCATGCTAATTACATTGCCGGTTGCCAAATTGAATTATCTCTTATAGTTTCCGAGATATGGACTATCGATAATTTACACCTTAGGCTCTGCTTCTAACTTGGGCCCAAATTGTAAAATGGTCTTATCTATTGGCGATTTCGTTCCAATTCACATTCCAAGTAATATTCGGCATGCTAATTACATTGCCGGTTGCCAAATTGCATTATCTCTTATAGTTTCCGAGATATGGACTATCGATAATTTACATCTTAGGCTCTGCTTCTAACTTGGGCCCAAATTGTAAAATGGTCTTATCTATTGGCGATTTCGTTCCAATTCACATTCCAAGTAATATTCGGATTGCTAATTACATTGCCGGTTGCCAAATTGCATTATCTCTTATAGTTTCCGAGATATGGACTATCGATAATTTACACCTTAGGCTCTGCTTCTAACTTGGGCCCAAATTGTAAAATGGCCTTATCTATTGGCGATTTCGTTCCAATTCACATTCCAAGTAATATTCGGCATGCTAATTACATTGCCGGTTGCCAAATTGCATTATCTCTTATAGTTTCCGAGATATGGACTATCGATAATTTACACCTTAGGCTCTGCTTCTAACTTGGTCCCAAATTGTAAAATGGTCTTATCTATTGGCGATTTCGTTCCAATTCACATTCCAAGTAATATTCGGCATGCTAATTACATTGCCGGTTGCCAAATTGCATTATCTCTTATAGTTTCCGAGATATGGACTATCGATAATTTACACCTTAGGCTCTGCTTCTAACTTGGGCCCAAATTGTAAAATGGTCTTATCTATTGGCGATTTCGTTCCAATTCACATTCCAAGTAATATTCGGCATGCTAATTGCATTGCCGGTTGCCAAATTGCATTATCTCTTATAGTTTCCGAGATATGGACTATCGATAATTTACACCTTAGGCTCTGCTTCTAACTTGGGCCCAAATTGTAAAATGGTCTTATCTATTGGCGATTTCGTTCCAATTCACATTCCAAGTAATATTCGGCATGCTAATTACATTGCCGGTTGCCGAATTGCATTATCTCTTATAGTTTCCGAGATATGGACTATCGATAATTTACACCTTAGGCTCTGCTTCTAACTCGGGCCCAAATTGTAAAATGGTCTTATCTATTGGCGATTTCGTTCCAATTCACATTCCAAGTAATATTCGGCATGCTAATTACATTGCCGGTTGCCAAATTGCATTATCTCTTATAGTTTCCGAGATATGGACTATCGATAATTTACACCTTAGGCTCTGCTTCTAACTTGGGCCCAAATTGTAAAATGGTCTTATCTATTGGCGATTTCGTTCCAATTCACATTCCAAGTAATATTCGGCATGCTAATTACATTGCCGGTTGCCAAATTGCATTATCTCTTATAGTTTCCGAGATATGGACTATCGATAATTTACACCTTAGGCTCTGCTTCTAACTTGGGCCCAAATTGTAAAATGGTCTTATCTATTGGCGATTTCGTTCCAATTCACATTCCAAGTAATATCCGGCATGCTAATTACATTGCCGGTTGCCAAATTGAATTATCTCTTATAGTTTCCGAGATATGGACTATCGATAATTTACACCTTAGGCTCTGCTTCTAACTTGGGCCCAAATTGTAAAATGGTCTTACCTATTGGCGATTTCGTTCCAATTCACATTCCAAGTAATATTCGGCATGCTAATTACATTGCCGGTTGCCAAATTGCATTATCTCTTATAGTTTCCGAGATATGGACTATCGATAATTTACACCTTAGGCTCTGCTTCTAACTTGGGCCCAAATTGTAAAATGGTCTTATCTATTGGCGATTTCGTTCCAATTCACATTCCAAGTAATATTCGGCGTGCTAATTACATTGCCGGTTGCCATATTGCATTATCTCTTATAGTTTCCGAGATATGGACTATCGATAATTTACATCTTAGGCTCTGCTTCTAACTTGGGCCCAAATTGTAAAATCGTCTTATCTATTGGCGATTTCGTTCCAATTCACATTCCAAGTAATATTCGGCATGCTAAGTACATTGCCGGTTGCCAAATTGCATTATCTCTTATAGTTTATGAGATATGGACTATCGATAATTTACACCTTAGGCTCTGCTTCTAACTTGGGCCCAAATTGTAAAATGGTCTTATCTATTGGCGATTTCGTTCCAATTCACATTCCAAGTAATATCCGGCATGCTAATTACATTGCCGGTTGCCAAATTGAATTATCTCTTATAGTTTCCGAGATATGGACTATCGATAATTTACACCTTAGGCTCTGCTTCTAACTTGGGCCCAAATTGTAAAATGGTCTTATCTATTGGCGATTTCGTTCCAATTCACATTCCAAGTAATATTCGGCATGCTAATTACATTGCCGGTTGCCAAATTGCATTATCTCTTATAGTTTCCGAGATATGGACTATCGATAATTTACATCTTAGGCTCTGCTTCTAACTTGGGCCCAAATTGTAAAATGGTCTTATCTATTGGCGATTTCGTTCCAATTCACATTCCAAGTAATATTCGGCATGCTAATTACATTGCCGGTTGCCAAATTGCATTATCTCTTATAGTTTCCGAGATATGGACTATCGACAATTTACACCTTAGGCTCTGCTTCTAACTTGGGCCCAAATTGTAAAATGGTCTTATCTATTGGCGATTTCGTCCCAATTCACATTCCAAGTAATATTCGGCATGCTAATTACATTGCCGGTTGCGAAATTGCATTATATCTTATAGTTTCCGAGATATGGACTATCAATAATTTACACCTTAGGCTCTGCTTCTAACTTAGGCCCAAATTGTAAAATGGCCTTATCTATTGGCGATTTCGTTCCAATTCACATTCCAAGTAATATTCGGCATGCTAATTACATTGCCGGTTGCCAAATTGCATTATCTCTTATAGTTTCCGAGATATGGACTATCGATAATTTACACCTTAGGCTCTGCTTCTAACTTGGTCCCAAATTGTAAAATGGTCTTATCTATTGGCCATTTCGTTCCAATTCACATTCCAAGTAATATTCGGCATGCTAATTACATTGCCGGTTGCCAAATTGCATTATCTCTTATAGTTTCCGAGATATGGACTATCGATAATTTACACCTTAGGCTCTGCTTCTAACTTGGGCCCAAATTGTAAAATGGTCTTATCTATTGGCGATTTCGTTCCAATTCACATTCCAAGTAATATTCGGCATGCTAATTACATTGCCGGTTGCCAAATTGCATTATCTCTTATAGTTTCCGAGATATGGACTATCGATAATTTACATCTTAGGCTCTGCTTCTAACTTGGGCCCAAATTGTAAAATGGTCTTATCTATTGGCGATTTCGTTCCAATTCACATTCCAAGTAATATTCGGCATGCTAATTACATTGCCGGTTGCCAAATTGCATTATCTCTTATAGTTTCCGAGATATGGACTATCGACAATTTACACCTTAGGCTCTGCTTCTAACTCGGGCCCAAATTGTAAAATGGTCTTATCTATTGGCGATTTCGTTCCAATTCACACTCCAAGTAATATTCGGCATGCTAATTACATTGCCGGTTGCCAAATTGCATTATCTCTTATAGTTTCCGAGATATGGACTATCGATAATTTACACCTTAGGCTCTGCTTCTAACTTGGGCCCAAATTGTAAAATGGTCTTATCTATTGGCGATTTCGTCCCAATTCACATTCCAAGTGATATTCAGCATGCTAATTACATTGCCGGTTGCGAAATTGCATTAACTCTTATAGTTTCCGAGATATGGACTATCAATAATTTACACCTTAGGCTCTGCTTCTAACTTGGGCCCAAATTGTAAAATGGTCTTATCTATTGGCGATTTCGTTCCAATTCACATTCCAAGTAATTTTCGGCATGCTAATTACATTGCCGGTTGCCAAATTGCATTATCTCTTATAGTTTCCGAGATATGGACTATCGATAATTTACACCTTAGGCTCTGCTTCTAACTTGGGCCCAAATTGTAAAATGGCCTTATCTATTGGCGATTTCGTTCCAATTCACATTCCAAGTAATATTCGGCATGCTAATTACATTGCCGGTTGCTAAATTGCATTATCTCTTATAGTTTTCGAGATATGGACTATCGATAATTTACACCTTAGGCTCTGCTTCTAACTTGGGCCCAAATTGTAAAATGGTCTTATCTATTGGCGATTTCGTTCCAATTCACATTCCAAGTAATATCCGGCATGCTAATTACATTGCCGGTTGCCAAATTGAATTATCTCTTATAGTTTCCGAGATATGGACTATCGATAATTTACACCTTAGGCTCTGCTTCTAACTTGGGCCCAAATTGTAAAATGGTCTTATCTATTGGCGATTTCGTCCCAATTCACATTCCAAGTAATATTCGGCATGCTAATTACATTGCCGGTTGCCAAATTGCATTATCTCTTATAGTTTCCGAGATATGGACTATCGATAATTTACATCTTAGGCTCTGCTTCTAACTTGGGCCCAAATTGTAAAATGGTCTTATCTATTGGCGATTTCGTTCCAATTCACATTCCAAGTAATATTCGGCATGCTAATTACATTGCCGGTTGCCAAATTGCATTATCTCTTATAGTTTCCGAGATATGGACTATCGATAATTTACACCTTAGGCTCTGCTTCTAACTTGGGCCCAAATTGTAAAATGGTCTTATCTATTGGCGATTTCGTCCCAATTCACATTCCAAGTGATATTCGGCATGCTAATTACATTGCCGGTTGCGAAATTGCATTAACTCTTATAGTTTCCGAGATATGGACTATCAATAATTTACACCTTAGGCTCTGCTTCTAACTTGGGCCCAAATTGTAAAATGGTCTTATCTATTGGCGATTTCGTTCCAATTCACATTCCAAGTAACTTTCGGCATGCTAATTACATTGCCGGTTGCCAAATTGCATTATCTCTTATAGTTTCCGAGATATGGACTATCGATAATTTACACCTTAGGCTCTGCTTCTAACTTGGGCCCAAATTGTAAAATGGTCTTATCTATTGGCGATTTCGTTCCAATTCACGTTCCAAGTAATATTCGGCATGCTAATTACATTGCCGGTTGCCAAATTGCATTATCTCTTATAGTTTCCGAGATATGGACTATCGATAATTTACACCTTAGGCTCTGCTTCTAACTTGGGCCCAAATTGTAAAATGGTCTTATCTATTGGCGATTTCGTTCCAATTCACATTCCAAGTAATATTCGGCATGCTAATTACATTGCCGGTTGCCAAATTGCATTATCTCTTATATTTTCCGAGATATGGACTATCGATAATTTACATCTTAGGCTCTGCTTCTAACTTGGTCCCAAATTGTAAAATGGTCTTATCTATTGGCGATTTCGTTCCAATTCACATTCCAAGTAATATCCGGCATGCTAATTACATTGCCGGTTGCCAAATTGAATTATCTCTTATAGTTTCCGAGGTATGGACTATCGATAATTTACACCTTAGGCTCTGCTTCTAACTTGGGCCCAAATTGTAAAATGGTCTTATCTATTGGCGATTTCGTTCCAATTCACATTCCAAGTAATATTCGGCATGCTAATTACATTGCCGGTTGCCAAATTGCATTATCTCTTATAGTTTCCGAGATATGGACTATCGATAATTTACATCTTAGGCTCTGCTTCTAACTTGGGCCCAAATTGTAAAATGGTCTTATCTATTGGCGATTTCGTTCCAATTCACATTCCAAGTAATATTCGGCATGCTAATTACATTGCCGGTTGCCAAATTGCATTATCTCTTATAGTTTCCGAGATATGGACTATCGATAATTTACACCTTAGGCTCTGCTTCTAACTTGGGCCCAAATTGTAAAATGGTCTTATCTATTGGCGATTTCGTCCCAATTCACATTCCAAGTGATATTCGGCATGCTAATTACATTGCCGGTTGCGAAATTGCATTAACTCTTATAGTTTCCGAGATATGGACTATCAATAATTTACACCTTAGGCTCTGCTTCTAACTTGGGCCCAAATTGTAAAATGGTCTTATCTATTGGCGATTTCGTTCCAATTCACATTCCAAGTAATTTTCGGCATGCTAATTACATTGCCGGTTGCCAAATTGCATTATCTCTTATAGTTTCCGAGATATGGACTATCGATAATTTACACCTTAGGCTCTGCTTCTAACTTGGGCCCAAATTGTAAAATGGTCTTATCTATTGGCGATTTCGTTCCAATTCACATTCCAAGTAATATTCGGCATGCTAATTACATTGCCGGTTGCCAAATTGCATTATCTCTTATAGTTTCCGAGATATGGACTATCGATAATTTACACCTTAGGCTCTGCTTCTAACTTGGGCCCAAATTGTAAAATGGTCTTATCTATTGGCGATTTCGTTCCAATTCACATTCCAAGTAATATTCGGCATGCTAATTACATTGCCGGTTGCCAAATTGCATTATCTCTTATAGTTTCCGAGATATGGACTATCGATAATTTACATCTTAGGCTCTGCTTCTAACTTGGGCCCAAATTGTAAAATGGTCTTATCTATTGGCGATTTCGTTCCAATTCACATTCCAAGTAATATCCGGCATGCTAATTACATTGCCGGTTGCCAAATTGAATTATCTCTTATAGTTTCCGAGATATGGACTATCGATAATTTACACCTTAGGCTCTGCTTCTAACTTGGGCCCAAATTGTAAAATAGTCTTATCTATTGGCGATTTCGTTCCAATTCACATTCCAAGTAATATTCGGCATGCTAATTACATTGCCGGTTGCCAAATTGCATTATCTCTTATAGTTTCCGAGATATGGACTATCGATAATTTACATCTTAGGCTCTGCTTCTAACTTGGGCCCAAATTGTAAAATGGTCTTATCTATTGGCGATTTCGTTCCAATTCACATTCCAAGTAATATTCGGCATGCTAATTACTTTGCCGGTTGCCAAATTGCATTATCTCTTATAGTTTTAGAGATATGGACTATCGATAATTTACACCTTAGGCTCTGCTTCTAACTTGGGCCCAAATTGTAAAATGGTCTTATCTATTGGCGATTTCGTCCCAATTCACATTCCAAGTGATATTCGGCATGCTAATTACATTGCCGGTTGCGAAATTGCATTAACTCTTATAGTTTCCGAGATATGGACTATCAATAATTTACACCTTAGGCTCTGCTTCTAACTTGGGCCCAAATTGTAAAATGGTCTTATCTATTGGCGATTTCGTTCCAATTCACATTCCAAGTAATTTTCGGCATGCTAATTACATTGCCGGTTGCCAAATTGCATTATCTCTTATAGTTTCCGAGATATGGACTATCGATAATTTACACCTTAGGCTCTGCTTCTAACTTGGGCCCAAATTGTAAAATGGTCTTATCTATTGGCGATTTCGTTCCAATTCACATTCCAAGTAATATTCGGCATGCTAATTACATTGCCGGTTGCCAAATTGCATTATCTCTTATAGTTTCCGAGATATGGACTATCGATAATTTACACCTTAGGCTCTGCTTCTAACTTGGGCCCAAATTGTAAAATGCTCTTACCTATTGGCGATTTCGTTCCAATTCACATTCCAAGTAATATTCGGCATGCTAATTATATTGCCGGTTGCCAAATTGCATTATCTCTTATAGTTTCCGAGATATGGACTATCGATAATTTACACCTTAGGCTCTGCTTCTAACTTGGGCCCAAATTGTAAAATGGTCTTATCTATTGGCGTTTTCTTTCCAATTCACATTCCAAGTAATATTCGGCATGCTAATTACACTGCCGGTTGCCAAATTGCATTATCTCTTATAGTTTCCGAGATATGGACTATCGATAATTTACACCTTAGGCTCTGCTTCTAACTTGGGCCCAAATTGTAAAATGGTCTTCTCTATTGGCGATTTCGTTCCAATTCACATTCCAAGTAATATTCGGCATGCTAATTACATTGCCGGTTGCCAAATTGCATTATCTCTTATAGTTTCCGAGATATGGACTATCGATAATTTACACCTTAGGCTCTGCTTCTAACTTGGGCCCAAATTGTAAAATGGTCTTCTCTATTGGCGATTTCGTTCCAATTCACATTCCAAGTAATATTCGGCATGCTAGTTACATTGCCGGTTGCCAAATTGCATTATCTCTTATAGTTTCCGAGATAAGGACTATCGATAATTTACACCTTAGGCTCTGCTTCTAACTTGGGCCCAAATTGTAAAATGGTCTTCTCTATTGGCGATTTCGTTCCAATTCACATTCCAAGTAATATTCGGCATGCTAATTACATTGCCGGTTGCCAAATTGCATTATCTTTTATAGTTTCCGAGATATGGACTATCGATAATTTACACCTTAGGCTCTGCTTCTAACTTGGGCCCAAATTGTAAAATCGTCTTATCTATTGGCGATTTCGTTCCAATTCACATTCCAAGTAATATTCGGCATGCTAATTACATTGCCGGTTGCCAAATTGCATTATCTCTTATAGTTTCCGAGATATGGACTATCGGTAATTTACACCTTAGGCTCTGCTTCTAACTTGGGCCCAAATTGTAAAATGGTCTTATCTATTGGCGATTTCGTTCCAATTCACATTCCAAGTAATATCCGGCATGCTAATTACATTGCCGGTTGCCAAATTGAATTATCTCTTATAGTTTCCGAGATATGGACTATCGATAATTTACACCTTAGGCTCTGCTTCTAACTTGGGCCCAAATTGTAAAATGGTCTTACCTATTGGCGATTTCGTTCCAATTCACATTCCAAGTAATATTCGGCATGCTAATTACATTGCCGGTTGCCAAATTGCATTATCTCTTATAGTTTCCGAGATATGGACTATCGATAATTTACACCTTAGGCTCTGCTTCTAACTTGGGCCCAAATTGTAAAATGGTCTTATCTATTGGCGATTTCGTTCCAATTCACATTCCAAGTAATATTCGGCGTGCTAATTACATTGCCGGTTGCCATATTGCATTATCTCTTATAGTTTCCGAGATATGGACTATCGATAATTTACATCTTAGGCTCTGCTTCTAACTTGGGCCCAAATTGTAAAATCGTCTTATCTATTGGCGATTTCGTTCCAATTCACATTCCAAGTAATATTCGGCATGCTAATTACATTGCCGGTTGCCAAATTGCATTATCTCTTATAGTTTATGAGATATGGACTATCGATAATTTACACCTTAGGCTCTGCTTCTAACTTGGGCCCAAATTGTAAAATGGTCTTATCTATTGGCGATTTCGTTCCAATTCACATTCCAAGTAATATTCGGCATGCTAATTACATTGCCGGTTGCCAAATTGCATTATCTCTTATAGTTTCCGAGATATGGACTATCGATAATTTACACCTTAGGCTCTGCTTCTAACTCGGGCCCAAATTGTAAAATGGTCTTATCTATTGTCGATTTCGTTCCAATTCACATTCCAAGTAATATTCGGCATGCTAATTACATTGCCGGTTGCCAAATTGCATTATCTCTTATAGTTTCCGAGATATGGACTATCGATAATTTACACCTTAGGCTCTGCTTCTAACTTGGGCCCAAATTGTAAAATGGTCTTATCTATTGGCGATTTCGTTCCAATTCACATTCCGAGTAATATTCGGCATGCTAATTACATTGCCGGTTGCCAAATTGCATTATCTCTTATATTTTCCGAGATATGGACTATCGATAATTTACACCTTAGGCTCTGCTTCTAACTTGGTCCCAAATTGTAAAATGGTCTTATCTATTGGCGATTTCGTTCCAATTCACATTCCAAGTAATATCCGGCATGCTAATTACATTGCCGGTTGCCAAATTGAATTATCTCTTATAGTTTCCGAGATATGGACTATCGATAATTTACACCTTAGGCTCTGCTTCTAACTTGGGCCCAAATTGTAAAATGGTCTTATCTATTGGCGATTTCGTTCCAATTCACATTCCAAGTAATATTCGGCATGCTAATTACATTGCCGGTTGCCAAATTGCATTATCTCTTATAGTTTCCGAGATATGGACTATCGATAATTTACATCTTAGGCTCTGCTTCTAACTTGGGCCCAAATTGTAAAATGGTCTTATCTATTGGCGATTTCGTTCCAATTCACATTCCAAGTAATATTCGGCATGCTAATTACATTGCCGGTTGCCAAATTGCATTATCTCTTATAGTTTCCGAGATATGGACTATCGATAATTTACACCTTAGGCTCTGCTTCTAACTTGGGCCCAAATTGTAAAATGGTCTTATCTATTGGCGATTTCGTCCCAATTCACATTCCAAGTGATATTCGGCATGCTAATTACATTGCCGGTTGCGAAATTGCATTAACTCTTATAGTTTCCGAGATATGGACTATCAATAATTTACACCTTAGGCTCTGCTTCTAACTTGGGCCCAAATTGTAAAATGGTCTTATCTATTGGCGATTTCGTTCCAATTCACATTCCAAGTAATTTTCGGCATGCTAATTACATTGCCGGTTGCCAAATTGCATTATCTCTTATAGTTTCCGAGATATGGACTATCGATAATTTACACCTTAGGCTCTGCTTCTAACTTGGGCCCAAATTGTAAAATGGTCTTATCTATTGGCGATTTCGTTCCAATTCACATTCCAAGTAATATTCGGCATGCTAATTACATTGCCGGTTGCCAAATTGCATTATCTCTTATAGTTTCCGAGATATGGTCTATCGATAATTTACATCTTAGGCTCTGCTTCTAACTTGGGCCCAAATTGTAAAATGGTCTTATCTATTGGCGATTTCGTTCCAATTCACATTCCAAGTAATTTTCGGCATGCTAATTACATTGCCGGTTGCCAAATTGCATTATCTCTTATAGTTTCCGAGATATGGACTATCGATAATTTACACCTTAGGCTCTGCTTCTAACTTGGGCCCAAATTGTAAAATGGTCTTATCTATTGGCGATTTCGTTCCAATTCACATTCCAAGTAATTTTCGGCATGCTAATTACATTGCCGGTTGCCAAATTGCATTATCTCTTATAGTTTCCGAGATATGGACTATCGATAATTTACACCTTAGGCTCTGCTTCTAACTTGGGCCCAAATTGTAAAATGGTCTTATCTATTGGCGTTTTCTTTCCAATTCACATTCCAAGTAATATTCGGCATGCTAATTACACTGCCGGTTGCCAAATTGCATTATCTCTTATAGTTTCCGAGATATGGACTATCGATAATTTACACCTTAGGCTCTGCTTCTAACTTGGGCCCAAATTGTAAAATGGTCTTATCTATTGGCGATTTCGTTCCAATTCACATTCCAAGTAATATTCGGATTGCTAATTACATTGCCGGTTGCCAAATTGCATTATCTCTTATAGTTTCCGAGATATGGACTATCGATAATTTACACCTTAGGCTCTGCTTCTAACTTGGGCCCAAATTGTAAAATGGCCTTATCTATTGGCGATTTCGTTCCAATTCACATTCCAAGTAATATTCGGCATGCTAATTACATTGCCGGTTGCCAAATTGCATTATCTCTTATAGTTTCCGAGATATGGACTATCGATAATTTACACCTTAGGCTCTGCTTCTAACTTGGTCCCAAATTGTAAAATGGTCTTATCTATTGGCGATTTCGTTCCAATTCACATTCCAAGTAATATTCGGCATGCTAATTACATTGCCGGTTGCCAAATTGCATTATCTCTTATAGTTTCCGAGATATGGACTATCGATAATTTACACCTTAGGCTCTGCTTCTAACTTGGGCCCAAATTGTAAAATGGTCTTATCTATTGGCGATTTCGTTCCAATTCACATTCCAAGTAATATTCGGCATGCTAATTGCATTGCCGGTTGCCAAATTGCATTATCTCTTATAGTTTCCGAGATATGGACTATCGATAATTTACACCTTAGGCTCTGCTTCTAACTTGGGCCCAAATTGTAAAATGGTCTTATCTATTGGCGATTTCGTTCCAATTCACATTCCAAGTAATATTCGGCATGCTAATTACATTGCCGGTTGCCGAATTGCATTATCTCTTATAGTTTCCGAGATATGGACTATCGATAATTTACACCTTAGGCTCTGCTTCTAACTCGGGCCCAAATTGTAAAATGGTCTTATCTATTGGCGATTTCGTTCCAATTCACATTCCAAGTAATATTCGGCATGCTAATTACATTGCCGGTTGCCAAATTGCATTATCTCTTATAGTTTCCGAGATATGGACTATCGATAATTTACACCTTAGGCTCTGCTTCTAACTTGGGCCCAAATTGTAAAATGGTCTTATCTATTGGCGATTTCGTTCCAATTCACATTCCAAGTAATATTCGGCATGCTAATTACATTGCCGGTTGCCAAATTGCATTATCTCTTATAGTTTCCGAGATATGGACTATCGATAATTTACACCTTAGGCTCTGCTTCTAACTTGGGCCCAAATTGTAAAATGGTCTTATCTATTGGCGATTTCGTTCCAATTCACATTCCAAGTAATATCCGGCATGCTAATTACATTGCCGGTTGCCAAATTGAATTATCTCTTATAGTTTCCGAGATATGGACTATCGATAATTTACACCTTAGGCTCTGCTTCTAACTTGGGCCCAAATTGTAAAATGGTCTTACCTATTGGCGATTTCGTTCCAATTCACATTCCAAGTAATATTCGGCATGCTAATTACATTGCCGGTTGCCAAATTGCATTATCTCTTATAGTTTCCGAGATATGGACTATCGATAATTTACACCTTAGGCTCTGCTTCTAACTTGGGCCCAAATTGTAAAATGGTCTTATCTATTGGCGATTTCGTTCCAATTCACATTCCAAGTAATATTCGGCGTGCTAATTACATTGCCGGTTGCCATATTGCATTATCTCTTATAGTTTCCGAGATATGGACTATCGATAATTTACATCTTAGGCTCTGCTTCTAACTTGGGCCCAAATTGTAAAATCGTCTTATCTATTGGCGATTTCGTTCCAATTCACATTCCAAGTAATATTCGGCATGCTAAGTACATTGCCGGTTGCCAAATTGCATTATCTCTTATAGTTTATGAGATATGGACTATCGATAATTTACACCTTAGGCTCTGCTTCTAACTTGGGCCCAAATTGTAAAATGGTCTTATCTATTGGCGATTTCGTTCCAATTCACATTCCAAGTAATATCCGGCATGCTAATTACATTGCCGGTTGCCAAATTGAATTATCTCTTATAGTTTCCGAGATATGGACTATCGATAATTTACACCTTAGGCTCTGCTTCTAACTTGGGCCCAAATTGTAAAATGGTCTTATCTATTGGCGATTTCGTTCCAATTCACATTCCAAGTAATATTCGGCATGCTAATTACATTGCCGGTTGCCAAATTGCATTATCTCTTATAGTTTCCGAGATATGGACTATCGATAATTTACATCTTAGGCTCTGCTTCTAACTTGGGCCCAAATTGTAAAATGGTCTTATCTATTGGCGATTTCGTTCCAATTCACATTCCAAGTAATATTCGGCATGCTAATTACATTGCCGGTTGCCAAATTGCATTATCTCTTATAGTTTCCGAGATATGGACTATCGACAATTTACACCTTAGGCTCTGCTTCTAACTTGGGCCCAAATTGTAAAATGGTCTTATCTATTGGCGATTTCGTCCCAATTCACATTCCAAGTAATATTCGGCATGCTAATTACATTGCCGGTTGCGAAATTGCATTATATCTTATAGTTTCCGAGATATGGACTATCAATAATTTACACCTTAGGCTCTGCTTCTAACTTAGGCCCAAATTGTAAAATGGCCTTATCTATTGGCGATTTCGTTCCAATTCACATTCCAAGTAATATTCGGCATGCTAATTACATTGCCGGTTGCCAAATTGCATTATCTCTTATAGTTTCCGAGATATGGACTATCGATAATTTACACCTTAGGCTCTGCTTCTAACTTGGTCCCAAATTGTAAAATGGTCTTATCTATTGGCCATTTCGTTCCAATTCACATTCCAAGTAATATTCGGCATGCTAATTACATTGCCGGTTGCCAAATTGCATTATCTCTTATAGTTTCCGAGATATGGACTATCGATAATTTACACCTTAGGCTCTGCTTCTAACTTGGGCCCAAATTGTAAAATGGTCTTATCTATTGGCGATTTCGTTCCAATTCACATTCCAAGTAATATTCGGCATGCTAATTACATTGCCGGTTGCCAAATTGCATTATCTCTTATAGTTTCCGAGATATGGACTATCGATAATTTACATCTTAGGCTCTGCTTCTAACTTGGGCCCAAATTGTAAAATGGTCTTATCTATTGGCGATTTCGTTCCAATTCACATTCCAAGTAATATTCGGCATGCTAATTACATTGCCGGTTGCCAAATTGCATTATCTCTTATAGTTTCCGAGATATGGACTATCGACAATTTACACCTTAGGCTCTGCTTCTAACTCGGGCCCAAATTGTAAAATGGTCTTATCTATTGGCGATTTCGTTCCAATTCACACTCCAAGTAATATTCGGCATGCTAATTACATTGCCGGTTGCCAAATTGCATTATCTCTTATAGTTTCCGAGATATGGACTATCGATAATTTACACCTTAGGCTCTGCTTCTAACTTGGGCCCAAATTGTAAAATGGTCTTATCTATTGGCGATTTCGTCCCAATTCACATTCCAAGTGATATTCAGCATGCTAATTACATTGCCGGTTGCGAAATTGCATTAACTCTTATAGTTTCCGAGATATGGACTATCAATAATTTACACCTTAGGCTCTGCTTCTAACTTGGGCCCAAATTGTAAAATGGTCTTATCTATTGGCGATTTCGTTCCAATTCACATTCCAAGTAATTTTCGGCATGCTAATTACATTGCCGGTTGCCAAATTGCATTATCTCTTATAGTTTCCGAGATATGGACTATCGATAATTTACACCTTAGGCTCTGCTTCTAACTTGGGCCCAAATTGTAAAATGGTCTTATCTATTGGCGATTTCGTTCCAATTCACATTCCAAGTAATATTCGGCATGCTAATTACATTGCCGGTTGCCAAATTGCATTATCTCTTATAGTTTCCGAGATATGGACTATCGATAATTTACACCTTAGGCTCTGCTTCTAACTTGGGCCCAAATTGTAAAATGGCCTTATCTATTGGCGATTTCGTTCCAATTCACATTCCAAGTAATATTCGGCATGCTAATTACATTGCCGGTTGCTAAATTGCATTATCTCTTATAGTTTTCGAGATATGGACTATCGATAATTTACACCTTAGGCTCTGCTTCTAACTTGGGCCCAAATTGTAAAATGGTCTTATCTATTGGCGATTTCGTTCCAATTCACATTCCAAGTAATATCCGGCATGCTAATTACATTGCCGGTTGCCAAATTGAATTATCTCTTATAGTTTCCGAGATATGGACTATCGATAATTTACACCTTAGGCTCTGCTTCTAACTTGGGCCCAAATTGTAAAATGGTCTTATCTATTGGCGATTTCGTCCCAATTCACATTCCAAGTAATATTCGGCATGCTAATTACATTGCCGGTTGCCAAATTGCATTATCTCTTATAGTTTCCGAGATATGGACTATCGATAATTTACATCTTAGGCTCTGCTTCTAACTTGGGCCCAAATTGTAAAATGGTCTTATCTATTGGCGATTTCGTTCCAATTCACATTCCAAGTAATATTCGGCATGCTAATTACATTGCCGGTTGCCAAATTGCATTATCTCTTATAGTTTCCGAGATATGGACTATCGATAATTTACACCTTAGGCTCTGCTTCTAACTTGGGCCCAAATTGTAAAATGGTCTTATCTATTGGCGATTTCGTCCCAATTCACATTCCAAGTGATATTCGGCATGCTAATTACATTGCCGGTTGCGAAATTGCATTAACTCTTATAGTTTCCGAGATATGGACTATCAATAATTTACACCTTAGGCTCTGCTTCTAACTTGGGCCCAAATTGTAAAATGGTCTTATCTATTGGCGATTTCGTTCCAATTCACATTCCAAGTAACTTTCGGCATGCTAATTACATTGCCGGTTGCCAAATTGCATTATCTCTTATAGTTTCCGAGATATGGACTATCGATAATTTACACCTTAGGCTCTGCTTCTAACTTGGGCCCAAATTGTAAAATGGTCTTATCTATTGGCGATTTCGTTCCAATTCACGTTCCAAGTAATATTCGGCATGCTAATTACATTGCCGGTTGCCAAATTGCATTATCTCTTATAGTTTCCGAGATATGGACTATCGATAATTTACACCTTAGGCTCTGCTTCTAACTTGGGCCCAAATTGTAAAATGGTCTTATCTATTGGCGATTTCGTTCCAATTCACATTCCAAGTAATATTCGGCATGCTAATTACATTGCCGGTTGCCAAATTGCATTATCTCTTATATTTTCCGAGATATGGACTATCGATAATTTACATCTTAGGCTCTGCTTCTAACTTGGTCCCAAATTGTAAAATGGTCTTATCTATTGGCGATTTCGTTCCAATTCACATTCCAAGTAATATCCGGCATGCTAATTACATTGCCGGTTGCCAAATTGAATTATCTCTTATAGTTTCCGAGATATGGACTATCGATAATTTACACCTTAGGCTCTGCTTCTAACTTGGGCCCAAATTGTAAAATGGTCTTATCTATTGGCGATTTCGTTCCAATTCACATTCCAAGTAATATTCGGCATGCTAATTACATTGCCGGTTGCCAAATTGCATTATCTCTTATAGTTTCCGAGATATGGACTATCGATAATTTACATCTTAGGCTCTGCTTCTAACTTGGGCCCAAATTGTAAAATGGTCTTATCTATTGGCGATTTCGTTCCAATTCACATTCCAAGTAATATTCGGCATGCTAATTACATTGCCGGTTGCCAAATTGCATTATCTCTTATAGTTTCCGAGATATGGACTATCGATAATTTACACCTTAGGCTCTGCTTCTAACTTGGGCCCAAATTGTAAAATGGTCTTATCTATTGGCGATTTCGTCCCAATTCACATTCCAAGTGATATTCGGCATGCTAATTACATTGCCGGTTGCGAAATTGCATTAACTCTTATAGTTTCCGAGATATGGACTATCAATAATTTACACCTTAGGCTCTGCTTCTAACTTGGGCCCAAATTGTAAAATGGTCTTATCTATTGGCGATTTCGTTCCAATTCACATTCCAAGTAATTTTCGGCATGCTAATTACATTGCCGGTTGCCAAATTGCATTATCTCTTATAGTTTCCGAGATATGGACTATCGATAATTTACACCTTAGGCTCTGCTTCTAACTTGGGCCCAAATTGTAAAATGGTCTTATCTATTGGCGATTTCGTTCCAATTCACATTCCAAGTAATATTCGGCATGCTAATTACATTGCCGGTTGCCAAATTGCATTATCTCTTATAGTTTCCGAGATATGGACTATCGATAATTTACACCTTAGGCTCTGCTTCTAACTTGGGCCCAAATTGTAAAATGGTCTTATCTATTGGCGATTTCGTTCCAATTCACATTCCAAGTAATATTCGGCATGCTAATTACATTGCCGGTTGCCAAATTGCATTATCTCTTATAGTTTCCGAGATATGGACTATCGATAATTTACATCTTAGGCTCTGCTTCTAACTTGGGCCCAAATTGTAAAATGGTCTTATCTATTGGCGATTTCGTTCCAATTCACATTCCAAGTAATATCCGGCATGCTAATTACATTGCCGGTTGCCAAATTGAATTATCTCTTATAGTTTCCGAGATATGGACTATCGATAATTTACACCTTAGGCTCTGCTTCTAACTTGGGCCCAAATTGTAAAATAGTCTTATCTATTGGCGATTTCGTTCCAATTCACATTCCAAGTAATATTCGGCATGCTAATTACATTGCCGGTTGCCAAATTGCATTATCTCTTATAGTTTCCGAGATATGGACTATCGATAATTTACATCTTAGGCTCTGCTTCTAACTTGGGCCCAAATTGTAAAATGGTCTTATCTATTGGCGATTTCGTTCCAATTCACATTCCAAGTAATATTCGGCATGCTAATTACTTTGCCGGTTGCCAAATTGCATTATCTCTTATAGTTTTAGAGATATGGACTATCGATAATTTACACCTTAGGCTCTGCTTCTAACTTGGGCCCAAATTGTAAAATGGTCTTATCTATTGGCGATTTCGTCCCAATTCACATTCCAAGTGATATTCGGCATGCTAATTACATTGCCGGTTGCGAAATTGCATTAACTCTTATAGTTTCCGAGATATGGACTATCAATAATTTACACCTTAGGCTCTGCTTCTAACTTGGGCCCAAATTGTAAAATGGTCTTATCTATTGGCGATTTCGTTCCAATTCACATTCCAAGTAATTTTCGGCATGCTAATTACATTGCCGGTTGCCAAATTGCATTATCTCTTATAGTTTCCGAGATATGGACTATCGATAATTTACACCTTAGGCTCTGCTTCTAACTTGGGCCCAAATTGTAAAATGGTCTTATCTATTGGCGATTTCGTTCCAATTCACATTCCAAGTAATATTCGGCATGCTAATTACATTGCCGGTTGCCAAATTGCATTATCTCTTATAGTTTCCGAGATATGGACTATCGATAATTTACACCTTAGGCTCTGCTTCTAACTTGGGCCCAAATTGTAAAATGCTCTTACCTATTGGCGATTTCGTTCCAATTCACATTCCAAGTAATATTCGGCATGCTAATTATATTGCCGGTTGCCAAATTGCATTATCTCTTATAGTTTCCGAGATATGGACTATCGATAATTTACACCTTAGGCTCTGCTTCTAACTTGGGCCCAAATTGTAAAATGGTCTTATCTATTGGCGTTTTCTTTCCAATTCACATTCCAAGTAATATTCGGCATGCTAATTACACTGCCGGTTGCCAAATTGCATTATCTCTTATAGTTTCCGAGATATGGACTATCGATAATTTACACCTTAGGCTCTGCTTCTAACTTGGGCCCAAATTGTAAAATGGTCTTCTCTATTGGCGATTTCGTTCCAATTCACATTCCAAGTAATATTCGGCATGCTAATTACATTGCCGGTTGCCAAATTGCATTATCTCTTATAGTTTCCGAGATATGGACTATCGATAATTTACACCTTAGGCTCTGCTTCTAACTTGGGCCCAAATTGTAAAATGGTCTTCTCTATTGGCGATTTCGTTCCAATTCACATTCCAAGTAATATTCGGCATGCTAGTTACATTGCCGGTTGCCAAATTGCATTATCTCTTATAGTTTCCGAAATAAGGACTATCGATAATTTACACCTTAGGCTCTGCTTCTAACTTGGGCCCAAATTGTAAAATGGTCTTCTCTATTGGCGATTTCGTTCCAATTCACATTCCAAGTAATATTCGGCATGCTAATTACATTGCCGGTTGCCAAATTGCATTATCTTTTATAGTTTCCGAGATATGGACTATCGATAATTTACACCTTAGGCTCTGCTTCTAACTTGGGCCCAAATTGTAAAATCGTCTTATCTATTGGCGATTTCGTTCCAATTCACATTCCAAGTAATATTCGGCATGCTAATTACATTGCCGGTTGCCAAATTGCATTATCTCTTATAGTTTCCGAGATATGGACTATCGGTAATTTACACCTTAGGCTCTGCTTCTAACTTGGGCCCAAATTGTAAAATGGTCTTATCTATTGGCGATTTCGTTCCAATTCACATTCCAAGTAATATCCGGCATGCTAATTACATTGCCGGTTGCCAAATTGAATTATCTCTTATAGTTTCCGAGATATGGACTATCGATAATTTACACCTTAGGCTCTGCTTCTAACTTGGGCCCAAATTGTAAAATGGTCTTACCTATTGGCGATTTCGTTCCAATTCACATTCCAAGTAATATTCGGCATGCTAATTACATTGCCGGTTGCCAAATTGCATTATCTCTTATAGTTTCCGAGATATGGACTATCGATAATTTACACCTTAGGCTCTGCTTCTAACTTGGGCCCAAATTGTAAAATGGTCTTATCTATTGGCGATTTCGTTCCAATTCACATTCCAAGTAATATTCGGCGTGCTAATTACATTGCCGGTTGCCATATTGCATTATCTCTTATAGTTTCCGAGATATGGACTATCGATAATTTACATCTTAGGCTCTGCTTCTAACTTGGGCCCAAATTGTAAAATCGTCTTATCTATTGGCGATTTCGTTCCAATTCACATTCCAAGTAATATTCGGCATGCTAATTACATTGCCGGTTGCCAAATTGCATTATCTCTTATAGTTTATGAGATATGGACTATCGATAATTTACACCTTAGGCTCTGCTTCTAACTTGGGCCCAAATTGTAAAATGGTCTTATCTATTGGCGATTTCGTTCCAATTCACATTCCAAGTAATATTCGGCATGCTAATTACATTGCCGGTTGCCAAATTGCATTATCTCTTATAGTTTCCGAGATATGGACTATCGATAATTTACACCTTAGGCTCTGCTTCTAACTCGGGCCCAAATTGTAAAATGGTCTTATCTATTGTCGATTTCGTTCCAATTCACATTCCAAGTAATATTCGGCATGCTAATTACATTGCCGGTTGCCAAATTGCATTATCTCTTATAGTTTCCGAGATATGGACTATCGATAATTTACACCTTAGGCTCTGCTTCTAACTTGGGCCCAAATTGTAAAATGGTCTTATCTATTGGCGATTTCGTTCCAATTCACATTCCGAGTAATATTCGGCATGCTAATTACATTGCCGGTTGCCAAATTGCATTATCTCTTATATTTTCCGAGATATGGACTATCGATAATTTACACCTTAGGCTCTGCTTCTAACTTGGTCCCAAATTGTAAAATGGTCTTATCTATTGGCGATTTCGTTCCAATTCACATTCCAAGTAATATCCGGCATGCTAATTACATTGCCGGTTGCCAAATTGAATTATCTCTTATAGTTTCCGAGATATGGACTATCGATAATTTACACCTTAGGCTCTGCTTCTAACTTGGGCCCAAATTGTAAAATGGTCTTATCTATTGGCGATTTCGTTCCAATTCACATTCCAAGTAATATTCGGCATGCTAATTACATTGCCGGTTGCCAAATTGCATTATCTCTTATAGTTTCCGAGATATGGACTATCGATAATTTACATCTTAGGCTCTGCTTCTAACTTGGGCCCAAATTGTAAAATGGTCTTATCTATTGGCGATTTCGTTCCAATTCACATTCCAAGTAATATTCGGCATGCTAATTACATTGCCGGTTGCCAAATTGCATTATCTCTTATAGTTTCCGAGATATGGACTATCGATAATTTACACCTTAGGCTCTGCTTCTAACTTGGGCCCAAATTGTAAAATGGTCTTATCTATTGGCGATTTCGTCCCAATTCACATTCCAAGTGATATTCGGCATGCTAATTACATTGCCGGTTGCGAAATTGCATTAACTCTTATAGTTTCCGAGATATGGACTATCAATAATTTACACCTTAGGCTCTGCTTCTAACTTGGGCCCAAATTGTAAAATGGTCTTATCTATTGGCGATTTCGTTCCAATTCACATTCCAAGTAATTTTCGGCATGCTAATTACATTGCCGGTTGCCAAATTGCATTATCTCTTATAGTTTCCGAGATATGGACTATCGATAATTTACACCTTAGGCTCTGCTTCTAACTTGGGCCCAAATTGTAAAATGGTCTTATCTATTGGCGATTTCGTTCCAATTCACATTCCAAGTAATATTCGGCATGCTAATTACATTGCCGGTTGCCAAATTGCATTATCTCTTATAGTTTCCGAGATATGGTCTATCGATAATTTACATCTTAGGCTCTGCTTCTAACTTGGGCCCAAATTGTAAAATGGTCTTCTCTATTGCCGATTTCGTTCCAATTCACATTCCAAGTAATATTCGGCATGCTAATTACATTGCCGGTTGCCAAATTGCATTATCTCTTATAGTTTCCGAGGTATGGACTATCGGTAATTTACACCTTAGGCTCTGCTTCTAACTTGGGCCCAAATTGTAAAATGGTCTTCTCTATTGCCGATTTCGTTCCAATTCACATTCCAAGTAATATTCGGCATGCTAGTTACATTGCCGGTTGCCAAATTGCATTATCTCTTATAGTTTCCGAGATAAGGACTATCGATAATTTACACCTTAGGCTCTGCTTCTAACTTGGGCCCAAATTGTAAAATGGTCTTCTCTATTGGCGATTTCGTTCCAATTCACATTCCAAGTAATATTCGGCATGCTAATTACATTGCCGGTTGCCAAATTGCATTATCTTTTATAGTTTCCGAGATATGGACTATCGATAATTTACACCTTAGGCTCTGCTTCTAACTTGGGCCCAAATTGTAAAATCGTCTTATCTATTGGCGATTTCGTTCCAATTCACATTCCAAGTAATATTCGGCATGCTAATTACATTGCCGGTTGCCAAATTGCATTATCTCTTATAGTTTCCGAGGTATGGACTATCGGTAATTTACACCTTAGGCTCTGCTTCTAACTTGGGCCCAAATTGTAAAATGGTCTTATCTATTGGCGATTTCGTTCCAATTCACATTCCAAGTAATATCCGGCATGCTAATTACATTGCCGGTTGCCAAATTGAATTATCTCTTATAGTTTCCGAGATATGGACTATCGATAATTTACACCTTAGGCTCTGCTTCTAACTTGGGCCCAAATTGTAAAATGGTCTTACCTATTGGCGATTTCGTTCCAATTCACATTCCAAGTAATATTCGGCATGCTAATTACATTGCCGGTTGCCAAATTGCATTATCTCTTATAGTTTCCGAGATATGGACTATCGATAATTTACACCTTAGGCTCTGCTTCTAACTTGGGCCCAAATTGTAAAATGGTCTTATCTATTGGCGATTTCGTTCCAATTCACATTCCAAGTAATATTCGGCGTGCTAATTACATTGCCGGTTGCCATATTGCATTATCTCTTATAGTTTCCGAGATATGGACTATCGATAATTTACATCTTAGGCTCTGCTTCTAACTTGGGCCCAAATTGTAAAATCGTCTTATCTATTGGCGATTTCGTTCCAATTCACATTCCAAGTAATATTCGGCATGCTAATTACATTGCCGGTTGCCAAATTGCATTATCTCTTATAGTTTATGAGATATGGACTATCGATAATTTACACCTTAGGCTCTGCTTCTAACTTGGGCCCAAATTGTAAAATGGTCTTATCTATTGGCGATTTCGTTCCAATTCACATTCCAAGTAATATTCGGCATGCTAATTACATTGCCGGTTGCCAAATTGCATTATCTCTTATAGTTTCCGAGATATGGACTATCGATAATTTACACCTTAGGCTCTGCTTCTAACTCGGGCCCAAATTGTAAAATGGTCTTATCTATTGTCGATTTCGTTCCAATTCACATTCCAAGTAATATTCGGCATGCTAATTACATTGCCGGTTGCCAAATTGCATTATCTCTTATAGTTTCCGAGATATGGACTATCGATAATTTACACCTTAGGCTCTGCTTCTAACTTGGGCCCAAATTGTAAAATGGTCTTATCTATTGGCGATTTCGTTCCAATTCACATTCCAAGTAATATTCGGCATGCTAATTACATTGCCGGTTGCCAAATTGCATTATCTCTTATATTTTCCGAGATATGGACTATCGATAATTTACACCTTAGGCTCTGCTTCTAACTTGGTCCCAAATTGTAAAATGGTCTTATCTATTGGCGATTTCGTTCCAATTCACATTCCAAGTAATATCCGGCATGCTAATTACATTGCCGGTTGCCAAATTGAATTATCTCTTATAGTTTCCGAGATATGGACTATCGATAATTTACACCTTAGGCTCTGCTTCTAACTTGGGCCCAAATTGTAAAATGGTCTTATCTATTGGCGATTTCGTTCCAATTCACATTCCAAGTAATATTCGGCATGCTAATTACATTGCCGGTTGCCAAATTGCATTATCTCTTATAGTTTCCGAGATATGGACTATCGATAATTTACATCTTAGGCTCTGCTTCTAACTTGGGCCCAAATTGTAAAATGGTCTTATCTATTGGCGATTTCGTTCCAATTCACATTCCAAGTAATATTCGGCATGCTAATTACATTGCCGGTTGCCAAATTGCATTATCTCTTATAGTTTCCGAGATATGGACTATCGATAATTTACACCTTAGGCTCTGCTTCTAACTTGGGCCCAAATTGTAAAATGGTCTTATCTATTGGCGATTTCGTCCCAATTCACATTCCAAGTGATATTCGGCATGCTAATTACATTGCCGGTTGCGAAATTGCATTAACTCTTATAGTTTCCGAGATATGGACTATCAATAATTTACACCTTAGGCTCTGCTGCTAACTTGGGCCCAAATTGTAAAATGGTCTTATCTATTGGCGATTTCGTTCCAATTCACATTCCAAGTAATTTTCGGCATGCTAATTACATTGCCGGTTGCCAAATTGCATTATCTCTTATAGTTTCCGAGATATGGACTATCGATAATTTACACCTTAGGCTCTGCTTCTAACTTGGGCCCAAATTGTAAAATGGTCTTATCTATTGGCGATTTCGTTCCAATTCACATTCCAAGTAATATTCGGCATGCTAATTACATTGCCGGTTGCCAAATTGCATTATCTCTTATAGTTTCCGAGATATGGACTATCGATAATTTACACCTTAGGCTCTGCTTCTAACTTGGGCCCAAATTGTAAAATGGTCTTATCTATTGGCGATTTCGTTCCAATTCACATTCCAAGTAATATTCGGCATGCTAATTACATTGCCGGTTGCCAAATTGCATTATCTCTTATAGTTTCCGAGATATGGACTATCGATAATTTACACCTTAGGCTCTGCTTCTAACTTGGGCCCAAATTGTAAAATGGTCTTATCTATTGGCGATTTCGTTCCAATTCACATTCCAAGTAATATCCGGCATGCTAATTACATTGCCGGTTGCCAAATTGAATTATCTCTTATAGTTTCCGAGATATGGACTATCGATAATTTACACCTTAGGCTCTGCTTCTAACTTGGGCCCAAATTGTAAAATGGTCTTATCTATTGGCGATTTCGTTCCAATTCACATTCCAAGTAATATTCGGCATGCTAATTACATTGCCGGTTGCCAAATTGCATTATCTCTTATAGTTTCCGAGATATGGACTATCGATAATTTACATCTTAGGCTCTGCTTCTAACTTGGGCCCAAATTGTAAAATGGTCTTATCTATTGGCGATTTCGTTCCAATTCACATTCCAAGTAATATTCGGCATGCTAATTACATTGCCGGTTGCCAAATTGCATTATCTCTTATAGTTTCCGAGATATGGACTATCGATAATTTACACCTTAGGCTCTGCTTCTAACTTGGGCCCAAATTGTAAAATGGTCTTATCTATTGGCGATTTCGTCCCAATTCACATTCCAAGTAATATTCGGCATGCTAATTACATTGCCGGTTGCGAAATTGCATTATATCTTATAGTTTCCGAGATATGGACTATCAATAATTTACACCTTAGGCTCTGCTTCTAACTTGGGCCCAAATTGTAAAATGGCCTTATCTATTGGCGATTTCGTTCCAATTCACATTCCAAGTAATATTCGGCATGCTAATTACATTGCCGGTTGCCAAATTGCATTATCTCTTATAGTTTCCGAGATATGGACTATCGATAATTTACACCTTAGGCTCTGCTTCTAACTTGGTCCCAAATTGTAAAATGGTCTTATCTATTGGCGATTTCGTTCCAATTCACATTCCAAGTAATATTCGGCATGCTAATTACATTGCCGGTTGCCAAATTGCATTATCTCTTATAGTTTCCGAGATATGGACTATCGATAATTTACACCTTAGGCTCTGCTTCTAACTTGGGCCCAAATTGTAAAATGGTCTTATCTATTGGCGATTTCGTTCCAATTCACATTCCAAGTAATATTCGGCATGCTAATTACATTGCCGGTTGCCAAATTGCATTATCTCTTATAGTTTCCGAGATATGGACTATCGATAATTTACACCTTAGGCTCTGCTTCTAACTTGGGCCCAAATTGTAAAATGGTCTTATCTATTGGCGATTTCGTTCCAATTCACATTCCAAGTAATATCCGGCATGCTAATTACATTGCCGGTTGCCAAATTGAATTATCTCTTATAGTTTCCTAGATATGGACTATCGATAATTTACACCTTAGGCTCTGCTTCTAACTTGGGCCCAAATTGTAAAATGGTCTTATCTATTGGCGATTTCGTTCCAATTCACATTCCAAGTAATATCCGGCATGCTAATTACATTGCCGGTTGCCAAATTGAATTATCTCTTATAGTTTCCGAGATATGGACTATCGATAATTTACACCTTAGGCTCTGCTTCTAACTTGGGCCCAAATTGTAAAATGGTCTTATCTATTGGCGATTTCGTTCCAATTCACATTCCAAGTAATATTCGGCATGCTAATTACATTGCCGGTTGCCAAATTGCATTATCTCTTATAGTTTCCGAGATATGGACTATCGATAATTTACATCTTAGGCTCTGCTTCTAACTTGGGCCCAAATTGTAAAATGGTCTTATCTATTGGCGATTTCGTTCCAATTCACATTCCAAGTAATATTCGGCATGCTAATTACATTGCCGGTTGCCAAATTGCATTATCTCTTATAGTTTCCGAGATATGGACTATCGATAATTTACACCTTAGGCTCTGCTTCTAACTTGGGCCCAAATTGTAAAATGGTCTTATCTATTGGCGATTTCGTCCCAATTCACATTCCAAGTGATATTCGGCATGCTAATTACATTGCCGGTTGCGAAATTGCATTAACTCTTATAGTTTCCGAGATATGGACTATCAATAATTTACACCTTAGGCTCTGCTTCTAACTTGGGCCCAAATTGTAAAATGGTCTTATCTATTGGCGATTTCGTTCCAATTCACATTCCAAGTAATTTTCGGCATGCTAATTACATTGCCGGTTGCCAAATTGCATTATCTCTTATAGTTTCCGAGATATGGACTATCGATAATTTACACCTTAGGCTCTGCTTCTAACTTGGGCCCAAATTGTAAAATGGTCTTATCTATTGGCGATTTCGTTCCAATTCACATTCCAAGTAATATTCGGCATGCTAATTACATTGCCGGTTGCCAAATTGCATTATCTCTTATAGTTTCCGAGATATGGACTATCGATAATTTACACCTTAGGCTCTGCTTCTAACTTGGGCCCAAATTGTAAAATGGTCTTACCTATTGGCGATTTCGTTCCAATTCACATTCCAAGTAATATTCGGCATGCTAATTACATTGCCGGTTGCCAAATTGCATTATCTCTTATAGTTTCCGAGATATGGACTATCGATAATTTACACCTTAGGCTCTGCTTCTAACTTGGGCCCAAATTGTAAAATGGTCTTATCTATTGGCGTTTTCTTTCCAATTCACATTCCAAGTAATATTCGGCATGCTAATTACACTGCCGGTTGCCAAATTGCATTATCTCTTATAGTTTCCGAGATATGGACTATCGATAATTTACACCTTAGGCTCTGCTTCTAACTTGGGCCCAAATTGTAAAATGGTCTTCTCTATTGGCGATTTCGTTCCAATTCACATTCCAAGTAATATTCGGCATGCTAATTACATTGCCGGTTGCCAAATTGCATTATCTCTTATAGTTTCCGAGATATGGACTATCGATAATTTACACCTTAGGCTCTGCTTCTAACTTGGGCCCAAATTGTAAAATGGTCTTCTCTATTGGCGATTTCGTTTCAATTCACATTCCAAGTAATATTCGGCATGCTAGTTACTTTGCCGGTTGCCAAATTGCATTATCTCTTATAGTTTCCGAGATATGGACTATCGATAATTTACACCTTAGGCTCTGCTTCTAACTTGGGCCCAAATTGTAAAATGGTCTTCTCTATTGGCGATTTCGTTCCAATTCACATTCCAAGTAATATTCGGCATGCTAATTACATTGCCGGTTGCCAAATTGCATTATCTTTTATAGTTTCCGAGATATGGACTATCGATAATTTACACCTTAGGCTCTGCTTCTAACTTGGGCCCAAATTATAAAATCGTCTTATCTATTGGCGATTTCGTTCCAATTCACATTCCAAGTAATATTCGGCATGCTAATTACATTGCCGGTTGCCAAATTGCATTATCTCTTATAGTTTCCGAGATATGGACTATCGGTAATTTACACCTTAGGCTCTGCTTCTAACTTGGGCCCAAATTGTAAAATGGTCTTATCTATTGGCGATTTCGTTCCAATTCACATTCCAAGTAATATCCGGCATGCTAATTACATTGCCGGTTGCCAAATTGAATTATCTCTTATAGTTTCCGAGATATGGACTATCGATAATTTACACCTTAGGCTCTGCTTCTAACTTGGGCCCAAATTGTAAAATGGTCTTACCTATTGGCGATTTCGTTCCAATTCACATTCCAAGTAATATTCGGCATGCTAATTACATTGCCGGTTGCCAAATTGCATTATCTCTTATAGTTTCCGAGATATGGACTATCGATAATTTACACCTTAGGCTCTGCTTCTAACTTGGGCCCAAATTGTAAAATGGTCTTATCTATTGGCGATTTCGTTCCAATTCACATTCCAAGTAATATTCGGCGTGCTAATTACATTGCCGGTTGCCATATTGCATTATCTCTTATAGTTTCCGAGATATGGACTATCGATAATTTACATCTTAGGCTCTGCTTCTAACTTGGGCCCAAATTGTAAAATCGTCTTATCTATTGGCGATTTCGTTCCAATTCACATTCCAAGTAATATTCGGCATGCTAATTACATTGCCGGTTGCCAAATTGCATTATCTCTTATAGTTTATGAGATATGGACTATCGATAATTTACACCTTAGGCTCTGCTTCTAACTTGGGCCCAAATTGTAAAATGGTCTTATCTATTGGCGATTTCGTTCCAATTCACATTCCAAGTAATATTCGGCATGCTAATTACATTGCCGGTTGCCAAATTGCATTATCTCTTATAGTTTCCGAGATATGGACTATCGATAATTTACACCTTAGGCTCTGCTTCTAACTCGGGCCCAAATTGTAAAATGGTCTTATCTATTGTCGATTTCGTTCCAATTCACATTCCAAGTAATATTCGGCATGCTAATTACATTGCCGGTTGCCAAATTGCATTATCTCTTATAGTTTCCGAGATATGGACTATCGATAATTTACACCTTAGGCTCTGCTTCTAACTTGGGCCCAAATTGTAAAATGGTCTTATCTATTGGCGATTTCGTTCCAATTCACATTCCAAGTAATATTCGGCATGCTAATTACATTGCCGGTTGCCAAATTGCATTATCTCTTATATTTTCCGAGATATGGACTATCGATAATTTACACCTTAGGCTCTGCTTCTAACTTGGTCCCAAATTGTAAAATGGTCTTATCTATTGGCGATTTCGTTCCAATTCACATTCCAAGTAATATCCGGCATGCTAATTACATTGCCGGTTGCCAAATTGAATTATCTCTTATAGTTTCCGAGATATGGACTATCGATAATTTACACCTTAGGCTCTGCTTCTAACTTGGGCCCAAATTGTAAAATGGTCTTATCTATTGGCGATTTCGTTCCAATTCACATTCCAAGTAATATTCGGCATGCTAATTACATTGCCGGTTGCCAAATTGCATTATCTCTTATAGTTTCCGAGATATGGACTATCGATAATTTACATCTTAGGCTCTGCTTCTAACTTGGGCCCAAATTGTAAAATGGTCTTATCTATTGGCGATTTCGTTCCAATTCACATTCCAAGTAATATTCGGCATGCTAATTACATTGCCGGTTGCCAAATTGCATTATCTCTTATAGTTTCCGAGATATGGACTATCGATAATTTACACCTTAGGCTCTGCTTCTAACTTGGGCCCAAATTGTAAAATGGTCTTATCTATTGGCGATTTCGTCCCAATTCACATTCCAAGTGATATTCGGCATGCTAATTACATTGCCGGTTGCGAAATTGCATTAACTCTTATAGTTTCCGAGATATGGACTATCAATAATTTACACCTTAGGCTCTGCTTCTAACTTGGGCCCAAATTGTAAAATGGTCTTATCTATTGGCGATTTCGTTCCAATTCACATTCCAAGTAATTTTCGGCATGCTAATTACATTGCCGGTTGCCAAATTGCATTATCTCTTATAGTTTCCGAGATATGGACTATCGATAATTTACACCTTAGGCTCTGCTTCTAACTTGGGCCCAAATTGTAAAATGGTCTTATCTATTGGCGATTTCGTTCCAATTCACATTCCAAGTAATATTCGGCATGCTAATTACATTGCCGGTTGCCAAATTGCATTATCTCTTATAGTTTCCGAGATATGGACTATCGATAATTTACACCTTAGGCTCTGCTTCTAACTTGGGCCCAAATTGTAAAATGGTCTTATCTATTGGCGATTTCGTTCCAATTCACAT
Source organism: Rhynchophorus ferrugineus (assembly GCF_030347505.1). Taxonomy (NCBI): domain Eukaryota; kingdom Metazoa; phylum Arthropoda; class Insecta; order Coleoptera; family Curculionidae; genus Rhynchophorus; species Rhynchophorus ferrugineus. The sequence continues at coordinate 66,049,302 of NW_027472580.1, forward strand.
TCCAAGTAATATTCGGCATGCTAATTACATTGCCGGTTGCCAAATTGCATTATCTCTTATAGTTTCCGAGATATGGACTATCGATAATTTACACCTTAGGCTCTGCTTCTAACATGGGCCCAAATTGTAAAATGGTCTTATCTATTGGCGTTTTCTTTCCAATTCACATTCCAAGTAATATTCGGCATGCTAATTACACTGCCGGTTGCCAAATTGCATTATCTCTTATAGTTTCCGAGATATGGACTATCGATAATTTACACCTTAGGCTCTGCTTCTAACTTGGGCCCAAATTGTAAAATGGTCTTCTCTATTGGCGATTTCGTTCCAATTCACATTCCAAGTAATATTCGGCATGCTAATTACATTGCCGGTTGCCAAATTGCATTATCTCTTATAGTTTCCGAGATATGGACTATCGATAATTTACACCTTAGGCTCTGCTTCTAACTTGGGCCCAAATTGTAAAATGGTCTTCTCTATTGGCGATTTCATTCCAATTCACATTCCAAGTAATATTCGGCATGCTAATTACACTGCCGGTTGCCAAATTGCATTATCTCTTATAGTTTCCGAGATATGGACTATCGATAATTTACACCTTAGGCTCTGCTTCTAACTTGGGCCCAAATTGTAAAATGGTCTTCTCTATTGGCGATTTCGTTCCAATTCACATTCCAAGTAATATTCGGCATGCTAATTACATTGCCGGTTGCCAAATTGCATTATCTCTTATAGTTTCCGAGATATGGACTATCGATAATTTACACCTTAGGCTCTGCTTCTAACTTGGGCCCAAATTGTAAAATGGTCTTCTCTATTGGCGATTTCGTTCCAATTCACATTCCAAGTAATATTCGGCATGCTAATTACATTGCCGGTTGCCAAATTGCATTATCTCTTATAGTTTCCGAGATATGGACTATCGATAATTTACACCTTAGGCTCTGCTTCTAACTTGGGCCCAAATTGTAAAATGGTTTTCTCTATTGGCGATTTCGTTCCAATTCACATTCCAAGTAATATTCGGCATGCTAATTACATTGCCGGTTGCCAAATTGCAATATCTTTTATAGTTTCCGAGATATGGACTATCGATAATTTACACCTTAGGCTCTGCTTCTAACTTGTGCCCAAATTGTAAAATCGTCTTATCTATTGGCGATTTCGTTCCAATTCACATTCCAAGTAATATTCGGCATGCTAATTACATTGCCGGTTGCCAAATTGCATTATCTCTTATAGTTTCCGAGATATGGACTATCGGTAATTTACACCTTAGGCTCTGCTTCTAACTTGGGCCCAAATTGTAAAATGGTCTTATCTATTGGCGATTTCGTTCCAATTCACATTCCAAGTAATATCCGGCATGCTAATTACATTGCCGGTTGCCAAATTGAATTATCTCTTATAGTTTCCGAGATATGGACTATCGATAATTTACACCTTAGGCTCTGCTTCTAACTTGGGCCCAAATTGTAAAATGGTCTTACCTATTGGCGATTTCGTTCCAATTCACATTCCAAGTAATATTCGGCATGCTAATTACATTGCCGGTTGCCAAATTGCATTATCTCTTATAGTTTCCGAGATATGGACTATCGATAATTTACACCTTAGGCTCTGTTTCTAACTTGGGCCCAAATTGTAAAATGGTCTTATCTATTGGCGATTTCGTTCCAATTCACATTCCAAGTAATATTCGGCGTGCTAATTACATTGCCGGTTGCCATATTGCATTATCTCTTATAGTTTCCGAGATATGGACTATCGATAATTTACATCTTAGGCTCTGCTTCTAACTTGGGCCCAAATTGTAAAATCGTCTTATCTATTGGCGATTTCGTTCCAATTCACATTCCAAGTAATATTCGGCATGCTAATTACATTGCCGATTGCCAAATTGCATTATCTCTTATAGTTTATGAGATATGGACTATCGATAATTTACACCTTAGGCTCTGCTTCTAACTTGGGCCCAAATTGTAAAATGGTCTTATCTATTGGCGATTTCGTTCCAATTCACATTCCAAGTAATATCCGGCATGCTAATTACATTGCCGGTTGCCAAATTGAATTATCTCTTATAGTTTCCGAGATATGGACTATCGATAATTTACACCTTAGGCTCTGCTTCTAACTTGGGCCCAAATTGTAAAATGGTCTTATCTATTGGCGATTTCGTTCCAATTCACATTCCAAGTAATATTCGGCATGCTAATTACATTGCCGGTTGCCAAATTGCATTATATCTTATAGTTTCCGAGATATGGACTATCGATAATTTACACCTTAGGCTCTGCTTCTAACTTGGGCCCAAATTGTAAAATGGTCTTATCTATTGGCGATTTCGTCCCAATTCACATTCCAAGTAATATTCGGCATGCTAATTACATTGCCGGTTGCGAAATTGCATTATATCTTATAGTTTCCGAGATATGGACTATCAATAATTTACACCTTAGGCTCTGCTTCTAACTTGGGCCCAAATTGTAAAATGGCCTTATCTATTGGCGATTTCGTTCCAATTCACATTCCAAGTAATATTCGGCATGCTAATTACATTGCCGGTTGCCAAATTGCATTATCTCTTATAGTTTCCGAGATATGGACTATCGATAATTTACACCTTAGGCTCTGCTTCTAACTTGGTCCCAAATTGTAAAATGGTCTTATCTATTGGGGATTTCGTTCCAATTCACATTCCAAGTAATATTCGGCATGCTAATTACATTGCCGGTTGCCAAATTGCATTATCTCTTATAGTTTCCGAGATATGGACTATCGATAATTTACACCTTAGGCTCTGCTTCTAACTTGGGCCCAAATTGTAAAATGGTCTTATCTATTGGCGATTTCATTCCAATTCACATTCCAAGTAATATTCGGCATGCTAATTACATTGCCGGTTGCCAAATTGCATTATCTCTTATAGTTTCCGAGATATGGACTATCGATAATTTACACCTTAGGCTCTGCTTCTAACTTGGGCCCAAATTGTAAAATGGTCTTATCTATTGGCGATTTCGTTCCAATTCACATTCCAAGTAATATTCGGCATGCTAATTACATTGCCGGTTGCCAAATTGCATTATCTCTTATAGTTTCCGAGATATGGACTATCGATTATTTACACCTTAGGCTCTGCTTCTAACTCGGGCCCAAATTGTAAAATGGTCTTATCTATTGGCGATTTCGTTCCAATTCACAATCCAAGTAATATTCGGCATGCTAATTACATTGCCGGTTGCCAAATTGCATTATCTCTTATAGTTTCCGAGATATAGACTATCGATAATTTACACCTTAGGCTCTGCTTCTAACTTGGGCCCAAATTGTAAAATGGTCTTATTTATTGGCGATTTCGTTCCAATTCACATTCCAAGTAATATTCGGCATGCTAATTACATTGCCGGTTGCCAAATTGCATTATCTCTTATAGTTTCCGAGATATGGACTATCGATAATTTACACCTTAGGCTCTGCTTCTAACTTGGGCCCAAATTGTAAAATGGTCTTATCTATTGGCGATTTCGTTCCAATTCACATTCCAAGTAATATTCGGCGTGCTAATTACATTGCCGGTTGCCATATTGCATTATCTCTTATAGTTTCCGAGATATGGACTATCGATAATTTACATCTTAGGCTCTGCTTCTAACTTGGGCCCAAATTGTAAAATCGTCTTATCTATTGGCGATTTCGTTCCAATTCACATTCCAAGTAATATTCGGCATGCTAATTACATTGCCGGTTGCCAAATTGCATTATCTCTTATAGTTTCCGAGATATGGACTATCGATAATTTACACCTTAGGCTCTGCTTCTAACTTGGGCCCAAATTGTAAAATGGTCTTATCTATTGGCGTTTTCTTTCCAATTCACATTCCAAGTAATATTCGGCATGCTAATTACACTGCCGGTTGCCAAATTGCATTATCTCTTATAGTTTCCGAGATATGGACTATCGATAATTTACACCTTAGGCTCTGCTTCTAACTTGGGCCCAAATTGTAAAATGGTCTTCTCTATTGGCGATTTCGTTCCAATTCACATTCCAAGTAATATTCGGCATGCTAATTACATTGCCGGTTGCCAAATTGCATTATCTCTTATAGTTTCCGAGATATGGACTATCGATAATTTACACCTTAGGCTCTGCTTCTAACTTGGGCCCAAATTGTAAAATGGTCTTCTCTATTGGCGATTTCGTTCCAATTCACATTCCAAGTAATATTCGGCATGCTAGTTACATTGCCGGTTGCCAAATTGCATTATCTCTTATAGTTTCCGAGATATGGACTATCGATAATTTACACCTTAGGCTCTGCTTCTAACTTGGGCCCAAATTGTAAAATGGTCTTCTCTATTGGCGATTTCGTTCCAATTCACATTCCAAGTAATATTCGGCATGCTAATTACATTGCCGGTTGCCAAATTGCATTATCTTTTATAGTTTCCGAGATATGGACTATCGATAATTTACACCTTAGGCTTCTGCTTCTAACTTGGGCCCAAATTGTAAAATCGTCTTATCTATTGGCGATTTCGTTCCAATTCACATTCCAAGTAATATTCGGCATGCTAATTACATTGCCGGTTGCCAAATTGCATTATCTCTTATAGTTTCCGAGATATGGACTATCGGTAATTTACACCTTAGGCTCTGCTTCTAACTTGGGCCCAAATTGTAAAATGGTCTTATCTATTGGCGATTTCGTTCCAATTCACATTCCAAGTAATATCCGGCATGCTAATTACATTGCCGGTTGCCAAATTGAATTATCTCTTATAGTTTCCGAGATATGGACTATCGATAATTTACACCTTAGGCTCTGCTTCTAACTCGGGCCCAAATTGTAAAATGGTCTTATCTATTGGCGATTTCGTTCCAATTCACATTCCAAGTAATATTCGGCATGCTAATTACATTGCCGGTTGCCAAATTGCATTATCTCTTATAGTTTCCGAGATATGGACTATCGATAATTTACACCTTAGGCTCTGCTTCTAACTTGGGCCCAAATTGTAAAATGGTCTTATTTATTGGCGATTTCGTTCCAATTCACATTCCAAGTAATATTCGGCATGCTAATTACATTGCCGGTTGCCAAATTGCATTATCTCTTATACTTTCCGAGATATGGACTATCGATAATTTACACCTTAGGCTCTGCTTCTAACTTGGGCCCAAATTGTAAAATGGTCTTATCTATTGGCGATTTCGTTCCAATTCACATTCCAAGTAATATCCGGCATGCTAATTACATTGCCGGTTGCCAAATTGAATTATCTCTTATAGTTTCCGAGATATGGACTATCGATAATTTACACCTTAGGCTCTGCTTCTAACTTGGGCCCAAATTGTAAAATGGTCTTACCTATTGGCGATTTCGTTCCAATTCACATTCCAAGTAATATTGGGCATGCTAATTACATTGCCGGTTGCCATATTGCATTATCTCTTATAGTTTCCGAGATATGGACTATCGATAATTTACATCTTAGGCTCTGCTTCTAACTTGGGCCCAAATTGTAAAATCGTCTTATCTATTGGCGATTTCGTTCCAATTCACATTCCAAGTAATATTCGGCATGCTAATTACATTGCCGGTTGCCAAATTGCATTATCTCTTATAGTTTCCGAGATATGGACTATCGATAATTTACACCTTAGGCTCTGCTTCTAACTTGGGCCCAAATTATAAAATGGTCTTCTCTATTGGCGATTTCGTTCCAATTCACATTCCAAGTAATATTCGGCATGCTAATTACATTGCCGGTTGCCAAATTGCATTATCTCTTATAGTTTCCGAGATATGGACTATCGATAATTTACACCTTAGGCTCTGCTTCTAACTTGGGCCCAAATTGTAAAATGGTCTTCTCTATTGGCGATTTCGTTCCAATTCACATTCCAAGTAATATTCGGCATGCTAGTTACATTGCCGGTTGCCAAATTGCATTATCTCTTATAGTTTCCGAGATATGGACTATCGATAATTTACACCTTAGGCTCTGCTTCTAACTTGGGCCCAAATTGTAAAATGGTCTTCTCTATTGGCGATTTCGTTCCAATTCACATTCCAAGTAATATTCGGCATGCTAATTACATTGCCGGTTGCCAAATTGCATTATCTTTTATAGTTTCCGAGATATGGACTATCGATAATTTACACCTTAGGCTCTGCTTCTAACTTGGGCCCAAATTGTAAAATCGTCTTATCTATTGGCGATTTCGTTCCAATTCACATTCCAAGTAATATTCGGCATGCTAATTACATTGCCGGTTGCCAAATTGCATTATCTCTTATAGTTTCCGAGATATGGACTATCGGTAATTTACACCTTAGGCTCTGCTTCTAACTTGGGCCCAAATTGTAAAATGGTCTTATCTATTGGCGATTTCGTTCCAATTCACATTCCAAGTAATATCCGGCATGCTAATTACATTGCCGGTTGCCAAATTGAATTATCTCTTATAGTTTCCGAGATATGGACTATCGATAATTTACACCTTAGGCTCTGCTTCTAACTTGGGCCCAAATTGTAAAATGGTCTTACCTATTGGCGATTTCGTTCCAATTCACATTCCAAGTAATATTCGGCATGCTAATTACATTGCCGGTTGCCAAATTGCATTATCTCTTATAGTTTCCGAGATATGGACTATCGATAATTTACACCTTAGGCTCTGCTTCTAACTTGGGCCCAAATTGTAAAATGGTCTTATCTATTGGCGATTTCGTTCCAATTCACATTCCAAGTAATATTCGGCGTGCTAATTACATTGCCGGTTGCCATATTGCATTATCTCTTATAGTTTCCGAGATATGGACTATCGATAATTTACATCTTAGGCTCTGCTTCTAACTTGGGCCCAAATTATAAAATCGTCTTATCTATTGGCGATTTCGTTCCAATTCACATTCCAAGTAATATTCGGCATGCTAATTACATTGCCGGTTGCCAAATTGCATTATCTCTTATAGTTTATGAGATATGGACTATCGATAATTTACACCTTAGGCTCTGCTTCTAACTTGGGCCCAAATTGTAAAATGGTCTTATCTATTGGCGATTTCGTTCCAATTCACATTCCAAGTAATATTCGGCATGCTAATTACATTGCCGGTTGCCAAATTGCATTATCTCTTATAGTTTCCGAGATATGGACTATCGATAATTTACACCTTAGGCTCTGCTTCTAACTCGGGCCCAAATTGTAAAATGGTCTTATCTATTGTCGATTTCGTTCCAATTCACATTCCAAGTAATATTCGGCATGCTAATTACATTGCCGGTTGCCAAATTGCATTATCTCTTATAGTTTCCGAGATATGGACTATCGATAATTTACACCTTAGGCTCTGCTTCTAACTTGGGCCCAAATTGTAAAATGGTCTTATCTATTGGCGATTTCGTTCCAATTCACATTCCAAGTAATATTCGGCATGCTAATTACATTGCCGGTTGCCAAATTGCATTATCTCTTATATTTTCCGAGATATGGACTATCGATAATTTACACCTTAGGCTCTGCTTCTAACTTGGTCCCAAATTGTAAAATGGTCTTATCTATTGGCGATTTCGTTCCAATTCACATTCCGAGTAATATCCGGCATGCTAATTACATTGCCGGTTGCCAAATTGAATTATCTCTTATAGTTTCCGAGATATGGACTATCGATAATTTACACCTTAGGCTCTGCTTCTAACTTGGGTCCAAATTGTAAAATGGTCTTATCTATTGGCGATTTCGTTCCAATTCACATTCCAAGTAATATTCGGCATGATAATTACATTGCCGGTTGCCAAATTGCATTATCTCTTATAGTTTCCGAGATATGGACTATCGATAATTTACATCTTAGGCTCTGCTTCTAACTTGGGCCCAAATTGTAAAATGGTCTTATCTATAGGCGATTTCGTTCCAATTCACATTCCAAGTAATATTCGGCATGCTAATTACATTGCCGGTTGCCAAATTGCATTATCTCTTATAGTTTCCGAGATATGGACTATCGATAATTTACACCTTAGGCTCTGCTTCTAACTTGGGCCCAAATTGTAAAATGGTCTTATCTATTGGCGATTTCGTCCCAATTCACATTCCAAGTGATATTCGGCATGCTAATTACATTGCCGGTTGCGAAATTGCATTAACTCTTATAGTTTCCGAGATATGGACTATCAATAATTTACACCTTAGGCTCTGCTTCTAACTTGGGCCCAAATTGTAAAATGGTCTTATCTATTGGCGATTTCGTTCCAATTCACATTCCAAGTAATATCCGGCATGCTAATTACATTGCCGGTTGCCAAATTGAATTATCTCTTATAGTTTCCGAGATATGGACTATCGATAATTTACACCTTAGGCTCTGCTTCTAACTTGGGCCCAAATTGTAAAATGGTCTTACCTATTGGCGATTTCGTTCCAATTCACATTCCAAGTAATATTGGGCATGCTAATTACATTGCCGGTTGCCATATTGCATTATCTCTTATAGTTTCCGAGATATGGACTATCGATAATTTACATCTTAGGCTCTGCTTCTAACTTGGGCCCAAATTGTAAAATCGTCTTATCTATTGGCGATTTCGTTCCAATTCACATTCCAAGTAATATTCGGCATGCTAATTACATTGCCGGTTGCCAAATTGCATTATCTCTTATAGTTTCCGAGATATGGACTATCGATAATTTACACCTTAGGCTCTGCTTCTAACTTGGGCCCAAATTATAAAATGGTCTTGTCTATTGGCGATTTCGTTCCAATTCACATTCCAAGTAATATTCGGCATGCTAATTACATTGCCGGTTGCCAAATTGCATTATCTCTTATAGTTTCCGAGATATGGACTATCGATAATTTACACCTTAGGCTCTGCTTCTAACTTGGGCCCAAATTGTAAAATGGTCTTCTCTATTGGCGATTTCGTTCCAATTCACATTCCAAGTAATATTCGGCATGCTAGTTACATTGCCGGTTGCCAAATTGCATTATCTCTTATAGTTTCCGAGATATGGACTATCGATAATTTACACCTTAGGCTCTGCTTCTAACTTGGGCCCAAATTGTAAAATGGTCTTCTCTATTGGCGATTTCGTTCCAATTCACATTCCAAGTAATATTCGGCATGCTAATTACATTGCCGGTTGCCAAATTGCATTATCTTTTATAGTTTCCGAGATATGGACTATCGATAATTTACACCTTAGGCTCTGCTTCTAACTTGGGCCCAAATTGTAAAATCGTCTTATCTATTGGCGATTTCGTTCCAATTCACATTCCAAGTAATATTCGGCATGCTAATTACATTGCCGGTTGCCAAATTGCATTATCTCTTATAGTTTCCGAGATATGGACTATCGGTAATTTACACCTTAGGCTCTGCTTCTAACTTGGGCCCAAATTGTAAAATGGTCTTATCTATTGGCGATTTCGTTCCAATTCACATTCCAAGTAATATCCGGCATGCTAATTACATTGCCGGTTGCCAAATTGAATTATCTCTTATAGTTTCCGAGATATGGACTATCGATAATTTACACCTTAGGCTCTGCTTCTAACTTGGGCCCAAATTGTAAAATGGTCTTACCTATTGGCGATTTCGTTCCAATTCACATTCCAAGTAATATTCGGCATGCTAATTACATTGCCGGTTGCCAAATTGCATTATCTCTTATAGTTTCCGAGATATGGACTATCGATAATTTACACCTTAGGCTCTGCTTCTAACTTGGGCCCAAATTGTAAAATGGTCTTATCTATTGGCGATTTCGTTCCAATTCACATTCCAAGTAATATTCGGCGTGCTAATTACATTGCCGGTTGCCATATTGCATTATCTCTTATAGTTTCCGAGATATGGACTATCGATAATTTACATCTTAGGCTCTGCTTCTAACTTGGGCCCAAATTATAAAATCGTCTTATCTATTGGCGATTTCGTTCCAATTCACATTCCAAGTAATATTCGGCATGCTAATTACATTGCCGGTTGCCAAATTGCATTATCTCTTATAGTTTATGAGATATGGACTATCGATAATTTACACCTTAGGCTCTGCTTCTAACTTGGGCCCAAATTGTAAAATGGTCTTATCTATTGGCGATTTCGTTCCAATTCACATTCCAAGTAATATTCGGCATGCTAATTACATTGCCGGTTGCCAAATTGCATTATCTCTTATAGTTTCCGAGATATGGACTATCGATAATTTACACCTTAGGCTCTGCTTCTAACTCGGGCCCAAATTGTAAAATGGTCTTATCTATTGTCGATTTCGTTCCAATTCACATTCCAAGTAATATTCGGCATGCTAATTACATTGCCGGTTGCCAAATTGCATTATCTCTTATAGTTTCCGAGATATGGACTATCGATAATTTACACCTTAGGCTCTGCTTCTAACTTGGGCCCAAATTGTAAAATGGTCTTATCTATTGGCGATTTCGTTCCAATTCACATTCCAAGTAATATTCGGCATGCTAATTACATTGCCGGTTGCCAAATTGCATTATCTCTTATATTTTCCGAGATATGGACTATCGATAATTTACACCTTAGGCTCTGCTTCTAACTTGGTCCCAAATTGTAAAATGGTCTTATCTATTGGCGATTTCGTTCCAATTCACATTCCGAGTAATATCCGGCATGCTAATTACATTGCCGGTTGCCAAATTGAATTATCTCTTATAGTTTCCGAGATATGGACTATCGATAATTTACACCTTAGGCTCTGCTTCTAACTTGGGTCCAAATTGTAAAATGGTCTTATCTATTGGCGATTTCGTTCCAATTCACATTCCAAGTAATATTCGGCATGATAATTACATTGCCGGTTGCCAAATTGCATTATCTCTTATAGTTTCCGAGATATGGACTATCGATAATTTACATCTTAGGCTCTGCTTCTAACTTGGGCCCAAATTGTAAAATGGTCTTATCTATAGGCGATTTCGTTCCAATTCACATTCCAAGTAATATTCGGCATGCTAATTACATTGCCGGTTGCCAAATTGCATTATCTCTTATAGTTTCCGAGATATGGACTATCGATAATTTACACCTTAGGCTCTGCTTCTAACTTGGGCCCAAATTGTAAAATGGTCTTATCTATTGGCGATTTCGTCCCAATTCACATTCCAAGTGATATTCGGCATGCTAATTACATTGCCGGTTGCGAAATTGCATTAACTCTTATAGTTTCCGAGATATGGACTATCAATAATTTACACCTTAGGCTCTGCTTCTAACTTGGGCCCAAATTGTAAAATGGTCTTATCTATTGGCGATTTCGTTCCAATTCACATTCCAAGTAATTTTCGGCATGCTAATTACATTGCCGGTTGCCAAATTGCATTATCTCTTATAGTTTCCGAGATATGGACTATCGATAATTTACACCTTAGGCTCTGCTTCTAACTTGGTCCCAAATTGTAAAATGGTCTTATCTATTGGCGATTTCGTTCCAATTCACATTCCAAGTAATATCCGGCATGCTAATTACATTGCCGGTTGCCAAATTGAATTATCTCTTATAGTTTCCGAGATATGGACTATCGATAATTTACACCTTAGGCTCTGCTTCTAACTTGGGCCCAAATTGTAAAATGGTCTTATCTATTGGCGATTTCGTTCCAATTCACATTCCAAGTAATATTCGGCGTGCTAATTACATTGCCGGTTGCCATATTGCATTATCTCTTATAGTTTCCGAGATATGGACTATCGATAATTTACATCTTAGGCTCTGCTTCTAACTTGGGCCCAAATTGTAAAATCGTCTTATCTATTGGCGATTTCGTTCCAATTCACATTCCAAGTAATATTCGGCATGCTAATTACATTGCCGGTTGCCAAATTGCATTATCTCTTATAGTTTATGAGATATGGACTATCGATAATTTACACCTTAGGCTCTGCTTCTAACTTGGGCCCAAATTGTAAAATGGTCTTATCTATTGGCGATTTCGTTCCAATTCACATTCCAAGTAATATTCGGCATGCTAATTACATTGCCGGTTGCCAAATTGCATTATCTCTTATAGTTTCCGAGATATGGACTATCGATAATTTACACCTTAGGCTCTGCTTCTAACTCGGGCCCAAATTGTAAAATGGTCTTATCTATTGTCGATTTCGTTCCAATTCACATTCCAAGTAATATTCGGCATGCTAATTACATTGCCGGTTGCCAAATTGCATTATCTCTTATATTTTCCGAGATATGGACTATCGATAATTTACACCTTAGGCTCTGCTTCTAACTTGGTCCCAAATTGTAAAATGGTCTTATCTATTGGCGATTTCGTTCCAATTCACATTCCAAGTAATATCCGGCATGCTAATTACATTGCCGGTTGCCAAATTGAATTATCTCTTATAGTTTCCGAGATATGGACTATCGATAATTTACACCTTAGGCTCTGCTTCTAACTTGGGTCCAAATTGTAAAATGGTCTTATCTATTGGCGATTTCGTTCCAATTCACATTCCAAGTAATATTCGGCATGCTAATTACATTGCCGGTTGCCAAATTGCATTATCTCTTATAGTTTCCGAGATATGGACTATCGATAATTTACATCTTAGGCTCTGCTTCTAACTTGGGCCCAAATTGTAAAATGGTCTTATCTATTGGCGATTTCGTTCCAATTCACATTCCAAGTAATATTCGGCATGCTAATTACATTGCCGGTTGCCAAATTGCATTATCTCTTATAGTTTCCGAGATATGGACTATCGATAATTTACACCTTAGGCTCTGCTTCTAACTTGGGCCCAAATTGTAAAATGGTCTTATCTATTGGCGATTTCGTTCCAATTCACATTCCAAGTAATATTCGGCATGCTAATTACGTTGCCGATTGCCAAATTGCATTATCTCTTATAGTTTCCGAGATATGGACTATCGATAATTTACACCTTAGGCTCTGCTTCTAACTTGGTCCCAAATTGTAAAATGGTCTTATCTATTGGCGATTTCGTTCCAATTCACATTCCAAGTAATATCCGGCATGCTAATTACATTGCCGGTTGCCAAATTGAATTATCTCTTATAGTTTCCGAGATATGGACTATCGATAATTTACACCTTAGGCTCTGCTTCTAACTTGGGCCCAAATTGTAAAATGGTCTTATCTATTGGCGATTTCGTTCCAATTCACATTCCAAGTAATATTCGGCGTGCTAATTACATTGCCGGTTGCCATATTGCATTATCTCTTATAGTTTCCGAGATATGGACTATCGATAATTTACATCTTAGGCTCTGCTTCTAACTTGGGCCCAAATTGTAAAATCGTCTTATCTATTGGCGATTTCGTTCCAATTCACATTCCAAGTAATATTCGGCATGCTAATTACATTGCCGGTTGCCAAATTGCATTATCTCTTATAGTTTATGAGATATGGACTATCGATAATTTACACCTTAGGCTCTGCTTCTAACTTGGGCCCAAATTGTAAAATGGTCTTATCTATTGGCGATTTCGTTCCAATTCACATTCCAAGTAATATTCGGCATGCTAATTACATTGCCGGTTGCCAAATTGCATTATCTCTTATAGTTTCCGAGATATGGACTATCGATAATTTACACCTTAGGCTCTGCTTCTAACTCGGGCCCAAATTGTAAAATGGTCTTATCTATTGTCGATTTCGTTCCAATTCACATTCCAAGTAATATTCGGCATGCTAATTACATTGCCGGTTGCCAAATTGCATTATCTCTTATAGTTTCCGAGATATGGACTATCGATAATTTACACCTTAGGCTCTGCTTCTAACTTGGGCCCAAATTGTAAAATGGTCTTATCTATTGGCGATTTCGTTCCAATTCACATTCCAAGTAATATTCGGCATGCTAATTACATTGCCGGTTGCCAAATTGCATTATCTCTTATATTTTCCGAGATATGGACTATCGATAATTTACACCTTAGGCTCTGCTTCTAACTTGGTCCCAAATTGTAAAATGGTCTTATCTATTGGCGATTTCGTTCCAATTCACATTCCAAGTAATATCCGGCATGCTAATTACATTGCCGGTTGCCAAATTGAATTATCTCTTATAGTTTCCGAGATATGGACTATCGATAATTTACACCTTATGCTCTGCTTCTAACTTGGGTCCAAATTGTAAAATGGTCTTATCTATTGGCGATTTCGTTCCAATTCACATTCCAAGTAATATTCGGCATGCTAATTACATTGCCGGTTGCCAAATTGCATTATCTCTTATAGTTTCCGAGATATGGACTATCGATAATTTACATCTTAGGCTCTGCTTCTAACTTGGGCCCAAATTGTAAAATGGTCTTATCTATTGGCGATTTCGTTCCAATTCACATTCCAAGTAATATTCGGCATGCTAATTACATTGCCGGTTGCCAAATTGCATTATCTCTTATAGTTTCCGAGATATGGACTATCGATAATTTACACCTTAGGCTCTGCTTCTAACTTGGGCCCAAATTGTAAAATGGTCTTATCTATTGGCGATTTCGTCCCAATTCACATTCCAAGTGATATTCGGCATGCTAATTACATTGCCGGTTGCGAAATTGCATTAACTCTTATAGTTTCCGAGATATGGACTATCAATAATTTACACCTTAGGCTCTGCTTCTAACTTGGGCCCAAATTGTAAAATGGTCTTATCTATTGGCGATTTCGTTCCAATTCACATTCCAAGTAATTTTCGGCATGCTAATTACATTGCCGGTTGCCAAATTGCATTATCTCTTATAGTTTCCGAGATATGGACTATCGATAATTTACACCTTAGGCTCTGCTTCTAACTTGGGCCCAAATTGTAAAATGGTCTTATCTATTGGCGATTTCGTTCCAATTCACATTCCAAGTAATATTCGGCATGCTAATTACATTGCCGGTTGCCAAATTGCATTATCTCTTATAGTTTCCGAGATATGGACTATCGATAATTTACACCTTAGGCTCTGCTTCTAACTTGGGCCCAAATTGTAAAATGGTCTTATCTATTGGCGATTTCGTTCCAATTCACATTCCAAGTAATATTCGGCATGCTAATTACATTGCCGGTTGCCAAATTGCATTATCTCTTATAGTTTCCGAGATATGGACTATCGATAATTTACACCTTAGGCTCTGCTTCTAACTTGGGCCCAAATTGTAAAATGGTCTTATCTATTGGCGTTTTCTTTCCAATTCACATTCCAAGTAATATTCGGCATGCTAATTACACTGCCGGTTGCCAAATTGCATTATCTCTTATAGTTTCCGAGATATGGACTATCGATAATTTACACCTTGGGCTCTGCTTCTAACTTGGGCCCAAATTGTAAAATGGTCTTCTCTATTGGCGATTTCGTTCCAATTCACATTCCAAGTAATATTCGGCATGCTAATTACATTGCCGGTTGCCAAATTGCATTATCTCTTATAGTTTCCGAGATATGGACTATCGATAATTTACACCTTAGGCTCTGCTTCTAACTTGGGCCCAAATTGTAAAATGGTCTTCTCTATTGGCGATTTCGTTCCAATTCACATTCCAAGTAATATTCGGCATGCTAATTACACTGCCGGTTGCCAAATTGCATTATCTCTTATAGTTTCCGAGATATGGACTATCGATAATTTACACCTTAGGCTCTGCTTCTAACTTGGGCCCAAATTGTAAAATGGTCTTCTCTATTGGCGATTTCGTTCCAATTCACATTCCAAGTAATATTCGGCATGCTAATTACATTGCCGGTTGCCAAATTGCATTATCTCTTATAGTTTCCGAGATATGGACTATCGATAATTTACACCTTAGGCTCTGCTTCTAACTTGGGCCCAAATTGTAAAATGGTCTTCTCTATTGGCGATTTCGTTCTAATTCACATTCCAAGTAATATTCGGCATGCTAATTACATTGCCGGTTGCCAAATTGCATTATCTCTTATAGTTTCCGAGATATGGACTATCGATAATTTACACCTTAGGCTCTGCTTCTAACTTGGGCCCAAATTGTAAAATGGTCTTCTCTATTGGCGATTTCGTTCCAATTCACATTCCAAGTAATATTCGGCATGCTAATTACATTGCCGGTTGCCAAATTGCATTATCTTTTATAGTTTCCGAGATATGGACTATCGATAATTTACACCTTAGGCTCTGCTTCTAACTTGTGCCCAAATTGTAAAATCGTCTTATCTATTGGCGATTTCGTTCCAATTCACATTCCAAGTAATATTCGGCATGCTAATTACATTGCCGGTTGCCAAATTGCATTATCTCTTATAGTTTCCGAGATATGGACTATCGGTAATTTACACCTTAGGCTCTGCTTCTAACTTGGGCCCAAATTGTAAAATGGTCTTATCTATTGGCGATTTCGTTCCAATTCACATTCCAAGTAATATCCGGCATGCTAATTACATTGCCGGTTGCCAAATTGAATTATCTCTTATAGTTTCCGAGATATGGACTATCGATAATTTACACCTTAGGCTCTGCTTCTAACTTGGGCCCAAATTGTAAAATGGTCTTACCTATTGGCGATTTCGTTCCAATTCACATTCCAAGTAATATTCGGCATGCTAATTACATTGCCGGTTGCCAAATTGCATTATCTCTTATAGTTTCCGAGATATGGACTATCGATAATTTACACCTTAGGCTCTGCTTCTAACTTGGGCCCAAATTGTAAAATGGTCTTATCTATTGGCGATTTCGTTCCAATTCACATTCCAAGTAATATTCGGCGTGCTAATTACATTGCCGGTTGCCATATTGCATTATCTCTTATAGTTTCCGAGATATGGACTATCGATAATTTACATCTTAGGCTCTGCTTCTAACTTGGGCCCAAATTGTAAAATCGTCTTATCTATTGGCGATTTCGTTCCAATTCACATTCCAAGTAATATTCGGCATGCTAATTACATTGCCGATTGCCAAATTGCATTATCTCTTATAGTTTATGAGATATGGACTATCGATAATTTACACCTTAGGCTCTGCTTCTAACTTGGGCCCAAATTGTAAAATGGTCTTATCTATTGGCGATTTCGTTCCAATTCACATTCCAAGTAATATCCGGCATGCTAATTACATTGCCGGTTGCCAAATTGAATTATCTCTTATAGTTTCCGAGATATGGACTATCGATAATTTACACCTTAGGCTCTGCTTCTAACTTGGGCCCAAATTGTAAAATGGTCTTATCTATTGGCGATTTCGTTCCAATTCACATTCCAAGTAATATTCGGCATGCTAATTACATTGCCGGTTGCCAAATTGCATTATCTCTTATAGTTTCCGAGATATGGACTATCGATAATTTACACCTTAGGCTCTGCTTCTAACTTGGGCCCAAATTGTAAAATGGTCTTATCTATTGGCGATTTCGTCCCAATTCACATTCCAAGTAATATTCGGCATGCTAATTACATTGCCGGTTGCGAAATTGCATTATATCTTATAGTTTCCGAGATATGGACTATCAATAATTTACACCTTAGGCTCTGCTTCTAACTTGGGCCCAAATTGTAAAATGGCCTTATCTATTGGCGATTTCGTTCCAATTCACATTCCAAGTAATATTCGGCATGCTAATTACATTGCCGGTTGCCAAATTGCATTATCTCTTATAGTTTCCGAGATATGGACTATCGATAATTTACACCTTAGGCTCTGCTTCTAACTTGGTCCCAAATTGTAAAATGGTCTTATCTATTGGCGATTTCGTTCCAATTCACATTCCAAGTAATATTCGGCATGCTAATTACATTGCCGGTTGCCAAATTTCATTATCTCTTATAGTTTCCGAGATATGGACTATCGATAATTTACACCTTAGGCTCTGCTTCTAACTTGGGCCCAAATTGTAAAATGGTCTTATCTATTGGCGATTTCATTCCAATTCACATTCCAAGTAATATTCGGCATGCTAATTACATTGCCGGTTGCCAAATTGCATTATCTCTTATAGTTTCCGAGATATGGACTATCGATAATTTACACCTTAGGCTCTGCTTCTAACTTGGGCCCAAATTGTAAAATGGTCTTATCTATTGGCGATTTCGTTCCAATTCACATTCCAAGTAATATTCGGCATGCTAATTACATTGCCGGTTGCCAAATTGCATTATCTCTTATAGTTTCCGAGATATGGACTATCGATAATTTACACCTTAGGCTCTGCTTCTAACTCGGGCCCAAATTGTAAAATGGTCTTATCTATTGGCGATTTCGTTCCAATTCACATTCCAAGTAATATTCGGCATGCTAATTACATTGCCGGTTGCCAAATTGCATTATCTCTTATAGTTTCCGAGATATGGACTATCGATAATTTACACCTTAGGCTCTGCTTCTAACTTGGGCCCAAATTGTAAAATGGTCTTATTTATTGGCGATTTCGTTCCAATTCACATTCCAAGTAATATTCGGCATGCTAATTACATTGCCGGTTGCCAAATTGCATTATCTCTTATACTTTCCGAGATATGGACTATCGATAATTTACACCTTAGGCTCTGCTTCTAACTTGGGCCCAAATTGTAAAATGGTCTTATCTATTGGCGATTTCGTTCCAATTCACATTCCAAGTAATATCCGGCATGCTAATTACATTGCCGGTTGCCAAATTGAATTATCTCTTATAGTTTCCGAGATATGGACTATCGATAATTTACACCTTAGGCTCTGCTTCTAACTTGGGCCCAAATTGTAAAATGGTCTTACCTATTGGCGATTTCGTTCCAATTCACATTCCAAGTAATATTCGGCATGCTAATTACATTGCCGGTTGCCAAATTGCATTATCTCTTATAGTTTCCGAGATATGGACTATCGATAATTTACACCTTAGGCTCTGCTTCTAACTTGGGCCCAAATTGTAAAATGGTCTTATCTATTGGCGATTTCGTTCCAATTCACATTCCAAGTAATATTCGGCGTGCTAATTACATTGCCGGTTGCCAAATTGCATTATCTCTTATAGTTTATGAGATATGGACTATCGATAATTTACACCTTAGGCTCTGCTTCTAACTTGGGCCCAAATTGTAAAATGGTCTTATCTATTGGCGATTTCGTTCCAATTCACATTCCAAGTAATATCCGGCATGCTAATTACATTGCCGGTTGCCAAATTGAATTATCTCTTATAGTTTCCGAGATATGGACTATCGATAATTTACACCTTAGGCTCTGCTTCTAACTTGGGCCCAAATTGTAAAATGGTCTTATCTATTGGCGATTTCGTTCCAATTCACATTCCAAGTAATATTCGGCATGCTAATTACATTGCCGGTTGCCAAATTGCATTATCTCTTATAGTTTCCGAGATATGGACTATCGATAATTTACATCTTAGGCTCTGCTTCTAACTTGGGCCCAAATTGTAAAATGGTCTTATCTATTGGCGATTTCGTTCCAATTCACATTCCAAGTAATATTCGGCATGCTAATTACATTGCCGGTTGCCAAATTGCATTATCTCTTATAGTTTCCGAGATATGGACTATCGATAATTTACACCTTAGGCTCTGCTTCTAACTTGGGCCCAAATTGTAAAATGGTCTTCTCTATTGGCGATTTCGTTCCAATTCACATTCCAAGTAATATTCGGCATGCTAATTACATTGCCGGTTGCCAAATTGCATTATCTTTTATAGTTTCCGAGATATGGACTATCGATAATTTACACCTTAGGCTCTGCTTCTAAATTGTGCCCAAATTGTAAAATCGTCTTATCTATTGGCGATTTCGTTCCAATTCACATTCCAAGTAATATTCGGCATGCTAATTACATTGCCGGTTGCCAAATTGCATTATCTCTTATAGTTTCCGAGATATGGACTATCGGTAATTTACACCTTAGGCTCTGCTTCTAACTTGGGCCCAAATTGTAAAATGGTCTTATCTATTGGCGATTTCGTTCCAATTCACATTCCAAGTAATATCCGGCATGCTAAGTACATTGCCGGTTGCCAAATTGAATTATCTCTTATAGTTTCCGAGATATGGACTATCGATAATTTACACCTTAGGCTCTGCTTCTAACTTGGGCCCAAATTGTAAAATGGTCTTACCTATTGGCGATTTCGTTCCAATTCACATTCCAAGTAATATTCGGCATGCTAATTACATTGCCGGTTGCCAAATTGCATTATCTCTTATAGTTTCCGAGATATGGACTATCGATAATTTACACCTTAGGCTCTGCTTCTAACTTGGGCCCAAATTGTAAAATGGTCTTATCTATTGGCGATTTCGTTCCAATTCACATTCCAAGTAATATTCGGCGTGCTAATTACATTGCCGGTTGCCATATTGCATTATCTCTTATAGTTTCCGAGATATGGACTATCGATAATTTACATCTTAGGCTCTGCTTCTAACTTGGGCCCAAATTGTAAAATCGTCTTATCTATTGGCGATTTCGTTCCAATTCACATTCCAAGTAATATTCGGCATGCTAATTACATTGCCGGTTGCCAAATTGCATTATCTCTTATAGTTTATGAGATATGGACTATCGATAATTTACACCTTAGGCTCTGCTTCTAACTTGGGCCCAAATTGTAAAATGGTCTTATCTATTGGCGATTTCGTTCCAATTCACATTCCAAGTAATATCCGGCATGCTAATTACATTGCCGGTTGCCAAATTGAATTATCTCTTATAGTTTCCGAGATATGGACTATCGATAATTTACACCTTAGGCTCTGCTTCTAACTTGGGCCCAAATTGTAAAATGGTCTTATCTATTGGCGATTTCGTTCCAATTCACATTCCAAGTAATATTCGGCATGCTAATTACATTGCCGGTTGCCAAATTGCATTATCTCTTATAGTTTCCGAGATATGGACTATCGATAATTTACACCTTAGGCTCTGCTTCTAACTTGGGCCCAAATTGTAAAATGGTCTTATCTATTGGCGATTTCGTCCCAATTCACATTCCAAGTAATATTCGGCATGCTAATTACATTGCCGGTTGCGAAATTGCATTATATCTTATAGTTTCCGAGATATGGACTATCAATAATTTACACCTTAGGCTCTGCTTCTAACTTGGGCCCAAATTGTAAAATGGCCTTATCTATTGGCGATTTCGTTCCAATTCACATTCCAAGTAATATTCGGCATGCTAATTACATTGCCGGTTGCCAAATTGCATTATCTCTTATAGTTTCCGAGATATGGACTATCGATAATTTACACCTTAGGCTCTGCTTCTAACTTGGGCCCAAATTGTAAAATGGTCTTATCTATTGGCGATTTCGTTCCAATTCACATTCCAAGTAATATCCGGCATGCTAATTACATTGCCGGTTGCCAAATTGAATTATCTCTTATAGTTTCCGAGATATGGACTATCGATAATTTACACCTCAGGCTCTGCTTCTAACTTGGGCCCAAATTGTAAAATGGTCTTACCTATTGGCGATTTCGTTCCAATTCACATTCCAAGTAATATTCGGCATGCTAATTACATTGCCGGTTGCCAAATTGCATTATCTCTTATAGTTTCCGAGATATGGACTATCGATAATTTACACCTTAGGCTCTGCTTCTAACTTGGGCCCAAATTGTAAAATGGTCTTATCTATTGGCGATTTCGTTCCAATTCACATTCCAAGTAATATTCGGCGTGCTAATTACATTGCCGGTTGCCATATTGCATTATCTCTTATAGTTTCCGAGATATGGACTATCGATAATTTACATCTTAGGCTCTGCTTCTAACTTGGGCCCAAATTGTAAAATCGTCTTATCTATTGGCGATTTCGTTCCAATTCACATTCCAAGTAATATTCGGCATGCTAATTACATTGCCGGTTGCCAAATTGCATTATCTCTTATAGTTTATGAGATATGGACTATCGATAATTTACACCTTAGGCTCTGCTTCTAACTTGGGCCCAAATTGTAAAATGGTCTTATCTATTGGCGATTTCGTTCCAATTCACATTCCAAGTAATATCCGGCATGCTAATTACATTGCCGGTTGCCAAATTGAATTATCTCTTATAGTTTCCGAGATATGGACTATCGATAATTTACACCTCAGGCTCTGCTTCTAACTTGGGCCCAAATTGTAAAATGG
Source organism: Rhynchophorus ferrugineus (assembly GCF_030347505.1). Lineage (NCBI taxonomy): Eukaryota > Metazoa > Arthropoda > Insecta > Coleoptera > Curculionidae > Rhynchophorus > Rhynchophorus ferrugineus. The sequence goes on from NW_027472580.1 coordinate 66,071,408, forward strand.
TCTTACCTATTGGCGATTTCGTTCCAATTCACATTCCAAGTAATATTCGGCATGCTAATTACATTGCCGGTTGCCAAATTGCATTATCTCTTATAGTTTCCGAGATATGGACTATCGATAATTTACACCTTAGGCTCTGCTTCTAACTTGGGCCCAAATTGTAAAATGGTCTTATCTATTGGCGATTTCGTTCCAATTCACATTCCAAGTAATATTCGGCGTGCTAATTACATTGCCGGTTGCCATATTGCATTATCTCTTATAGTTTCCGAGATATGGACTATCGATAATTTACACCTTAGGCTCTGCTTCTAAATTGTGCCCAAATTGTAAAATCGTCTTATCTATTGGCGATTTCGTTCCAATTCACATTCCAAGTAATATTCGGCATGCTAATTACATTGCCGGTTGCCAAATTGCATTATCTCTTATAGTTTCCGAGATATGGACTATCGGTAATTTACACCTTAGGCTCTGCTTCTAACTTGGGCCCAAATTGTAAAATGGTCTTATCTATTGGCGATTTCGTTCCAATTCACATTCCAAGTAATATCCGGCATGCTAAGTACATTGCCGGTTGCCAAATTGAATTATCTCTTATAGTTTCCGAGATATGGACTATCGATAATTTACACCTTAGGCTCTGCTTCTAACTTGGGCCCAAATTGTAAAATGGTCTTACCTATTGGCGATTTCGTTCCAATTCACATTCCAAGTAATATTCGGCATGCTAATTACATTGCCGGTTGCCAAATTGCATTATCTCTTATAGTTTCCGAGATATGGACTATCGATAATTTACACCTTAGGCTCTGCTTCTAACTTGGGCCCAAATTGTAAAATGGTCTTATCTATTGGCGATTTCGTTCCAATTCACATTCCAAGTAATATTCGGCGTGCTAATTACATTGCCGGTTGCCATATTGCATTATCTCTTATAGTTTCCGAGATATGGACTATCGATAATTTACATCTTAGGCTCTGCTTCTAACTTGGGCCCAAATTGTAAAATCGTCTTATCTATTGGCGATTTCGTTCCAATTCACATTCCAAGTAATATTCGGCATGCTAATTACATTGCCGGTTGCCAAATTGCATTATCTCTTATAGTTTCCGAGATATGGACTATCGATAATTTACATCTTAGGCTCTGCTTCTAACTTGGGCCCAAATTGTAAAATGGTCTTATCTATTGGCGATTTCGTTCCAATTCACATTCCAAGTAATATTCGGCATGCTAATTACATTGCCGGTTGCCAAATTGCATTATCTCTTATAGTTTCCGAGATATGGACTATCGATAATTTACACCTTAGGCTCTGCTTCTAACTTGGGCCCAAATTGTAAAATGGTCTTCTCTATTGGCGATTTCGTTCCAATTCACATTCCAAGTAATATTCGGCATGCTAATTACATTGCCGGTTGCCAAATTGCATTATCTTTTATAGTTTCCGAGATATGGACTATCGATAATTTACACCTTAGGCTCTGCTTCTAAATTGTGCCCAAATTGTAAAATCGTCTTATCTATTGGCGATTTCGTTCCAATTCACATTCCAAGTAATATTCGGCATGCTAATTACATTGCCGGTTGCCAAATTGCATTATCTCTTATAGTTTCCGAGATATGGACTATCGGTAATTTACACCTTAGGCTCTGCTTCTAACTTGGGCCCAAATTGTAAAATGGTCTTATCTATTGGCGATTTCGTTCCAATTCACATTCCAAGTAATATCCGGCATGCTAAGTACATTGCCGGTTGCCAAATTGAATTATCTCTTATAGTTTCCGAGATATGGACTATCGATAATTTACACCTTAGGCTCTGCTTCTAACTTGGGCCCAAATTGTAAAATGGTCTTACCTATTGGCGATTTCGTTCCAATTCACATTCCAAGTAATATTCGGCATGCTAATTACATTGCCGGTTGCCAAATTGCATTATCTCTTATAGTTTCCGAGATATGGACTATCGATAATTTACACCTTAGGCTCTGCTTCTAACTTGGGCCCAAATTGTAAAATGGTCTTATCTATTGGCGATTTCGTTCCAATTCACATTCCAAGTAATATTCGGCGTGCTAATTACATTGCCGGTTGCCATATTGCATTATCTCTTATAGTTTCCGAGATATGGACTATCGATAATTTACATCTTAGGCTCTGCTTCTAACTTGGGCCCAAATTGTAAAATCGTCTTATCTATTGGCGATTTCGTTCCAATTCACATTCCAAGTAATATTCGGCATGCTAATTACATTGCCGGTTGCCAAATTGCATTATCTCTTATAGTTTATGAGATATGGACTATCGATAATTTACACCTTAGGCTCTGCTTCTAACTTGGGCCCAAATTGTAAAATGGTCTTATCTATTGGCGATTTCGTTCCAATTCACATTCCAAGTAATATCCGGCATGCTAATTACATTGCCGGTTGCCAAATTGAATTATCTCTTATAGTTTCCGAGATATGGACTATCGATAATTTACACCTTAGGCTCTGCTTCTAACTTGGGCCCAAATTGTAAAATGGTCTTATCTATTGGCGATTTCGTTCCAATTCACATTCCAAGTAATATTCGGCATGCTAATTACATTGCCGGTTGCCAAATTGCATTATCTCTTATAGTTTCCGAGATATGGACTATCGATAATTTACACCTTAGGCTCTGCTTCTAACTTGGGCCCAAATTGTAAAATGGTCTTATCTATTGGCGATTTCGTCCCAATTCACATTCCAAGTAATATTCGGCATGCTAATTACATTGCCGGTTGCGAAATTGCATTATATCTTATAGTTTCCGAGATATGGACTATCAATAATTTACACCTTAGGCTCTGCTTCTAACTTGGGCCCAAATTGTAAAATGGCCTTATCTATTGGCGATTTCGTTCCAATTCACATTCCAAGTAATATTCGGCATGCTAATTACATTGCCGGTTGCCAAATTGCATTATCTCTTATAGTTTCCGAGATATGGACTATCGATAATTTACACCTTAGGCTCTGCTTCTAACTTGGGCCCAAATTGTAAAATGGTCTTATCTATTGGCGATTTCGTTCCAATTCACATTCCAAGTAATATCCGGCATGCTAATTACATTGCCGGTTGCCAAATTGAATTATCTCTTATAGTTTCCGAGATATGGACTATCGATAATTTACACCTCAGGCTCTGCTTCTAACTTGGGCCCAAATTGTAAAATGGTCTTACCTATTGGCGATTTCGTTCCAATTCACATTCCAAGTAATATTCGGCATGCTAATTACATTGCCGGTTGCCAAATTGCATTATCTCTTATAGTTTCCGAGATATGGACTATCGATAATTTACACCTTAGGCTCTGCTTCTAACTTGGGCCCAAATTGTAAAATGGTCTTATCTATTGGCGATTTCGTTCCAATTCACATTCCAAGTAATATTCGGCGTGCTAATTACATTGCCGGTTGCCATATTGCATTATCTCTTATAGTTTCCGAGATATGGACTATCGATAATTTACATCTTAGGCTCTGCTTCTAACTTGGGCCCAAATTGTAAAATCGTCTTATCTATTGGCGATTTCGTTCCAATTCACATTCCAAGTAATATTCGGCATGCTAATTACATTGCCGGTTGCCAAATTGCATTATCTCTTATAGTTTATGAGATATGGACTATCGATAATTTACACCTTAGGCTCTGCTTCTAACTTGGGCCCAAATTGTAAAATGGTCTTATCTATTGGCGATTTCGTTCCAATTCACATTCCAAGTAATATCCGGCATGCTAATTACATTGCCGGTTGCCAAATTGAATTATCTCTTATAGTTTCCGAGATATGGACTATCGATAATTTACACCTTAGGCTCTGCTTCTAACTTGGGCCCAAATTGTAAAATGGTCTTATCTATTGGCGATTTCGTTCCAATTCACATTCCAAGTAATATTCGGCATGCTAATTACATTGCCGGTTGCCAAATTGCATTATCTCTTATAGTTTCCGAGATATGGACTATCGATAATTTACACCTTAGGCTCTGCTTCTAACTTGGGCCCAAATTGTAAAATGGTCTTATCTATTGGCGATTTCGTTCCAATTCACATTCCAAGTAATATTCGGCATGCTAATTACATTGCCGGTTGCCAAATTGCATTATCTCTTATAGTTTCCGAGATATGGACTATCGATAATTTACACCTTAGGCTCTGCTTCTAACTCGGGCCCAAATTGTAAAATGGTCTTATCTATTGGCGATTTCGTTCCAATTCACACTCCAAGTAATATTCGGCATGCTAATTACATTGCCGGTTGCCAAATTGCATTATCTCTTATAGTTTCCGAGATATGGACTATCGATAATTTACACCTTAGGCTCTGCTTCTAACTTGGGCCCAAATTGTAAAATGGTCTTATCTATTGGCGATTTCGTCCCAATTCACATTCCAAGTGATATTCGGCATGCTAATTACATTGCCGGTTGCGAAATTGCATTAACTCTTATAGTTTCCGAGATATGGACTATCAATAATTTACACCTTAGGCTCTGCTTCTAACTTGGGCCCAAATTGTAAAATGGTCTTATCTATTGGCGATTTCGTTCCAATTCGCATTCCAAGTAATTTTCGGCATGCTAATTACATTGCCGGTTGCCAAATTGCATTATCTCTTATAGTTTCCGAGATATGGACTATCGATAATTTACACCTTAGGCTCTGCTTCTAACTTGGGCCCAAATTGTAAAATGGTCTTATCTATTGGCGATTTCGTTCCAATTCACATTCCAAGTAATATTCGGCATGCTAATTACATTGCCGGTTGCCAAATTGCATTATCTCTTATAGTTTCCGAGATATGGACTATCGATAATTTACACCTTAGGCTCTGCTTCTAACTTGGGCCCAAATTGTAAAATGGTCTTATCTATTGGCGATTTCGTTCCAATTCACATTCCAAGTAATATTCGGCATGCTAATTACATTGCCGGTTGCCATATTGCATTATCTCTTATAGTTTCCGAGATATGGACTATCGATAATTTACATCTTAGGCTCTGCTTCTAACTTGGGCCCAAATTGTAAAATGGTCTTATCTATTGGCGATTTCGTTCCAATTCACATTCCAAGTAATATTCGGCATGCTAATTACATTGCCGGTTGCCAAATTGCATTATCTCTTATAGTTTCCGAGATATGGACTATCGATAATTTACACCTTAGGCTCTGCTTCTAACTTGGGCCCAAATTGTAAAATGGTCTTATCTATTGGCGATTTCGTTCCAATTCACATTCCAAGTAATATTCGGCGTGCTAATTACATTGCCGGTTGCCATATTGCATTATCTCTTATAGTTTCCGAGATATGGACTATCGATAATTTACATCTTAGGCTCTGCTTCTAACTTGGGCCCAAATTGTAAAATCGTCTTATCTATTGGCGATTTCGTTCCAATTCACATTCCAAGTAATATTCGGCATGCTAATTACATTGCCGGTTGCCAAATTGCATTATCTCTTATAGTTTATGAGATATGGACTATCGATAATTTACACCTTAGGCTCTGCTTCTAACTTGGGCCCAAATTGTAAAATGGTCTTATCTATTGGCGATTTCGTTCCAATTCACATTCCAAGTAATATCCGGCATGCTAATTACATTGCCGGTTGCCAAATTGAATTATCTCTTATAGTTTCCGAGATATGGACTATCGATAATTTACACCTTAGGCTCTGCTTCTAACTTGGGCCCATATTGTAAAATGGTCTTATCTATTGGCGATTTCGTTCCAATTCACATTCCAAGTAATATTCGGCATGCTAATTACATTGCCGGTTGCCAAATTGCATTATCTCTTATAGTTTCCGAGATATGGACTATCGATAATTTACACCTTAGGCTCTGCTTCTAACTTGGGCCCAAATTGTAAAATGGTCTTATCTATTGGCGATTTCGTCCCAATTCACATTCCAAGTAATATTCGGCATGCTAATTACATTGCCGGTTGCGAAATTGCATTATATCTTATAGTTTCCGAGATATGGACTATCAATAATTTACACCTTAGGCTCTGCTACTAACTTGGGCCCAAATTGTAAAATGGCCTTATCTATTGGCGATTTCGTTCCAATTCACATTCCAAGTAATATTCGGCATGCTAATTACATTGCCGGTTGCCAAATTGCATTATCTCTTATAGTTTCCGAGATATGGACTATCGATAATTTACATCTTAGGCTCTGCTTCTAACTTGGGCCCAAATTGTAAAATGGTCTTATCTATTGGCGATTTCGTTCCAATTCACATTCCAAGTAATATTCGGCATGCTAATTACATTGCCGGTTGCCAAATTGCATTATCTCTTATAGTTTCCGAGATATGGACTATCGATAATTTACACCTTAGGCTCTGCTTCTAACTCGGGCCCAAATTGTAAAATGGTCTTATCTATTGGCGATTTCGTTCCAATTCACATTCCAAGTAATATTCGGCATGCTAATTACATTGCCGGTTGCCAAATTGCATTATCTCTTATAGTTTCCGAGATATGGACTATCAATAATTTACACCTTAGGCTCTGCTACTAACTTGGGCCCAAATTGTAAAATGGCCTTATCTATTGGCGATTTCGTTCCAATTCACATTCCAAGTAATATTCGGCATGCTAATTACATTGCCGGTTGCCAAATTGCATTATCTCTTATAGTTTCCGAGATATGGACTATCGATAATTTACACCTTAGGCTCTGCTTCTAACTTGATCCCAAATTGTAAAATGGTCTTATCTATTGGCGATTTCGTTCCAATTCACATTCCAAGTAATATTCGGCATGCTAATTACATTGCCGGTTGCCAAATTGCATTATCTCTTATAGTTTCCGAGATATGGACTATCGATAATTTACACCTTCGGCTCTGCTTCTAACTTGGGCCCAAATTGTAAAATGGTCTTATCTATTGGCGATTTCGTTCCAATTCACATTCCAAGTAATATTCGGCATGCTAATTACATTGCCGGTTGCCAAATTGCATTATCTCTTATAGTTTCCGAGATATGGACTATCGATAATTTACACCTTAGGCTCTGCTTCTAACTTGGGCCCAAATTGTAAAATGGTCTTATCTATTGGCGATTTCGTTCCAATTCACATTCCAAGTAATATTCGGCATGCTAATTACATTGCCGGTTGCCAAATTGCATTATCTCTTATAGTTTCCGAGATATGGACTATCGATAATTTACACCTTAGGCTCTGCTTCTAACTCGGGCCCAAATTGTAAAATGGTCTTATCTATTGGCGATTTCGTTCCAATTCACACTCCAAGTAATATTCGGCATGCTAATTACATTGCCGGTTGCCAAATTGCATTATCTCTTATAGTTTCCGAGATATGGACTATCGATAATTTACACCTTAGGCTCTGCTTCTAACTTGGGCCCAAATTGTAAAATGGTCTTATCTATTGGCGATTTCGTCCCAATTCACATTCCAAGTGATATTCGGCATGCTAATTACATTGCCGGTTGCGAAATTGCATTAACTCTTATAGTTTCCGAGATATGGACTATCAATAATTTACACCTTAGGCTCTGCTTCTAACTTGGGCCCAAATTGTAAAATGGTCTTATCTATTGGCGATTTCGTTCCAATTCGCATTCCAAGTAATTTTCGGCATGCTAATTACATTGCCGGTTGCCAAATTGCATTATCTCTTATAGTTTCCGAGATATGGACTATCGATAATTTACACCTTAGGCTCTGCTTCTAACTTGGGCCCAAATTGTAAAATGGTCTTATCTATTGGCGATTTCGTTCCAATTCACATTCCAAGTAATATTCGGCATGCTAATTACATTGCCGGTTGCCAAATTGCATTATCTCTTATAGTTTCCGAGATATGGACTATCGATAATTTACACCTTAGGCTCTGCTTCTAACTTGGGCCCAAATTGTAAAATGGTCTTATCTATTGGCGATTTCGTTCCAATTCACATTCCAAGTAATATTCGGCATGCTAATTACATTGCCGGTTGCCAAATTGCATTATCTCTTATAGTTTCCGAGATATGGACTATCGATAATTTACACCTTAGGCTCTGCTTCTAACTTGGGCCCAAATTGTAAAATGGTCTTATCTATTGGCGTTTTCTTTCCAATTCACATTCCAAGTAATATTCGGCATGCTAATTACACTGCCGGTTGCCAAATTGCATTATCTCTTATAGTTTCCGAGATATGGACTATCGATAATTTACACCTTAGGCTCTGCTTCTAACTTGGGCCCAAATTGTAAAATGGTCTTCTCTATTGGCGATTTCGTTCCTATTCACATTCCAAGTAATATTCGGCATGCTAATTACATTGCCGGTTGCCAAATTGCATTATCTCTTATAGTTTCCGAGATATGGACTATCGATAATTTACACCTTAGGCTCTGCTTCTAACTTGGGCCCAAATTGTAAAATGGTCTTCTCTATTGGCGATTTCGTTCCAATTCACATTCCAAGTAATATTCGGCATGCTAATTACATTGCCGGTTGCCAAATTGCATTATCTCTTATAGTTTCCGAGATATGGACTATCGATAATTTACACCTTAGGCTCTGCTTCTAACTTGGGCCCAAATTGTAAAATGGTCTTATCTATTGGCGATTTCGTTCCAATTCACATTCCAAGTAATATCCGGCATGCTAATTACATTGCCGGTTGCCAAATTGAATTATCTCTTATAGTTTCCGAGATATGGACTATCGATAATTTACACCTTAGGCTCTGCTTCTAACTTGGGCCCAAATTGTAAAATGGTCTTATCTATTGGCGATTTCGTTCCAATTCACATTCCAAGTAATATTCGGCATGCTAATTACATTGCCGGTTGCCAAATTGCATTATCTCTTATAGTTTCCGAGATATGGACTATCGATAATTTACATCTTAGGCTCTGCTTCTAACTTGGGCCCAAATTGTAAAATGGTCTTATCTATTGGCGATTTCGTTCCAATTCACATTCCAAGTAATATTCGGCATGCTAATTACATTGCCGGTTGCCAAATTGCATTATCTCTTATAGTTTCCGAGATATGGACTATCGATAATTTACACCTTAGGCTCTGCTTCTAACTTGGGCCCAAATTGTAAAATGGTCTTATCTATTGGCGATTTCGTCCCAATTCACATTCCAAGTGATATTCGGCATGCTAATTACATTGCCGGTTGCGAAATTGCATTAACTCTTATAGTTTCCGAGATATGGACTATCAATAATTTACACCTTAGGCTCTGCTTCTAACTTGGGCCCAAATTGTAAAATGGTCTTATCTATTGGCGATTTCGTTCCAATTCACATTCCAAGTAATTTTCGGCATGCTAATTACATTGCCGGTTGCCAAATTGCATTATCTCTTATAGTTTCCGAGATATGGACTATCGATAATTTACACCTTAGGCTCTGCTTCTAACTTGGGCCCAAATTGTAAAATGGTCTTATCTATTGGCGATTTCGTTCCAATTCACATTCCAAGTAATATTCGGCATGCTAATTACATTGCCGGTTGCCAAATTGCATTATCTCTTATAGTTTCCGAGATATGGACTATCGATAATTTACACCTTAGGCTCTGCTTCTAACTTGGGCCCAAATTGTAAAATGGTCTTATCTATTGGCGATTTCTTTCCAATTCACATTCCAAGTAATATTCGACATGCTAATTACATTGCCGGTTGCCAAATTGCATTATCTCTTATAGTTTCCGAGATATGGACTATCGATAATTTACACCTTAGGCTCTGCTTCTAACTTGGGCCCAAATTGTAAAATGGTCTTATCTATTGGCGTTTTCTTTCCAATTCACATTCCAAGTAATATTCGGCATGCTAATTACACTGCCGGTTGCCAAATTGCATTATCTCTTATAGTTTCCGAGATATGGACTATCGATAATTTACACCTTAGGCTCTGCTTCTAACTTGGGCCCAAATTGTAAAATGGTCTTCTCTATTGGCGATTTCGTTCCAATTCACATTCCAAGTAATATTCGGCATGCTAATTACATTGCCGGTTGCCAAATTGCATTATCTCTTATAGTTTCCGAGATATGGACTATCGATAATTTACACCTTAGGCTCTGCTTCTAACTTGGGCCCAAATTGTAAAATGGTCTTCTCTATTGGCGATTTCGTTCCAATTCACATTCCAAGTAATATTCGGTATGCTAATTACATTGCCGGTTGCCAAATTGCATTATCTTTTATAGTTTCCGAGATATGGACTATCGATTATTTACACCTTAGGCTCTGCTTCTAACTTGGGCCCAAATTGTAAAATCGTCTTATCTATTGGCGATTTCGTTCCAATTCACATTCCAAGTAATATTCGGCATGCTAATTACATTGCCGGTTGCCAAATTGCATTATCTCTTATAGTTTCCGAGATATGGACTATCGGTAATTTACACCTTAGGCTCTGCTTCTAACTTGGGCCCAAATTGTAAAATGGTCTTATCTATTGGCGATTTCGTACCAATTCACATTCCAAGTAATATCCGGCATGCTAATTACATTGCCGGTTGCCAAATTGAATTATCTCTTATAGTTTCCGAGATATGGACTATCGATAATTTACACCTTAGGCTCTGCTTCTAACTTGGGCCCAAATTGTAAAATGGTCTTACCTATTGGCGATTTCGTTCCAATTCACATTCCAAGTAATATTCGGCATGCTAATTACATTGCCGGTTGCCAAATTGCATTATCTCTTATAGTTTCCGAGATATGGACTATCGATAATTTACACCTTAGGCTCTGCTTCTAACTTGGGCCCAAATTGTAAAATGGTCTTATCTATTGGCGATTTCGTTCCAATTCACATTCCAAGTAATATTCGGCGTGCTAATTACATTGCCGGTTGCCATATTGCATTATCTCTTATAGTTTCCGAGATATGGACTATCGATAATTTACATCTTAGGCTCTGCTTCTAACTTGGGCCCAAATTGTAAAATCGTCTTATCTATTGGCGATTTCGTTCCAATTCACATTCCAAGTAATATTCGGCATGCTAATTATATTGCCGGTTTCCAAATTGCATTATCTCTTATAGTTTATGAGATAAGGACTATCGATAATTTACACCTTAGGCTCTGCTTCTAACTTGGGCCCAAATTGTAAAATGGTCTTATCTATTGGCGATTTCGTTCCAATTCACATTCCAAGTAATATTCGGCATGCTAATTACATTGCCGGTTGCCAAATTGCATTATCTCTTATATTTTCCGAGATATGGACTATCGATAATTTACACCTTAGGCTCTGCTTCTAACTTGGTCCCAAATTGTAAAATGGTCTTATCTATTGGCGATTTCGTACCAATTCACATTCCAAGTAATATTCGGCATGCTAATTACATTGCCGGTTGCCAAATTGCATTATCTTTTATAGTTTCCGAGATATGGACTATCGATTATTTACACCTTAGGCTCTGCTTCTAACTTGGGCCCAAATTGTAAAATGGTCTTATCTATTGGCGATTTCGTTCCAATTCACATTCCAAGTAATATTCGGCATGCTAATTACATTGCCGGTTGCCAAATTGCATTATCTCTTATAGTTTCCGAGATATGGACTATCAATAATTTACACCTTAGGCTCTGCTTCTAACTTGGGCCCAAATTGTAAAATGGTCTTCTCTATTGGCGATTTCGTTCCAATTCACATTCCAAGTAATATTCGGCATGCTAATTACATTGCCGATTGCCAAATTGCATTATCTCTTATAGTTTCCGAGATATGGACTATCGATAATTTACACCTTAGGCTCTGCTTCTAACTTGGGCCCAAATTGTAAAATGGTCTTCTCTATTGGCGATTTCGTTCCAATTCACATTCCAAGTAATATTCGGCATGCTAATTACATTGCCGGTTGCCAAATTGCATTATCTTTTATAGTTTCCGAGATATGGACTATCGATAATTTACACCTTAGGCTCTGCTTCTAACTTGGGCCCAAATTGTAAAATCGTCTTATCTATTGGCGATTTCGTTCCAATTCACATTCCAAGTAATATTCGGCATGCTAATTACATTGCCGGTTGCCAAATTGCATTATCTCTTATAGTTTCCGTGATATGGACTATCGGTAATTTACACCTTAGGCTCTGCTTCTAACTTGGGCCCAAATTGTAAAATGGTCTTATCTATTGGCGATTTCGTTCCAATTCACATTCCAAGTAATATCCGGCATGCTAATTACATTGCCGGTTGCCAAATTGCATTATCTCTTATAGTTTCCGAGATATGGACTATCGATAATTTACACCTTAGGCTCTGCTTCTAACTTGGGCCCAAATTGTAAAATGGTCTTATCTATTGGCGATTTCGTTCCAATTCACATTCCAAGTAATATTCGGCGTGCTAATTACATTGCCGGTTGCCATATTGCATTATCTCTTATAGTTTCCGAGATATGGACTATCGATAATTTACATCTTAGGCTCTGCTTCTAACTTGGGCCCAAATTGTAAAATCGTCTTATCTATTGGCGATTTCGTTCCAATTCACATTCCAAGTAATATTCGGCATGCTAATTACATTGCCGGTTGCCAAATTTCATTATCTCTTATAGTTTATGAGATATGGACTATCGATAATTTACACCTTAGGCTCTGCTTCTAACTTGGGCCCAAATTGTAAAATGGTCTTATCTATTGGCGATTTCGTTCCAATTCACATTCCAAGTAATATCCGGCATGCTAATTACATTGCCGGTTGCCAAATTGAATTATCTCTTATAGTTTCCGAGATATGGACTATCGATAATTTACACCTTAGGCTCTGCTTCTAACTTGGGCCCAAATTGTAAAATGGTCTTATCTATTGGCGATTTCGTTCCAATTCACATTCCAAGTAATATTCGGCATGCTAATTACATTGCCGGTTGCCAAATTGCATTATCTCTTATAGTTTCCGAGATATGGACTATCGATAATTTACATCTTAGGCTCTGCTTCTAACTTGGGCCCAAATTGTAAAATGGTCTTATCTATTGGCGATTTCGTTCCAATTCACATTCCAAGTAATATTCGGCATGCTAATTACATTGCTGGTTGCCAAATTGCATTATCTCTTATAGTTTCCGAGATATGGACTATCGATAATTTACACCTTAGGCTCTGCTTCTAACTTGGGCCCAAATTGTAAAATGGTCTTATCTATTGGCGATTTCGTCCCAATTCACATTCCAAGTAATATTCGGCATGCTAATTACATTGCCGGTTGCGAAATTGCATTATATCTTATAGTTTCCGAGATATGGACTATCAATAATTTACACCTTAGGCTCTGCTACTAACTTGGGCCCAAATTGTAAAATGGCCTTATCTATTGGCGATTTCGTTCCAATTCACATTCCAAGTAATATTCGGCATGCTAATTACATTGCCGGTTGCCAAATTGCATTATCTCTTATAGTTTCCGAGATATGGACTATCGATAATTTACACCTTAGGCTCTGCTTCTAACTTGGTCCCAAATTGTAAAATGGTCTTATCTATTGGCGATTTCGTTCCAATTCACATTCCAAGTAATATTCGGCATGCTAATTACATTGCCGGTTGCCAAATTGCATTATCTCTTATAGTTTCCGAGATATGGACTATCGATAATTTACACCTTAGGCTCTGCTTCTAACTTGGGCCCAAATTGTAAAATGGTCTTATCTATTGGCGATTTCGTTCCAATTCACATTCCAAGTAATATTCGGCATGCTAATTACATTGCCGGTTGCCATATTGCATTATCTCTTATAGTTTCCGAGATATGGACTATCGATAATTTACACCTTAGGCTCTGCTTCTAACTCGGGCCCAAATTGTAAAATGGTCTTATCTATTGGCGATTTCGTTCCAATTCACATTCCAAGTAATATTCGGCATGCTAATTACATTGCCGGTTGCCAAATTGCATTATCTCTTATAGTTTCCGAGATATGGACTATCGATAATTTACACCTTAGGCTCTGCTTCTAACTTGGGCCCAAATTGTAAAATGGTCTTATCTATTGGCGATTTCGTTCCAATTCACATTCCAAGTAATATTCGGCATGCTAATTACATTGCCGGTTGCCAAATTGCATTATCTCTTATACTTTCCGAGATATGGACTATCGATAATTTACACCTTAGGCTCTGCTTCTAACTTGGGCCCAAATTGTAAAATGGTCTTATCTATTGGCGATTTCGTTCCAATTCACATTCCAAGTAATATCCGGCATGCTAATTACATTGCCGGTTGCCAAATTGAATTACCTCTTATAGTTTCCGAGATATGGACTATCGATAATTTACACCTTAGGCTCTGCATCTAACTTGGGCCCAAATTGTAAAATGGTCTTACCTATTGGCGATTTCGTTCCAATTCACATTCCAAGTAATATTCGGCATGCTAATTACATTGCCGGTTGCCAAATTGCATTATCTCTTATAGTTTCCGAGATATGGACTATCGATAATTTACACCTTAGGCTCTGCTTCTAACTTGGGCCCAAATTGTAAAATGGTCTTATCTATTGGCGATTTCGTTCCAATTCACATTCCAAGTAATATTCGGCGTGCTAATTACATTGCCGGTTGCCATATTGCATTATCTCTTATAGTTTCCGAGATATGGACTATCGATAATTTACATCTTAGGCTCTGCTTCTAACTTGGGCCCAAATTGTAAAATCGTCTTATCTATTGGCGATTTCGTTCCAATTCACATTCCAAGTAATATTCGGCATGCTAATTACATTGCCGGTTGCCAAATTGCATTATCTCTTATAGTTTATGAGATATGGACTATCGATAATTTACACCTTAGGCTCTGCTTCTAACTTGGGCCCAAATTGTAAAATGGTCTTATCTATTGGCGATTTCGTTCCAATTCACATTCCAAGTAATATTCGGCATGCTAATTACATTGCCGGTTGCCAAATTGCATTATCTCTTATAGTTTCCGAGATATGGACTATCGATAATTTACACCTTAGGCTCTGCTTCTAACTTGGGCCCAAATTGTAAAATGGTCTTATCTATTGGCGATTTCGTTCCAATTCACATTCCAAGTAATATCCGGCATGCTAATTACATTGCCGGTTGCCAAATTGAATTACCTCTTATAGTTTCCGAGATATGGACTATCGATAATTTACACCTTAGGCTCTGCATCTAACTTGGGCCCAAATTGTAAAATGGTCTTACCTATTGGCGATTTCGTTCCAATTCACATTCCAAGTAATATTCGGCATGCTAATTACATTGCCGGTTGCCAAATTGTATTATCTCTTATAGTTTCCGAGATATGGACCATCGATAATTTACACCTTAGGCTCTGCTTCTAACTTGGGCCCAAATTGTAAAATGGTCTTATCTATTGGCGATTTCGTTCCAATTCACATTCCAAGTAATATTCGGCGTGCTAATTACATTGCCGGTTGCCATATTGCATTATCTCTTATAGTTTCCGAGATATGGACTATCGATAATTTACATCTTAGGCTCTGCTTCTAACTTGGGCCCAAATTGTAAAATCGTCTTATCTATTGGCGATTTCGTTCCAATTCACATTCCAAGTAATATTCGGCATGCTAATTACATTGCCGGTTGCCAAATTGCATTATCTCTTATAGTTTATGAGATATGGACTATCGATAATTTACACCTTAGGCTCTGCTTCTAACTTGGGCCCAAATTGTAAAATGGTCTTATCTATTGGCGATTTCGTTCCAATTCACATTCCAAGTAATATCCGGCATGCTAATTACATTGCCGGTTGCCAAATTGAATTATCTCTTATAGTTTCCGAGATATGGACTATCGATAATTTACACCTTAGCCTCTGCTTCTAACTTGGGCCCAAATTGTAAAATGGTCTTATCTATTGGCGATTTCGTTCCAATTCACATTCCAAGTAATATTCGGCATGCTAATTACATTGCCGGTTGCCAAATTGCATTATCTCTTATAGTTTCCGAGATATGGACTATCGATAATTTACATCTTAGGCTCTGCTTCTAACTTGGGCCCAAATTGTAAAATGGTCTTATCTATTGGCGATTTCGTTCCAATTCACATTCCAAGTAATATTCGGCATGCTAATTACATTGCCGGTTGCCAAATTGCATTATCTCTTATAGTTTCCGAGATATGGACTATCGATAATTTACACCTTAGGCTCTGCTTCTAACTTGGGCCCAAATTGTAAAATGGTCTTATCTATTGGCGATTTCGTCCCAATTCACATTCCAAGTAATATTCGGCATGCTAATTACATTGCCGGTTGCGAAATTGCATTATATCTTATAGTTTCCGAGATATGGACTATCAATAATTTACACCTTAGGCTCTGCTTCTAACTTGGGCCCAAATTGTAAAATGGCCTTATCTATTGGCGATTTCGTTCCAATTCACATTCCAAGTAATATTCGGCATGCTAATTACATTGCCGGTTGCCAAATTGCATTATCTCTTATAGTTTCCGAGA
Organism: Rhynchophorus ferrugineus; assembly: GCF_030347505.1. Classification (NCBI taxonomy): domain Eukaryota; kingdom Metazoa; phylum Arthropoda; class Insecta; order Coleoptera; family Curculionidae; genus Rhynchophorus; species Rhynchophorus ferrugineus. The sequence goes on from NW_027472580.1 coordinate 66,087,906, forward strand.
TATGGACTATCGATAATTTACACCTTAGGCTCTGCTTCTAACTTGGTCCCAAATTGTAAAATGGTCTTATCTATTGGCGATTTCGTTCCAATTCACATTCCAAGTAATATTCGGCATGCTAATTACATTGCCGGTTGCCAAATTGCATTATCTCTTATAGTTTCCGAGATATGGACTATCGATAATTTACACCTTAGGCTCTGCTTCTAACTTGGGCCCAAATTGTAAAATGGTCTTATCTATTGGCGATTTCGTTCCAATTCACATTCCAAGTAATATTCGGCATGCTAATTACATTGCCGGTTGCCAAATTGCATTATCTCTTATAGTTTCCGAGATATGGACTATCGATAATTTACACCTTAGGCTCTGCTTCTAACTTGGGCCCAAATTGTAAAATGGTCTTATCTATTGGCGATTTCGTTCCAATTCACATTCCAAGTAATATTCGGCATGCTAATTACATTGCCGGTTGCCAAATTGCATTATCTCTTATAGTTTCCGAGATATGGACTATCGATAATTTACACCTTAGGCTCTGCTTCTAACTCGGGCCCAAATTGTAAAATGGTCTTATCTATTGGCGATTTCGTTCCAATTCACACTCCAAGTAATATTCGGCATGCTAATTACATTGCCGGTTGCCAAATTGCATTATCTCTTATAGTTTCCGAGATATGGACTATCGATAATTTACACCTTAGGCTCTGCTTCTAACTTGGGCCCAAATTGTAAAATGGTCTTATCTATTGGCGATTTCGTCCCAATTCACATTCCAAGTGATATTCGGCATGCTAATTACATTGCCGGTTGCGAAATTGCATTAACTCTTATAGTTTCCGAGATATGGACTATCAATAATTTACACCTTAGGCTCTGCTTCTAACTTGGGCCCAAATTGTAAAATGGTCTTATCTATTGGCGATTTCGTTCCAATTCACATTCCAAGTAATTTTCGGCATGCTAATTACATTGCCGGTTGCCAAATTGCATTATCTCTTATAGTTTCCGAGATATGGACTATCGATAATTTACACCATAGGCTCTGCTTCTAACTTGGGCCCAAATTGTAAAATGGTCTTATCTATTGGCGATTTCGTTCCAATTCACATTCCAAGTAATATTCGGCATGCTAATTACATTGCCGGTTGCCAAATTGCATTATCTCTTATAGCTTCCGAGATATGGACTATCGATAATTTACACCTTAGGCTCTGCTTCTAACTTGGGCCCAAATTGTAAAATGGTCTTATCTATTGGCGTTTTCTTTCCAATTCACATTCCAAGTAATATTCGGCATGCTAATTACACTGCCGTTTGCCAAATTGCATTATCTCTTATAGTTTCCGAGATATGGACTATCGATAATTTACACCTTAGGCTCTGCTTCTAACTTGGGCCCAAATTGTAAAATGGTCTTCTCTATTGGCGATTTCGTTCCAATTCACATTCCAAGTAATATTCGGCATGCTAATTACATTGCCGGTTGCCAAATTGCATTATCTCTTATAGTTTCCGAGATATGGACTATCGATAATTTACACCTTAGGCTCTGCTTCTAACTTGTGCCCAAATTGTATAATGGTCTTCTCTATTGGCGATTTCGTTCCAATTCACATTCCAAGTAATATTCGGCATGCTAATTACATTGCCGGTTGCCAAATTGCATTATCTCTTATAGTTTCCGAGATATGGACTATCGATAATTTACACCTTAGGCTCTGCTTCTAACTTGGGCCCAAATTGTAAAATGGTCTTCTCTATTGGCGATTTCGTTCCAATTCACATTCCAAGTAATATTCGGCATGCTAATTACATTGCCGGTTGCCAAATTGCATTATCTTTTATAGTTTCCGAGATATGGACTATCGATAATTTACACCTTAGGCTCTGCTTCTAACTTGGGCCCAAATTGTAAAATCGTCTTATCTATTGGCGATTTCGTTCCAATTCACATTCCAAGTAATATTCGGCATGCTAATTACATTGCCGGTTGCCAAATTGCATTATCTCTTATAGTTTCCGAGATATGGACTATCGGTAATTTACACCTTAGGCTCTGCTTCTAACTTGGGCCCAAATTGTAAAATGGTCTTATCTATTGGCGATTTCGTTCCAATTCACATTCCAAGTAATATCCGGCATGCTAATTACATTGCCGGTTGCCAAATTGAATTATCTCTTATAGTTTCCGAGATATGGACTATCGATAATTTACACCTTAGGCTCTGCTTCTAACTTGGGCCCAAATTGTAAAATGGTCTTACCTATTGGCGATTTCGTTCCAATTCACATTCCAAGTAATATTCGGCATGCTAATTACATTGCCGGTTGCCAAATTGCATTATCTCTTATAGTTTCCGAGGTATGGACTATCGATAATTTACACCTTAGGCTCTGCTTCTAACTTGGGCCCAAATTGTAAAATGGTCTTATCTATTGGCGATTTCGTTCCAATTCACATTCCAAGTAATATTCGGCATGCTAATTACATTGCCGGTTGCCAAATTGCATTATCTCTTATAGTTTCCGAGATATGGACTATCGATAATTTACACCTTAGGCTCTGCTTCTAACTTGTGCCCAAATTGTATAATGGTCTTCTCTATTGGCGATTTCGTTCCAATTCACATTCCAAGTAATATTCGGCATGCTAATTACATTGCCGGTTGCCAAATTGCATTATCTCTTATAGTTTCCGAGATATGGACTATCGATAATTTACACCTTAGGCTCTGCTTCTAACTTGGGCCCAAATTGTAAAATGGTCTTCTCTATTGGCGATTTCGTTCCAATTCACATTCCAAGTAATATTCGGCATGCTAATTACATTGCCGGTTGCCAAATTGCATTATCTTTTATAGTTTCCGAGATATGGACTATCGATAATTTACACCTTAGGCTCTGCTTCTAACTTGGGCCCAAATTGTAAAATCGTCTTATCTATTGGCGATTTCGTTCCAATTCACATTCCAAGTAATATTCGGCATGCTAATTACATTGCCGGTTGCCAAATTGCATTATCTCTTATAGTTTCCGAGATATGGACTATCGGTAATTTACACCTTAGGCTCTGCTTCTAACTTGGGCCCAAATTGTAAAATGGTCTTATCTATTGGCGATTTCGTTCCAATTCACATTCCAAGTAATATTCGGCATGCTAATTACATTGCCGGTTGCCAAATTGCATTATCTCTTATAGTTTCCGAGATATGGACTATCGATAATTTACACCTTAGGCTCTGCTTCTAACTTGGGCCCAAATTGTAAAATGGTCTTATCTATTGGCGATTTCGTCCCAATTCACATTCCAAGTAATATTCGGCATGCTAATTACATTGCCGGTTGCGAAATTGCATTATATCTTATAGTTTCCGAGATATGGACTATCAATAATTTACACCTTAGGCTCTGCTTCTAACTTGGGCCCAAATTGTAAAATGGCCTTATCTATTGGCGATTTCGTTCCAATTCACATTCCAAGTAATATTCGGCATGCTAATTACATTGCCGGTTGCCAAATTGCATTATCTCTTATAGTTTCCGAGATATGGACTATCGATAATTTACACCTTAGGCTCTGCTTCTAACTTGGTCCCAAATTGTAAAATGGTCTTATCTATTGGCGATTTCGTTCCAATTCACATTCCAAGTAATATTCGGCATGCTAATTACATTGCCGGTTGCCAAATTGCATTATCTCTTATAGTTTCCGAGATATGGACTATCGATAATTTACACCTTAGGCTCTGCTTCTAACTTGGGCCCAAATTGTAAAATGGTCTTATCTATTGGCGATTTCGTTCCAATTCACATTCCAAGTAATATTCGGCATGCTAATTACATTGCCGGTTGCCAAATTGCATTATCTCTTATAGTTTCCGAGATATGGACTATCGATAATTTACACCTTAGGCTCTGCTTCTAACTTGGGCCCAAATTGTAAAATGGTCTTATCTATTGGCGATTTCGTTCCAATTCACATTCCAAGTAATATTCGGCATGCTAATTACATTGCCGGTTGCCAAATTGCATTATCTCTTATAGTTTCCGAGATATGGACTATCGATAATTTACACCTTAGGCTCTGCTTCTAACTCGGGCCCAAATTGTAAAATGGTCTTATCTATTGGCGATTTCGTTCCAATTCACACTCCAAGTAATATTCGGCATGCTAATTACATTGCCGGTTGCCAAATTGCATTATCTCTTATAGTTTCCGAGATATGGACTATCGATAATTTACACCTTAGGCTCTGCTTCTAACTTGGGCCCAAATTGTAAAATGGTCTTATCTATTGGCGATTTCGTCCCAATTCACATTCCAAGTGATATTCGGCATGCTAATTACATTGCCGGTTGCGAAATTGCATTAACTCTTATAGTTTCCGAGATATGGACTATCAATAATTTACACCTTAGGCTCTGCTTCTAACTTGGGCCCAAATTGTAAAATGGTCTTATCTATTGGCGATTTCGTTCCAATTCACATTCCAAGTAATTTTCGGCATGCTAATTACATTGCCGGTTGCCAAATTGCATTATCTCTTATAGTTTCCGAGATATGGACTATCGATAATTTACACCATAGGCTCTGCTTCTAACTTGGGCCCAAATTGTAAAATGGTCTTATCTATTGGCGATTTCGTTCCAATTCACATTCCAAGTAATATTCGGCATGCTAATTACATTGCCGGTTGCCAAATTGCATTATCTCTTATAGCTTCCGAGATATGGACTATCGATAATTTACACCTTAGGCTCTGCTTCTAACTTGGGCCCAAATTGTAAAATGGTCTTATCTATTGGCGTTTTCTTTCCAATTCACATTCCAAGTAATATTCGGCATGCTAATTACACTGCCGTTTGCCAAATTGCATTATCTCTTATAGTTTCCGAGATATGGACTATCGATAATTTACACCTTAGGCTCTGCTTCTAACTTGGGCCCAAATTGTAAAATGGTCTTCTCTATTGGCGATTTCGTTCCAATTCACATTCCAAGTAATATTCGGCATGCTAATTACATTGCCGGTTGCCAAATTGCATTATCTCTTATAGTTTCCGAGATATGGACTATCGATAATTTACACCTTAGGCTCTGCTTCTAACTTGTGCCCAAATTGTATAATGGTCTTCTCTATTGGCGATTTCGTTCCAATTCACATTCCAAGTAATATTCGGCATGCTAATTACATTGCCGGTTGCCAAATTGCATTATCTCTTATAGTTTCCGAGATATGGACTATCGATAATTTACACCTTAGGCTCTGCTTCTAACTTGGGCCCAAATTGTAAAATGGTCTTCTCTATTGGCGATTTCGTTCCAATTCACATTCCAAGTAATATTCGGCATGCTAATTACATTGCCGGTTGCCAAATTGCATTATCTTTTATAGTTTCCGAGATATGGACTATCGATAATTTACACCTTAGGCTCTGCTTCTAACTTGGGCCCAAATTGTAAAATCGTCTTATCTATTGGCGATTTCGTTCCAATTCACATTCCAAGTAATATTCGGCATGCTAATTACATTGCCGGTTGCCAAATTGCATTATCTCTTATAGTTTCCGAGATATGGACTATCGGTAATTTACACCTTAGGCTCTGCTTCTAACTTGGGCCCAAATTGTAAAATGGTCTTATCTATTGGCGATTTCGTTCCAATTCACATTCCAAGTAATATCCGGCATGCTAATTACATTGCCGGTTGCCAAATTGAATTATCTCTTATAGTTTCCGAGATATGGACTATCGATAATTTACACCTTAGGCTCTGCTTCTAACTTGGGCCCAAATTGTAAAATGGTCTTACCTATTGGCGATTTCGTTCCAATTCACATTCCAAGTAATATTCGGCATGCTAATTACATTGCCGGTTGCCAAATTGCATTATCTCTTATAGTTTCCGAGGTATGGACTATCGATAATTTACACTTTAGGCTCTGCTTCTAACTTGGGCCCAAATTGTAAAATGGTCTTATCTATTGGCGATTTCGTTCCAATTCACATTCCAAGTAATATTCGGCGTGCTAATTACATTGCCGGTTGCCATATTGCATTATCTCTTATAGTTTCCGAGATATGGACTATCGATAATTTACATCTTAGGCTCTGCTTCTAACTTGGGCCCAAATTGTAAAATCGTCTTATCTATTGGCGATTTCGTTCCAATTCACATTCCAAGTAATATTCGGCATGCTAATTACATTGCCGGTTGCCAAATTGCATTATCTCTTATAGTTTATGAGATATGGACTATCGATAATTTACACCTTAGGCTCTGCTTCTAACTTGGGCCCAAATTGTAAAATGGTCTTATCTATTGGCGATTTCGTTCCAATTCACATTCCAAGTAATATCCGGCATGCTAATTACATTGCCGGTTGCCAAATTGAATTATCTCTTATAGTTTCCGAGATATGGACTATCGATAATTTACACCTTAGGCTCTGCTTCTAACTTGGGCCCAAATTGTAAAATGGTCTTATCTATTGGCGATTTCGTTCCAATTCACATTCCAAGTAATATTCGGCATGCTAATTACATTGCCGGTTGCCAAATTGCATTATCTCTTATAGTTTCCGAGATATGGACTATCGATAATTTACACCTTAGGCTCTGCTTCTAACTTGGGCCCAAATTGTAAAATGGTCTTATCTATTGGCGATTTCGTTCCAATTCACATTCCAAGTAATATTCGGCATGCTAATTACATTGCCGGTTGCCAAATTGCATTATCTCTTATAGTTTCCGAGATATGGACTATCGATAATTTACACCTTAGGCTCTGCTTCTAACTTGGGCCCAAATTGTAAAATGGTCTTATCTATTGGCGATTTCGTCCCAATTCACATTCCAAGTAATATTCGGCATGCTAATTACACTGCCGGTTGCCAAATTGCATTATCTCTTATAGTTTCCGAGATATGGACTATCAATAATTTACACCTTAGGCTCTGCTTCTAACTTGGGCCCAAATTGTAAAATGGTCTTCTCTATTGGCGATTTCGTTCCAATTCACATTCCAAGTAATATTCGGCATGCTAATTACATTGCCGGTTGCCAAATTGCATTATCTCTTATAGTTTCCGAGATATGGACTATCGATAATTTACACCTTAGGCTCTGCTTCTAACTTGGGCCCAAATTGTAAAATGGTCTTATCTATTGGCGATTTCGTCCCAATTCACATTCCAAGTAATATTCGGCATGCTAATTACATTGCCGGTTGCGAAATTGCATTATATCTTATAGTTTCCGAGATATGGACTATCAATAATTTACACCTTAGGCTCTGCTTCTAACTTGGGCCCAAATTGTAAAATGGCCTTATCTATTGGCGATTTCGTTCCAATTCACATTCCAAGTAATATTCGGCATGCTAATTACATTGCCGGTTGCCAAATTGCATTATCTCTTATAGTTTCCGAGATATGGACTATCGATAATTTACACCTTAGGCTCTGCTTCTAACTTGGGCCCAAATTGTAAAATGGTCTTATCTATTGGCGATTTCGTCCCAATTCACATTCCAAGTAATATTCGGCATGCTAATTACATTGCCGGTTGCGAAATTGCATTATATCTTATAGTTTCCGAGATATGGACTATCAATAATTTACACCTTAGGCTCTGCTTCTAACTTGGGCCCAAATTGTAAAATGGCCTTATCTATTGGCGATTTCGTTCCAATTCACATTCCAAGTAATATTCGGCATGCTAATTACATTGCCGGTTGCCAAATTGCATTATCTCTTATAGTTTCCGAGATATGGACTATCGATAATTTACACCTTAGGCTCTGCTTCTAACTTGGTCCCAAATTGTAAAATGGTCTTATCTATTGGCGATTTCGTTCCAATTCACATTCCAAGTAATATTCGGCATGCTAATTACATTGCCGGTTGCCAAATTGCATTATCTCTTATAGTTTCCGAGATATGGACTATCGATAATTTACACCTTAGGCTCTGCTTCTAACTTGGGCCCAAATTGTAAAATGGTCTTATCTATTGGCGATTTCGTTCCAATTCACATTCCAAGTAATATTCGGCATGCTAATTACATTGCCGGTTGCCAAATTGCATTATCTCTTATAGTTTCCGAGATATGGACTATCGATAATTTACACCTTAGGCTCTGCTTCTAACTTGGGCCCAAATTGTAAAATGGTCTTATCTATTGGCGATTTCGTTCCAATTCACATTCCAAGTAATATTCGGCATGCTAATTACATTGCCGGTTGCCAAATTGCATTATCTCTTATAGTTTCCGAGATATGGACTATCGATAATTTACACCTTAGGCTCTGCTTCTAACTCGGGCCCAAATTGTAAAATGGTCTTATCTATTGGCGATTTCGTTCCAATTCACACTCCAAGTAATATTCGGCATGCTAATTACATTGCCGGTTGCCAAATTGCATTATCTCTTATAGTTTCCGAGATATGGACTATCGATAATTTACACCTTAGGCTCTGCTTCTAACTTGGGCCCAAATTGTAAAATGGTCTTATCTATTGGCGATTTCGTCCCAATTCACATTCCAAGTGATATTCGGCATGCTAATTACATTGCCGGTTGCGAAATTGCATTAACTCTTATAGTTTCCGAGATATGGACTATCAATAATTTACACCTTAGGCTCTGCTTCTAACTTGGGCCCAAATTGTAAAATGGTCTTATCTATTGGCGATTTCGTTCCAATTCACATTCCAAGTAATTTTCGGCATGCTAATTACATTGCCGGTTGCCAAATTGCATTATCTCTTATAGTTTCCGAGATATGGACTATCGATAATTTACACCATAGGCTCTGCTTCTAACTTGGGCCCAAATTGTAAAATGGTCTTATCTATTGGCGATTTCGTTCCAATTCACATTCCAAGTAATATTCGGCATGCTAATTACATTGCCGGTTGCCAAATTGCATTATCTCTTATAGCTTCCGAGATATGGACTATCGATAATTTACACCTTAGGCTCTGCTTCTAACTTGGGCCCAAATTGTAAAATGGTCTTATCTATTGGCGTTTTCTTTCCAATTCACATTCCAAGTAATATTCGGCATGCTAATTACACTGCCGTTTGCCAAATTGCATTATCTCTTATAGTTTCCGAGATATGGACTATCGATAATTTACACCTTAGGCTCTGCTTCTAACTTGGGCCCAAATTGTAAAATGGTCTTCTCTATTGGCGATTTCGTTCCAATTCACATTCCAAGTAATATTCGGCATGCTAATTACATTGCCGGTTGCCAAATTGCATTATCTCTTATAGTTTCCGAGATATGGACTATCGATAATTTACACCTTAGGCTCTGCTTCTAACTTGTGCCCAAATTGTATAATGGTCTTCTCTATTGGCGATTTCGTTCCAATTCACATTCCAAGTAATATTCGGCATGCTAATTACATTGCCGGTTGCCAAATTGCATTATCTCTTATAGTTTCCGAGATATGGACTATCGATAATTTACACCTTAGGCTCTGCTTCTAACTTGGGCCCAAATTGTAAAATGGTCTTCTCTATTGGCGATTTCGTTCCAATTCACATTCCAAGTAATATTCGGCATGCTAATTACATTGCCGGTTGCCAAATTGCATTATCTTTTATAGTTTCCGAGATATGGACTATCGATAATTTACACCTTAGGCTCTGCTTCTAACTTGGGCCCAAATTGTAAAATCGTCTTATCTATTGGCGATTTCGTTCCAATTCACATTCCAAGTAATATTCGGCATGCTAATTACATTGCCGGTTGCCAAATTGCATTATCTCTTATAGTTTCCGAGATATGGACTATCGGTAATTTACACCTTAGGCTCTGCTTCTAACTTGGGCCCAAATTGTAAAATGGTCTTATCTATTGGCGATTTCGTTCCAATTCACATTCCAAGTAATATCCGGCATGCTAATTACATTGCCGGTTGCCAAATTGAATTATCTCTTATAGTTTCCGAGATATGGACTATCGATAATTTACACCTTAGGCTCTGCTTCTAACTTGGGCCCAAATTGTAAAATGGTCTTACCTATTGGCGATTTCGTTCCAATTCACATTCCAAGTAATATTCGGCATGCTAATTACATTGCCGGTTGCCAAATTGCATTATCTCTTATAGTTTCCGAGGTATGGACTATCGATAATTTACACCTTAGGCTCTGCTTCTAACTTGGGCCCAAATTGTAAAATGGTCTTATCTATTGGCGATTTCGTTCCAATTCACATTCCAAGTAATATTCGGCGTGCTAATTACATTGCCGGTTGCCATATTGCATTATCTCTTATAGTTTCCGAGATATGGACTATCGATAATTTACATCTTAGGCTCTGCTTCTAACTTGGGCCCAAATTGTAAAATCGTCTTATCTATTGGCGATTTCGTTCCAATTCACATTCCAAGTAATATTCGGCATGCTAATTACATTGCCGGTTGCCAAATTGCATTATCTCTTATAGTTTATGAGATATGGACTATCGATAATTTACACCTTAGGCTCTGCTTCTAACTTGGGCCCAAATTGTAAAATGGTCTTATCTATTGGCGATTTCGTTCCAATTCACATTCCAAGTAATATCCGGCATGCTAATTACATTGCCGGTTGCCAAATTGAATTATCTCTTATAGTTTCCGAGATATGGACTATCGATAATTTACACCTTAGGCTCTGCTTCTAACTTGGGCCCAAATTGTAAAATGGTCTTATCTATTGGCGATTTCGTTCCAATTCACATTCCAAGTAATATTCGGCATGCTAATTACATTGCCGGTTGCCAAATTGCATTATCTCTTATAGTTTCCGAGATATGGACTATCGATAATTTACACCTTAGGCTCTGCTTCTAACTTGGGCCCAAATTGTAAAATGGTCTTATCTATTGGCGATTTCGTTCCAATTCACATTCCAAGTAATATTCGGCATGCTAATTACATTGCCGGTTGCCAAATTGCATTATCTCTTATAGTTTCCGAGATATGGACTATCGATAATTTACACCTTAGGCTCTGCTTCTAACTTGGGCCCAAATTGTAAAATGGTCTTATCTATTGGCGATTTCGTCCCAATTCACATTCCAAGTAATATTCGGCATGCTAATTACACTGCCGGTTGCCAAATTGCATTATCTCTTATAGTTTCCGAGATATGGACTATCAATAATTTACACCTTAGGCTCTGCTTCTAACTTGGGCCCAAATTGTAAAATGGTCTTCTCTATTGGCGATTTCGTTCCAATTCACATTCCAAGTAATATTCGGCATGCTAATTACATTGCCGGTTGCCAAATTGCATTATCTCTTATAGTTTCCGAGATATGGACTATCGATAATTTACACCTTAGGCTCTGCTTCTAACTTGGGCCCAAATTGTAAAATGGTTTTCTCTATTGGCGATTTCGTTCCAATTCACATTCCAAGTAATATTCGGCATGCTAATTACATTGCCGGTTGCCAAATTGCATTATCTCTTATAGTTTCCGAGATATGGACTATCGATAATTTACACCTTAGGCTCTGCTTCTAACTTGGGCCCAAATTGTAAAATGGTCTTCTCTATTGGCGATTTCGTTCCAATTCACATTCCAAGTAATTTTCGGCATGCTAATTACATTGCCGGTTGCCAAATTGCATTATCTTTTATAGTTTCCGAGATATGGACTATCGATAATTTACACCTTAGGCTCTGCTTCTAACTTGGGCCCAAATTGTAAAATCGTCTTATCTATTGGCGATTTCGTTCCAATTCACATTCCAAGTAATATTCGGCATGTTAATTACATTGCCGGTTGCCAAATTGCATTATCTCTTATAGTTTCCGAGATATGGACTATCGGTAATTTACACCTTAGGCTCTGCTTCTAACTTGGGCCCAAATTGTAAAATGGTCTTATCTATTGGCGATTTCGTTCCAATTCACATTCCAAGTAATATCCGGCATGCTAATTACATTGCCGGTTGCCAAATTGAATTATCTCTTATAGTTTCCGAGATATGGACTATCGATAATTTACACCTTAGGCTCTGCTTCTAACTTGGGCCCAAATTGTAAAATGGTCTTACCTATTGGCGATTTCGTTCCAATTCACATTCCAAGTAATATTCGGCATGCTAATTACATTGCCGGTTGCCAAATTGCATTATCTCTTATAGTTTCCGAGATATGGACTATCGATAATTTACACCTTAGGCTCTGCTTCTAACTTGGGCCCAAATTGTAAAATGGTCTTATCTATTGGCGATTTCGTTCCAATTCACATTCCAAGTAATATTCGGCGTGCTAATTACATTGCCGGTTGCCATATTGCATTATCTCTTATAGTTTCCGAGATATGGACTATCGATAATTTACATCTTAGGCTCTGCTTCTAACTTGGGCCCAAATTGTAAAATCGTCTTATCTATTTTCGATTTCGTTCCAATTCACATTCCAAGTAATATTCGGCATGCTAATTACATTGCCGGTTGCCAAATTGCATTATCTCTTATAGTTTATGAGATATGGACTATCGATAATTTACACCTTAGGCTCTGCTTCTAACTTGGGCCCAAATTGTAAAATGGTCTTATCTATTGGCGATTTCGTTCCAATTCACATTCCAAGTAATATCCGGCATGCTAATTACATTGCCGGTTGCCAAATTGAATTATCTCTTATAGTTTCCGAGATATGGACTATCGATAATTTACACCTTAGGCTCTGCTTCTAACTTGGGCCCAAATTGTAAAATGGTCTTATCTATTGGCGATTTCGTTCCAATTCACATTCCAAGTAATATTCGGCATGCTAATTACATTGCCGGTTGCCAAATTGCATTATCTCTTATAGTTTCCGAGATATGGGCAATCGAAATTTTACACCTTAGAGTCTGTCTCTAACTTGGGCCAGAATTGTAAAATGGTCTTATGAATTAGCGATTTCGCTAAAATTCAAATTCCAAGTAATATTCGGCATGCAAATTACGTTGCCGATTGCCAAATTGCATTATCTCCTATAGTTTCCGAGATATGGGCAATCGAAATTTTACACCTTAGACTCTGTTTCTAACTTGGGCCAAAATTGTAAAATGGTCTTACGAATTAACGATTTCGTTCCAATTCACATTCCAAGTAATATTCGGCATTCTAATTACGTTGCCGATTGCCAAATTGCATTATCCCTTATAGTTTCCGAGATATGGCAATCGAAATTTTACACCTTAGAGTCTGTTTCTAACTTGGGTCAAAATTTTAAAATGGTCTTATGAATTAGTGATTTCGTTCCAATTCACATTCCAAGTAATATTCGGCATGCTAATTACATTGCCGATTGCCAAATTGCATTATCTCTTATAGTTTCCGAGATATGGACTACCGACACCTTACAATGTTGGCTCTGCTTCTAACTTGGGCCAAAATTGCAAAATGGTCTTATGAATTAGCGATTTCGCTAAAATTCACACACCAAGTAATATTCGGCATGCTAATTACGTTGCCGATTGCCAAATTGCATTATCTCTTATAGTTTCCGAGATATGGGCAATCGAAATTTTACACCTTAGAGTCTGTTTCTAACTTGGGTCAAAATTGTAAAATGGTTTTATGAATCAGCGATTTCGTTCCAATTCACATTCCAAGTAATACTCGGCATGCCACTTACGTTGCCGATTGCCAAATTGCATTATCTCTTATAGTTTCCGAGATATGGACTATCGACATCTTACAATATTGGCTGGGCTTCTAACTTGGGACAAAACTGTAAAATGGTCTTATGAATTAGCGATTTCGCTCCAATTCACATTCCAATTAATATTCGGCATTCTAATTACGTTGCCGATAGCCAAATTGCATTATCTCTTATAGTTTCCGAGATATGGACTATCGACATCTTACAATATTGGCTCTGCTTCTAACTTGGGCCAGAATTGTAAAATGGTCTTATGAATTAGCGATTTTGTTCCAATCCACACTCCAAGTAATATTCGGCATGCTAATTACGTTGCCGTTTGCCAAACTGCATTATCTCTTATAGTTTCCGAGATATGGGCAATCGAAATTTTACACCTTAGAGTCTGTTTCTAACTTGGGTCAAAATTGTAAAATGGTCTTATGAATTAGCGATTTCGCTAAAATTCACATTCCAAGTAATATTCGGCATGCTAATTACGTTGCCGATTGCCAAATTGCATTATCTCTTATAATTTCCGAGATATGGGCAATCGAAATTTTACACCTTAGAGTCTGTTTCTAACTTGGGCCAGAATTGTATAATGGTCTTATGAATTAGCGATTTTGTTTCAATCCACACTCCAAGTAATCTTCAGCATTGTAATTGCATTGCCGATTACCAAGTTGCATTATCTCTTATAGTTTCGGAGATATGGCCAATCAAAATGTTACACCTTAGAGTCTGTTTCTAACTTGGGTCAAAATTGTAAAATGGTCTTATGAATTAGCGATTTCGCTAAAATTCAAATTCCAAGTAATATTCGGCATGCAAATTACGTTGCCGATTGCCAAATTGCATTATCTCCTATAGTTTCCGAGATATGGGCAATCGAAATTTTACACCTTAGACTCTGTTTCTAACTTGGGCCAAAATTGTAAAATGGTCTTATGAATTAACGATTTCGTTCCAATTCACATTCCAAGTAATATTCGGCATTCTAATTACGTTGCCGATTGCCAAATTGCATTATATCTTATAGTTTCCGAGATATGGGCAATCGAAATTATACACCTTAGAGTCTGTTTCTAACTTGGGTCAAAATTGTAAAATGGTTTTATGAATCAGCGATTTCGTTCCAATTCACATTCCAAGTAATACTCGGCATGCCACTTACGTTGCCGATTGCCAAATTGCATTATCTCTTATAGTTTCCGAGATATGGACTATCGACATCTTACAATATTGGCTGGGCTTCTAACTTGGGACAAAATTGTAAAATGGTCTTATGAATTAGCGATTTCGCTCCAATTCACATTCCAATTAATATTCGGCATTCTAATTACGTTGCCGATAGCCAAATTGCATTATCTCTTATAGTTTCCGAGATATGGACTATCGACATCTTACAATATTGGCTCTGCTTCTAACTTGGGCCAGAATTGTAAAATGGTCTTATGAATTAGCGATTTTGTTCCAATCCACACTCCAAGTAATATTCGGCATGCTAATTACGTTGCCGATTGCCAAACTGCATTATCTCTTATAGTTTCCGAGATATGGGCAATCGAAATTTTACACCTTAGAGTCTGTTTCTAACTTGGGTCAAAATTGTAAAATGGTCTTATGAATTAGCGATTTCGCTAAAATTCACATTCCAAGTAATATTCGGCATGCTAATTACGTTGCCGATTGCCAAATTGCATTATCTCTTATAATTTCCGAGATATGGGCAATCGAAATTTTACACCTTACAGTCTGTTTCTAACTTGGGCCAGAATTGTAAAATGGTCTTATGAATTAGCGATTTTGTTTCAATCCACACTCCAAGTAATCTTCAGCATTGTAATTACATTGCCGATTACCAAGTTGCATTATCTCTTATAGTTTCGGAGATATGGCCAATCAAAATGTTACACCTTAGAGTCTGTTTCTAACTTGGGTCAAAATTGTAAAATGGTCTTATGAATTAGCGATTTCGCTAAAATTCAAATTCCAAGTAATATTCGGCATGCAAATTACGTTGCCGATTGCCAAATTGCATTATCTCCTATAGTTTCCGAGATATGGGCAATCGAAATTTTACACCTTAGACTCTGTTTCTAACTTGGGCCAAAATTGTAAAATGGTCTTATGAATTAACGATTTCGTTCCAATTCACATTCCAAGTAATATTCGGCATGCAAATTACGTTGCCGATTGCCAAATTGCATTATCTCCTATAGTTTCCGAGATATGGGCAATCGAAATTTTACACCTTAGAGTCTGTTTCTAACTTGGGTAAAAATTGTAAAATGGTCTTATGAATTAGCGATTTCGCTAAAATTCACATTCCAAGTAATATTCGGCATGCTAATTACGTTGCCGATTGCCAAATTGCATTATCACTTATAGTTTCCGAGATATGGGCAATCGAAATTTTACACCTTAGAGTCTGTTTCTAACTTGGGTCAAAATTGTAAAATGGTCTTATGAATTAGCGATTTCGCTAAAATTCTCACTCCAAGTAATATTCGGCATGCTAATTACGTTGCCGATTGCCAAATTGCATTATCTCTTATAGTTTCCGAGATATGGGCAATCGAAATTTTACACCTTAGAGTCTGTTTCTAACTTGTGTCAAAATTGTAAAATGGTTTTATGAATCAGCGATTTCGTTCCAATTCACATTCCAAGCAATATTCGGAATGCTAATTACGTTGCCGATTGCCAAATTGCATTATCTCTTATAGTTTCCGAGATATGGGCAATCGAAATTTTACACCTTAGAGTCTGTTTCTAACTTGGGTCAAAATTGTAAAATAGTTTTAGGAATTAGCAGTTTCATTCCAATTCATAATCCAAGTAATATTCGGCATGCTAATTAGGTTGCCGATTGCCAAATTGCATTATCCCTTATAGTTTCCGAGATATGGCAATCGAAATTTTACACCTTAGAGTCTGTTTCTAACTTGGGTCAAAATTTTAAAATGGTCTTATGAATTAGTGATTTCGTTCCAATTCACATTCCAAGTAATATTCGGCATGCTAATTACATTGCCGATTGCCAAATTGCATTATCTCTTATAGTTTCCGAGATATGGACTATCGACATCTGGCAATAGTGGCTCTGCTTCTAACTTGGGCCAGAATTGTAAAATGGTCTTATGAATTAGCGATTCCGTTCCAATTCACATTCCAGGTAATATCCGGCATGCTAATTACGTTGCCGATTGCCAAATTGCGTTATCTCTTATAGTTTCCGAGATATGGACTATCGACATCTTACAATATTGGCTGTGCTTCTAACTTGGGCCAAAATTGTAAAATGGTCTTATGAATTAGCGATTTCGCTAAAATTCACACTCCAAGTAATATTCGGCATGCTAATTACGTTGCCGATTGCCAAATTGCATTATCTCTTATAGTTTCCGAGATATGGGCAATCGAAATTTTAAACCTTAGAGTCTGTTTCTAACTTGGGTCAAAATTGTAAAATGGTTTTATGAATCAGCGATTTCGTTCCAATTCACATTCCAAGTAATATTCGGCATGCCACTTACGTTGCCGATTGCCAAATTGCATTATCTCTTATAGTTTCCGAGATATGGACTATCGACATCTTACAATATTGGCTGGGCTTCTAACTTGGGACAAAATTGTAAAATGGTCTTATGAATTAGCGATTTCGCTCCAATTCACGTTCCAATTAATATTCGGCATTCTAATTACGTTGCCGATAGCCAAATTGCATTATCTCTTATAGTTTCCGAGATATGGACTATCGACATCTTACAATATTGGCTCTGCTTCTAACTTGGGCCAGAATTGTAAAATGGTCTTATGAATTAGCGATTTTGTTCCAATCCACACTCCAAGTAATATTCGGCATGCTAATTACGTTGCCGATTGCCAAACTGCATTATCTCTTATAGTTTCCGAGATATGGGCAATCGAAATTTTACACCTTAGAGTCTGTTTCTAACTTGGGTCAAAATTGTAAAATGGTCTTATGAATTAGCGATTTCGCTAAAATTCACATTCCAAGTAATATTCGGCATGCTAATTACGTTGCCGATTGCCAAATTGCATTATCTCTTATAGTTTCCGAGATATGGGCAATCGAAATTTTACACCTTAGAGTCTGTCTCTAACTTGGGCCAGAATTGTAAAATGGTCTTATGAATTAGCGATTTTGTTTCAATCCACACTCCAAGTAAACTTCAGCATTGTAATTACATTGCCGATTACCAAGTTGCATTATCTCTTATAGTTTCGGAGATATGGCCAATCAAAATGTTACACCTTAGAGTCTGTTTCTAACTTGGGTCAAAATTGTAAAATGGTCTTATGAATTAGCGATTTCGCTAAAATTCAAATTCCAAGTAATATTCGGCATGCAAATTACGTTGCCGATTGCCAAATTGCATTATCTCCTATAGTTTCCGAGATATGGGCAATCGAAATTTTACACCTTAGACTCTGTTTCTAACTTGGGCCAAAATTGTAAAATGGTCTTACGAATTAACGATTTCGTTCCAATTCACATTCCAAGTAATATTCGGCATTCTAATTACGTTGCCGATTGCCAAATTGCATTATATCTTATAGTTTCCGGGATATGGACTATCGTCATCTTACAATGTTGGCTGTGTTTCTAACTTGGGCCAAAATTGTAAAATGGTCTTATGAATTAGCGATTTCGTTCTAGTTCACATTCCAAGTAATATTCGGCATGCTAATTACGTTGCCGATTGCCAAATTGTATTATCTCTTATAGTTTCCGAGATATGGACTTTCGACATCTTACAATATTGGCTGTGCTTCTAACTTGGGACAAAATTGTAAAATGGTCTTATGAATTAGCGATTTCGCTTAAATTCACATTCCAGTTAATATTCGGCATTCTAATTACGTTGCCGATAGCCAAATTACATTATCTCTTATAGTTTCCGAGATATGGGCAATCGAAATTTTACACCTTAGAGTCTGTTTCTAACTTGTGTCAAAATTGTAAAATGGTTTTATGAATCAGCGATTTCGTTCCAATTCACATTCCAAGTAATATTCGGAATGCTAATTACGTTGCCGATTGCCAAATTGCATTATCTCTTATAGTTTCCGAGATATGGACTATCGACATCTTACAATATTGGCTGTGCTTCTAACTTGGGCCAGAATTGTAAAATGGCCTTATGAATTAGCGATTTTGTTCCAATCCACACTCCAAGTAATATACGGCATGCTAATTACGTTGCCGAATGCCAAACTGCATTATCTCTTATAGTTTCCGAGATATGGGCAATCGAAATTTTACACCTTAGAGTCTGTTTCTAACTTGGGCCAAAATTGTAAAATGGTGTTATGAATTAGCGATTTCGTTCCAGTTCACATTCCAAATAATATTCGGCATGCTAATTACGTTGCCGATTGCCAAATTGCATTATCTCTTATAGATTCCGAGATATGGACTATCGACATCTTACAATATTGGCTGTGCTTCTAACTTGGGCCAAAATTGTAAAATGGTCTTATGAATTAGCAATTTCGCTAAAATTCACACTCCAAGTAATATTCGGCATGCTAATTACGTTGCCGATTGCCAAATTACATTATCTCTTATAGTTTCCGAGATATGGGCAATCGAAATTTTACACCTTAGAGTCTGTTTCTAACTTGGGTCAAAATTGCAAAATGGTATTATGAATCAGCGATTTCGTTCCAATTCACATTCCAAGTAATATTCGGCATGCCACTTACGTTGCCGATTGCCAAATTGCATTATCTCTTATAGTTTCCGAGATATGGACTATCGACATCTTACAATATTGGCTCTGCTTCTAACTTGGGCCAGAATTGTAAAATGGTCTTATGAATTAGCGATTTTGTTCCAATCCACACTCCAAGTAATATTCGGCATGCTAATTACGTTGCCGATTGCCAAACTGCATTATCTCTTATAGTTTCCGAGATATGGGCAATCGAAATTTTACACCTTAGAGTCTGTTTCTAACTTGGGTCAAAATTGTAAAATGGTCTTATGAATTAGCGATTTCGCTCAAATTCACATTTCAAGTAATATTCGGCATGCTAATTACGTTGCCGATTGCCAAATTGCATTATCTCTTATAATTTCCGAGATATGGGCAATCGAAATTTTACACCTTAGAGTCTGTTTCTAACTTGGGCCAGAATTGTAAAATGGTCTTATGAATTAGCGATTTTGTTTCAATCCACACTCCAAGTAATCTTCAGCATTGTAATTACATTGCCGATTACCAAGTTGCATTATCTCTTATAGTTTCGGAGATATGGCCAATCAAAATGTTACACCTTAGAGTCTGTTTCTAACTTGGGTCAAAATTGTAAAATGGTCTTATGAATTAGCGATTTCGCTAAAATTCAAATTCCATGTAATATTCGGCATGCAAATTACGTTGCCGATTGCCAAATTGCATTATCTCCTATAGTTTCCGAGATATGGGCAATCGAAAGTTTACACCTTAGACTCTGTTTCTAACTTGGGCCAAAATTGTAAAATGGTCTTATGAATTAACGATTTCGTTCCAATTCACATTCCAAGTAATATTCGGCATTCTAATTACGTTGCCGATTGCCAAATTGCATTATATCTTATAGTTTCCGAGATATGGACTATCGACATCTTACAATGTTGGCTGTGTTTCTAACTTGGGCCAAAATTGTAAAATGGTCTTATGAATTAGCGATTTCGTTCCAGTTCACATTCCAAGTAATATTCGGCATGCTAATTACGTTGCCGATTGCCAAATTGTATTATCTCTTATAGTTTCCGAGATATGGACTATCGACATCTTACAATATTGGCTGTGCTTCTAACTTGGGACAAAATTGTAAAATGGTCTTATGAATTAGCGATTTCGCTCCAATTCACATTCCAATTAACATTCGGCATTCTAATTACGTTGCCGATAGCCAAATTGCATTATCTCTTATAGTTTCCGAGATATGGACTATCGACATCTTACAATATTGGCTGTGCTTCTAACTTGGGCCAAAATTGTAAAATGGTCTTATGAATTAGCGATTTCGCTTCAATTCACATTCCAATTAATATTCGGCATTCTAATTACGTTGCCGATAGCCAAATTGCATTATCTCTTATAGTTTCCGAGATATGGACTATCGACATCTTACAATATTGGCTCTGCTTCTAACTTGGGCCAGAATTGTAAAA
Source organism: Rhynchophorus ferrugineus (assembly GCF_030347505.1). Taxonomy (NCBI): domain Eukaryota; kingdom Metazoa; phylum Arthropoda; class Insecta; order Coleoptera; family Curculionidae; genus Rhynchophorus; species Rhynchophorus ferrugineus. Next base: position 66,108,752 of record NW_027472580.1, read on the forward strand.
TGGCCTCATGAATTAGCGATTTTGTTCCAATCCACACTCCAAGTAATATTCGGCATGCTAATTACGTTGCCGAATGCCAAACTGCATTATCTCTTATAGTTTCCGAGATATGGGCAATCGAAATTTTACACCTTAGAGTCTGTTTCTAACTTGGGCCAGAATTGTAAAATGGTCTTATGAATTAGCGATTTTGTTCCAATCCACACTCCAAGTAATCTTCAGCATTGTAATTACATTGCCGATTGCCAAGTTGCATTATCTCTTATAGTTTCGGTGATATGGCCAATCAAAATGTTACACCTTAGGGTCTGCTTCTAACTTGGGTCAAAATTGTAAAATGGTCTTATGAATTAGCGATTTCGCTAAAATTCAAATTCCAAGTAATATTCGGCATGCAAATTACGTTGCCGATTGCCAAATTGCATTATCTCCTATAGTTTCCGAGATATGGGCAATCGAAATTTTACACCTTAGAGTCTGTTTCTAACTTGGGTCAAAATTGTAAAATGGTCTTATGAATTAACGATTTCGTTCCAATTCACATTCCAAGTAATATTCGGCATTCTAATTACGTTGCCGATTGCCAAATTGCATTATATCTTATAGTTTCCGAGATATGGACTATCGACATCTTACAATGTTGGCTGTGTTTCTAACTTGGGCCAAAATTGTAAAATGGTCTTATGAATTAGCGATTTCGTTCCAGTTCACATTCCAAGTAATATTCGGCATGCTAATTACGTTGCCGATTGCCAAATTGTATTATCTCTTATAGTTTCCGAGATATGGACTATCGACATCTTACAATATTGGCTGTGCTTCTAACTTGGGACAAAATTGTAAAATGGTCTTATGAATTAGCGATTTCGCTCCAATTCACATTCCAATTAACATTCGGCATTCTAATTACGTTGCCGATAGCCAAATTGCATTATCTCTTATAGTTTCCGAGATATTTACTATCGACATCTTACAATATTGGCTGTGCTTCTAACTTGGGCCAAAATTGTAAAATGGTCTTATGAATTAGCGATTTCGCTTCAATTCACATTCCAATTAATATTCGGCATTCTAATTACGTTGCCGATAGCCAAATTGCATTATCTCTTATAGTTTCCGAGATATGGACTATCGACATCTTACAATATTGGCTCTGCTTCTAACTTGGGCCAGAATTGTATAATGGCCTCATGAATTAGCGATTTTGTTCCAATCCACACTCCAAGTAATATTCGGCATGCTAATTACGTTGCCGAATGCCAAACTGCATTATCTCTTATAGTTTCCGAGATATGGGCAATCGAAATTTTACACCTTAGAGTCTGTTTCTAACTTGGGCCAGAATTGTAAAATGGTCTTATGAATTAGCGATTTTGTTCCAATCCACACTCCAAGTAATCTTCAGCATTGTAATTACATTGCCGATTGCCAAGTTGCATTATCTCTTATAGTTTCGGTGATATGGCCAATCAAAATGTTACACCTTAGGGTCTGCTTCTAACTTGGGTCAAAATTGTAAAATGGTCTTATGAATTAGCGATTTCGCTAAAATTCAAATTCCAAGTAATATTCGGCATGCAAATTACGTTGCCGATTGCCAAATTGCATTATCTCCTATAGTTTCCGAGATATGGGCAATCGAAATTTTACACCTTAGAGTCTGTTTCTAACTTGGGTCAAAATTGTAAAATGGTCTTATGAATTAGCGATTTCGCTAAAATTCACATTCCAAGTAATATTCGGCATGCTAATTACGTTGCCGATTGCCAAATTGCATTATCTCTTATAGTTTCCGAGATATGGGCAATCGAAATTTTACACCTTAGAGTCTGTTTCTAACTTGGTTCAAAATTGTAAAATGGTCTTATGAATTAGCGATTTCGCTAAAATTCAAATTCCAAGTAATATTCGGCATGCTAATTACGTTGCCGATTGCCAAATTGCATTATCTCCTATAGTTTCCGAGATATGGGCAATCGAAATTTTACACCTTAGACTCTGTTTCTAACTTGGGCCAAAATTGTAAAATGGTCTTATGAATTAACGATTTCGTTCCAATTCACATTCCAAGTAATATTCGGCATGCAAATTACGTTGCCGATTGCCAAATTGCATTATCTCCTATAGTTTCCGAGATATGGGCAATCGAAATTTTACACCTTAGAGTCTGTTTCTAACTTGGGTAAAAATTGTAAAATGGTCTTATGAATTAGCGATTTCGCTAAAATTCACATTCCAAGTAATATTCGGCATGCTAATTACGTTGCCGATTGCCAAATTGCATTATCACTTATAGTTTCCGAGATATGGGCAATCGAAATTTTACACCTTAGAGTCTGTTTCTAACTTGGGTCAAAATTGTAAAATGGTCTTATGAATTAGCGATTTCGCTAAAATTCTCACTCCAAGTAATATTCGGCATGCTAATTACGTTGCCGATTGCCAAATTGCATTATCTCTTATAGTTTCCGAGATATGGGCAATCGAAATTTTACACCTTAGAGTCTGTTTCTAACTTGTGTCAAAATTGTAAAATGGTTTTATGAATCAGCGATTTCGTTCCAATTCACATTCCAAGCAATATTCGGAATGCTAATTACGTTGCCGATTGCCAAATTGCATTATCTCTTATAGTTTCCGAGATATGGGCAATCGAAATTTTACACCTTAGAGTCTGTTTCTAACTTGGGTCAAAATTGTAAAATAGTTTTAGGAATTAGCAGTTTCATTCCAATTCATAATCCAAGTAATATTCGGCATGCTAATTAGGTTGCCGATTGCCAAATTGCATTATCCCTTATAGTTTCCGAGATATGGCAATCGAAATTTTACACCTTAGAGTCTGTTTCTAACTTGGGTCAAAATTTTAAAATGGTCTTATGAATTAGTGATTTCGTTCCAATTCACATTCCAAGTAATATTCGGCATGCTAATTACATTGCCGATTGCCAAATTGCATTATCTCTTATAGTTTCCGAGATATGGACTATCGACATCTGGCAATAGTGGCTCTGCTTCTAACTTGGGCCAGAATTGTAAAATGGTCTTATGAATTAGCGATTCCGTTCCAATTCACATTCCAGGTAATATCCGGCATGCTAATTACGTTGCCGATTGCCAAATTGCGTTATCTCTTATAGTTTCCGAGATATGGACTATCGACATCTTACAATATTGGCTGTGCTTCTAACTTGGGCCAAAATTGTAAAATGGTCTTATGAATTAGCGATTTCGCTAAAATTCACACTCCAAGTAATATTCGGCATGCTAATTACGTTGCCGATTGCCAAATTGCATTATCTCTTATAGTTTCCGAGATATGGGCAATCGAAATTTTAAACCTTAGAGTCTGTTTCTAACTTGGGTCAAAATTGTAAAATGGTTTTATGAATCAGCGATTTCGTTCCAATTCACATTCCAAGTAATATTCGGCATGCCACTTACGTTGCCGATTGCCAAATTGCATTATCTCTTATAGTTTCCGAGATATGGACTATCGACATCTTACAATATTGGCTGGGCTTCTAACTTGGGACAAAATTGTAAAATGGTCTTATGAATTAGCGATTTCGCTCCAATTCACGTTCCAATTAATATTCGGCATTCTAATTACGTTGCCGATAGCCAAATTGCATTATCTCTTATAGTTTCCGAGATATGGACTATCGACATCTTACAATATTGGCTCTGCTTCTAACTTGGGCCAGAATTGTAAAATGGTCTTATGAATTAGCGATTTTGTTCCAATCCACACTCCAAGTAATATTCGGCATGCTAATTACGTTGCCGATTGCCAAACTGCATTATCTCTTATAGTTTCCGAGATATGGGCAATCGAAATTTTACACCTTAGAGTCTGTTTCTAACTTGGGTCAAAATTGTAAAATGGTCTTATGAATTAGCGATTTCGCTAAAATTCACATTCCAAGTAATATTCGGCATGCTAATTACGTTGCCGATTGCCAAATTGCATTATCTCTTATAGTTTCCGAGATATGGGCAATCGAAATTTTACACCTTAGAGTCTGTCTCTAACTTGGGCCAGAATTGTAAAATGGTCTTATGAATTAGCGATTTTGTTTCAATCCACACTCCAAGTAAACTTCAGCATTGTAATTACATTGCCGATTACCAAGTTGCATTATCTCTTATAGTTTCGGAGATATGGCCAATCAAAATGTTACACCTTAGAGTCTGTTTCTAACTTGGGTCAAAATTGTAAAATGGTCTTATGAATTAGCGATTTCGCTAAAATTCAAATTCCAAGTAATATTCGGCATGCAAATTACGTTGCCGATTGCCAAATTGCATTATCTCCTATAGTTTCCGAGATATGGGCAATCGAAATTTTACACCTTAGACTCTGTTTCTAACTTGGGCCAAAATTGTAAAATGGTCTTACGAATTAACGATTTCGTTCCAATTCACATTCCAAGTAATATTCGGCATTCTAATTACGTTGCCGATTGCCAAATTGCATTATATCTTATAGTTTCCGGGATATGGACTATCGTCATCTTACAATGTTGGCTGTGTTTCTAACTTGGGCCAAAATTGTAAAATGGTCTTATGAATTAGCGATTTCGTTCTAGTTCACATTCCAAGTAATATTCGGCATGCTAATTACGTTGCCGATTGCCAAATTGTATTATCTCTTATAGTTTCCGAGATATGGACTTTCGACATCTTACAATATTGGCTGTGCTTCTAACTTGGGACAAAATTGTAAAATGGTCTTATGAATTAGCGATTTCGCTTAAATTCACATTCCAGTTAATATTCGGCATTCTAATTACGTTGCCGATAGCCAAATTACATTATCTCTTATAGTTTCCGAGATATGGGCAATCGAAATTTTACACCTTAGAGTCTGTTTCTAACTTGTGTCAAAATTGTAAAATGGTTTTATGAATCAGCGATTTCGTTCCAATTCACATTCCAAGTAATATTCGGAATGCTAATTACGTTGCCGATTGCCAAATTGCATTATCTCTTATAGTTTCCGAGATATGGACTATCGACATCTTACAATATTGGCTGTGCTTCTAACTTGGGCCAGAATTGTAAAATGGCCTTATGAATTAGCGATTTTGTTCCAATCCACACTCCAAGTAATATACGGCATGCTAATTACGTTGCCGAATGCCAAACTGCATTATCTCTTATAGTTTCCGAGATATGGGCAATCGAAATTTTACACCTTAGAGTCTGTTTCTAACTTGGGCCAAAATTGTAAAATGGTGTTATGAATTAGCGATTTCGTTCCAGTTCACATTCCAAATAATATTCGGCATGCTAATTACGTTGCCGATTGCCAAATTGCATTATCTCTTATAGATTCCGAGATATGGACTATCGACATCTTACAATATTGGCTGTGCTTCTAACTTGGGCCAAAATTGTAAAATGGTCTTATGAATTAGCAATTTCGCTAAAATTCACACTCCAAGTAATATTCGGCATGCTAATTACGTTGCCGATTGCCAAATTACATTATCTCTTATAGTTTCCGAGATATGGGCAATCGAAATTTTACACCTTAGAGTCTGTTTCTAACTTGGGTCAAAATTGCAAAATGGTATTATGAATCAGCGATTTCGTTCCAATTCACATTCCAAGTAATATTCGGCATGCCACTTACGTTGCCGATTGCCAAATTGCATTATCTCTTATAGTTTCCGAGATATGGACTATCGACATCTTACAATATTGGCTCTGCTTCTAACTTGGGCCAGAATTGTAAAATGGTCTTATGAATTAGCGATTTTGTTCCAATCCACACTCCAAGTAATATTCGGCATGCTAATTACGTTGCCGATTGCCAAACTGCATTATCTCTTATAGTTTCCGAGATATGGGCAATCGAAATTTTACACCTTAGAGTCTGTTTCTAACTTGGGTCAAAATTGTAAAATGGTCTTATGAATTAGCGATTTCGCTAAAATTCACATTCCAAGTAATATTCGGCATGCTAATTACGTTGCCGATTGCCAAATTGCATTATCTCTTATAATTTCCGAGATATGGGCAATCGAAATTTTACACCTTAGAGTCTGTTTCTAACTTGGGCCAGAATTGTAAAATGGTCTTATGAATTAGCGATTTTGTTTCAATCCACACTCCAAGTAATCTTCAGCATTGTAATTACATTGCCGATTACCAAGTTGCATTATCTCTTATAGTTTCGGAGATATGGCCAATCAAAATGTTACACCTTAGAGTCTGTTTCTAACTTGGGTCAAAATTGTAAAATGGTCTTATGAATTAGCGATTTCGCTAAAATTCAAATTCCATGTAATATTCGGCATGCAAATTACGTTGCCGATTGCCAAATTGCATTATCTCCTATAGTTTCCGAGATATGGGCAATCGAAAGTTTACACCTTAGACTCTGTTTCTAACTTGGGCCAAAATTGTAAAATGGTCTTATGAATTAACGATTTCGTTCCAATTCACATTCCAAGTAATATTCGGCATTCTAATTACGTTGCCGATTGCCAAATTGCATTATATCTTATAGTTTCCGAGATATGGACTATCGACATCTTACAATGTTGGCTGTGTTTCTAACTTGGGCCAAAATTGTAAAATGGTCTTATGAATTAGCGATTTCGTTCCAGTTCACATTCCAAGTAATATTCGGCATGCTAATTACGTTGCCGATTGCCAAATTGTATTATCTCTTATAGTTTCCGAGATATGGACTATCGACATCTTACAATATTGGCTGTGCTTCTAACTTGGGACAAAATTGTAAAATGGTCTTATGAATTAGCGATTTCGCTAAAATTCAAATTCCAAGTAATATTCGGCATGCAAATTACGTTGCCGATTGCCAAATTGCATTATCTCCTATAGTTTCCGAGATATGGGCAATCGAAATTTTACACCTTAGAGTCTGTTTCTAACTTGGGTCAAAATTGTAAAATGGTCTTATGAATTAACGATTTCGTTCCAATTCACATTCCAAGTAATATTCGGCATTCTAATTACGTTGCCGATTGCCAAATTGCATTATATCTTATAGTTTCCGAGATATGGACTATCGACATCTTACAATGTTGGCTGTGTTTCTAACTTGGGCCAAAATTGTAAAATGGTCTTATGAATTAGCGATTTCGTTCCAGTTCACATTCCAAGTAATATTCGGCATGCTAATTACGTTGCCGATTGCCAAATTGTATTATCTCTTATAGTTTCCGAGATATGGACTATCGACATCTTACAATATTGGCTGTGCTTCTAACTTGGGACAAAATTGTAAAATGGTCTTATGAATTAGCGATTTCGCTCCAATTCACATTCCAATTAACATTCGGCATTCTAATTACGTTGCCGATAGCCAAATTGCATTATCTCTTATAGTTTCCGAGATATTTACTATCGACATCTTACAATATTGGCTGTGCTTCTAACTTGGGCCAAAATTGTAAAATGGTCTTATGAATTAGCGATTTCGCTTCAATTCACATTCCAATTAATATTCGGCATTCTAATTACGTTGCCGATAGCCAAATTGCATTATCTCTTATAGTTTCCGAGATATGGACTATCGACATCTTACAATATTGGCTCTGCTTCTAACTTGGGCCAGAATTGTATAATGGCCTCATGAATTAGCGATTTTGTTCCAATCCACACTCCAAGTAATATTCGGCATGCTAATTACGTTGCCGAATGCCAAACTGCATTATCTCTTATAGTTTCCGAGATATGGGCAATCGAAATTTTACACCTTAGAGTCTGTTTCTAACTTGGGCCAGAATTGTAAAATGGTCTTATGAATTAGCGATTTTGTTCCAATCCACACTCCAAGTAATCTTCAGCATTGTAATTACATTGCCGATTGCCAAGTTGCATTATCTCTTATAGTTTCGGTGATATGGCCAATCAAAATGTTACACCTTAGGGTCTGCTTCTAACTTGGGTCAAAATTGTAAAATGGTCTTATGAATTAGCGATTTCGCTAAAATTCAAATTCCAAGTAATATTCGGCATGCAAATTACGTTGCCGATTGCCAAATTGCATTATCTCCTATAGTTTCCGAGATATGGGCAATCGAAATTTTACACCTTAGAGTCTGTTTCTAACTTGGGTCAAAATTGTAAAATGGTCTTATGAATTAGCGATTTCGCTAAAATTCACATTCCAAGTAATATTCGGCATGCTAATTACGTTGCCGATTGCCAAATTGCATTATCTCTTATAGTTTCCGAGATATGGGCAATCGAAATTTTACACCTTAGAGTCTGTTTCTAACTTGGTTCAAAATTGTAAAATGGTCTTATGAATTAGCGATTTTGTTCCAATCCACACTCCAAGTAATCTTCAGCATTGTAATTACATTGCCGATTGCCAAATTGCATTATCTCTTATAGTTTCCGAGATATGGGCAATCGAAATATTAGACCTTAGAGTCTGTTTATAACTTGGGTCAAAATTGTAAAATGGTTTAATGAATCAGCGATTTCGTTCCAATTCACATTCCAAGTAATATTCGGCATGCTAATTACGTTGCCGATTGCCAAATTGCATTATCTCTTATAGTTTCCGAGATATGGACTATCGACATCTTACAATATTGGCTGTGCTTCTAACTTGGGACAAAATTGTAAAATGGTCTTATGAATTAGCGATTTCGCTAAAATTCACATTCCAAGTAATATTCGGCATTCTAATTACGTTGCCGATTGCCAAATTGCATTATATCTTATAGTTTCCGGGATATGGACCATCGACATCTTACAATGTTCGCTGGGTTTCTAACTTGGGCCAAAATTGTAAAATGGTCTTATGAATTAGCGATTTCGTTCCAGTGCACATTCCAAGTAATATTCGGCATGCTAATTACGTTGCCGGTTGCCAAATTGTATTATCTCTTATAGTTTCCGAGATATGGACTATCGACATCTTACAATATTGGCTGTGCTTCTAACTTGGGCCAAAATTGTAAAATGGTCTTATGAATTGGCGATTACGTTCCAATTCACATTCCAAGTAATATTCGGCATCCTAACTTCCTTGCCGATTGCCAAATTGCATAATCTATTATAGTTTCCGAGATATGGACTATCGACATCTTACAATATTGGCTCTGCTTCTAACTAGGGCCAGAATTGTAAAATGGCCTTATGAATTAGCGATTTTGTTCCAATCCGCACTCCAAGTAATATTCGGCATGCTAATTACGTTGCCGAATGCCAAACTGCATTATCTCTTATAGTTTCCGAGATATGGGCAATCGAACTTTTACACCTTACAGTCTGTTTCTAACTTGGGTCAAAATTGTAAAATGGTCTTATGAATTAGCGATTTCGCTCCAATTCCCATTCCAAGTAATATTTGGCATGCTAATTGCGCTGTCAATTGCCAAATTGCATTACCCCTTATAGTTTAATAGATATGGCCAATCGAAATTTTACAATTTGGCTCTTCTTCTAACTCGTGCCAAAATTGTAAAATGGCCTTATGAATTAGCTTATTCACATTCCAAGTAATATTCGGCATGCTAATTACGCTGTCGATTACCAAATTGTATTATCTCTTATAGTTTCCAAGATAGGGGAAATCGAAATTTTACACCTTAGACTATGTTTCTAACTTGGGCCAAAATTGTAAAATGGTCTTATGAATTGGCGATTACGTTCCAATTCACATTCCAAGTAATATTCGGCATCCTAACTTCCTTGCCGATTGCCAAATTGCATAATCTATTATAGTTTCCGAGATATGGACTATCGACATCTTACAATATTGGCTCTGCTTCTAACTAGGGCCAGAATTGTAAAATGGCCTTATGAATTAGCGATTTTGTTCCAATCCGCACTCCAAGTAATATTCGGCATGCTAATTACGTTGCCGAATGCCAAACTGCATTATCTCTTATAGTTTCCGAGATATGGGCAATCGAACTTTTACACCTTACAGACTGTTTCTAACTTGGGTCAAAATTGTAAAATGGTCTTATGAATTAGCGATTTCGCTCCAATTCCCATTCCAAGTAATATTTGGCATACTAATTGCGCTGTCAATTGCCAAATTGCATTACCTCTTATAGTTTAATAGATATGGCCAATCGAAATTTTACAATTTGGCTCTTCTTCTAACTCGTGCCAAAATTGTAAAATGGCCTTATGAATTAGCTTATTCACATTCCAAGTAATATTCGGCATGCTAATTACGCTGTCGATTACCAAATTGTATTATCTCTTATAGTTTCCAAGATAGGGGAAATCGAAATTTTACACCTTAGACTATGTTTCTAACTTGGGCCAAAATTGTAAAATGGTCTTATGAATTAGCGATTTCGTTCCAGTCCACATTCCAAGTAATATTCGGCATGCTAATTACGTTGCCGGTTGCCAAATTGTATTATCTCTTATAGTTTCCGAGATATGGACTATCGACATCTTACAATATTGGCTGTGCTTCTAACTTGGGCCAAAATTGTAAAATGGTCTTATGAATTGGCTATTACGTTCCAATTCACATTCCAAGTAATATTCGGCATCCTAACTTCCTTGCCGATTGCCAAATTGCATTATCTATTATAGTTTCCGATATATGGACTATCGACATCTTACAATATTGGCTCTGTTTCTGACTTGGGTCAAAATTGTAAAATGGTCTTATGAATTAGCGATTTCGTTCCAATTCACATTCCAAGTAATATTCGGCATGCTAATTGCGCTTTCAATTGCCAAATTGCATTATCTCTTATAGTTTCCGAGATATGGACTATCGACATCTTACAATATTGGCTCTGCTTCTAACTTGGGCCAGAATTGTAAAATGGCCTTATGAATTAGCGATTTTGTTCCAATCCACACTCCAAGTAATATTCGGCATGCTAATTACGTTGCCGAATGCCAAACTGCATTATCTCTTATAGTTTCCAAGACATGGGCAATCGAACTTTTACACCTTACAGTCTGTTTCTAACTTGGGTCAAAATTGTAAAATGGTCTTATGAATTAGCGATTTCGCTCCAATTCCCATTCCAAGTAATATTTGGCATGCTAATTGCGCTGTCAATTGCCAAATTGCATTATCTCTTATAGTTTAAGAGATATGGCCAATCGAAATTTTACAATTTGGCTCTTCTTCTAACTTGTGCCAAAATTGTAAAATGGCCTAATGAATTAGCTTATTCACATTCCAAGTAATATTCGGCATGCTAATTACGTTGCCGATTGCCAAATTGCATTATCTCTTATAGTTTCCGAGATATGGGCAATCGAAATTTTACACCTTAGAGTCTGTTTCTAACTTGGGTCAAAATTGTAAAATGGTCTTATGAATTAGCGATTTTGTTCCAATCCACACTCCAAGTAATCTTCAGCATTGTAATTACATTGCCGATTGCCAAATTGCATTATCTCTTATAGTTTCCGAGATATGGGCAATCGAAATTTTACACCTTAGAGTCTGTTTCTAACTTGGGTCAAAATTGTAAAATGGTATTATGAATCAGCGATTCCGTTCTAATTCACATTCCAAGTAATATTCGGCATGCTAATTACGTTGCCGATTGCCAAATTGCATTATCTCTTATAGTTTCCGAGATATGGACTATCGACATCTTACAATATTGGCTGTGCTTCTAACTTGGGACAAAATTGTAAAATGGTCTTATGAATTAGCGATTTCGCTAAAATTCACATTCCAAGTAATATTCGGCATTCTAATTACGTTACCGATTGCCAAATTGCATTATATCTTATAGTTTCCGGGATATGGACCATCGACATCTTACAATGTTCGCTGGGTTTCTAACTTGGGCCAAAATTGTAAAATGGTCTTATGAATTAGCGATTTCGTTCCAGTTCACATTCCAAGTAATATTCGGCATGCTAATTACGTTGCCGATTGCCAAATTGTATTATCTCTTATAGTTTCCGAGATATGGACTATCGACATCTTACAATATTGGCTGTGCTTCTAACTTGGGCCAAAATTGTAAAATTGTCTTATGAATTGGCGATTACGTTCCAATTCACATTCCAAGTAATATTCGGCATCCTAACTTCCTTGCCGATTGCCAAATTGCATTATCTCTTATAGTTTCCGAGATATGGACTATCGACATCTTACAATATTGGCTCTGCTTCTAACTTGGGCCAGAATTGTAAAATGGCCTTATGAATTAGCGATTTTGTTCCAATCCACACTCCAAGTAATATTCGGCATGCTAATTACGTTGCCGAATGCCAAACTGCATTATCTCTTATAGTTTCCGAGACATGGGCAATCGAACTTTTACACCTTACAGTCTGTTTCTAACTTGGTTCAAAATTGTAAAATGGTCTTATGAATTAGCGATTTCGCTCCAATTCCCATTCCAAGTAATATTTGGTATGCTAATTGCGCTGTCAATTGCCAAATTGCATTATCTCTTATAGTTTAAGAGATATGGCCAATCAAAATTTTACAATTTGGCTCTTCTTCTAACTTGTGCCAAAATTGTAAAATGGCCTTATGAATTAGCTTATTCACATTCCAAGTAATATTCGGCATGCTAATTACGCTGTCGATTACCAAATTGTATTATCTCTTATAGTTTCCAAGATAGGGGAAATCGAAATTTTACACCTTAGACTCTGTTTCTAACTTGGGCCAAAATTGTAAAATGGTCTTATGAATTGGCGATTACGTTCCAATTCACATTCCAAGTAATATACGGCATCCTAACTTCCTTGCCGATTGTCAAATTGCATTATCTCTTATAGTTTCCGAGATATGAGATATGGACTATCGACAGTTTACAATTTTGGCTCTACTTCTAACTTTGGCCAAAATTGTAGTATGGTCTTATGAATTAGCGATTTCGTTCCAATTCACATTCCAAGTAATATTCGGCATGCTAATTACGTTGCCGATTGCCAAACTGCATTATCTAATATAGTTTCCGAGATATGGGCAATCGAAATTTTACACCTTAGAGTCTGTTTCTAATTTGGGTCAAAATTGTAAAATGGTCTTATGAATTAACGATTTCGTTCCAATTCACATTCCAAGTAATATTCGGCATTCTAATTACGTTGCCGATTGCCAAATTGCATTATATCTTATAGTTTCCGGGATATGGACTATCGACATCTTACAATATTGGCTGTTTTTCTAACTTGGGCCAAAATTGTAAAATGGTCTTATGAATTAGCGATATCGTTCCAATTCACATTCCAAGTAGTATTCGGCATGCTAATTACATTGCCGGTTGCCAAATTGCATTATCTCTTATAGTTTCCGAGATATGGACTATCGACATCTTACAATGTTGGCTCTACTTCTAACTTGGGCCAAAATTGTGAAATGGTCTTATGAATTAGCGATATCGTTCCAATTCACATTCCAAGTAATATTCGGCATGCTAATTACATTGCCGTTTGCCAAATTGCATTATCTCTTATAGTTTCCGAGATATGGACTATCGACATCTTACAATACTGGCTCTGCTTCTAACTAGCGCCAAAATTGTAATATGGTCTTATGAATTAGCGATTTCGTTCCAATTCACATTCCAAGTAATATGCTAATTACATTGCCGATTGCCAAATTGCATTAGCTCTTACAGTTTCCGAGATATGGACTATCGACATCTTACAATATTGGCTCTGCTTCTAACTTGGGCCAAAATTGTAAAATGGTCTTATGAATTTGCGATTTCGTTCCAATTCACATTCCAAGTAATATTCGGCATGCTAACTACATTGCCGATTGCCAAATTGCATTATCTCCTATAGTTTCCGAGATATGGGCAATCGAAATTTTACACCTTAGAGTCTGTTTCTAACTTGGGTCAAAATTGTAAAATGGTCTGATGAATTAGAGATTTCGCTAAAATTCACATTGCAAGTAATATTCGGCATGCTAATTACATTGCCGATTGGCAAATTGCATTATCTCTTATAGTTTCCGAGATATGGACTATCGACATCTGGCAATAGTGGCTCTGCTTCTAACTTGGGCCAGAATTGTAAAATGGTCTTATGAATTAGCGATTCCGTTCCAATTCACATTCCAAGTAATATTCGGCATGCTAATTAGGTTGCCAATTGCCAAATTGCATTATCTCTTATAGTTTCCGAGATATGGACTATCGACATCTTACAATACTGGCTCTGCTTCTAACTTGGGCAAAAATTGTAATATAGTCTTATGAATTAGCGATTTCGTTCCAATTCACATTCCAAGTAATATGCTAATTACATTGCCGATTGGCAAATTGCATTATCTCTTATAGTTTCCGAGATATGGACTATCGATATCTGGCAATAGTGGCTCTGCTTCTAACTTGGGCCAGAATTGTAAAATGGTCTTATGAATTAGCGATTCCGTTCCAATTCACATTCCAAGTAATATTCGGCATTCTAATTACGTTGCCGATTGCCAAATTGCATTATATCTTATAGTTTCCGGGATATGGACTATCGACATCTTACAATATTGGCTGTGTTTCTAACTTGGGCCAAAATTGTAAAATGGTCTTATGAATTAGCGATATCGTTCCAATTCACATTCCAAGTAGTATTCGGCATGCTAATTACATTGCCAATTGCCAAATTGCATTATCTCTTATAGTTTCCGAGATATGGACTATCGACATCTTACAATGTTGGCTCTGCTTCTAACTTGGGCCAAAATTGTAAAATGGTCTTATGAATTAGCGATATCGTTCCAATTCACATTCCAAGTAATATTCGGCATGCTAATTACATTGCCGATTGCCAAATAGCATTATCTCTTATAGTTTCCGAGATATGGACTATCGACATCTTACAATGTTGGCTCTGCTTTAACTTGGGCCAAAATTGTAAAATGGTCTTATGAATTGGCGATTACTTTCCAATTCACATTCCAAGTAATATTCGGCATGCTAATTACATTGCCGATTAATAAATTCCACTATCTCTTATAGTTTCCGAGATATGGCCAATCAAAATTTTACACCTTGGGCTCTGTTTCTAACTTGGGCCAAAATTGTAAAATGGCCTTATGAATTAGCGATTTCGTCCTAAACCACATTCCAAGTAATCTTCAGCATGGTAATTTCATTTCCGATTGCCAAATTGCTCTTATAGTTTCGGAGATATGAATAATCGAAATTTTACAATTTGGCTCTTCTAACTTAGGCCAAAATTGTAAAATAGTCTTATCAATTAGATTCCGCTCCAATTCACATTCCAAGTAATATTCGGCATGCTAATGACGTTGCCGATAGCCACATTGCATTATCCCTTATAGTTTCCGAGATATGAACTATCGACATCTTACAATATTGCCTGTGCTTCTAACTTGGACCAATATTGTAAAATGGTCTTATGAATTAGCGATATCGTTCCAATTCACATTCCAAGTAATATTCGGCATGCTAATTACCTTGCCGATTGCCAAATTGCATTATCTCTTATAGTTTCTGAGATATAGGCAATCGAAATTTTACACCTTAGAGTCGGTTTCTAACGTGGGTCAAAATTGTAAAATGGTCTTATGAATTAGCGATTTCGTTCCAATTCACATTCCAAGTAACATTCGGCATGCTAATTACGTTGCCGATTGCCAAATTGCATTATCTCCTATAGTTTCCGAGATATGGGCAATCGAAATTTTACACCTTAGAGTCTGTTTCTAACTTGGGTCAAAATTGTAAAATGGTCTTATGAATTAGCGATTTCGCTAAAATTCACATTCCAAGTAATATTCGGCATGCTAATTACGTTGCCGATTGCCAAATTTCATTATCTCCTATAGTTTCCGAGATATGGGCAATCGAAATTTTAGACCTTAGAGTCTGTTTCTAATTTGGGTCAAAATTGTAAAATGGTCTTATGAATTAACGATTTCGTTCCAATTCACATTCCAAGTAATATTCGGCATACTAATTACGTTGCCGATTGCCAAATTGCATTATATCTTATAGTTTCCGGGATATGGACTAACGACATCTTACAATATTGGCTGTGCTTCTAACTTGGGCCAAAATTGTAAAATGGTCTTATGAATTAGCGATTTCGTTCCAATTCACATTCCAAGTAATATTCGGCATTCTAATTACGTTGCCGATTGCCAAATTGCATTATATCTTATAGTTTCCGGGATATGGACTATCGACATCTTACAATATTGGCTGTGTTTCTAACTTGGGCCAAAATTGTAAAATGGTCTTATGAATTAGCGATATCGTTCCAATTCACATTCCAAGTAGTATTCGGCATGCTAATTACATTGCCAATTGCCAAATTGCATTATCTCTTATAGTTTCCGAGATATGGACTATCGACATCTTACAATGTTGGCTCTGCTTCTAACTTGGGCCAAAATTGTAAAATGGCCTTATGAATTAGCGATATCGTTCCAATTCACATTCCAAGTAATATTCGGCATGCTAATTATGTTGCCGATTGCCAAATTGCATTATCTCTTATAGTTTCCGAGATATGGACTATCGACATCTTACAATACTGGCTCTGCTTCTAACTTGCGCCAAAATTGTAATATGGTCTTATGAATTAGCGATTTCGTTCCAATTTACATTCCAAGTAATATGCTAATTACATTGCCGATTGCCAAATTGCATTAGCTCTTATAGTTTCCGAGATATGGACTATCGACATCTTACAATATTGGCTCTGCTTCTAACTTGGGCCAAAATTGTAAAATGGTCTTATGAATTAGCGATTTCGTTCCAATTCACATTCCGAGTAATATTCGGCATGCTAACTACATTGCCGATTGCCAAATTGCATTATCTCCTATAGTTTCCGAGATATGGGCAATCGAAATTTTACACCTTAGAGTCTGTTTCTAACTTGGGTCATAATTGTAAAATGGTCTTATGAATTAGAGATTTCGCTAAAATTCACATTGCAAGTAATATTCGGCATGCTAATTACATTGCCGATTGGCAAATTGCATTATCTCTTATAGTTTCCGAGATATGGACTATCGACATCTGGCAATAGTGGCTCTGCTTCTAACTTGGGCCATAATTGTAAAATGGTCTTATGAATTAGCGATTCCGTTCCAATTCACATTCCAAGTAATATTCGGCATGCTAATTAGGTTGCCGATTGCCAAATTGCATTATCTCTTATAGTTTCCGAGATATGGACTATCGACATCTTACAATACTGGCTCTGCTTCTAACTTGGGCCAAAATTGTAATATAGTCTTATGAATTAGCGATTTCGCTCCAATTCACATTAAAAGTAATATTCGACATGCTAATTACATTGCCGATTGCCAAATTGCATTAGCTCTTATAGTTTCCGAGATATGGACTATCGACATCTTACAATATTGGCTCTGCTTTTAACTAGGGTCAAAATTGTAAAATGGTCTAATGAATTAGCAATTTCGTTCCAATTCACATTCCAAGTAATATTCGGCATGCTAATTACATTGCCGATTGCCAAATAGCATTATCTCTTATAGTTTCCGAGATATGGACTATCGACATCTTACAATACTGGCTCTGCTTCTAACTTGGGCCAAAATTGTAATATAGTCTTATGAATTAGCGATTTCGTTCCAATTCACATTCCAAGTAATATGCTAATTACATTGCCGATTGGCAAATTGCATTATCTCTTATAGTTTCCGAGATATGGACTATCGATATCTGGCAATAGTGGCTCTGCTTCTAACTTGGGCCAGAATTGTAAAATGGTCTTATGAATTAGCGATTCCGTTCCAATTCACATTCCAAGTAATATTCGGCATTCTAATTACGTTGCCGATTGCCAAATTGCATTATATCTTATAGTTTCCGGGATATGGACTATCGACATCTTACAATGTTGGCTCTGCTTCTAACTTGGGCCAAAATTGTAAAATGGTCTTATGAATTAGCGATATCGTTTCAATTCACATTCCAAGTAATATTCGGCATGCTAATTACATTGCCGATTGCCAAATAGCATTATCTCTTATAGTTTCCGAGATATGGACTATCGACATCTTACAATGTTGGCTCTGCTTTAACTTGGGCCAAAATTGTAAAATGGTCTTATGAATTAGCGATATCGTTCCAATTCACATTCCAAGTAGTATTCGGCATGCTAATTATATTGCCAATTGCCAAATTGCATTATCTCTTATAGTTTCCGAGATATGGACTATCGACATCTTACAATGTTGGCTCTGCTTCTAACTTGGGCCAAAATTGTAAAATGGTCTTATGAATTAGCGATATCGTTTCAATTCACATTCCAAGTAATATTCGGCATGCTAATTACATTGCCGATTGCCAAATAGCATTATCTCTTATAGTTTCCGAGATATGGACTATCGACATCTTACAATGTTGGCTCTGCTTTAACTTGGGCCAAAATTGTAAAATGGTCTTATGAATTAGTGATTTCGTTCCAATTCACATTCCAAGTAATATGCTAATTACATTGCCGATTGGCAAATTGCATTATCTCTTATAGTTTCCGAGATATGGACTATCGATATCTGGCAATAGTGGCTCTGCTTCTAACTTGGGCCAGAATTGTAAAATGGTCTTATGAATTAGCGATTCCGTTCCAATTCACATTCCAAGTAATATTCGGCATTCTAATTACGTTGCCGATTGCCAAATTGCATTATATCTTATAGTTTCCGGGATATGGACTATCGACATCTTACAATATTGGCTGTGTTTCTAACTTGGGCCAAAATTGTAAAATGGTCTTATGAATTAGCGATATCGTTCCAATTCACATTCCAAGTAGTATTCGGTATGCTAATTACATTGCCAATTGCCAAATTGCATTATCTCTTATAGTTTCCGGGATATGGACTATCGACATCTTACAATGTTGGCTCTGCTTCTAACTTGGGCCAAAATTGTAAAATGGTCTTATGAATTAGCGATATCGTTCCAATTCACATTCCAAGTAATATTCGGCATGCTAATTACATTGCCGATTGCCAAATAGCATTATCTCTTATAGTTTCCGAGATATGGACTATCGACATCTTAAAATGTTGGCTCTGCTTTAACTTGGGCCAAAATTGTAAAATGGTCTTATGAATTAGCGATTTCGTTCCAATTCACATTCCAAGTAATATTCGGCATGCTAATTATGTTGCCGATTGCCAAATTGCATTATCTCTTATAGTTTCCGAGATATGGACTATCGACATCTTACAATACTGGCTCTGCTTCTAACTAGCGCCAAAATTGTAATATGGTCTTATGAATTAGCGATTTCGTTCCAATTCACATTCCAAGTAATATGCTAATTACATTGCCGATTGCCAAATTGCATTAGCTCTTATAGTTTCCGAGATATGGACTATCGACATCTTACAATATTGGCTCTGCTTCTAACTTGGGCCAAAATTGTAAAATGGTCTTATGAATTAGCGATTTCGTTCCAATTCACATTCCAAGTAATATTCGGCATGCTAACTATATTGCCGATTGCCAAATTGCATTATCTCCTATAGTTTCCGAGATATGGGCAATCGAAATTTTACACCTTAGAGTCTGTTTCTAACTTGGGTCAAAATTGTAAAATGGTTTTATGAATTAGAGATTTCGCTAAAATTCACATTGCAAGTAATATTCGGCATGCTAATTACATTGCCGATTGGCAAATTGCATTATCTCTTGGAGTTTCCGAGATATGGACTATCGACATCTGGCAATAGTGGCTCTGCTTCTAACTTGGGCCAGAATTGTAAAATGGTCTTATGAATTAGCGATTTCGTTCCAATTCACATTCCAAGTAATATTCGGCATGCTAATTACATTTCCGATTGCCAAATTGCTCTTATAGTTTCGGAGATATGAATAATCGAAATTTTACAATTTGGCTCTTCTAACTTAGGCCAAAATTGTAAAATAGTCTTATCAATTAGATTCCGCTCCAATTCACATTCCAAGTAATATTCGGCATGCTAATGACGTTGCCGATAGCCACATTGCATTATCCCTTATA
This sequence comes from Rhynchophorus ferrugineus, assembly GCF_030347505.1. Taxonomy (NCBI): domain Eukaryota; kingdom Metazoa; phylum Arthropoda; class Insecta; order Coleoptera; family Curculionidae; genus Rhynchophorus; species Rhynchophorus ferrugineus. Next base: position 66,128,684 of record NW_027472580.1, read on the forward strand.
GTTTCCGAGATATGAACTATCGACATCTTACAATATTGCCTGTGCTTCTAACTTGGACCAATATTGTAAAATGGTCTTATGAATTAGCGATTTCGTTCCAATTCACATTCCAAGTAATATTCGGCATGCTAATTACCTTGCCGATTGCCAAATTGCATTATCTCTTATAGTTTCTGAGATATAGGCAATCGAAATTTTACACCTTAGAGTCGGTTTCTAACGTGGGTCAAAATTGTAAAATGGTCTTATGAATTAGCGATTTCGTTCCAATTCACATTCCAAGTAACATTCGGCATGCTAATTACGTTGCCGATTGCCAAATTGCATTATCTCCTATAGTTTCCGAGATATGGGCAATCGAAATTTTACACCTTAGAGTCTGTTTCTAACTTGGGTCAAAATTGTAAAATGGTCTTATGAATTAGCGATTTCGCTAAAATTCACATTCCAAGTAATATTCGGCATGCTAATTACGTTGCCGATTGCCAAATTTCATTATCTTCTATAGTTTCCGAGATATGGGCAATCGAAATTTTAGACCTTAGAGTCTGTTTCTAATTTGGGTCAAAATTGTAAAATGGCCTTATGAATTAACGATTTCGTTCCAATTCACATTCCAAGTAATATTCGGCATACTAATTACGTTGCCGATTGCCAAATTGCATTATATCTTATAGTTTCCGGGATATGGACTAACGACATCTTACAATATTGGCTGTGCTTCTAACTTGGGCCAAAATTGTAAAATGGTCTTATGAATTAGCGATTTCGTTCCAATTCACATTCCAAGTAATATTCGGCATTCTAATTACGTTGCCGATTGCCAAATTGCATTATATCTTATAGTTTCCGGGATATGGACTATCGACATCTTACAATATTGGCTGTGTTTCTAACTTGGGCCAAAATTGTAAAATGGTCTTATGAATTAGCGATATCGTTCCAATTCACATTCCAAGTAGTATTCGGCATGCTAATTACATTGCCAATTGCCAAATTGCATTATCTCTTATAGTTTCCGAGATATGGACTATCGACATCTTACAATGTTGGCTCTGCTTCTAACTTGGGCCAAAATTGTAAAATGGCCTTATTAATTAGCGATATCGTTCCAATTCACATTCCAAGTAATATTCGGCATGCTAATTATGTTGCCGATTGCCAAATTGCATTATCTCTTATAGTTTCCGAGATATGGACTATCGACATCTTACAATACTGGCTCTGCTTCTAACTTGCGCCAAAATTGTAATATGGTCTTATGAATTAGCGATTTTGTTCCAATTCACATTCCAAGTAATATTCGGCATGCTAATTAGGTTGCCGATTGCCAAATTGCATTATCTCTTATAGTTTCCGAGATTTGGACTATCGACATCTTACAATACTGGCTCTGCTTCTAACTTGGGCCAAAATTGTAATAAAGTCTTATGAATTAGCGATTTCGCTCCAATTCACATTAAAAGTAATATTCGGCATGCTAATTACATTGCCGATTGCCAAATAGCATTATCTCTTATAGTTTCCGAGATATGGACTATCGACATCTTACAATGTTGGCTCTGCTTTAACTTGGGCCAAAATTGTAAAATGGTCTTATGAATTAGCGATTTCGTTCCAATTCACATTCCAAGTAATATTCGGCATGCTAATTATGTTGCCGATTGCCAAATTGCATTATCTCTTATAGTTTCCGAGATATGGACCATCGACATCTTACAATACTGGCTCTGCGTCTAACTAGCGCCAAAATTGTAATATGGTCTTATGAATTAGCGATTTAGTTCCAATTCACATTCCAAGTAATATGCTAATTACATTGCCGATTGCCAAATTGCATTAGCTCTTATAGTTTCCGAGATATGGACTATCGACATCTTACAATGTTGGCTCTGCTTCTAACTTGGGCCAAAATTGTAAAATGGTCTTATGAATTAGCGATTTCGTTCCAATTCACATTCCAAGTAATATTCGGCATGCTAACTACATTGCCGATTGCCAAATTGCATTATCTCCTATAGTTTCCGAGATATGGGCAATCGATATTTTACACCTTAGAGTCTGTTTCTAACTTGGGTCAAAATTGTAAAATGGTTTTATGAATTAGAGAATTCGCTAAAATTCACATTGCAAGTAATATTCGGCATGCTAATTACATTGCCGATTGGCAAATTGCATTATCTCTTGGAGTTTCCGAGATATGGACTATCGACATCTGGCAATAGTGGCTCTGCTTCTAACTTGGGCCAGAATTGTAAAATGGTCTTATGAATTAGCGATTCCGTTCCAATTCACATTCCAAGTAATATTCGGCATGCTAATTAGGTTGCCAATTGTCAAATTGCATTATCTCTTATAGTTTCCGAGATATGGACTATCGACATCTTACAATACTGGCTCTGCTTCTAACTTGGGCCAAAATTGTAATATAGTCTTATGAATTAGCGATTTCGTTCCAATTCACATTCCAAGTAATATGCTAATTACATTGCCGATTGGCAAATTGCATTATCTCTTATAGTTTCCGAGATATGGACTATCGATATCTGGCAATAGTGGCTCTGCTTCTAACTTGGGCCAGAATTGTAAAATGGTCTTATGAATTAGCGATTCCGTTCCAATTCACATTCCAAGTAATATTCGGCATGCTAATTAGGTTGCCGATTGCCAAATTGCATTATCTCTTATAGTTTCCGAGATTTGGAGTATCGACATCTTACAATACTGGCTCTGCTTCTAACTTGGGCCAAAATTGTAATAAAGTCTTATGAATTAGCGATTTCGCTCCAATTCACATTAAAAGTAATATTCGGCAAGCTAATTACATTGCCGATTGCCAAATTGCATTATCGCTTATAGTTTCCGAGATATGGACTATCGACATCTTACAATATTGGCTCTGCTTTTAACTTGGGCCAAAATTGTAAAATGGTCTTATGAATTGGCGATTACTTTCCAATTCACATTCCAAGTAATATTCGGCATGCTAATTACATTGCCGATTAATAAATTCCACTATCTCTTATAGTTTCCGAGATATGGCCAATCAAAATTTTACACCTTGGGCTCTGTTTCTAACTTGGGCCAAAATTGTAAAATGGTCTTATGAATTAGCGATTCCGTTCCAATTCACATTCCAAGTAATATTCGGCATGCTAATTAGGTTGCCGATTGCCAAATTGCATTATCTCTTATAGTTTCCGAGATATGGACTATCGACATCTTACAATACTGGCTCTGCTTCTAACTTGGGCCAAAATTGTAATATAGTCTTATGAATTAGCGATTTCGCTCCAATTCACATTAAAAGTAATATTCGGCATGCTAATTACATTGCCGATTGCCAAATTGCATTAGCTCTTATAGTTTCCGAGATACGGACTATCGACATCTTACAATATGGCTCTGCTTTTAACTAGGGTCAAAATTGTAAAATGGTCTAATGAATTAGCGATTTCGTTCCAATTCACATTCCAAGTAATAGGCTAATTACATTGCCAATTGCCAAATTGCAGTAGCCCTTATAGTTTCCGAGACATGGACTATCGACATATTACAATATTGGCTCTGCTTCTAACTCGGGCCAAAATTGTAAAATGGCCTTATGAATTAGCGATTTCGTTCCAATTCACATTCCAAGTAATATTCGGCATCCTAACTTCCTTGCCGATTGCCAAATTGCATTATCAATTATAGTTTCCGATATATGGACTATCGACATCTTACAATATTGGCTCTGCTTCTTACTTGGGTCAAAATTGTAAAATGGTCTTATGAATTAGCGAGTTCTTTCCAATTAACATTCCAAGTAATATTCGGCATGCTAATTGCGCAGTCAATTGCCAAATTGCATTATCTCTTATAGTTTCCGAGATATGGACTATCGACATCTTACAATATTGGCTCTGCTTCTAACTTGGGCCAGAATTGTAAAATGGCCTTATGAATTAGCGATTTTGTTCCAATCCACACTCCAAGTAACATTCGGCATGCTAATTACGTTGCCGAATGCCAAACTGCATAATCTCTTATAGTTTCCGAGACATGGGCAATCGAACTTTTACACCTTACAGTCTGTTTCTAACTTGGGTCAAAATTGTAAAATGGTCTTATGAATTAACGATTTCGTTCCAATTCACATTCCAAGTAATATTCGGCATTCTAATTACATTGCCAATTGCCAAATTGCATTATCTCTTATAGTTTCCGAGATATGGACTATCGACATCTCACAATGTTGGCTCTGCTTCTAACTCGGGCCAAAATTGTAAAATGGCCTTATGAATTAGCGATTTCGTTCCAATTCACATTCCAAGTAATATTCGGCATCCTAACTTCCTTGCCGATTGCCAAATTGCATTATCTATTATAGTTTCCGATATATGGACTATCGACATCTTACAATATTGGCTCTGCTTCTAACTTGGGCCAAAATTGTAAAATGGTCTTATGAACTAGCGATTTCGTTCCAATTCACATTCCAAGTAATATTCGGCATGCTAACTACATTGCCGATTGCCAAATTGCATTATCTCCTATAGTTTCCGAGATATGGGCAATCGAAATTTTACACCTTAGAGTCTGTTTCTAACTTGGGTCAAAATTGTAAAATGGTCTGATGAATTAGAGATTTCGCTAAAATTCACATTGCAAGTAATATTCGGCATGCTAATTACATTGCCGATTGGCAAATTGCATTATCTCTTATAGTTTCCGAGATATGGACTATCGACATCTGGCAATAGTGGCTCTGCTTCTAACTTGGGCCAGAATTGTAAAATGGTCTTATGAATTAGCGATTCCGTTCCAATTCACATTCCAAGTAATATTCGGCATGCTAATTAGGTTGCCGATTGCCAAATTGCATTATCTCTTATAGTTTCCGAGATATGGACTATCGACATCTTACAATACTGGCTCTGCTTCTAACTTGGGCCAAAATTGTAATATAGTCTTATGAATTAGCGATTTCGCTCCAATTCACATTTAAAGTAATATTCGGCAAGCTAATTACATTGCCGATTGCCAAATTGCATTAGCTCTTATAGTTTCCGAGATATGGGCAATCGAAATTTTACACCTTAGACTCTGTTTCTAACTTGGGTCAAAATTGTAAAATGGTTTAATGAATTAGCGATTTCGTTCCAATTCACATTCCAAGTAATATGCTAATTACATTGCCAATTGCCAAACTGCATTAGCCCTTATAGTTTCCGAGACATGGACTATCGACATCTTACAATACTGGCTCTGCTTCTAACTTTGGCCAAAATTGTAGAATGGTCTTATGAATTAGCGAGTTCTTTCCAATTCACATTCCAAGTAATATTCGGCATGCTAATTGCGCTGTCAATTGCAAAATTGCATTATCTCTTATAGTTTCGGAGATATGGCCAATCGAAATTTTATAATTTGGCTCTTCTTCTAACTTGGGCTAAAATTGTAAAATGGTCTTATGAATTGGCGATTACTTTCCAATTCACATTCCAAGTAATATTCGGCATGCTAATTACGCTGTCGATTACTAAATTCCACTATCTCTTATAGTTTCCGAGATATGGCCAATCAAAATTTTACACCTTGGGCTCTGTTTCCAACTTGGGCCAAAATTGTAAAATGGTCTTAGGAATTAGCGATATCGTTCCAATTCACATTCCAAGTAGTATTCGGCATGCTAATTACATTGCCAATTGCCAAATTGCATTATCTCTTATAGTTTCCGAAATATGGACTATCGACATCTTACAATGTTGGCTCTGTTTCTAACTTGGGCCAAAATTGTAATATGGTCTTATGAATTAGCGATTTCGTACCAATTCACATTCCAAGTAATATGCCAATTACATTGCCGATTGCCAAATTGTATTATCTCTTATAGTTTTCGAGATATGGACTATCGACATCTTACAATATTGGCTCTGCTTCTTACTTGGGTCAAAATTGTAAAATGGTCTTATGAGTTAGCGAGTTCTTTCCAATTCACATTCCAAGTAATATTCGGCATGCTAATTGCGCTGTCAATTGCCAAATTGCATTATCTCTTATAGTTTCCGAGATATGGACTATCGACATCTTACAATATTGGCTCTGTTTCTAACTTGGGCCAGAATTGTAAAATGGCCTTATGAATTAACGATTTTGTTCCAATCCACACTCCAAGTAATATTCGGCATGCTAATTACGTTGCCGAATGCCAAACTGCATTATCTCTTATAGTTTCCGAGACATGGGCAATCGAACTTTTACACCTTACAGTCTGTTTCTAACTTGGGTCAAAATTGTAAAATGGTCTTATGAATTAACGATTTCGTTCCAATTCACATTCCAAGTAATATTCGGCATTCTAATTACGTTGCCGATTGCCAAATTGCATTATATCTTATAGTTTCCGGGATATGGACTATCGACATCTTACAATATTGGCTGTGCTTCTAACTTTAGCCAAAATTGTAAAATGGTCTTATGAGATAGCGATATCATTCCAATTCACATTCCAAGTAATATTCAGCATGCTAATTATGTTGCCGATTGCCAAATTGCATTATCTCTTATAGTTTCCGAGATATGGACTATCGACATCTTACAATACTGGCTCTGCTTCTAACTTGCGCCAAAATTGTAATATGGTCTTATGAATTAGCGATTTCGTTCCAATTCACATTCCAAGTAATATGCTAATTACATTGCCGATTGCCAAATTGCATTAGCTCTTAGAGTTTCCGAGATATGGACTATCGACATTTTACAATATTGGCTCTGCTTCTAACTTGGGCCGAAATTGTAAAATGGTCTTATGAATTAGCGATTTCGTTCCAATTCACATTCCAAGTAATATTCGGCATGCTAACTACATTGCCGATTGCCAAATTGCATTATCTATTATAGTTTCCGATATATGGACTATCGACATCTTACAATATTGGCTCTGCTTCTTACTTGGGTCAAAATTGTAAAATGGTCTTATGAGTTAGCGAGTTCTTTCCAATTCACATTCCAAGTAATATTCGGCATGCTAATTGCGCTTTCAATTGCCAAATTGCATTATCTCTTATAGTTTGCGAGATATGGACTATCGACATCTTACAATATTGGCTCTGTTTCTAACTTGGGCCAGAATTGTAAAATGGCCTTATGAATTAACGATTTTGTTTCAATCCACACTCCAAGTAATATTCGGCATGCTAATTACGTTGCCGAATGCCAAACTGCATTATCTCTTATAGTTTCCGAGACATGGGCAATCGAACTTTTACACCTTACAGTCTGTTTCTAACTTGGGTCAAAATTGTAAAATGGCCTTATGAATTAACGATTTCGTTCCAATTCACATTCCAAGTAATATTCGGCATTCTAATTACGTTGCCGATTGCCAAATTGCATTATATCTTATAGTTTCCGGGATATGGACTATCGACATCTTACAATATTGGCTGTGCTTCTAACTTTAGCCAAAATTGTAAAATGGTCTTATGAATTAGCGATTTCGTTCCAATTCACATTCCAAGTAATATTCGGCATTCTAATTACGTTGCCGATTGCCAAATTGCATTATATCTTATAGTTTCCGGGATATGGACTATCGACATCTTACAATATTGGCTGTGTTTCTAACTTGGGCCAAAATTGTAGAATGGTCTTATGAGTTAGCGATATCGTTCCAATTCACATTCAAAGTAGTATTCGGCATGCTAATTACATTGCCAATTGCCAAATTGCATTATCTCTTATAGTTTCCGAGATATGAACTATCGACATCTTACAATGTTGGCTCTGCTTCTAACTTGGGCCAAAATTGTAAAATGGTCTTATGAATTAGCGATATCGTTCCAATTCACATTCCAAGTAATATTCGGCATGCTAATTATGTTGCCGATTGCCAAATTGCATTATCTCTTATAGTTTCCGAGATATGGACTATCGACATCTTAGAATACTGGCTCTGCTTCTAACTTGCGCCAAAATTGTAATATGGTCTTATGAATTAGCGATTTCGTTCCAATTCACATTCCAAGTAATATGCTAATTACATTGCCGATTGCCAAATTGCATTAGCTCTTATAGTTTCCGAGATATGGACTATCGACATCTTACAATATTGGCTCTGCTTCTAACTTGGGCCAAAATTGTAAAATGGTCTTATGAATTAGCGATTTCGTTCCAATTCACATTCCAAGTAATATTCGGCATGCTAACTACATTGCCGATTGCCAAATTGCACTATCTCCTATAGTTTCCGAGATATGGGCAATCGAAATTTTACACCTTAGAGTCTGTTTCTAACTTGGGTCAAAATTGTAAAATGGTCTTATGAATTAGAGATTTCGCTAAAATTCACATTGCAAGTAATATTCGGCATGCTAATTACATTTCCGATTGCCAAATTGCATTATCTCTTATAGTTTCCGAGATATGGACTATCGACATCTTACAATACTGGCTCTGCTTCTAACTTGGGCCAATATTGTAATATAGTCTTATGAATTAGCGATTTCGCTCCAATTCACATTTAAAGTAATATTCGGCAAGCTAATTACATTGCCGATTGCCAAATTGCATTAGCTCTTATAGTTTCCGAGATATGGGCAATCGAAATTTTACACCTTAGACTCTGTTTCTAACTTGGGTCAAAATTGTAATATGGTTTAATGAATTAGCGATTTCGTTCCAATTCACATTCCAAGTAATATGCTAATTACATTGCCAATTGCCAAACTGCATTAGCCCTTATAGTTTCCGAGACATGGACTATCGACATCTTATAATACTGGCTCTGCTTCTAACTTGGGCCAAAATTGTAAAATGGTCTTATGAATTAGCGATTTCGTACCAATTCATATTCCAAGTAATATGCCAATTACATTGCCGATTGCCAAATTGTATTAGCCCTTATAGTTTCCGAGATATGGACTATCGACATCTTACAATATTGGCTGTGCTTCTAACTTGGGCCAAAATTGTAAAATGGTTTTATGAATTAGCGATTTCGTTCCAGTTCACATTCCAAGTAATATTCGGCATGCTAATTACGTTTCCGATTGCCAAATTGTATTATCTCTTATAGTTTCCGAGATATGGACTATCGACATCTTACAATATTGGCTGTGCTTCTAACTTGGGCCAAAATTGTAAAATGGTCTTATGAATTGGCGATTACGTTCCAATTCACATTCCAAGTAATATTCGGCATCCTAACTTCCTTGCCGATTGCCAAATTGCATTATCTATTATAGTTTCCGATATATGGACTATCGACATCTTACAATATTGGCTCTGCTTCTTACTTGGGTCAAAATTGTAAAATGGTCTTATGAGTTAGCGAGTCCTTTCCAATTCACATTCCAAGTAATATTCGGCATGCTAATTGCGCTGTCAATTGCCAAATTGCATTATCTCTTATAGTTTCCGAGATATGGACTATCGACATCTTACAATATTGGCTCTGTTTCTAACTTGGGCCAGAATTGTAAAATGGCCTTATGAATTAACGATTTTGTTCCAATCCACACTCCAAGTAATATTCGGCATGCTAATTACGTTGCCGAATGCCAAACTGCATTATCTCTTATAGTTTCCGAGACATGGGCAATCGAACTTTTACACCTTACAGTCTGTTTCTAACTTGGGTCAAAATTGTAAAATGGTCTTATGAATTAACGATTTCGTTCCAATTCACATTCCAGGTAATATTCGGCATTCTAATTACGTTGCCGATTGCCAAATTGCATTATATCTTATAGTTTCCGGGATATGGACTATCGACATCTTACAATATTGGCTGTGCTTCTAACTTTAGCCAAAATTGTAAAATGGTCTTATGAGATAGTGATATCGTTCCAATTCACATTCAAAGTAGTATTCGGCATGCTAATTACATTGCCAATTGACAAATTGCATTATCTCTTATAGTTTCCGAGATATGGACTATCGACATCTTACAATGTTGGCTCTGCTTCTAACTTGGGCCAAAATTGTAAAATGGTCTTATGAATTAGCGATATCATTCCAATTCACATTCCAAGTAATATTCAGCATGCTAATTATGTTGCCGATTGCCAAATTGCATTATCTCTTATAGTTTCCGAGTTATGGACTATCGACATCTTACAATTCTGGCTCTGCTTCTAACTTGCGCCAAAATTGTAATATGGTCTTATGAATTAGCGATTTCGTTCCAATTCACATTCCAAGTAATATGCTAATTACATTGCCGATTGCCAAATTGCATTAGCTCTTATAGTTTCCGAGATATGGACTATCGACATCTTACAATATTGGCTCTGCTTCTAACTTGGGCCGAAATTGTAAAATGGTCTTATGAATTAGCGATTTCGTTCCAATTCACATTCCAAGTAATATTCGGCATGCTAACTACATTGCCGATTGCCAAATTGCATTATCTATTATAGTTTCCGATATATGGACTATCGACATCTTACAATATTGGCTCTGCTTCTTACTTGGGTCAAAATTGTAAAATGGTCTTATGAGTTAGCGAGTTCTTTCCAATTCACATTCCAAGTAATATTCGGCATGCTAATTGCGCTTTCAATTGCCAAATTGCATTATCTCTTATAGTTTCCGAGATATGGACTATCGACATCTTACAATATTGGCTCTGTTTCTAACTTGGGCCAGAATTGTAAAATGGCCTTATGAATTAACGATTTTGTTCCAATCCACACTCCAAGTAATATTCGGCATGCTAATTACGTTGCCGAATGCCAAACTGCATTATCTCTTATAGTTTCCGAGACATGGGCAATCGAACTTTTACACCTTACAGTCTGTTTCTAACTTGGGTCAAAATTGTAAAATGGCCTTATGAATTAACGATTTCGTTCCAATTCACATTCCAAGTAATATTCGGCATTCTAATTACGTTGCCGATTGCCAAATTGCATTATATCTTATAGTTTCCGGGATATGGACTATCGACATCTTACAATATTGGCTGTGCTTCTAACTTTAGACAAAATTGTAAAATGGTCTTATGAATTAGCGATTTCGTTCCAATTCACATTCCAAGTAATATTCGGCATTCTAATTACGTTGCCGATTGCCAAATTGCATTATATCTTATAGTTTCCGGGATATGGACTATCGACATCTTACAATATTGGCTGTGTTTCTAACTTGGGCCAAAATTGTAAAATGGTCTTATGAGTTAGCGATATCGTTCCAATTCACATTCAAAGTAGTATTCGGCATGCTAATTACATTGCCAATTGCCAAATTGCATTATCTCTTATAGTTTCCGAGATATGGACTATCGACATCTTACAATGTTGGCTCTGCTTCTAACTTGGGCCAAAATTGTAAAATGGTCTTATGAATTAGCGATATCGTTCCAATTCACATTCCAAGTAATATTCGGCATGCTAATTATGTTGCCGATTGCCAAATTGCATTATCTCTTATAGTTTCCGAGATATGGACTATCGACATCTTAGAATACTGGCTCTGCTTCTAACTTGCGCCAAAATTGTAATATGGTCTTATGAATTAGCGATTTCGTTCCAATTCACATTCCAAGTAATATGCTAATTACATTGCCGATTGCCAAATTGCATTAGCTCTTATAGTTTCCGAGATATGGACTATCGACATCTTACAATATTGGCTCTGCTTCTAACTTGGGCCGAAATTGTAAAATGGTCTTATGAATTAGCGATTTCGTTCCAATTCACATTCCAAGTAATATTCGGCATGCTAACTACATTGCCGATTGCCAAATTGCATTATCTATTATAGTTTCCGATATATGGACTATCGACATCTTACAATATTGGCTCTGCTTCTTACTTGGGTCAAAATTGTAAAATGGTCTTATGAGTTAGCGAGTTCTTTCCAATTCACATTCCAAGTAATATTCGGCATGCTAATTGCGCTTTCAATTGCCAAATTGCATTATCTCTTATAGTTTCCGAGATATGGACTATCGACATCTTACAATATTGGCTCTGTTTCTAACTTGGGCCAGAATTGTAAAATGGCCTTATGAATTAACGATTTTGTTCCAATCCACACTCCAAGTAATATTCGGCATGCTAATTACGTTGCCGAATGCCAAACTGCATTATCTCTTATAGTTTCCGAGACATGGGCAATCGAACTTTTACACCTTACAGTCTGTTTCTAACTTGGGTCAAAATTGTAAAATGGCCTTATGAATTAACGATTTCGTTCCAATTCACATTCCAAGTAATATTCGGCATTCTAATTACGTTGCCGATTGCCAAATTGCATTATATCTTATAGTTTCCGGGATATGGACTATCGACATCTTACAATATTGGCTGTGCTTCTAACTTTAGACAAAATTGTAAAATGGTCTTATGAATTAGCGATTTCGTTCCAATTCACATTCCAAGTAATATTCGGCATTCTAATTACGTTGCCGATTGCCAAATTGCATTATATCTTATAGTTTCCGGGATATGGACTATCGACATCTTACAATATTGGCTGTGTTTCTAACTTGGGCCAAAATTGTAAAATGGTCTTATGAGTTAGCGATATCGTTCCAATTCACATTCAAAGTAGTATTCGGCATGCTAATTACATTGCCAATTGCCAAATTGCATTATCTCTTATAGTTTCCGAGATATGGACTATCGACATCTTACAATGTTGGCTCTGCTTCTAACTTGGGCCAAAATTGTAAAATGGTCTTATGAATTAGCGATATCGTTCCAATTCACATTCCAAGTAATATTCGGCATGCTAATTATGTTGCCGATTGCCAAATTGCATTATCTCTTATAGTTTCCGAGATATGGACTATCGACATCTTAGAATACTGGCTCTGCTTCTAACTTGCGCCAAAATTGTAATATGGTCTTATGAATTAGCGATTTCGTTCCAATTCACATTCCAAGTAATATGCTAATTACATTGCCGATTGCCAAATTGCATTAGCTCTTATAGTTTCCGAGATATGGACTATCGACATCTTACAATATTGGCTCTGCTTCTAACTTGGGCCAAAATTGTAAAATGGTCTTATGAATTAGCGATTTCGTTCCAATTCACATTCCAAGTAATATTCGGCATGCTAACTACATTGCCGATTGCCAAATTGCACTATCTCCTATAGTTTCCGAGATATGGGCAATCGAAATTTTACACCTTAGAGTCTGTTTCTAACTTGGGTCAAAATTGTAAAATGGTCTTATGAATTAGAGATTTCGCTAAAATTCACATTGCAAGTAATATTCGGCATGCTAATTACATTGCCGATTGGCAAATTGCATTATCTCTTATAGTTTCCGAGATATGGACTATCGACATCTGGCAATAGTGGCTCTGCTTCTAACTTGGGCCAGAATTGTAAAATGGTCTTATGAATTAGCGATTCCGTTCCAATTCACATTCCAAGTAATATTCGGCATGATAATTAGGTTGCCGATTGCCAAATTGCATTATCTCTTATAGTTTCCGAGATATGGACTATCGACATCTTACAATACTGGCTCTGCTTCTAACTTGGGCCAAAATTGTAATATAGTCTTATGAATTAGCGATTTCGCTCCAATTCACATTTAAAGTAATATTCGGCAAGCTAATTACATTGCCGATTGCCAAATTGCATTAGCTCTTATAGTTTCCGAGATATGGGCAATAGAAATTTTACACCTTAGACTCTGTTTCTAACTTGGGTCAAAATTGTAAAATGGTTTAATGAATTAGCGATTTCGTTCCAATTCACATTCCAAGTAATATGCTAATTACATTGCCAATTGCCAAACTGCATTAGCCCTTATAGTTTCCGAGACATGGACTATCGACATCTTATAATACTGGCTCTGCTTCTAACTTGGGCCAAAATTGTAAAATGGTCTTATGAATTAGCGATTTCGTACCAATTCATATTCCAAGTAATATGCCAATTACATTGCCAATTGCCAAACTGCATTAGCCCTTATAGTTTCCGAGACATGGACTATCGACATCTTATAATACTGGCTCTGCTTCTAACTTGGGCCAAAATTGTAATATAGTCTTATGAATTAGCGATTTCGTTCCAATTCACATTCCAAGTAATATGCTAATTACATTGCCGATTGGCAAATTGCATTATCTCTTATAGTTTCCGAGATATGGACTATCGATATCTGGCAATAGTGGCTCTGCTTCTAACTTGGGCCAGAATTGTAAAATGGTCTTATGAATTAGCGATTCCGTTCCAATTCACATTCCAAGTAATATTCGGCATTCTAATTACGTTGCCGATTGCCAAATTGCATTATATCTTATAGTTTCCGGGATATGGACTATCGACATCTTACAATATTGGCTGTGTTTCTAACTTGGGCCAAAATTGTAAAATGGTCTTATGAATTAGCGATATCGTTCCAATTCACATTCCAAGTAGTATTCGGCATGCTAATTACATTGCCAATTGCCAAATTGCATTATCTCTTATAGTTTCCGAGATATGGACTATCGACATCTTACAATGTTGGCTCTGCTTCTAACTTGGGCCAAAATTGTAAAATGGTCTTATGAATTAGCGATATCGTTCCAATTCACATTCCAAGTAATATTCGGCATGCTAATTACATTGCCGATTGCCAAATAGCATTATCTCTTATAGTTTCCGAGATATGGACTATCGACATCTTACAATGTTGGCTCTGCTTTAACTTGGGCCAAAATTGTAAAATGGTCTTATGAATTAGCGATTTCGTTCCAATTCACATTCCAAGTAATATTCGGCATGCTAATTATGTTGCCGATTGCCAAATTGCATTATCTCTTATAGTTTCCGAGATATGGACTATCGACATCTTACAATACTGGCTCTGCTTCTAACTAGCGCCAAAATTGTAATATGGTCTTATGAATTAGCGATTTCGTTCCAATTCACATTCAAAGTAATATGCTAATTACATTGCCGATTGCCAAATTGCATTAGCTCTTATAGTTTCCGAGATATGGACTATCGACATCTTACAATATTGGCTCTGCTTCTAACTTGGGCCAAAATTGTAAAATGGTCTTATGAATTAGCGATTTCGTTCCAATTCACATTCCAAGTAATATTCGGCATGCTAACTACATTGCCGATTGCCAAATTGCATTATCTCCTATAGTTTCCGAGATATGGGCAATCGAAATTTTACACCTTAGAGTCTGTTTCTAACTTGGGTCAAAATTGTAAAATGGTTTTATGAATTAGAGATTTCGCTAAAATTCACATTGCAAGTAATATTCGGCAAGCTAATTACATTGCCGATTGGCAAATTGCATTATCTCTTGGAGTTTCCGAGATATGGACTATCGACATCTGGCAATAGTGGCTCTGCTTCTAACTTGGGCCAGAATTGTAAAATGGTCTTATGAATTAGCGATTTCGTTCCAATTCACATTCCAAGTAATATTCGGCATGCTAATTACATTTCCGATTGCCAAATTGCTCTTATAGTTTCGGAGATATGAATAATCGAAATTTTACAATTTGGCTCTTCTAACTTAGGCCAAAATTGTAAAATAGTCTTATCAATTAGATTCCGCTCCAATTCACATTCCAAGTAATATTCGGCATGCTAATGACGTTGCCGATAGCCACATTGCATTATCCCTTATAGTTTCCGAGATATGAACTATCGACATCTTACAATATTGCCTGTGCTTCTAACTTGGACCAATATTGTAAAATGGTCTTATGAATTAGCGATTTCGTTCCAATTCACATTCCAAGTAATATTCGGCATGCTAATTACCTTGCCGATTGCCAAATTGCATTATCTCTTATAGTTTCTGAGATATAGGCAATCGAAATTTTACACCTTAGAGTCGGTTTCTAACGTGGGTCAAAATTGTAAAATGGTCTTATGAATTAGCGATTTCGTTCCAATTCACATTCCAAGTAACATTCGGCATGCTAATTACGTTGCCGATTGCCAAATTGCATTATCTCCTATAGTTTCCGAGATATGGGCAATCGAAATTTTACACCTTAGAGTCTGTTTCTAACTTGGGTCAAAATTGTAAAATGGTCTTATGAATTAGCGATTTCGCTAAAATTCACATTCCAAGTAATATTCGGCATGCTAATTACGTTGCCGATTGCCAAATTTCATTATCTCCTATAGTTTCCGAGATATGGGCAATCGAAATTTTAGACCTTAGAGTCTGTTTCTAATTTGGGTCAAAATTGTAAAATGGTCTTATGAATTAACGATTTCGTTCCAATTCACATTCCAAGTAATATTCGGCATACTAATTACGTTGCCGATTGCCAAATTGCATTATATCTTATAGTTTCCGGGATATGGACTAACGACATCTTACAATATTGGCTGTGCTTCTAACTTGGGCCAAAATTGTAAAATGGTCTTATGAATTAGCGATTTCGTTCCAATTCACATTCCAAGTAATATTCGGCATTCTAATTACGTTGCCGATTGCCAAATTGCATTATATCTTATAGTTTCCGGGATATGGACTATCGACATCTTACAATATTGGCTGTGTTTCTAACTTGGGCCAAAATTGTAAAATGGTCTTATGAATTAGCGATATCGTTCCAATTCACATTCCAAGTAGTATTCGGCATGCTAATTACATTGCCAATTGCCAAATTGCATTATCTCTTATAGTTTCCGAGATATGGACTATCGACATCTTACAATGTTGGCTCTGCTTCTAACTTGGGCCAAAATTGTAAAATGGCCTTATGAATTAGCGATATCGTTCCAATTCACATTCCAAGTAATATTCGGCATGCTAATTATGTTGCCGATTGCCAAATTGCATTATCTCTTATAGTTTCCGAGATATGGACTATCGACATCTTACAATACTGGCTCTGCTTCTAACTTGCGCCAAAATTGTAATATGGTCTTATGAATTAGCGATTTCGTTCCAATTCACATTCCAAGTAATATTCGGCATGCTAATTAGGTTGCCGATTGCCAAATTGCATTATCTCTTATAGTTTCCGAGATTTGGACTATCGACATCTTACAATACTGGCTTTGCTTCTAACTTGGGCCAAAATTGTAATAAAGTCTTATGAATTAGCGATTTCGCTCCAATTCACATTAAAAGTAATATTCGGCATGCTAATTACATTGCCGATTGCCAAATAGCATTATCTCTTATAGTTTCCGAGATATGGACTATCGACATCTTACAATGTTGGCTCTGCTTTAACTTGGGCCAAAATTGTAAAATGGTCTTATGAATTAGCGATTTCGTTCCAATTCACATTCCAAGTAATATTCGGCATGCTAATTATGTTGCCGATTGCCAAATTGCATTATCTCTTATAGTTTCCGAGATATGGACCATCGACATCTTACAATACTGGCTCTGCTTCTAACTAGCGCCAAAATTGTAATATGGTCTTATGAATTAGCGATTTCGTTCCAATTCACATTCCAAGTAATATGCTAATTACATTGCCGATTGCCAAATTGCATTAGCTCTTATAGTTTCCGAGATATGGACTATCGACATCTTACAATATTGGCTCTGCTTCTAACTTGGGCCAAAATTGTAAAATGGTCTTATGAATTAGCGATTTCGTTCCAATTCACATTCCAAGTAATATTCGGCATGCTAACTACATTGCCGATTGCCAAATTGCATTATCTCCTATAGTTTCCGAGATATGGGCAATCGAAATTTTACACCTTAGAGTCTGTTTCTAACTTGGGTCAAAATTGTAAAATGGTTTTATGAATTAGAGATTTCGCTAAAATTCACATTGCAAGTAATATTCGGCATGCTAATTACATTGCCGATTGGCAAATTGCATTATCTCTTGGAGTTTCCGAGATATGGACTATCGACATCTGGCAATAGTGGCTCTGCTTCTAACTTGGGCCAGAATTGTAAAATGGTCTTATGAATTAGCGATTCCGTTCCAATTCACATTCCAAGTAATATTCGGCATGCTAATTAGGTTGCCAATTGTCAAATTGCATTATCTCTTATAGTTTCCGAGATATGGACTATCGACATCTTACAATACTGGCTCTGCTTCTAACTTGGGCCAAAATTGTAATATAGTCTTATGAATTAGCGATTTCGTTCCAATTCACATTCCAAGTAATATGCTAATTACATTGCCGATTGGCAAATTGCATTATCTCTTATAGTTTCCGAGATATGGACTATCGATATCTGGCAATAGTGGCTCTGCTTCTAACTTGGGCCAGAATTGTAAAATGGTCTTATGAATTAGCGATTCCGTTCCAATTCACATTCCAAGTAATATTCGGCATGCTAATTAGGTTGCCGATTGCCAAATTGCATTATCTCTTATAGTTTCCGAGATTTGGACTATCGACATCTTACAATACTGGCTCTGCTTCTAACTTGGGCCAAAATTGTAATAAAGTCTTATGAATTAGCGATTTCGCTCCAATTCACATTAAAAGTAATATTCGGCAAGCTAATTACATTGCCGATTGCCAAATTGCATTATCGCTTATAGTTTCCGAGATATGGACTATCGACATCTTACAATATTGGCTCTGCTTTTAACTTGGGCCAAAATTGTAAAATGGTCTTATGAATTGGCGATTACTTTCCAATTCACATTCCAAGTAATATTCGGCATGCTAATTACATTGCCGATTAATAAATTCCACTATCTCTTATAGTTTCCGAGATATGGCCAATCAAAATTTTACACCTTGGGCTCTGTTTCTAACTTGGGCCAAAATTGTAAAATGGCCTTATGAATTAGCGATTTCGTCCTAAACCACATTCCAAGTAATCTTCAGCATGGTAATTTCATTTCCGATTGCCAAATTGCTCTTATAGTTTCGGAGATATGAATAATCGAAATTTTACAATTTGGCTCTTCTAACTTAGGCCAAAATTGTAAAATAGTCTTATCAATTAGATTCCGCTCCAATTCACATTCCAAGTAATATTCGGCATGCTAATGACGTTGCCGATAGCCACATTGCATTATCCCTTATAGTTTCCGAGATATGAACTATCGACATCTTACAATATTGCCTGTGCTTCTAACTTGGACCAATATTGTAAAATGGTCTTATGAATTAGCGATTTCGTTCCAATTCACATTCCAAGTAATATTCGGCATGCTAATTACCTTGCCGATTGCCAAATTGCATTATCTCTTATAGTTTCTGAGATATAGGCAATCGAAATTTTACACCTTAGAGTCGGTTTCTAACGTGGGTCAAAATTGTAAAATGGTCTTATGAATTAGCGATTTCGTTCCAATTCACATTCCAAGTAACATTCGGCATGCTAATTACGTTGCCGATTGCCAAATTGCATTATATCTTATAGTTTCCGGGATATGGACTAACGACATCTTACAATATTGGCTGTGCTTCTAACTTGGGCCAAAATTGTAAAATGGTCTTATGAATTAGCGATTTCGTTCCAATTCACATTCCAAGTAATATTCGGCATTCTAATTACGTTGCCGATTGCCAAATTGCATTATATCTTATAGTTTCCGGGATATGGACTATCGACATCTTACAATATTGGCTGTGTTTCTAACTTGGGCCAAAATTGTAAAATGGTCTTATGAATTAGCGATATCGTTCCAATTCACATTCCAAGTAGTATTCGGCATGCTAATTACATTGCCAATTGCCAAATTGCATTATCTCTTATAGTTTCCGAGATATGGACTATCGACATCTTACAATGTTGGCTCTGCTTCTAACTTGGGCCAAAATTGTAAAATGGCCTTATGAATTAGCGATATCGTTCCAATTCATATTCCAAGTAATATTCGGCATGCTAATTATGTTGCCGATTGCCAAATTGCATTATCTCTTATAGTTTCCGAGATATGGACTATCGACATCTTACAATACTGGCTCTGCTTCTAACTTGCGCCAAAATTGTAATATGGTCTTATGAATTAGCGATTTCGTTCCAATTCACATTCCAAGTAATATGCTAATTACATTGCCGATTGCCAAATTGCATTAGCTCTTATAGTTTCCGAGATATGGACTATCGACATCTTACAATATTGGCTCTGCTTCTAACTTGGGCCAAAATTGTAAAATGGTCTTATGAATTAGCGATTTCGTTCCAATTCACATTCCAAGTAATATTCGGCATGCTAACTACATTGCCGATTGCCAAATTGCATTATCTCCTATAGTTTCCGAGATATGGGCAATCGAAATTTTACACCTTAGAGTCTGTTTCTAACTTGGGTCAAAATTGTAAAATGGTTTTATGAATTAGAGATTTCGCTAAAATTCACATTGCAAGTAATATTCGGCATGCTAATTACATTGCCGATTGGCAAATTGCATTATCTCTTGGAGTTTCCGAGATATGGACTATCGACATCTGGCAATAGTGGCTCTGCTTCTAACTTGGGCCAGAATTGTAAAATGGTCTTATGAATTAGCGATTCCGTTCCAATTCACATTCCAAGTAATATTCGGCATGCTAATTAGGTTGCCAATTGTCAAATTGCATTATCTCTTATAGTTTCCGAGATATGGACTATCGACATCTTACAATACTGGCTCTGCTTCTAACTTGGGCCAAAATTGTAATATAGTCTTATGAATTAGCGATTTCGTTCCAATTCACATTCCAAGTAATATGCTAATTACATTGCCGATTGGCAAATTGCATTATCTCTTATAGTTTCCGAGATATGGACTATCGATATCTGGCAATAGTGGCTCTGCTTCTAACTTGGGCCAGAATTGTAAAATGGTCTTATGAATTAGCGATTCCGTTCCAATTCACATTCCAAGTAATATTCGGCATGCTAATTAGGTTGCCGATTGCCAAATTGCATTATCTCTTATAGTTTCCGAGATTTGGACTATCGACATCTTACAATACTGGCTCTGCTTCTAACTTGGGCCAAAATTGTAATAAAGTCTTATGAATTAGCGATTTCGCTCCAATTCACATTAAAAGTAATATTCGGCAAGCTAATTACATTGCCGATTGCCAAATTGCATTATCGCTTATAGTTTCCGAGATATGGACTATCGACATCTTACAATATTGGCTCTGCTTTTAACTTGGGCCAAAATTGTAAAATGGTCTTATGAATTGGCGATTACTTTCCAATTCACATTCCAAGTAATATTCGGCATGCTAATTACATTGCCGATTAATAAATTCCACTATCTCTTATAGTTTCCGAGATATGGCCAATCAAAATTTTACACCTTGGGCTCTGTTTCTAACTTGGGCCAAAATTGTAAAATGGCCTTATGAATTAGCGATTTCGTCCTAAACCACATTCCAAGTAATCTTCAGCATGGTAATTTCATTTCCGATTGCCAAATTGCTCTTATAGTTTCGGAGATATGAATAATCGAAATTTTACAATTTGGCTCTTCTAACTTAGGCCAAAATTGTAAAATAGTCTTATCAATTAGATTCCGCTCCAATTCACATTCCAAGTAATATTCGGCATGCTAATGACGTTGCCGATAGCCACATTGCATTATCCCTTATAGTTTCCGAGATATGAACTATCGACATCTTACAATATTGCCTGTGCTTCTAACTTGGACCAATATTGTAAAATGGTCTTATGAATTAGCGATTTCGTTCCAATTCACATTCCAAGTAATATTCGGCATGCTAATTACCTTGCCGATTGCCAAATTGCATTATCTCTTATAGTTTCTGAGATATAGGCAATCGAAATTTTACACCTTAGAGTCGGTTTCTAACGTGGGTCAAAATTGTAAAATGGTCTTATGAATTAGCGATTTCGTTCCAATTCACATTCCAAGTAACATTCGGCATGCTAATTACGTTGCCGATTGCCAAATTGCATTATATCTTATAGTTTCCGGGATATGGACTAACGACATCTTACAATATTGGCTGTGCTTCTAACTTGGGCCAAAATTGTAAAATGGTCTTATGAATTAGCGATTTCGTTCCAATTCACATTCCAAGTAATATTCGGCATTCTAATTACGTTGCCGATTGCCAAATTGCATTATATCTTATAGTTTCCGGGATATGGAC
Organism: Rhynchophorus ferrugineus; assembly: GCF_030347505.1. Classification (NCBI taxonomy): domain Eukaryota; kingdom Metazoa; phylum Arthropoda; class Insecta; order Coleoptera; family Curculionidae; genus Rhynchophorus; species Rhynchophorus ferrugineus. The sequence goes on from NW_027472580.1 coordinate 66,150,659, forward strand.
TATCGACATCTTACAATATTGGCTGTGTTTCTAACTTGGGCCAAAATTGTAAAATGGTCTTATGAATTAGCGATATCGTTCCAATTCACATTCCAAGTAGTATTCGGCATGCTAATTACATTGCCAATTGCCAAATTGCATTATCTCTTATAGTTTCCGAGATATGGACTATCGACATCTTACAATGTTGGCTCTGCTTCTAACTTGGGCCAAAATTGTAAAATGGCCTTATGAATTAGCGATATCGTTCCAATTCATATTCCAAGTAATATTCGGCATGCTAATTATGTTGCCGATTGCCAAATTGCATTATCTCTTATAGTTTCCGAGATATGGACTATCGACATCTTACAATACTGGCTCTGCTTCTAACTTGCGCCAAAATTGTAATATGGTCTTATGAATTAGCGATTTCGTTCCAATTCACATTCCAAGTAATATGCTAATTACATTGCCGATTGCCAAATTGCATTAGCTCTTATAGTTTCCGAGATATGGACTATCGACATCTTACAATATTGGCTCTGCTTCTAACTTGGGCCAAAATTGTAAAATGGTCTTATGAATTAGCGATTTCGTTCCAATTCACATTCCGAGTAATATTCGGCATGCTAACTACATTGCCGATTGCCAAATTGCATTATCTCCTATAGTTTCCGAGATATGGGCAATCGAAATTTTACACCTTAGAGTCTGTTTCTAACTTGGGTCATAATTGTAAAATGGTCTTATGAATTAGAGATTTCGCTAAAATTCACATTGCAAGTAATATTCGGCATGCTAATTACATTGCCGATTGGCAAATTGCATTATCTCTTATAGTTTCCGAGATATGGACTATCGACATCTGGCAATAGTGGCTCTGCTTCTAACTTGGGCCATAATTGTAAAATGGTCTTATGAATTAGCGATTCCGTTCCAATTCACATTCCAAGTAATATTCGGCATGCTAATTAGGTTGCCGATTGCCAAATTGCATTATCTCTTATAGTTTCCGAGATATGGACTATCGACATCTTACAATACTGGCTCTGCTTCTAACTTGGGCCAAAATTGTAATATAGTCTTATGAATTAGCGATTTCGCTCCAATTCACATTAAAAGTAATATTCGGCATGCTAATTACATTGCCGATTGCCAAATTGCATTAGCTCTTATAGTTTCCGAGATATGGACTATCGACATCTTACAATATGGCTCTGCTTTTAACTAGGGTCAAAATTGTAAAATGGTCTAATGAATTAGCGATTTCGTTCCAATTCACATTCCAAGTAATAGGCTAATTACATTGCCAATTGCCAAATTGCAGTAGCCCTTATAGTTTCCGAGACATGGACTATCGACATATTACAATATTGGCTCTGCTTCTAACTCGGGCCAAAATTGTAAAATGGCCTTATGAATTAGCGATTTCGTTCCAATTCACATTCCAAGTAATATTCGGCATCCTAACTTCCTTGCCGATTGCCAAATTGCATTATCTATTATAGTTTCCGATATATGGACTATCGACATCTTACAATATTGGCTCTGCTTCTTACTTGGGTCAAAATTGTAAAATGGTCTTATGAATTAGCGAGTTCTTTCCAATTAACATTCCAAGTAATATTCGGCATGCTAATTGCGCAGTCAATTGCCAAATTGCATTATCTCTTATAGTTTCCGAGATATGGACTATCGACATCTTACAATATTGGCTCTGCTTCTAACTTGGGCCAGAATTGTAAAATGGCCTTATGAATTAGCGATTTTGTTCCAATCCACACTCCAAGTAACATTCGGCATGCTAATTACGTTGCCGAATGCCAAACTGCATAATCTCTTATAGTTTCCGAGACATGGGCAATCGAACTTTTACACCTTACAGTCTGTTTCTAACTTGGGTCAAAATTGTAAAATGGTCTTATGAATTAACGATTTCGTTCCAATTCACATTCCAAGTAATATTCGGCATTCTAATTACATTGCCAATTGCCAAATTGCATTATCTCTTATAGTTTCCGAGATATGGACTATCGACATCTCACAATGTTGGCTCTGCTTCTAACTCGGGCCAAAATTGTAAAATGGCCTTATGAATTAGCGATTTCGTTCCAATTCACATTCCAAGTAATATTCGGCATCCTAACTTCCTTGCCGATTGCCAAATTGCATTATCTATTATAGTTTCCGATATATGGACTATCGACATCTTACAATATTGGCTCTGCTTCTAACTTGGGCCAAAATTGTAAAATGGTCTTATGAACTAGCGATTTCGTTCCAATTCACATTCCAAGTAATATTCGGCATGCTAACTACATTGCCGATTGCCAAATTGCATTATCTCCTATAGTTTCCGAGATATGGGCAATCGAAATTTTACACCTTAGAGTCTGTTTCTAACTTGGGTCAAAATTGTAAAATGGTCTGATGAATTAGAGATTTCGCTAAAATTCACATTGCAAGTAATATTCGGCATGCTAATTACATTGCCGATTGGCAAATTGCATTATCTCTTATAGTTTCCGAGATATGGACTATCGACATCTGGCAATAGTGGCTCTGCTTCTAACTTGGGCCAGAATTGTAAAATGGTCTTATGAATTAGCGATTCCGTTCCAATTCACATTCCAAGTAATATTCGGCATGCTAATTAGGTTGCCGATTGCCAAATTGCATTATCTCTTACAGTTTCCGAGATATGGACTATCGACATCTTACAATACTGGCTCTGCTTCTAACTTGGGCCAAAATTGTAATATAGTCTTATGAATTAGCGATTTCGCTCCAATTCACATTTAAAGTAATATTCGGCAAGCTAATTACATTGCCGATTGCCAAATTGCATTAGCTCTTATAGTTTCCGAGATATGGGCAATCGAAATTTTACACCTTAGACTCTGTTTCTAACTTGGGTCAAAATTGTAATATGGTTTAATGAATTAGCGATTTCGTTCCAATTCACATTCCAAGTAATATGCTAATTACATTGCCAATTGCCAAACTGCATTAGCCCTTATAGTTTCCGAGACATGGACTATCGACATCTTATAATACTGGCTCTGCTTCTAACTTGGGCCAAAATTGTAATATAGTCTTATGAATTAGCGATTTCGTTCCAATTCACATTCCAAGTAATATGCTAATTACATTGCCGATTGGCAAATTGCATTATCTCTTATAGTTTCCGAGATATGGACTATCGACATCTTACAATACTGGCTCTGCTTCTAACTTTGGCCAAAATTGTAATATAGTCTTATGAATTAGCGATTTCGTTCCAATTCACATTCCAAGTAATATGCTAATTACATTGCCGATTGGCAAATTGCATTATCTCTTATAGTTTCCGAGATATGGACTATCGACATCTTACAATACTGGCTCTGCTTCTAACTTTGGCCAAAATTGTAGAATGGTCTTATGAATTAGCGAGTTCTTTCCAATTCACATTCCAAGTAATATTCGGCATGCTAATTGCGCTGTCAATTGCAAAATTGTATTATCTCTTATAGTTTCGGAGATATGGCCAATCGAAATTTTACAATTTGGCTCTTCTTCTAACTTGGGCTAAAATTGTAAAATGGTCTTATGAATTGGCGATTACTTTCCAATTCACATTCCAAGTAATATTCGGCATGCTAATTACGCTGTCGATTACTAAATTCCACTATCTCTTATAGTTTCCGAGATATGGCCAATCAAAATTTTACACCTTGGGCTCTGTTTCCAACTTGGGCCAAAATTGTAAAATGGTCTTAGGAATTAGCGATATCGTTCCAATTCACATTCCAAGTAGTATTCGGCATGCTAATTACATTGCCAATTGCCAAATTGCATTATCTCTTATAGTTTCCGAAATATGGACTATCGACATCTTACAATGTTGGCTCTGTTTCTAACTTGGGCCAAAATTGTAATATGGTCTTATGAATTAGCGATTTCGTACCAATTCACATTCCAAGTAATATGCCAATTACATTGCCGATTGCCAAATTGTATTATCTCTTATAGTTTCCGAGATATGGACTATCGACATCTTACAATATTGGCTGTGCTTCTAAATTGGGCCAAAATTGTAAAATGGTCTTATGAATTGGCGATTACGTTCCAATTCACATTCCAAGTAATATTCGGCATCCTAACTTCCTTGCCGATTGCCAAATTGCATTATCTATTATAGTTTCCGATATATGGACTATCGACATCTTACAATATTGGCTCTGCTTCTTACTTGGGTCAAAATTGTAAAATGGTCTTATGAATTAGCGAGTTCTTTCCAATTAACATTCCAAGTAATATTCGGCATGCTAATTGCGCTGTCAATTGCCAAATTGCATTATCTCTTATAGTTTCCGAGATATGGACTATCGACATCTTACAATATTGGCTCTGCTTCTAACTTGGGCCAGAATTGTAAAATGGCCTTATGAATTAGCGATTTTGTTCCAATCCACACTCCAAGTAACATTCGGCATGCTAATTACGTTGCCGAATGCCAAACTGCATAATCTCTTATAGTTTCCGAGACATGGGCAATCGAACTTTTACACCTTACAGTCTGTTTCTAACTTGGGTCAAAATTGTAAAATGGTCTTATGAATTAACGATTTCGTTCCAATTCACATTCCAAGTAATATTCGGCATTCTAATTACGTTGCCGATTGCCAAATTGCATTATATCTTATAGTTTCCGGGATATGGACTATCGACATCTTACAATATTGGCTGTGCTTCTAACTTTAGCCAAAATTGTAAAATGGTCTTATGAGATAGTGATATCGTTCCAATTGACATTCAAAGTAGTATTCGGCATGCTAATTACATTGCCAATTGCCAAATTGCATTATCTCTTATAGTTTCCGAGATATGGACTATCGACATCTTACAATGTTGGCTCTGCTTCTAACTTGGGCCAAAATTGTAAAATGGTCTTATGAATTAGCGATATCATTCCAATTCACATTCCAAGTAATATTCAGCATGCTAATTATGTTGCCGATTGCCAAATTGCATTATCTCTTATAGTTTCCGAGATATGGACTATCGACATCTTACAATACTGGCTCTGCTTCTAACTTGCGCCAAAATTGTAATATGGTCTTATGAATTAGCGATTTCGTTCCAATTCACATTCCAAGTAATATGCTAATTACATTGCCGATTGCCAAATTGCATTAGCTCTTATAGTTTCCGAGATATGGACTATCGACATCTTACAATATTGGCTCTGCTTCTAACTTGGGCCGAAATTGTAAAATGGTCTTATGAATTAGCGATTTCGTTCCAATTCACATTCCAAGTAATATTCGGCATGCTAACTACATTGCCGATTGCCAAATTGCATTATCTATTATAGTTTCCGATATATGGACTATCGACATCTTACAATATTGGCTCTGCTTCTTACTTGGGTCAAAATTGTAAAATGGTCTTATGAGTTAGCGAGTTCTTTCCAATTCACATTCCAAGTAATATTCGGCATGCTAATTGCGCTTTCAATTGCCAAATTGCATTATCTCTTATAGTTTCCGAGACATGGGCAATCGAACTTTTACACCTTACAGTCTGTTTCTAACTTGGGTCAAAATTGTAAAATGGCCTTATGAATTAACGATTTCGTTCCAATTCACATTCCAAGTAATATTCGGCATTCTAATTACGTTGCCGATTGCCAAATTGCATTATATCTTATAGTTTCCGGGATATGGACTATCGACATCTTACAATATTGGCTGTGCTTTTAACTTTAGCCAAAATTGTAAAATGGTCTTATGAATTAGCGATTTCGTTCCAATTCACATTCCAAGTAATATTCGGCATTCTAATTACGTTGCCGATTGCCAAATTGCATTATATCTTATAGTTTCCGGGATATGGACTATCGACATCTTACAATATTGGCTGTGTTTCTAACTTGGGCCAAAATTGTAAAATGGTCTTATGAGTTAGCGATATCGTTCCAATTCACATTCAAAGTAGTATTCGGCATGCTAATTACATTGCCAATTGCCAAATTGCATTATCTCTTATAGTTTCCGAGATATGGACTATCGACATCTTACAATGTTGGCTCTGCTTCTAACTTGGGCCAAAATTGTAAAATGGTCTTATGAATTAGCGATATCGTTCCAATTCACATTCCAAGTAATATTCGGCATGCTAATTATGTTGCCGATTGCCAAATTGCATTATCTCTTATAGTTTCCGAGATATGGACTATCGACATCTTAGAATACTGGCTCTGCTTCTAACTTGCGCCAAAATTGTAATATGGTCTTATGAATTAGCGATTTCGTTCCAATTCACATTCCAAGTAATATGCTAATTACATTGCCGATTGCCAAATTGCATTAGCTCTTATAGTTTCCGAGATATGGACTATCGACATCTTACAATATTGGCTCTGCTTCTAACTTGGGCCAAAATTGTAAAATGGTCTTATGAATTAGCGATTTCGTTCCAATTCACATTCCAAGTAATATTCGGCATGCTAACTACATTGCCGATTGCCAAATTGCACTATCTCCTATAGTTTCCGAGATATGGGCAATCGAAATTTTACACCTTAGAGTCTGTTTCTAACTTGGGTCAAAATTGTAAAATGGTCTTATGAATTAGAGATTTCGCTAAAATTCACATTGCAAGTAATATTCGGCATGCTAATTATATTGCCGATTGGCAAATTGCATTATCTCTTATAGTTTCCGAGATATGGACTATCGACATCTGGCAATAGTGGCTCTGCTTCTAACTTGGGCCAGAATTGTAAAATGGTCTTATGAATTAGCGATTCCGTTCCAATTCACATTCCAAGTAATATTCGGCATGCTAATTAGGTTGCCGATTGCCAAATTGCATTATCTCTTATAGTTTCCGAGATATGGACTATCGACATCTTACAATACTGGCTCTGCTTCTAACTTGGGCCAAAATTGTAATATAGTCTTATGAATTAGCGATTTCGCTCCAATTCACATTTAAAGTAATATTCGGCAAGCTAATTACATTGCCGATTGCCAAATTGCATTAGCTCTTATAGTTTCCGAGATATGGGCAATCGAAATTTTACACCTTAGACTCTGTTTCTAACTTGGGTCAAAATTGTAAAATGGTTTAATGAATTAGCGATTTCGTTCCAATTCACATTCCAAGTAATATGCTAATTACATTGCCAATTGCCAAACTGCATTAGCCCTTATAGTTTCCGAGACATGGAGTATCGACATCTTATAATACTGGCTCTGCTTCTAACTTGGGCCATAATTGTAAAATGGTCTTATGAATTAGCGATTTCGTACCAATTCATATTCCAAGTATTACAAGGCCAATTACATTGCCGATTGCCAAATTGTATTAGCCCTTATAGTTTCCGAGATATGGACTATCGACATCTTACAATATTGGCTGTGCTTCTAACTTGGGCCAAAATTGTAAAATGGTTTTATGAATTAGCGATTTCGTTCCAGTTCACATTCCAAGTAATATTCGGCATGCTAATTACGTTTCCGATTGCCAAATTGTATTATCTCTTATAGTTTCCGAGATATGGACTATCGACATCTTACAATATTGGCTGTGCTTCTAACTTGGGCCAAAATTGTAAAATGGTCTTATGAATTGGCGATTACGTTCCAATTCACATTCCAAGTAATATTCGGCATCCTAACTTCCTTGCCGATTGCCAAATTGCATTATCTATTATAGTTTCCGATATATGGACTATCGACATCTTACAATATTGGCTCTGCTTCTTACTTGGGTCAAAATTGTAAAATGGTCTTATGAGTTAGCGAGTTCTTTCCAATTCACATTCCAAGTAATATTCGGCATGCTAATTGCGCTGTCAATTGCCAAATTGCATTATCTCTTATAGTTTCCGAGATATGGACTATCGACATCTTACAATATTGGCTCTGTTTCTAACTTGGGCCAGAATTGTAAAATGGCCTTATGAATTAACGATTTTGTTCCAATCCACACTCCAAGTAATATTCGGCATGCTAATTACGTTGCCGAATGCCAAACTGCATTATCTCTTATAGTTTCCGAGACATGGGCAATCGAACTTTTACACCTTACAGTCTGTTTCTAACTTGGGTCAAAATTGTAAAATGGTCTTATGAATTAACGATTTCGTTCCAATTCACATTCCAAGTAATATTCGGCATTCTAATTACGTTGCCGATTGCCAAATTGCATTATATCTTATAGTTTCCGGGATATGGACTATCGACATCTTACAATATTGGCTGTGCTTCTAACTTTAGCCAAAATTGTAAAATGGTCTTATGAGATAGTGATATCGTTCCAATTCACATTCAAAGTAGTATTCGGCATGCTAATTACATTGCCAATTGCCAAATTGCATTATCTCTTATAGTTTCCGAGATATGGACTATCGACATCTTACAATGTTGGCTCTGCTTCTAACTTGGGCCAAAATTGTAAAATGGTCTTATGAATTAGCGATATCATTCCAATTCACATTCCAAGTAATATTCAGCATGCTAATTATGTTGCCGATTGCCAAATTGCATTATCTCTTATAGTTTCCGAGATATGGACTATCGACATCTTACAATACTGGCTCTGCTTCTAACTTGCGCCAAAATTGTAATATGGTCTTATGAATTAGCGATTTCGTTCCAATTCACATTCCAAGTAATATGCTAATTACATTGCCGATTGCCAAATTGCATTAGCTCTTATAGTTTCCGAGATATGGACTATCGACATCTTACAATATTGGCTCTCCTTCTAACTTGGGCCGAAATTGTAAAATGGTCTTATGAATTAGCGATTTCGTTCCAATTCACATTCCAAGTAATATTCGGCATGCTAACTACATTGCCGATTGCCAAATTGCATTATCTATTATAGTTTCCGATATATGGACTATCGACATCTTACAATATTGGCTCTGCTTCTTACTTGGGTCAAAATTGTAAAATGGTCTTATGAGTTAGCGAGTTCTTTCCAATTCACATTCCAAGTAATATTCGGCATGCTAATTGCGCTTTCAATTGCCAAATTGCATTATCTTTTATAGTTTCCGAGATATGGACTATCGACATCTTACAATGTTGGCTCTGTTTCTAACTTGGGCCAAAATTGTAATATGGTCTTATGAATTAGCGATATCGTTCCAATTCACATTCCAAGTAATATTCGGCATGCTAATTACGTTGCCGATTGCCAAATTGCATTATCTCTTATAGTTTCCGAGATATGGACTATCGACATCTTACAATACTGGCTCTGCTTCTAACTTGGGCCAAAATTGTAAAATGGTCTTATGAATTAGCGATTTCGTACCAATTCACATTCCAAGTAATATGCCAATTACATTGCCGATTGCCAAATTGCATTAGCCCTTATAGTTTCCGAGATATGGACTATCTACATCTTACAATATTGGCTGTGCTTCTAACTTGGGCCAAAATTGTAAAATGGTCTTATGAATTGGCGATTACGTTCCAATTCACATTCCAAGTAATATTCGGCATCCTAACTTCCTTGCCGATTGCCAAATTGCATTATCTATTATAGTTTCCGATATATGGACTATCGACATCTTACAATATTGGCTCTGCTTCTTACTTGGGTCAAAATTGTAAAATGGTCTTATGAATTAGCGAGTTCTTTCCAATTAACATTCCAAGTAATATTCGGCATGCTAATTGCGCTGTCAATTGCCAAATTGCATTATCTCTTATAGTTTCCGAGATATGGACTATCAACATCTTACAATATTGGCTCTGCTTCTAACTTGGGCCAGAATTGTAAAATGGCCTTATGAATTAGCGATTTTGTTCCAATCCACACTCCAAGTAACATTCGGCATGCTAATTACGTTGCCGAATGCCAAACTGCATAATCTCTTATAGTTTCCGAGACATGGGCAATCGAACTTTTACACCTTACAGTCTGTTTCTAACTTGGGTCAAAATTGTAAAATGGTCTTATGAATTAACGATTTCGTTCCAATTCACATTCCAAGTAATATTCGGCATTCTAATTACGTTGCCGATTGCCAAATTGCATTATATCTTATAGTTTCCGGGATATGGACTATCGACATCTTACAATATTGGCTGTGCTTCTAACTTTAGCCAAAATTGTAAAATGGTCTTATGAATTAGCGATTTCGTTCCAATTCACATTCCAAGTAATATTCGGCATTCTAATTACGTTGCCGATTGCCAAATTGCATTATATCTTATAGTTTCCGGGATATGGACTATCGACATCTTACAATATTGGCTGTGTTTCTAACTTGGGCCAAAATTGTAAAATGGTCTTATGAATTAGCGATATCGTTCCAATTCACATTCCAAGTAATATTCGGCATGCTAATTATGTTGCCGATTGCCAAATTGCATTATCTCTTATAGTTTCCGAGATATGGACTATCGACATCTTACAATACTGGCTCTGCTTCTAATTTGCGCCAAAATTGTAATATGGTCTTATGAATTAGCGATTTCGTTCCAATTCACATTCCAAGTAATATGCTAATTACATTGCCGATTGCCAAATTGCATTAGCTCTTATAGTTTCCGAGATATGGACTATCGACATCTTACAATATTGGCTCTGCTTCTAATTTGGGCCAAAATTGTAAAATGGTCTTATGAATTAGCGATATCGTTCCAATTCACATTCCAAGTAATATTCGGCATGCTAATTACATTGCCGATTGCCAAATAGCATTATCCCTTATAGTTTCCGAGATATGGACTATCGACATCTTACAATGTTGGCTCTGCTTTAACTTGGGCCAAAATTGTAAAATGGTCTTATGAATTAGCGATTTCGTTCCAATTCACATTCCAAGTAATATTCGGCATGCTAATTACGTTGCCGATTGCCAAATTGCATTATCTCTTATAGTTTCCGAGATATGGACTATCGACATCTTACAATACTGGCTCTGCTTCTAACTTGGGCCAAAATTGTAAAATGGTCTTATGAATTAGCGATTTCGTACCAATTCACATTCCAAGTAATATGCCAATTACATTGCCGATTGCCAAATTGCATTAGCCCTTATAGTTTCCGAGATATGGACTATCTACATCTTACAATATTGGCTGTGCTTCTAACTTGGGCCAAAATTGTAAAATGGTCTTATGAATTGGCGATTACGTTCCAATTCACATTCCAAGTAATATTCGGCATCCTAACTTCCTTGCCGATTGCCAAATTGCATTATCTATTATAGTTTCCGATATATGGACTATCGACATCTTACAATATTGGCTCTGCTTCTTACTTGGGTCAAAATTGTAAAATGGTCTTATGAATTAGCGAGTTCTTTCCAATTAACATTCCAAGTAATATTCGGCATGCTAATTGCGCTGTCAATTGCCAAATTGCATTATCTCTTATAGTTTCCGAGATATGGACTATCAACATCTTACAATATTGGCTCTGCTTCTTACTTGGGCCAGAATTGTAAAATGGCCTTATGAATTAGCGATTTTGTTCCAATCCACACTCCAAGTAACATTCGGCATGCTAATTACGTTGCCGAATGCCAAACTGCATAATCTCTTATAGTTTCCGAGACATGGGCAATCGAACTTTTACACCTTACAGTCTGTTTCTAACTTGGGTCAAAATTGTAAAATGGTCTTATGAATTAACGATTTCGTTCCAATTCACATTCCAAGTAATATTCGGCATTCTAATTACGTTGCCGATTGCCAAATTGCATTATATCTTATAGTTTCCGGGATATGGACTATCGACATCTTACAATATTGGCTGTGCTTCTAACTTTAGCCAAAATTGTAAAATGGTCTTATGAATTAGCGATTTCGTTCCAATTCACATTTAAAGTAATATTCGGCAAGCTAATTACATTGCCGATTGCCAAATTGCATTAGCTCTTATAGTTTCCGAGATATGGGCAATCGAAATTTTACACCTTAGACTCTGTTTCTAACTTGGATCAAAATTGTAAAATGGTTTAATGAATTAGCGATTTCGTTCCAATTCACATTCCAAGTAATATGCTAATTACATTGCCAATTGCCAAACTGCATTAGCCCTTATAGTTTCCGAGACATGGACTATCGACATCTTATAATACTGGCTCTGCTTCTAACTTGGGCCAAAATTGTAAAATGGTCTTATGAATTAGCGATTTCGTTCCAATTCACATTCCAAGTAATATGCTAATTACATTGCCGATTGCCAAATTGCATTAGCCTTATAGTTTCCGAGATATGGACTATCGACATCTTACAATAGTGGCTCTGCTTCTAACTTGGGCCAAAATTGTAAAATGGTCTTATGAATTAGCGATTTCGTACCAATTCATATTCCAAGTAATATGCCAATTACAATGCCGATAGCCAAATTGTATTAGCCCTTATAGTTTCCGAGATATGGACTATCGACATCTTACAATATTGGCTGTGCTTCTAACTTGGGCCAAAATTGTAAAATGGTTTTATGAATTAGCGATTTCGTTCCAGTTCACATTCCAAGTAATATTCGGCATGCTAATTACGTTTCCGATTGCCAAATTGTATTATCTCTTATAGTTTCCGAGATATGGACTATCGACATCTTACAATATTGGCTGTGCTTCTAACTTGGGCCAAAATTGTAAAATGGTCTTATGAATTGGCGATTACGTTCCAATTCACATTCCAAGTAATATTCGGCATCCTAACTTCCTTGCCGATTGCCAAATTGCATTATCTATTATAGTTTCCGATATATGGACTATCGACATCTTACAATATTGGCTCTGCTTCTTACTTGGGTCAAAATTGTAAAATGGTCTTATGAGTTAGCGAGTTCTTTCCAATTCACATTCCAAGTAATATTCGGCATGCTAATTGCGCTGTCAATTGCCAAATTGCATTATCTCTTATAGTTTCCGAGATATGGACTATCGACATCTTACAATATTGGCTCTGTTTCTAACTTGGGCCAGAATTGTAAAATGGCCTTATGAATTAACGATTTTGTTCCAATCCACACTCCAAGTAATATTCGGCATGCTAATTACGTTGCCGAATGCCAAACTGCATTATCTCTTATAGTTTCCGAGACATGGGCAATCGAACTTTTACACCTTACAGTCTGTTTCTAACTTGGGTCAAAATTGTAAAATGGTCTTATGAATTAGCGATTTCGCTCCAATTCCCATTCCAAGTAATATTTGGCATGCTAATTGCGCTGTCAATTGCCAAATTGTATTAGCTCTTATAGTTTAAGAGATATGGCCAATCGAAATTTTACAATTTGGCTCTTCTTCTAACTTGTGCCAAAATTGTAAAATGGCCTTATCAATTAGCTTATTCACATTCCAAGTAATATTCGGCATGCTAATTACATTGCCGATTGCCAAATTGCATTATCTCTTATAGTTTCCGAGATATGAGATATGGACTATCGACATTTTACAATTTTGGCTCTACTTCTAACTTTGGCCAAAATTGTAGAATGGTCTTATGAATTAGCGAGTTCTTTCCAATTCACATTCCAAGTAATATACGGCATGCTAATTACGTTGCCGAATGCCAAACTGCATTATCTCTTATAGTTTCCGAGATATGGGCAATCGAAATTTTACACCTTAGAGTCTGTTTCTAACTTGGGCCAAAATTGTAAAATGGTGTTATGAATTAGCGATTTCGTTCCAGTTCACATTCCAAATAATATTCGGCATGCTAATTACGTTGCCGATTGCCAAATTGCATTATCTCTTATAGATTCCGAGATATGGACTATCGACATCTTACAATATTGGCTGTGCTTCTAACTTGGGCCAAAATTGTAAAATGGTCTTATGAATTAGCGATTTCGCTAAAATTCACACTCCAAGTAATATTCGGCATGCTAATTACGTTGCCGATTGCCAAATTACATTATCTCTTATAGTTTATATATATGGGCAATCGAAATTTTACACCTTAGAGTCTGTTTCTAACTTGGGTCAAAATTGCAAAATGGTATTATGAATCAGCGATTTCGTTCCAATTCACATTCCAAGTAATATTCGGCATGCCACTTACGTTGCCGATTGCCAAATTGCATTATCTCTTATAGTTTCCGAAATATGGACTATCGACATCTGGCAATAGTGGCTCTGCTTCTAACTTGGGCCAGAATTGTAAAATGGTCTTATGAATTAGCGATTCCGTTCCAATTCACATTCCAAGTAATATTCGGTAGGCTAATTACGTTGCCGATTGCCAAATTGCATTATCTCTTATAGTTTCCGAGATATGGGCAATCGAAATTTTACACCTTAGAGTCTGTTTCTAACTTGGGTCAAAATTGTAAAATAGTTTTAGGAATTAGCAATTTCGTTCCAATTCATATTCCAAGTAATATTCGGCATGCTAATTAGGTTGCCGATTGCCAAATTGCATTATCCCTTATAGTTTCCGAGATATGGGCAATCGAAATTTTACACCTTAGAGTCTGTTTCTAACTTGGGTCAAAATTTTAAAATGGTCTTATGAATTAGCGATTTCGTTCCAATTCACACTCCAATTAATATTCGGCATGCTAATTACATTGCCGATTACCAAATTGCATTATCTCTTTAATTTCCGAGATATGGGCAATCGAAATTTTACACCTTAGACTCTGTTTCTAACTTGGGTCAAAATTGTAAAATGGTCTTATGAATTAGTGATTTCGTTCCAATTCACATTCCAGGTAATATTCGGCATGCTAATTACGTTGCCGATTGCCAAATTGCGTTATCTCTTATAGTTTCCGAGATATGGACTATCGACATCTTATAATATTGGCTGTGCTTCTAACTTGGGCCAAAATTGTAGAATGGTCTTATGAATTAGCGATTTCGCTAAAATTCACACTCCAAGTAATATTCGGCATGCTAATTACGTTGCCGATTGCCAAATTGCATTATCTCTTATAGTTTCCGAGATATGGGCAATCGAAATTTTACACCTTAGAGTCTGTTTCTAACTTGGGTCAAAATTGTAAAATGGTTTTTTGAATCAGCGATTTCGTTCCAATTCACATTCCAAGTAATATTCGGCATGCCACTTACGTTGCCGATTGCCAAATTGCATTATCTCTTATAGTTTCCGAGATATGGACTACCGACATCTTACAATATTGGCTGTGCTTCTAACTTGGGCCAAAATTGTAAAATGGTCTTATGAATTAGCGATTTCGTTCCAGTTCACATTCCAAGTAATATTCGGCATGCTAACTACGTTGCCGATTGCTAAATTGCATTATCTCTTATAGTCTCCGAGATATGGACTATCGACATCTTACAATATTGGCTGTGCTTCTAACTTGGGCCAAAATTGTAAAATGGTCTTATGAATTAGCGATTTTGTTCCAATCCACACTCCAAGTAATATTCGGCATGCTAATTACGTTGCCGATTGCCAAACTGCATTATCTCTTATAGTTTCCGAGATATGGGCAATCGAAATTTTACACCTTAGAGTCTGTTTCTAACTTGGGTCAAAATTGTAAAATGATCTAATGAATTAGCGATTTCGCTAAAATTCACATTCCAAGTAATATTCGGCATGCTAATTACGTTGCCGATTGCCAAACTGCATTAGCCCTTATAGTTTCCGAGACATGGACTATCGACATCTTATAATACTGGCTCTGCTTCTAACTTGGGCCAAAATTGTAAAATGGTCTTATGAATTAGCGATTTCGTTCCAATTCACATTCCAAGTAATATGCTAATTACATTGCCGATTGCCAAATTGCATTAGCCTTATAGTTTCCGAGATATGGACTATCGACATCTTACAATAGTGGCTCTGCTTCTAACTTGGGCCAAAATTGTAAAATGGTCTTATGAATTAGCGATTTCGTACCAATTCATATTCCAAGTAATATGCCAATTACAATGCCGATTGCCAAATTGTATTAGCCCTTATAGTTTCCGAGATATGGACTATCGACATCTTACAATATTGGCTGTGCTTCTAACTTGGGCCAAAATTGTAAAATGGTTTTATGAATTAGCGATTTCGTTCCAGTTCACATTCCAAGTAATATTCGGCATGCTAATTACGTTTCCGATTGCCAAATTGTATTATCTCTTATAGTTTCCGAGATATGGACTATCGACATCTTACAATATTGGCTGTGCTTCTAACTTGGGCCAAAATTGTAAAATGGTCTTATGAATTGGCGATTACGTTCCAATTCACATTCCAAGTAATATTCGGCATCCTAACTTCCTTGCCGATTGCCAAATTGCATTATCTATTATAGTTTCCGATATATGGACTATCGACATCTTACAATATTGGCTCTGCTTCTTACTTGGGTCAAAATTGTAAAATGGTCTTATGAGTTAGCGAGTTCTTTCCAATTCACATTCCAAGTAATATTCGGCATGCTAATTGCGCTGTCAATTGCCAAATTGCATTATCTCTTATAGTTTCCGAGATATGGACTATCGACATCTTACAATATTGGCTCTGTTTCTAACTTGGGCCAGAATTGTAAAATGGCCTTATGAATTAACGATTTTGTTCCAATCCACACTCCAAGTAATATTCGGCATGCTAATTACGTTGCCGAATGCCAAACTGCATTATCTCTTATAATTTCCGAGACATGGGCAATCGAACTTTTACACCTTACAGTCTGTTTCTAACTTGGGTCAAAATTGTAAAATGGTCTTATGAATTAGCGATTTCGCTCCAATTCCCATTCCAAGTAATATTTGGCATGCTAATTGCGCTGTCAATTGCCAAATTGTATTAGCTCTTATAGTTTAAGAGATATGGCCAATCGAAATTTTACAATTTGGCTCTTCTTCTAACTTGTGCCAAAATTGTAAAATGGCCTTATCAATTAGCTTATTCACATTCCAAGTAATATTCGGCATGCTAATTACATTGCCGATTGCCAAATTGCATTATCTCTTATAGTTTCCGAGATATGAGATATGGACTATCGACATTTTACAATTTTGGCTCTACTTCTAACTTTGGCCAAAATTGTAGAATGGTCTTATGAATTAGCGAGTTCTTTCCAATTCACATTCCAAGTAATATACGGCATGCTAATTACGTTGCCGAATGCCAAACTGCATTATCTCTTATAGTTTCCGAGATATGGGCAATCGAAATTTTACACCTTAGAGTCTGTTTCTAACTTGGGCCAAAATTGTAAAATGGTGTTATGAATTAGCGATTTCGTTCCAGTTCACATTCCAAATAATATTCGGCATGCTAATTACGTTGCCGATTGCCAAATTGCATTATCTCTTATAGATTCCGAGATATGGACTATCGACATCTTACAATATTGGCTGTGCTTCTAACTTGGGCCAAAATTGTAAAATGGTCTTATGAATTAGCGATTTCGCTAAAATTCACACTCCAAGTAATATTCGGCATGCTAATTACGTTGCCGATTGCCAAATTACATTATCTCTTATAGTTTCCGAGATATGGGCAATCGAAATTTTACACCTTAGAGTCTGTTTCTAACTTGGGTCAAAATTGCAAAATGGTATTATGAATCAGCGATTTCGTTCCAATTCACATTCCAAGTAATATTCGGCATGCCACTTACGTTGCCGATTGCCAAATTGCATTATCTCTTATAGTTTCCGAAATATGGACTATCGACATCTGGCAATAGTGGCTCTGCTTCTAACTTGGGCCAGAATTGTAAAATGGTCTTATGAATTAGCGATTCCGTTCCAATTCACATTCCAAGTAATATTCGGTAGGCTAATTACGTTGCCGATTGCCAAATTGCATTATCTCTTATAGTTTCCGAGATATGGGCAATCGAAATTTTACACCTTAGAGTCTGTTTCTAACTTGGGTCAAAATTGTAAAATAGTTTTAGGAATTAGCAATTTCGTTCCAATTCATATTCCAAGTAATATTCGGCATGCTAATTAGGTTGCCGATTGCCAAATTGCATTATCCCTTATAGTTTCCGAGATATGGGCAATCGAAATTTTACACCTTAGAGTCTGTTTCTAACTTGGGTCAAAATTTTAAAATGGTCTTATGAATTAGCGATTTCGTTCCAATTCACACTCCAATTAATATTCGGCATGCTAATTACATTGCCGATTACCAAATTGCATTATCTCTTTAATTTCCGAGATATGGGCAATCGAAATTTTACACCTTAGACTCTGTTTCTAACTTGGGTCAAAATTGTAAAATGGTCTTATGAATTAGTGATTTCGTTCCAATTCACATTCCAGGTAATATTCGGCATGCTAATTACGTTGCCGATTGCCAAATTGCGTTATCTCTTATAGTTTCCGAGATATGGACTATCGACATCTTATAATATTGGCTATGCTTCTAACTTGGGCCAAAATTGTAGAATGGTCTTATGAATTAGCGATTTCGCTAAAATTCACACTCCAAGTAATATTCGGCATGCTAATTACGTTGCCGATTGCCAAATTGCATTATCTCTTATAGTTTCCGAGATATGGGCAATCGAAATTTTACACCTTAGAGTCTGTTTCTAACTTGGGTCAAAATTGTAAAATGGTTTTTTGAATCAGCGATTTCGTTCCAATTCACATTCCAAGTAATATTCGGCATGCCACTTACGTTGCCGATTGCCAAATTGCATTATCTCTTATAGTTTCTGAGATATGGACTACCGACATCTTACAATATTGGCTGTGCTTCTAACTTGGGCCAAAATTGTAAAATGGTCTTATGAATTAGCGATTTCGTTCCAGTTCACATTCCAAGTAATATTCGGCATGCTAACTACGTTGCCGATTGCTAAATTGCATTATCTCTTATAGTCTCCGAGATATGGACTATCGACATCTTACAATATTGGCTGTGCTTCTAACTTGGGCCAAAATTGTAAAATGGTCTTATGAATTAGCGATTTTGTTCCAATCCACACTCCAAGTAATATTCGGCATGCTAATTACGTTGCCGATTGCCAAACTGCATTATCTCTTATAGTTTCCGAGATATGGGCAATCGAAATTTTACACCTTAGAGTCTGTTTCTAACTTGGGTCAAAATTGTAAAATGGTCTAATGAATTAGCGATTTCGCTAAAATTCACATTCCAAGTAATATTCGGCATGCTAATTACGTTGCCGATTGCCAAATTGCATTATCTCTTATAGTTTCCGAGATATGGGCAATCGAAATTTTACACCTTAGAGTCTGTTTCTAACTTGGGCCAGAATTGCAAAATGGTCTTATGAATTAGCGATTTTGTTCCAATCCACACTCCAAGTAATCTTCAGCATTGTAATTACATTGCCGATTACCAAGTTGCATTATCTCTTATAGTTTCGGAGATATGGCCAATCAAAATGTTACACCTTAGAGTCTGTTTCTAACTTGGGTCAAAATTTTAAAATGGTCTTATGAATTAGCGATTTCGCTAAAATTCAAATTCCAAGTAATATTCGGCATGCAAATTACGTTTCCGATTGCCAAATTGCATTATCTCCTATAGTTTCGGAGATATGGGCAATCGAAATTTTACACCTTAGACTTTGTTTCTAACTTGGGTCAAAATTGTAAAATGGTCTTATGAATTAACGATTTCGTTCCAATTCACATTCCAAGTAATATTCGGCATTCTAATTACGTTGCCGATTGCCAAATTGCATTATATCTTATAGTTTCCGGGATATGGACTATCGACATCTTACAATATTGGCTGTGCTTCTAACTTGGGCCAAAATTGTAAAATGGTCTTATGAATTAGCGATTTTGTTCCAATCCACACTTCAAGTAATATTCGGCATGCTAATTACGTTGCCGAATGCCAAACTGCATTATATCTTATAGTTTCCGAGATATGGGCAATCGAAATTTTACACCTTAGAGTCTGTTTCTAACTTGGGCCAAAATTGTAAAATGGTCTTATGAATTAGCGATTTCGTTCCAGTTCACATTCCAAGTAATATTCGGCATGCTAATTACGTTGCCGATTGCCAAATTGCATTATCTCTTATAGTTTCCGAGATATGGACTATCGACATCTTACAATATTGGCTGTGCTTCTAACTTGGGCCAAAATTGTAAAATGGTCTTATAAATTAGCGATTTCGCTAAAATTCACACTCCAAATAATAATCGGCATGCTAATTACGTTACCGATTGCCAAATTGCATTATCTCTTATAGTTTCCGAGACATGGGCAATCGAAATTTTACACCTTAGAGTCTGTTTCTAACTTGGGTCGAAATTGTAAAATGGTTTTATGAATCAGCGATTTCGTTCCAATTCACATTCCAAGTAATATTCGGCATGCCACTTACGTTGCCGATTGCCAAATTGCATTATCTCTTATAGTTTCCGAGATATGGACTATCGACTTCTTACAATATTGGCTGTGCTTCTAACTTGTGCCAAAATTGTAAAATGGTCTTATGAATTAGTGATTTCGCTTCAATTCACATTCCAATTAATATTCGGCATTCTAATTACGTCGCCGATAGCCAAATTGCATTATCTCTTATAGTTTCCGAGATATGGACTATCGACATCTTACAATATTGGCTCTGTTTCTATCTTGGGTCAAAATTGTAAAATGGTCTTATGAATTAGCGATTTTGTTCCAATCCACACTCCAAGTAATCTTCAGCATTGTAATTACATTGCCGATTGCCAAATTGCATTATCTCTTATAGTTTCCGAGATATGGGCAATCGAAATTTTACACCTTAGAGTCTGCTTCTAACTTGGGTCAAAATTGTAAAATGGTCTTATGAATTAGCGATTTCGCTAAAATTCAAATTCCAAGTGATATTCGGCATGCAAATTACGTTGCCGATTGCCAAATTGCATTATCTCCTATAGTTTCCGAGATATGGCCAATCGAAATTTTACACCTTAGAGTCTGTTTCTAACTTGGGTAAAAATTTTAAAATGGTCTTATGAATTAGCGATTTCGTTCCAATTCACACTCCAATTAATATTCGGCATGCTAATTACATTGCCGATTACCAAATTGCATTATCTCTTTAATTTCCGAGATATGGGCAATCGAAATTTTACACCTTAGACTCTGTTTCTAACTTGGGTCAAAATTGTAAAATGGTCTTATGAATTAGTGATTTCGTTCCAATTCACATTCCAGGCAATATTCGGCATGCTAATTACGTTGCCGATTGCCAAATTGCGTTATCTCTTATAGTTTCCGAGATATGGACTATCGACATCTTATAATATTGGCTGTGCTTCTAACTTGGGCCAAAATTGTAGAATGGTCTTATGAATTAGCGATTTCGCTAAAATTCACACTCCAAGTAATATTCGGCATGCTAATTACGTTGCCGATTGCCAAATTGCATTATCTCTTATAGTTTCCGAGATATGGGCAATCGAAATTTTACACCTTAGAGTCTGTTTCTAACTTGGGTCAAAATTGTAAAATGGTTTTTTGAATCAGCGATTTCGTTCCAATTCACATTCCAAGTAATATTCGGCATGCCACTTACGCTGCCGATTGCCAAATTGCATTATCTCTTATAGTTTCCGAGATATGGACTACCGACATCTTACAATATTGGCTGTGCTTCTAACTTGGGCCAAAATTGTAAAATGGTCTTATGAATTAGCGATTTCGTTCCAGTTCACATTCCAAGTAATATTCGGCATGCTAACTATGTTGCCGATTGCTAAATTGCATTATCTCTTATAGTCTCCGAGATATGGACTATCGACATCTTACAATATTGGCTGTGCTTCTAACTTGGGCCAAAATTGTAAAATGGTCTTATGAATTAGCGATTTTGTTCCAATCCACACTCCAAGTAATATTCGGCATGCTAATTACGTTGCCGATTGCCAAACTGCATTATCTCTTATAGTTTCCGAGATATGGGCAATCGAAATTTTACACCTTAGAGTCTGTTTCTAACTTGGGTCAAAATTGTAAAATGGTCTAATGAATTAGCGATTTCGCTAAAATTCACATTCCAAGTAATATTCGGCATGCTAATTACGTTGCCGATTGCCAAATTGCATTATCTCTTATAGTTTCCGAGATATGGGCAATCGAAATTTTACACATTAGAGTCTGTTTCTAACTTGGGCCAGAATTGTAAAATGGTCTTATGAATTAGCGATTTTGTTCCAATCCACACTCCAAGTAATCTTCAGCATTGTAATTACATTGCCGATTACCAAGTTGCATTATCTCTTATAGTTTCGGAGATATGGCCAATCAAAATGTTACACCTTAGAGTCTGTTTCTAACTTGGGTCAAAATTTTAAAATGGCCTTATGAATTAGCGATTTCGCTAAAATTCAAATTCCAAGTAATATTCGGCATGCAAATTACGTTGCCGATTGCCAAATTGCATTATCTCCTATAGTTTCGGAGATATGGGCAATCGAAATTTTACACCTTAGACTTTGTTTCTAACTTGGGTCAAAATTGTAAAATGGTCTTATGAATTAACGATTTCGTTCCAATTCACATTCCAAGTAATATTCGGCATTCTAATTACGTTGCCGATTGCCAAATTGCATTATATCTTATAGTCTCCGAGATATGGACTATCGACATCTTACAATATTGGCTGTGCTTCTAACTTGGGCCAAAATTGTAAAATGGTCTTATGAATTAGCGATTTTGTTCCAATCCACACTCCAAGTAATATTCGGCATGCTAATTACGTTGCCGATTGCCAAACTGCATTATCTCTTATAGTTTCCGAGATATGGGCAATCGAAATTTTACACCTTAGAGTCTGTTTCTAACTTGGGTCAAAATTGTAAAATGGTCTAATGAATTAGCGATTTCGCTAAAATTCACATTCCAAGTAATATTCGGCATGCTAATTACGTTGCCAATTGCCAAATTGCATTATCTCTTATAGTTTCCGAGATATGGGCAATCGAAATTTTACACCTTAGAGTCTGTTTCTAACTTGGGCCAGAATTGCAAAATGGTCTTATGAATTAGCGATTTTGTTCCAATCCACACTCCAAGTAATCTTCAGCATTGTAATTACATTGCCGATTACCAAGTTGCATTATCTCTTATAGTTTCGGAGATATGGCCAATCAAAATGTTACACCTTAGAGTCTGTTTCTAACTTGGGTCAAAATTTTAAAATGGTCTTATGAATTAGCGATTTCGCTAAAATTCAAATTCCAAGTAATATTCGGCATGCAAATTACGTTGCCGATTGCCAAATTGCATTATCTCCTATAGTTTCGGAGATATGGGCAATCGAAATTTTACACCTTAGACTTTGTTTCTAACTTGGGTCAAAATTGTAAAATGGTCTTATGAATTAACGATTTCGTTCCAATTCACATTCCAAGTAATATTCGGCATTCTAATTACGTTGCCGATTGCCAAATTGCATTATATCTTATAGTTTCCGGGATATGGACTATCGACATCTTACAATATTGGCTGTGCTTCTAACTTGGGCCAAAATTGTAAAATGGTCTTATGAATTAGCGATTTTGTTCCAATCCACACTTCAAGTAATATTCGGCATGCTAATTACGTTGCCGAATGCCAAACTGCATTATATCTTATAGTTTCCGAGATATGGGCAATCGAAATTTTACACCTTAGAGTCTGTTTCTAACTTGGGCCAAAATTGTAAAATGGTCTTATGAATTAGCGATTTCGTTCCAGTTCACATTCCAAGTAATATTCGGCATGCTAATTACGTTGCCGATTGCCAAATTGCATTATCTCTTATAGTTTCCGAGATATGGACTATCGACATCTTACAATATTGGCTGTGCTTCTAACTTGGGCCAAAATTGTAAAATGGTCTTATAAATTAGCGATTTCGCTAAAATTCACACTCCAAATAATAATCGGCATGCTAATTACGTTACCGATTGCCAAATTGCATTATCTCTTATAGTTTCCGAGACATGGGCAATCGAAATTTTACACCTTAGAGTCTGTTTCTAACTTGGGTCGAAATTGTAAAATGGTTTTATGAATCAGCGATTTCGTTCCAATTCACATTCCAAGTAATATTCGGCATGCCACTTACGTTGCCGATTGCCAAATTGCATTATCTCTTATAGTTTCCGAGATATGGACTATCGACTTCTTACAATATTGGCTGTGCTTCTAACTTGTGCCAAAATTGTAAAATGGTCTTATGAATTAGTGATTTCGCTTCAATTCACATTCCAATTAATATTCGGCATTCTAATTACGTCGCCGATAGCCAAATTGCATTATCTCTTATAGTTTCCGAGATATGGACTATCGACATCTTACAATATTGGCTCTGTTTCTATCTTGGGTCAAAATTGTAAAATGGTCTTATGAATTAGCGATTTTGTTCCAATCCACACTCCAAGTAATCTTCAGCATTGTAATTACATTGCCGATTGCCAAATTGCATTATCTCTTATAGTTTCCGAGATATGGGCAATCGAAATTTTACACCTTAGAGTCTGCTTCTAACTTGGGTCAAAATTGTAAAATGGTCTTATGAATTAGCGATTTCGCTAAAATTCAAATTCCAAGTGATATTCGGCATGCAAATTACGTTGCCGATTGCCAAATTGCATTATCTCCTATAGTTTCCGAGATATGGCCAATCGAAATTTTACACCTTAGAGTCTGTTTCTAACTTGGGTAAAAATTTTAAAATGGTCTTATGAATTAGCGATTTCGTTCCAATTCACACTCCAATTAATATTCGGCATGCTAATTACATTGCCGATTACCAAATTGCATTATCTCTTTAATTTCCGAGATATGGGCAATCGAAATTTTACACCTTAGACTCTGTTTCTAACTTGGGTCAAAATTGTAAAATGGTCTTATGAATTAGTGATTTCGTTCCAATTCACATTCCAGGCAATATTCGGCATGCTAATTACGTTGCCGATTGCCAAATTGCGTTATCTCTTATAGTTTCCGAGATATGGACTATCGACATCTTATAATATTGGCTGTGCTTCTAACTTGGGCCAAAATTGTAGAATGGTCTTATGAATTAGCGATTTCGCTAAAATTCACACTCCAAGTAATATTCGGCATGCTAATTACGTTGCCGATTGCCAAATTGCATTATCTCTTATAGTTTCCGAGATATGGGCAATCGAAATTTTACACCTTAGAGTCTGTTTCTAACTTGGGTCAAAATTGTAAAATGGTTTTTTGAATCAGCGATTTCGTTCCAATTCACATTCCAAGTAATATTCGGCATGCCACTTACGCTGCCGATTGCCAAATTGCATTATCTCTTATAGTTTCCGAGATATGGACTACCGACATCTTACAATATTGGCTGTGCTTCTAACTTGGGCCAAAATTGTAAAATGGTCTTATGAATTAGCGATTTCGTTCCAGTTCACATTCCAAGTAATATTCGGCATGCTAACTATGTTGCCGATTGCTAAATTGCATTATCTCTTATAGTCTCCGAGATATGGACTATCGACATCTTACAATATTGGCTGTGCTTCTAACTTGGGCCAAAATTGTAAAATGGTCTTATGAATTAGCGATTTTGTTCCAATCCACACTCCAAGTAATATTCGGCATGCTAATTACGTTGCCGATTGCCAAACTGCATTATCTCTTATAGTTTCCGAGATATGGGCAATCGAAATTTTACACCTTAGAGTCTGTTTCTAACTTGGGTCAAAATTGTAAAATGGTCTAATGAATTAGCGATTTCGCTAAAATTCACATTCCAAGTAATATTCGGCATGCTAATTACGTTGCCGATTGCCAAATTGCATTATCTCTTATAGTTTCCGAGACATGGGCAATCGAAATTTTACACCTTAGAGTCTGTTTCTAACTTGGGTCGAAATTGTAAAATGGTTTTATGAATCAGCGATTTCGTTCCAATTCACATTCCAAGTAATATTCGGCATGCCACTTACGTTGCCGATTGCCAAATTGCTTTATCTCTTATAGTTTCCGAGATATGGACTATCGACTTCTTACAATATTGGCTGTGCTTCTAACTTGTGCCAAAATTGTAAAATGGTCTTATGAATTAGCGATTTCGATAAAATTCACATTCCAAGTAATATTCGGCATGCTAATTACGTTGCCGATTGCCAAATTGCATTATCACTTATAGTTTCCGAGATAAGGGCAATCGAAATTTTACACCTTAGAGTCTGTTTCTAACTTGGGTCAAAATTGTAAAATAGTTTTAGGAATTAGCAGTTTCATTCCAATTCATATTCCAAGTAATATTCGGCATGCTAATTAGGTTGCCGATTGCCAAATTGCATTATCCCTTATAGTTTCCGAGATATGGCAATCGAAATTTTACACCTTAGAGTCTGTTTCTAACTTGGGTCAAAATTTTAAAATGGTCTTATGAATTAGTGATTTCGTTCCAATTCACATTCCAAGTAATATTCGGCATGCTAATTACATTGCCGATTGCCAAATTGCATTATCTCTTATAGTTTCCGAGATATGGACTATCGACATCTGGCAATAGTGGCTCTGCTTCTAACTTGGGCCAGAATTGTAAAATGGTCTTATGAATTAGCGATTCCGTTCCAATTCACATTCCAGGTAATATTCGGCATGCTAATTACGTTGCCGATTGCCAAATTGCGTTATCTCTTATAGTTTCCGAGATATGGACTATCGACATCTTACAATATTGGCTGTGCTTCTAACTTGGGCCAAAATTGTAAAATGGTCTTATGAATTAGCGATTTCGCTAAAATTTACACTCCAAGTAATATTCGGCATGCTAATTACGTTGCCGATTGCCAAATTGCATTATCTCTTATAGTTTCCGAGATATGGGCAATCGAAATTTTACACCTTAGAGTCTGTTTCTAACTTGGGTCAAAATTGTAAAATGGTTTTATGAATCAGCGATTTCGTTCCAATTCACATTCCAAGTAATATTCGGCATGCCACTTACGTTGCCGATTGCCAAATTGCATTATCTCTTATAGTTTCAGAGATATGGACTATCGACATCTTACAATATTGGCTGGGCTTCTAACTTGGGACAAAATTGTAAAATGGTCTTATGAATTAGCGATTTCGCTCCAATTCACATTCCAATTAATATTCGGCATTCTAATTACGTTGCCGATAGCCAAATTGCATTATCTCTTATATTTTCCGAGATATGGACTATCGACATCTTACAATATTGGCTCTGCTTCTAACTTGGGCCAGAATTGTAAAATGGTCTTATGAATTAGCGATTTTGTTCCAATCCACACTCCAAGTAATATTCGGCATGCTAATTACGTTGCCGATTGCCAAACTGCATTATCTCTTATAGTTTCCGAGATATGGGCAATCGAAATTTTACACCTTAGGGTCTGTTTCTAACTTGGGTCAAAATTGTAAAATGGTCTTATGAATTAGCGATTTCGCTAAAATTCACATTCCAAGTAATATTCGGCATGCTAATTACGTTGCCGATTGCCAAATTGCATTATCTCTTATAGTTTCCGAGATATGGGCAATCGAAATTTTACACCTTAGAGTCTGTCTCTAACTTGGGCCAGAATTGTAAAATGGTCTTATGAATTAGCGATTTTGTTTCAATCCACACTCCAAGTAATCTTCAGCATTGTAATTACATTGCCGATTACCAAGTTGCATTATCTCTTATAGTTTCGGAGATATGGCCAATCAAAATGTTACACCTTAGAGTCTGTTTCTAACTTGGGTCAAAATTGTAAAATGGTCTTATGAATTAGCGATTTCGCTAAAATTCAAATTCCAAGTAATATTCGGCATGCTAATTACGTTGCCGATTGCCAAACTGCATTATCTCTTATAGTTTCCGAGATATGGGCAATCGAAATTTTACACCTTAGACTCTGTTTCTAACTTGGGCCAAAATTGTAAAATGGTCTTACGAATTAACGATTTCGTTCCAATTCACATTCCAAGTAATATTCGGCATTCTAATTACGTTGCCGATTGCCAAATTGCATTATATCTTATAGTTTCCGGGATATGGACTATCGACATCTTACAATGTTGGCTGTGTTTCTAGCTTGGGCCAAAATTGTAAAATGGTCTTATGAATTAGCGATTTCGTTCCAGTTCACATTCCAAGTAATATTCGGCATGCTAATTACGTTGCCGATTGCCAAATTGTATTATCTCTTATAGTTTCCGAGATATGGACTATCGACATCTTACAATATTGGCTGTGCTTCTAACTTGGGACAAAATTGTAAAATGGTCTTATGAATTAGCGATTTCGCTCCAATTCACATTCCAATTAATATTCGGCATTCTAATTACGTTGCCGATAGCCAAATTACATTATCTCTTATAGTTTCCGAGATATGGGCAATCGAAATTTTACACCTTAGAGTCTGTTTCTAACTTGTGTCAAAATTGTAAAATGGTTTTATGAATCAGCGATTTCGTTCCAATTCACATTCCAAGTAATATTCGGAATGCTAATTACGTTGCCGATTGCCAAATTGCATTATCTCTTATAGTTTCCGAGATATGGACTATCGACATCTTACAATATTGGCTGTGCTTCTAACTTGGGCCAGAATTGTAAAATGGCCTTATGAATTAGCGATTTTGTTCCAATCCACACTCCAAGTAATATACGGCATGCTAATTACGTTGCCGAATGCCAAACTGCATTATCTCTTATAGTTTCCGAGATATGGGCAATCGAAATTTTACACCTTAGAGTCTGTTTCTAACTTGGGCCAAAATTGTAAAATGGTGTTATGAATTAGCGATTTCGTTCCAGTTCACATTCCAAATAATATTCGGCATGCTAATTACGTTGCCGATTGCCAAATTGCATTATCTCTTATAGATTCCGAGATATGGACTATCGACTTCTTACAATATTGGCTGTGCTTCTAACTTGTGCCAAAATTGTAAAATGGTCTTATGAATTAGTGATTTCGCTTCAATTCACATTCCAATTAATATTCGGCATTCTAATTACGTTGCCGATAGCCAAATTGCATTATCTCTTATAGTTTCCGAGATATGGACTATCGATATCTTACAATATTGGCTCTGTTTCTATCTTGGGTCAAAATTGTAAAATGGTCTTATGAATTAGCGATTTTGTTCCAATCCACACTCCAAGTAATCTTCAGCATTGTAATTACATTGCCGATTGCCAAATTGCATTATCTCTTATAGTTTCCGAGATATGGGCAATCAAAATTTTACACCTTAGAGTCTGCTTCTAACTTGGGTCAAAATTGTAAAATGGTCTTATGAATTAGCGATTTCGCTAAAATTCAAATTCCAAGTAATATTCGGCATGCAAATTACGTTGCCGATTGCCAAATTGCATTATCTCCCATAGTTTCCGAGATATGGGCAATCGAAATTTTACACCTTAGAGTCTGTTTCTAACTTGGGTAAAAATTGTAAAATGGTCTTATGAATTAGCGATTTCGCTAAAATTCACATTCCAAGTAATATTCGGCATGCTAATTACGTTGCCGATTGCCAAATTGCATTATCACTTATAGTTTCCGAGATAAGGGCAATCGAAATTTTACACCTTAGAGTCTGTTTCTAACTTGGGTCAAAATTGTAAAATAGTTTTAGGAATTAGCAGTTTCATTCCAATTCATATTCCAAGTAATATTCGGCATGCTAATTAGGTTGCCGATTGCCAAATTGCATTATCCCTTATAGTTTCCGAGATATGGCAATCGAAATTTTACACCTTAGAGTCTGTTTCTAACTTGGGTCAAAATTTTAAAATGGTCTTATGAATTAGTGATTTCGTTCCAATTCACATTCCAAGTAATATTCGGCATGCTAATTACATTGCCGATTGCCAAATTGCATTATCTCTTATAGTTTCCGAGATATGGACTATCGACATCTGGCAATAGTGGCTCTGCTTCTAACTTGGGCCAGAATTGTAAAATGGTCTTATGAATTAGCGATTCCGTTCCAATTCACATTCCAGGTAATATTCGACATGCTAATTACGTTGCCGATTGCCAAATTGCGTTATCTCTTATAGTTTCCGAGATATGGACTATCGACATCTTACAATATTGGCTGTGCTTCTAACTTGGGCCAAAATTGTAAAATGGTCTTATGAATTAGCGATTTCGCTAAAATTCACACTCCAAGTAATATTCGGCATGCTAATTACGTTGCCGATTGCCAAATTGCATTATCTCTTATAGTTTCCGAGATATGGGCAATCGAAATTTTACACCTTAGAGTCTGTTTCTAACTTGGGTCAAAATTGTAAAATGGTTTTATGAATCAGCGATTTCGTTCCAATTCACATTCCAAGTAATATTCGGCATGCCACTTACGTTGCCGATTGCCAAATTGCATTATCTCTTATAGTTTCAGAGATATGGACTATCGACATCTTACAATATTGGCTGGGCTTCTAACTTGGGACAAAATTGTAAAATGGTCTTATGAATTAGCGATTACGCTCCAATTCACATTCCAATTAATATTCGGCATTCTAATTACGTTGCCGATAGCCAAATTGCATTATCTCTTATATTTTCCGAGATATGGACTATCGACATCTTACAATATTGGCTCTGCTTCTAACTTGGGCCAGAATTGTAAAATGGTCTTATGAATTAGCGATTTTGTTCCAATCCACACTCCAAGTAATATTCGGCATGCTAATTACGTTGCCGATTGCCAAACTGCATTATCTCTTATAGTTTCCGAGATATGGGCAATCGAAATTTTACACCTTAGGGTCTGTTTCTAACTTGGGTCAAAATTGTAAAATGGTCTTATGAATTAGCGATTTCGCTAAAATTCACATTCCAAGTAATATTCGGCATGCTAATTACGTTGCCGATTGCCAAATTGCATTATCTCTTATAGTTTCCGAGATATGGGCAATCGAAATTTTACACCTTAGAGTCTGTCTCTAACTTGGGCCAGAATTGTAAAATGGTCTTATGAATTAGCGATTTCGTTTCAATCCACACTCCAAGTAATCTTCAGCATTGTAATTACATTGCCGATTACCAAGTTGCATTATCTCTTATAGTTTCGGAGATATGGCCAATCAAAATGTTACACCTTAGAGTCTGTTTCTAACTTGGGTCAAAATTGTAAAATGGTCTTATGAATTAGCGATTTCGCTAAAATTCAAATTCCAAGTAATATTCGGCATGCAAATTGCGTTGCCGATTGCCAAATTGCATTATCTCCTATAGTTTCCGAGATATGGGCAATCGAAATTTTACACCTTAGACTCTGTTTCTAACTTGGGCCAAAATTGTAAAATGGTCTTACGAATTAACGATTTCGTTCCAATTCACATTCCAAGTAATATTCGGCATTCTAATTACGTTGCCGATTGCCAAATTGCATTATATCTTATAGTTTCCGGGATATGGACTATCGACATCTTACAATGTTGGCTGTGTTTCTAGCTTGGGCCAAAATTGTAAAATGGTCTTATGAATTAGCGATTTCGTTCCAGTTCACATTCCAAGTAATATTCGGCATGCTAATTACGTTGCCGATTGCCAAATTGTATTATCTCTTATAGTTTCCGAGATATGGACTATCGACATCTTACAATATTGGCTGTGCTTCTAACTTGGGCCAAAATTGTAAAATGGTCTTATGAATTAGCGATTTCGCTAAAATTCACACTCCAAGTAATATTCGGCATGCTAATTACGTTGCCGATTGCCAAATTACATTATCTCTTATAGTTTCCGAGATATGGGCAATCGAAATTTTACACCTTAGAGTCTGTTTCTAACTTGGGTCAAAATTGCAAAATGGTATTATGAATCAGCGATTTCGTTCCAATTCACATTCCAAGTAATATTCGGCATGCCACTTACGTTGCCGATTGCCAAATTGCATTATCTCTTATAGTTTCCGAGATATGGACTATCGACATCTGGCACCATAGTGTCTGCTTCTAACTTGGGCCAGAATTGTAAAATGGTCTTATGAATTAGCGATTCCGTTCCAATTCACATTCCAAGTAATATTTGGTATGCTAATTACGTTGCCGATTGCCAAATTGCATTATCTCTTATAGTTTCCGAGATATGGGCAATCGAAATTTTACACCTTAGAGTCTGTTTCTAACTTGGGTCAAAATTGTAAAATAGTTTTAGGAATTAGCAATTTCATTCCAATTCATATTCCAAGTAATATTCGTCAGGCTAATTAGGTTGCCTATTGGAAAATTGCATTATCCCTTATAGTTTCCGAGATATGGCAATCGAAATTTTACACCTTAGAGTCTGTTTCTAACTTGGGTCAAAATTTTAAAATGGTCTTATGAATTAGTGATTTCGTTCCAATTCACATTCCAAGTAATATTCGGCATGCTAATTACATTGCCGATTGCCAAATTGCATTATCTCTTATAGTTTCCGAGATATGGACTACCGACACCTTACAATGTTGGCTCTGCTTCTAACTTGGGCCAAAATTGCAAAATGGTCTTATGAATTAGCGATATCGTTCCAATTCACATTCCAGGTAATATTCGGCATGCTAATTACGTTGCCGATTGCCAAATTGCGTTATCTCTTATAGTTTCCGAGATATGGACTATCGACATCTTACAATATTGGCTGTGCTTCTAACTTGGGCCAAAATTGTAAAATGGTCTTATGAATTAGCGATTTCGCTAAAATTCACACTCCAAGTAATATTCGGCATGCTAATTACGTTGCCGATTGCCAAATTGCATTATCTCTTATAGTTTCCGAGATATGGGCAATCGAAATTTTACACCTTAGAGTCTGTTTCTAACTTGGGTCAAAATTGTAAAATGGTCTTATGAATTAGCGATTTCGCTAAAATTCAAATTCCAAGTAATATTCGGCATGCAAATTACGTTGCCGATTGCCAAATTGCATTATCTCCCATAGTTTCCGAGATATGGGCAATCGAAATTTTACACCTTAGAGTCTGTTTCTAACTTGGGTAAAAATTGTAAAATGGTCTTATGAATTAGCGATTTCGCTAAAATTCACATTCCATGTAATATTCGGCATGCTAATTACGTTGCCGATTGCCAAATTGCATTATCACTTATAGTTTCCGAGATAAGGGCAATCGAAATTTTACACCTTAGAGTCTGTTTCTAACTTGGGTCAAAATTGTGAAATAGTTTTAGGAATTAGCAGTTTCATTCCAATTCATATTCCAAGTAATATTCGGCATGCTAATTAGGTTGCCGATTGCCAAATTGCATTAACCCTTATAGTTTCCGAGATATGGCAATCGAAATTTTACACCTTAGAGTCTGTTTCTAACTTGGGTCAAAATTTTAAAATGGTCTTATGAATTAGTGATTTCGTTCCAATTCACATTCCAAGTAATATTCGGCATGCTAATTACATTGCCGGTTGCCAAATTGCATTATCTCTTATAGTTTCCGAGATATGGACTATCGACATCTGGCAATAGTGGCTCTGCTTCTAACTTGGGCCAGAATTGTAAAATGGTCTTATGAATTAGCGATTCCGTTCCAATTCACATTCCAGGTAATATTCGGCATGCTAATTACGTTGCCGATTGCCAAATTGCGTTATCTCTTATAGTTTCCGAGATATGGACTATCGACATCTTACAATATTGGCTGTGCTTCTAACTTGGGCCAAAATTGTAAAATGGTCTTATGAATTAGCGATTTCGCTAAAATTCACACTCCAAGTAATATTCGGCATGCTAATTACGTTGCCGATTGCCAAATTGCATTATCTCTTATAGTTTCCGAGATATGGGCAATCGAAATTTTACACCTTAGAGTCTGTTTCTAACTTGGGTCAAAATTGTAAAATGGTTTTATGAATCAGCGATTTCGTTCCAATTCACATTCCAAGTAATATTCGGCATGCCACTTACGTTGCCGATTGCCAAATTGCATTATCTCTTATAGTTTCAGAGATATGGACTATCGACATCTTACAATATTGGCTGGGCTTCTAACTTGGGACAAAATTGTAAAATGGTCTTATGAATTAGCGATTTCGCTCCAATTCACATTCCAATTAATATTCGGCATTCTAATTACGTTGCCGATAGCCAAATTGCATTATCTCTTATATTTTCCGAGATATGGACTATCGACATCTTACAATATTGGCTCTGCTTCTAACTTGGGCCAGAATTGTAAAATGGTCTTATGAATTAGCGATTTTGTTCCAATCCACACTCCAAGTAATATTCGGCATGCTAATTACGTTGCCGATTGCCAAACTGCATTATCTCTTATAGTTTCCGAGATATGGGCAATCGAAATTTTACACCTTAGGGTCTGTTTCTAACTTGGGTCAAAATTGTAAAATGGTCTTATGAATTAGCGATTTCGCTAAAATTCACATTCCAAGTAATATTCGGCATGCTAATTACGTTGCCGATTGCCAAATTGCATTATCTCTTATAGTTTCCGAGATATGGGCAATCGAAATTTTACACCTTAGAGTCTGTCTCTAACTTGGGCCAGAATTGTAAAATGGTCTTATGAATTAGCGATTTTGTTTCAATCCACACTCCAAGTAATCTTCAGCATTGTAATTACATTGCCGATTACCAAGTTGCATTATCTCTTATAGTTTCGGAGATATGGCCAATCAAAATGTTACACCTTAGAGTCTGTTTCTAACTTGGGTCAAAATTGTAAAATGGTCTTATGAATTAGCGATTTCGCTAAAATTCAAATTCCAAGTAATATTCGGCATGCAAATTGCGTTGCCGATTGCCAAATTGCATTATCTCCTATAGTTTCCGAGATATGGGCAATCGAAATTTTACACCTTAGACTCTGTTTCTAACTTGGGCCAAAATTGTAAAATGGTCTTACGAATTAACGATTTCGTTCCAATTCACATTCCAAGTAATATTCGGCATTCTAATTACGTTGCCGATTGCCAAATTGCATTATATCTTATAGTTTCCGGGATATGGACTATCGACATCTTACAATGTTGGCTGTGTTTCTAGCTTGGGCCAAAATTGTAAAATGGTCTTATGAATTAGCGATTTCGTTCCAGTTCACATTCCAAGTAATATTCGGCATGCTAATTACGTTGCCGATTGCCAAATTGTATTATCTCTTATAGTTTCCGAGATATGGACTATCGACATCTTACAATATTGGCTGTGCTTCTAACTTGGGACAAAATTGTAAAATGGTCTTATGAATTAGCGATTTCGCTCCAATTCACATTCCAATTAATATTCGGCATTCTAATTACGTTGCCGATAGCCAAATTACATTATCTCTTATAGTTTCCGAGATATGGGCAATCGAAATTTTACACCTTAGAGTCTGTTTCTAACTTGTGTCAAAATTGTAAAATGGTTTTATGAATCAGCGATTTCGTTCCAATTCACATTCCAAGTAATATTCGGAATGCTAATTACGTTGCCGATTGCCAAATTGCATTATCTCTTATAGTTTCCGAGATATGGACTATCGACATCTTACAATATTGGCTGTGCTTCTAACTTGGGCCAGAATTGTAAAATGGCCTTATGAATTAGCGATTTTGTTCCAATCCACACTCCAAGTAATATACGGCATGCTAATTACGTTGCCGAATGCCAAACTGCATTATCTCTTATAGTTTCCGAGATATGGGCAATCGAAATTTTACACCTTAGAGTCTGTTTCTAACTTGGGCCAAAATTGTAAAATGGTGTTATGAATTAGCGATTTCGTTCCAGTTCACATTCCAAATAATATTCGGCATGCTAATTACGTTGCCGATTGCCAAATTGCATTATCTCTTATAGATTCCGAGATATGGACTATCGACATCTTACAATATTGGCTGTGCTTCTAACTTGGGCCAAAATTGTAAAATGGTCTTATGAATTAGCGATTTCGCTAAAATTCACACTCCAAGACATTATCTCTTATAGTTTCCGAGATATGGGCAATCGAAATTTTACACCTTAGAGTCTGTTTCTAACTTGGGTCAAAATTGCAACATGGTATTATGAATCAGCGATTTCGTTCCAATTCACATTCCAAGTAATATTCGGCATGCCACTTACGTTGCCGATTGCCAAATTGCATTATCTCTTATAGTTTCCGAGATATGGACTATCGACATCTGGCAATAGTGGCTCTGCTTCTAACTTGGGCCAGAATTGTAAAATGGTCTTATGAATTAGCGATTCCGTTCCAATTCACATTCCAAGTAATATTTGGTATGCTAATTACGTTGCCGATTGCCAAATTGCATTATCTCTTATAGTTTCCGAGATATGGGCAATCGAAATTTTACACCTTAGAGTCTGTTTCTAACTTGGGTCAAAATTGTAAAGTAGTTTTAGGAATTAGCAATTTCATTCCAATTCATATTCCAAGTAATATTCGTCAGGCTAATTAGGTTGCCTATTGGAAAATTGCATTATCCCTTATAGTTTCCGAGATATGGCAATCGAAATTTTACACCTTAGAGTCTGTTTCTAACTTGGGTCAAAATTTTAAAATGGTCTTATGAATTAGTGATTTCGTTCCAATTCACATTCCAAGTAATATTCGGCATGCTAATTACATTGCCGATTGCCAAATTGCATTATCTCTTATAGTTTCCGAGATATGGACTACCGACACCTTACAATGTTGGCTCTGCTTCTAACTTGGGCCAAAATTGCAAAATGGTCTTATGAATTAGCGATATCGTTCCAATTCACATTCCAGGTAATATTCGGCATGCTAATTACGTTGCCGATTGCCAAATTGCGTTATCTCTTATAGTTTCCGAGATATGGACTATCGACATCTTACAATATTGGCTGTGCTTCTAACTTGGGCCAAAATTGTAAAATGGTCTTATGAATTAGCGATTTCGCTAAAATTCACACTCCAAGTAATATTCGGCATGCTAATTACGTTGCCGATTGCCAAATTGCATTATCCCTTATAGTTTCCGAGATATGGGCAATCGAAATTTTACACCTTAGAGTCTGTTTCTAACTTGGGTCAAAATTGTAAAATGGTTTTATGAATCAGCGATTTCGTTCCAATTCACATTCCAAGTAATACTCGGCATGCCACTTACGTTGCCGATTGCCAAATTGCATTATCTCTTATAGTTTCCGAGATATGGACTATCGACATCTTACAATATTGGCTGGGCTTCTAACTTGGGACAAAATTGTAAAATGGTCTTATGAATTAGCGATTTCGTTCCAATTCACATTCCAATTAATATTCGGCATTCTAATTACGTTGCCGATAGCCAAATTGCATTATCTCTTATAGTTTCCGAGATATGGGCTATCGACATCTTACAATATTGGCTCTGCTTCTAACTTGGGCCAGAATTGTAAAATGGTCTTATGAATTAGCGATTTTGTTCCAATCCACACTCCAAGTAATATTCGGCATGCTAATTACGTTGCCGATTGCCAAACTGCATTATCTCTTATAGTTTCCGAGATATGGGCAATCGAAATTTTACACCTTAGAGTCTGTTTCTAACTTGGGTCAAAATTGTAAAATGGTCTTATGAATTAGCGATTTCGCTAAAATTCACATTCCAAGTAATATTCGGCATGCTAATTACGTTGCCGATTGCCAAATTGCATTATCTCTTATAGTTTCCGAGATATGGGCAATCGAAATTTTACACCTTAGAGTCTGTTTCTAACTTGGGCCAGAATTGTAAAATGGTCTTATGAATTAGCGATTTTGTTTCAATCCACACTCCAAGTAATCTTCAGCATTGTAATTACATTGCCGATTACCAAGTTGCATTATCTCTTATAGTTTCGAAGATATGGCCAATCAAAATGTTACACCTTAGAGTCTGTTTCTAACTTGGGTCAAAATTGTAAAATGGTCTTATGAATTAGAGATTTCGCTAAAATTCAAATTCCAAGTAATATTCGGCATGCAAATTACGTTGCCGATTGCCAAATTGCATTATCTCCTATAGTTTCCGAGATATGGGCAATCGAAATTTTACACCTTAGACTCTGTTTCTAACTTGGGCCAAAATTGTAAAATGGTCTTATGAATTAACGATTTCGTTCCAATTCACATTCCAAGTAATATTCGGCATTCTAATTACGTTGCCGATTGCCAAATTGCCTTATATCTTATAGTTTCCGGAATATGGACTATCGACATCTTACAATGTTGGCTGTGTTTCTAACTTGGGCCAAAATTGTAAAATGGTCTTATGAATCAGCGATTTCGTTCCAATTCACATTCCAAGTAATATTCGGCATGCCACTTACGTTGCCGATAGCCAAATTGCATTATCTCTTATAGTTTCCGAGATATGGTCTATCGACATCTTACAATATTGGCTGGGCTTCTAACTTGGGACAAAATTGTAAAATGGTCTTATGAATTAGCGATTTCGCTCCAATTCACATTCCAATTAATATTCGGCATTCTAATTACGTTGCCGATAGCCAAATTGCATTATCTCTTATAGTTTCAGAGATATGGACTATCGACATCTTACAATATTGGCTCTGCTTCTATCTTGGGCCAGAATTGTAAAATGGTCTTATGAATTAGCGATTTTGTTCCAATCCACACTCCAAGTAATATTCGGCATGCTAATTACGTTGCCGATTGCCAAACTGCATTATCTCTTATAGTTTCCGAGATATGGGCAATCGAAATTTTACACCTTAGAGTTTGTTTCTAACTTGGGTCAAAATTGTAAAATGGTCTTATTAATTAGCGATTTCGCTAAAATTCCTATTCCAAGTAATATTCGGCATGCTAATTACGTTGCCGATTGCCAAATTGCATTATCTCTTATAGTTTCCGAGATATGGGAAATCGAAATTTTACACCTTAGAGTCTGTTTCTAACTTGGGCCAGAATTGTAAAATGGTCTTATGAATTAGCGATTTTGTTTCAATCCACACTCCAAGTAATCTTCAGCATTGTAATTACATTGCCGATTACCAAGTTGCATTATCTCTTATAGTTTCGGAGATATGGCCAATCAAAATGTTATACCTTAGAGTCTGTTTCTAACTTGGGTCAAAATTGTAAAATGGTCTTATGAATTAGCGATTTCGCTAAAATTCAAATTCCAAGTAATATTCGGCATGCAAATTATGTTGCCAATTGCCAAATTGCATTATCTCCTATAGTTTCCGAGATATGGGCAATCGAAATTTTACACCTTAGACTCTGTTTCTAACTTGGGCCAAAATTGTAAAATGGTCTTATGAATTAACGATTTCGTTCCAATTCACATTCCAAGTAATATTCGGCATTCTAATTACGTTGCCGATTGCCAAATTGCATTATATCTTATAGTTTCCGGGATATGGACTATCGACATCTTACAATGTTGGCTGTGTTTCTAACTTGGGCCAAAATTGTAAAATGGTCTTATGAATTAGCGATTTCGTTCCAGTTCACATTCCAAGTAATATTCGGCATGCTAATTACGTTGCCGATTGCCAAATTGTATTATCTCTTATAGTTTCCGAGATATGGACTATCGACATCTTACAATATTGGCTGTGCTTCTAACTTGGGACAAAATTGTAAAATGGTCTTATGAATTAGCGATTTCGCTCCAATTCACATTCCAATTAATATTCGGCATTCTAATTACGTTGCCGATAGCCAAATTGCATTATCTCTTATAGTTTCCGAGATATGGACTATCGACATCTTACAATATTGGCTCTGCTTCTAACTTGGGCCAGAATTGTAAAATGGCCTCATGAATTAGCGATTTTGTTCCAATCCACACTCCAAGTAATATTCGGCATGCTAATTACGTTGCCGATTGCCAAATTGCATTATCTCTTATAGTTTCCGAGATATGGACTATCGACATCTGGCAATAGTGGCTCTGCTTCTAACTTGGGCCAGAATTGTAAAATGGTCTTATGAATTAGCGATTCCGTTCCAATTCACATTCCAAGTAATATTTGGTATGCTAATTACGTTGCCGATTGCCAAATTGCATTATCTCTTATAGTTTCCGAGATATGGGCAATCGAAATTTTACACCTTAGAGTCTGTTTCTAACTTGGGCCAGAATTGTAAAATGGTCTTATGAATTAGCGATTTTGTTTCAATCCACACTCCAAGTAATCTTCAGCATTGTAATTACATTGCCGATTACCAAGTTGCATTATCTCTTATAGTTTCGAAGATATGGCCAATCAAAATGTTACACCTTAGAGTCTGTTTCTAACTTGGGTCAAAATTGTAAAATGGTCTTATGAATTAGAGATTTCGCTAAAATTCAAATTCCAAGTAATATTCGGCATGCAAATTACGTTGCCGATTGCCAAATTGCATTATCTCCTATAGTTTCCGAGATATGGGCAATCGAAATTTTACACCTTAGACTCTGTTTCTAACTTGGGCCAAAATTGTAAAATGGTCTTATGAATTAACGATTTCGTTCCAATTCACATTCCAAGTAATATTCGGCATTCTAATTACGTTGCCGATTGCCAAATTGCCTTATATCTTATAGTTTCCGGAATATGGACTATCGACATCTTACAATGTTGGCTGTGTTTCTAACTTGGGCCAAAATTGTAAAATGGTCTTATGAATCAGCGATTTCGTTCCAATTCACATTCCAAGTAATATTCGGCATGCCACTTACGTTGCCGATAGCCAAATTGCATTATCTCTTATAGTTTCCGAGATATGGTCTATCGACATCTTACAATATTGGCTGGGCTTCTAACTTGGGACAAAATTGTAAAATGGTCTTATGAATTAGCGATTTCGCTCCAATTCACATTCCAATTAATATTCGGCATTCTAATTACGTTGCCGATAGCCAAATTGCATTATCTCTTATAATTTCAGAGATATGGACTATCGACATCTTACAATATTGGCTCTGCTTCTATCTTGGGCCAGAATTGTAAAATGGTCTTATGAATTAGCGATTTTGTTCCAATCCACACTCCAAGTAATATTCGGCATGCTAATTACGTTGCCGATTGCCAAACTGCATTATCTCTTATAGTTTCCGAGATATGGGCAATCGAAATTTTACACCTTAGAGTTTGTTTCTAACTTGGGTCAAAATTGTAAAATGGTCTTATTAATTAGCGATTTCGCTAAAATTCCTATTCCAAGTAATATTCGGCATGCTAATTACGTTGCCGATTGCCAAATTGCATTATCTCTTATAGTTTCCGAGATATGGGCAATCGAAATTTTACACCTTAGAGTCTGTTTCTAACTTGGGCCAGAATTGTAAAATGGTCTTATGAATTAGCGATTTTGTTTCAATCCACACTCCAAGTAATCTTCAGCATTGTAATTACATTGCCGATTACCAAGTTGCATTATCTCTTATAGTTTCGGAGATATGGCCAATCAAAATGTTATACCTTAGAGTCTGTTTCTAACTTGGGTCAAAATTGTAAAATGGTCTTATGAATTAGCGATTTCGCTAAAATTCAAATTCCAAGTAATATTCGGCATGCAAATTATGTTGCCAATTGCCAAATTGCATTATCTCCTATAGTTTCCGAGATATGGGCAATCGAAATTTTACACCTTAGACTCTGTTTCTAACTTGGGCCAAAATTGTAAAATGGTCTTATGAATTAACGATTTCGTTCCAATTCACATTCCAAGTAATATTCGGCATTCTAATTACGTTGCCGATTGCCAAATTGCATTATATCTTATAGTTTCCGGGATATGGACTATCGACATCTTACAATGTTGGCTGTGTTTCTAACTTGGGCCAAAATTGTAAAATGGTCTTATGAATTAGCGATTTCGTTCCAGTTCACATTCCAAGTAATATTCGGCATGCTAATTACGTTGCCGATTGCCAAATTGTATTATCTCTTATAGTTTCCGAGATATGGACTATCGACATCTTACAATATTGGCTGTGCTTCTAACTTGGGACAAAATTGTAAAATGGTCTTATGAATTAGCGATTTCGCTCCAATTCACATTCCAATTAATATTCGGCATTCTAATTACGTTGCCGATAGCCAAATTGCATTATCTCTTATAGTTTCCGAGATATGGACTATCGACATCTTACAATATTGGCTCTGCTTCTAACTTGGGCCAGAATTGTAAAATGGCCTCATGAATTAGCGATTTTGTTCCAATCCACACTCCAAGTAATATTCGGCATGCTAATTACGTTGCCGATTGCCAAATTGCATTATCTCTTATAGTTTCCGAGATATGGACTATCGACATCTGGCAATAGTGGCTCTGCTTCTAACTTGGGCCAGAATTGTAAAATGGTCTTATGAATTAGCGATTCCGTTCCAATTCACATTCCAAGTAATATTTGGTATGCTAATTACGTTGCCGATTGCCAAATTGCATTATCTCTTATAGTTTCCGAGATATGGGCAATCGAAATTTTACACCTTAGAGTCTGTTTCTAACTTGGGTCAAAATTGTAAAGTAGTTTTAGGAATTAGCAATTTCATTCCAATTCATATTCCAAGTAATATTCGTCAGGCTAATTAGGTTGCCTATTGGAAAATTGCATTATCCCTTATAGTTTCCGAGATATGGCATTCGAAATTTTACACCTTAGAGTCTGTTTCTAACTTGGGTCAAAATTTTAAAATGGTCTTATGAATTAGTAATTTCGTTCCAATTCACATTCCAAGTAATATTCGGCATGCTAATTACATTGCCGATTGCCAAATTGCATTATCTCTTATAGTTTCCGAGATATGGACTACCGACACCTTACAATGTTGGCTCTGCTTCTAACTTGGGCCAAAATTGCAAAATGGTCTTATGAATTAGCGATATCGTTCCAATTCACATTCCAGGTAATATTCGGCATGCTAATTACGTTGCCGATTGCCAAATTGCGTTATCTCTTATAGTTTCCGAGATATGGACTATCGACATCTTACAATATTGGCTGTGCTTCTAACTTGGGCCAAAATTGTAAAATGGTCTTATGAATTAGCGATTTCGCTAAAATTCACACTCCAAGTAATATTCGGCATGCTAATTACGTTGCCGATAGCCAAATTGCATTATCCCTTATAGTTTCCGAGATATGGGCAATCGAAATTTTACACCTTAGAGTCTGTTTCTAACTTGGGTCAAAATTGTAAAATGGTTTTATGAATCAGCGATTTCGTTCCAATTCACATTCCAAGTAATACTCGGCATGCCACTTACGTTGCCGATTGCCAAATTGCATTATCTCTTATAGTTTCCGAGATATGGACTATCGACATCTTATAATATTGGCTGGGCTTCTAACTTGGGACAAAATTGTAAAATGGTCTTATGAATTAGCGATTTCGCTCCAATTCACATTCCAATTAATATTCGGCATTCTAATTACGTTGCCGATAGCCAAATTGCATTATCTCTTATAGTTTCCGAGATATGGGCAATCGAAATTTTACACCTTAGAGTCTGTTTCTAACTTGGTTCAAAATTGTAAAATGGTCTTATGAATTAGCGATTTTGTTCCAATCCACACTCCAAGTAATCTTCAGCATTATAATTACATTGCCGATTGCCAAATTGCATTATCTCTTATAGTTTCCGAGATATGGGCAATCGAAATTTTAAACCTTAGAGTCTGTTTCTAACTTGGGTCAAAATTGTAAAATGGTTTTATGAATCAGCGATTTCGTTCCAATTCACATTCCAAGTAATATTCGGCATGCTAATTACGTTGCCGATTGCCAAATTGCATTATCTCTTATAGTTTCCGAGATATGGACTATCGACATCTTACAATATTGGCTGGGCTTCTAACTTGGGACAAAATTGTAAAATGGTCTTATGAATTAGCGATTTTGTTCCAATCCACACTCCAAGTAATATTCGGCATGCTAATTACGTTGCCGATTGCCAAACTGCATTATCTCTTATAGTTTCCGAGATATGGGCAATCGAAATTTTACACCTTAGAGTCTGTTTCTAACTTGGGTCAAAATTGTAAAATGGTCTTATGAATTAGCGATTTCGCTAAAATTCACATTCCAAGTAATATTCGGCATGCTAATTACGTTGCCGATTGCCAAATTGCATTATCTCTTATAGTTTCCGAGATATGGGCAATCGAAATTTTACACCTTAGAGTCTGTTTCTAACTTGGGCCAGAATTGTAAAGTGGTCTTATGAATTAGCGATTTTGTTTCAATCCACACTCCAAGTAATCTTCAGCATTGTAATTACATTGCCGATTACCAAGTTGCATTATCTCTTATAGTTTCGGAGATATGGCCAATCAAAATGTTACACCTTAGAGTCTGTTTCTAACTTGGGTCAAAATTGTAAAATGGTCTTATGAATTAGAGATTTCGCTAAAATTCAAATTCCAAGTAATATTCGGCATGCAAATTACGTTGCCGATTGCCAAATTGCATTATCTCCTATAGTTTCCGAGATATGGGCAATCGAAATTTTACACCTTAGAGTCTGTTTCTAACTTGGGTCAAAATTGTAAAATGGTCTTATGAATTAGAGATTTCGCTAAAATTCAAATTCCAAGTAATATTCGGCATTCTAATTACGTTGCCGATTGCCAAATTGCCTTATATCTTATAGTTTCCGGGATATGGACTATCGACATCTTACAATGTTGGCTGTGTTTCTAACTTGGGCCAAAATTGTAAA
The DNA here is from genome assembly GCF_030347505.1 of Rhynchophorus ferrugineus. Taxonomy (NCBI): domain Eukaryota; kingdom Metazoa; phylum Arthropoda; class Insecta; order Coleoptera; family Curculionidae; genus Rhynchophorus; species Rhynchophorus ferrugineus. Next base: position 66,195,134 of record NW_027472580.1, read on the forward strand.
ATGGTCTTATGAATCAGCGATTTCGTTCCAATTCACATTCCAAGTAATATTCGGCATGCCACTTACGTTGCCGATAGCCAAATTGCATTATCTCTTATAGTTTCCGAGATATGGTCTATCGACATCTTACAATATTGGCTGGGCTTCTAACTTGGGACAAAATTGTAAAATGGTCTTATGAATTAGCGATTTCGCTCCAATTCACATTCCAAGTAATATTCGGCATTCTAATTACGTTGCCGATTGCCAAATTGCCTTATATCTTATAGTTTCCGGGATATGGACTATCGACATCTTACAATGTTGGCTGTGTTTCTAACTTGGGCCAAAATTGTAAAATGGTCTTATGAATCAGCGATTTCGTTCCAATTCACATTCCAAGTAATATTCGGCATGCCACTTACGTTGCCGATAGCCAAATTGCATTATCTCTTATAGTTTCCGAGATATGGTCTATCGACATCTTACAATATTGGCTGGGCTTCTAACTTGGGACAAAATTGTAAAATGGTCTTATGAATTAGCGATTTCGCTCCAATTCACATTCCAATTAATATTCGGCATTCTAATTACGTTGCCGATTGCCAAATTGCCTTATATCTTATAGTTTCCGGGATATGGACTATCGACATCTTACAATGTTGGCTGTGTTTCTAACTTGGGCCAAAATTGTAAAATGGTCTTATGAATCAGCGATTTCGTTCCAATTCACATTCCAAGTAATATTCGGCATGCCACTTACGTTGCCGATAGCCAAATTGCATTATCTCTTATAGTTTCCGAGATATGGTCTATCGACATCTTACAATATTGGCTGGGCTTCTAACTTGGGACAAAATTGTAAAATGGTCTTATGAATTAGCGATTTCGCTCCAATTCACATTCCAATTAATATTCGGCATTCTAATTACGTTGCCGATAGCCAAATTGCATTATCTCTTATAGTTTCAGAGATATGGACTATCGACATCTTACAATATTGGCTCTGCTTCTATCTTGGGCCAGAATTGTAAAATGGTCTTATGAATTAGCGATTTTGTTCCAATCCACACTCCAAGTAATATTCGGCATGCTAATTACGTTGCCGATTGCCAAACTGCATTATCTCTTATAGTTTCCGAGATATGGGCAATCGAAATTTTACACCTTAGAGTTTGTTTCTAACTTGGGTCAAAATTGTAAAATGGTCTTATGAATTAGCGATTTTGTTCCAATCCACACTCCAAGTAATCTTCAGCATTATAATTACATTGCCGATTGCCAAATTGCATTATCTCTTATAGTTTCCGAGATATGGGCAATCGAAATTTTAAACCTTAGAGTCTGTTTCTAACTTGGGTCAAAATTGTAAAATGGTTTTATGAATCAGCGATTTCGTTCCAATTCACATTCCAAGTAATATTCGGCATGCTAATTACGTTGCCGATTGCCAAATTGCATTATCTCTTATAGTTTCCGAGATATGGACTATCGACATCTTACAATATTGGCTGGGCTTCTAACTTGGGACAAAATTGTAAAATGGTCTTATGAATTAGCGATTTTGTTCCAATCCACACTCCAAGTAATATTCGGCATGCTAATTACGTTGCCGATTGCCAAACTGCATTATCTCTTATAGTTTCCGAGATATGGGCAATCGAAATTTTACACCTTAGAGTCTGTTTCTAACTTGGGTCAAAATTGTAAAATGGTCTTATGAATTAGCGATTTCGCTAAAATTCACATTCCAAGTAATATTCGGCATGCTAATTACGTTGCCGATTGCCAAATTGCATTATCTCTTATAGTTTCCGAGATATGGGCAATCGAAATTTTACACCTTAGAGTCTGTTTCTAACTTGGGCCAGAATTGTAAAATGGTCTTATGAATTAGCGATTTTGTTTCAATCCACACTCCAAGTAATCTTCAGCATTGTAATTACATTGCCGATTACCAAGTTGCATTATCTCTTATAGTTTCGGAGATATGGCCAATCAAAATGTTACACCTTAGAGTCTGTTTCTAACTTGGGTCAAAATTGTAAAATGGTCTTATGAATTAGAGATTTCGCTAAAATTCAAATTCCAAGTAATATTCGGCATGCAAATTACGTTGCCGATTGCCAAATTGCATTATCTCCTATAGTTTCCGAGATATGGGCAATCGAAATTTTACACCTTAGAGTCTGTTTCTAACTTGGGTCAAAATTGTAAAATGGTCTTATGAATTAGAGATTTCGCTAAAATTCAAATTCCAAGTAATATTCGGCATTCTAATTACGTTGCCGATTGCCAAATTGCCTTATATCTTATAGTTTCCGGGATATGGACTATCGACATCTTACAATGTTGGCTGTGTTTCTAACTTGGGCCAAAATTGTAAAATGGTCTTATGAATCAGCGATTTCGTTCCAATTCACATTCCAAGTAATATTCGGCATGCCACTTACGTTGCCGATAGCCAAATTGCATTATCTCTTATAGTTTCCGAGATATGGTCTATCGACATCTTACAATATTGGCTGGGCTTCTAACTTGGGACAAAATTGTAAAATGGTCTTATGAATTAGCGATTTCGCTCCAATTCACATTCCAAGTAATATTCGGCATTCTAATTACGTTGCCGATTGCCAAATTGCCTTATATCTTATAGTTTCCGGGATATGGACTATCGACATCTTACAATGTTGGCTGTGTTTCTAACTTGGGCCAAAATTGTAAAATGGTCTTATGAATCAGCGATTTCGTTCCAATTCACATTCCAAGTAATATTCGGCATGCCACTTACGTTGCCGATAGCCAAATTGCATTATCTCTTATAGTTTCCGAGATATGGTCTATCGACATCTTACAATATTGGCTGGGCTTCTAACTTGGGACAAAATTGTAAAATGGTCTTATGAATTAGCGATTTCGCTCCAATTCACATTCCAATTAATATTCGGCATTCTAATTACGTTGCCGATTGCCAAATTGCCTTATATCTTATAGTTTCCGGGATATGGACTATCGACATCTTACAATGTTGGCTGTGTTTCTAACTTGGGCCAAAATTGTAAAATGGTCTTATGAATCAGCGATTTCGTTCCAATTCACATTCCAAGTAATATTCGGCATGCCACTTACGTTGCCGATAGCCAAATTGCATTATCTCTTATAGTTTCCGAGATATGGTCTATCGACATCTTACAATATTGGCTGGGCTTCTAACTTGGGACAAAATTGTAAAATGGTCTTATGAATTAGCGATTTCGCTCCAATTCACATTCCAATTAATATTCGGCATTCTAATTACGTTGCCGATAGCCAAATTGCATTATCTCTTATAGTTTCAGAGATATGGACTATCGACATCTTACAATATTGGCTCTGCTTCTATCTTGGGCCAGAATTGTAAAATGGTCTTATGAATTAGCGATTTTGTTCCAATCCACACTCCAAGTAATATTCGGCATGCTAATTACGTTGCCGATTGCCAAACTGCATTATCTCTTATAGTTTCCGAGATATGGGCAATCGAAATTTTACACCTTAGAGTTTGTTTCTAACTTGGGTCAAAATTGTAAAATGGTCTTATGAATTAGCGATTTCGCTAAAATTCATATTCCAAGTAATATTCGGCATGCTAATTACGTTGCCGATTGCCAAATTGCATTATCTCTTATAGTTTCCGAGATATGGGCAATCGAAATTTTACACCTTAGAGTCTGTTTCTAACTTGGGCCAGAATTGTAAAATGGTCTTATGAATTAGCGATTTTGTTTCAATCCACACTCCAAGTAATCTTCAGCATTGTAATTACATTGCCGATTACCAAGTTGCATTATCTCTTATAGTTTCGGAGATATGGCCAATCAAAATGTTATACCTTAGAGTCTGTTTCTAACTTGGGTCAAAATTGTAAAATGGTCTTATGAATTAGCGATTTCGCTAAAATTCAAATTCCAAGTAATATTCGGCATGCAAATTATGTTGCCAATTGCCAAATTGCATTATCTCCTATAGTTTCCGAGATATGGGCAATCGAAATTTTACACCTTAGACTCTGTTTCTAACTTGGGCCAAAATTGTAAAATGGTCTTATGAATTAACGATTTCGTTTCAATTCACATTCCAAGTAATATTCGGCATTCTAATTACGTTGCCGATTGCCAAATTGCATTATATCTTATAGTTTCCGAGATATGGACTATCGACATCTTACAATATTGGCTGTGCTTCTAACTTGGGACAAAATTGTAAAATGGTCTTATAAATTAGCGATTTCGCTCCAATTCACATTCCAATTAATATTCGGCATTCTAATTACGTTGCCGATAGCCAAATTGCATTATCTCTTATAGTTTCCGAGATATGGACTATCGACATCTTACAATATTGGCTCTGCTTCTAACTTGGGCCAGAATTGTAAAATGGCCTCATGAATTAGCGATTTTGTTCCAATCCACACTCCAAGTAATATTCGGCATGCTAATTACGTTGCCGATTGCCAAATTGCATTATCTCTTATAGTTTCCGAGATATGGACTATCGACATCTTACAATATTGGCTGTGCTTCTAACTTGGGCCAAAATTGTAAAATGGTCTTATGAATTAGCGATTTCGCTAAAATTCACACTCCAAGTAATATTCGGCATGCTAATTACGTTGCCGATTGCCAAATTGCATTATCTCTTATAGTTTCCGAGATATGGGCAATCGAAAGTTTACACCTTAGAGCCTGTTTCTAACTTGGGTCAAAATTGTAAAATGGTTTTATGAACCAGCGATTTCGTTCCAATTCACATTCCAAGTAATATTTGGCATGCCACTTACGTTGCCGATTGCCAAATTGCATTATCTCTTATAGTTTCCGAGATATGGACTATCGACATCTTACAATATTGGCTGTGCTTCTAACTTGGGCCAAAATTGTAAAATGGTCTTATGAATTAGCGATTTCGCTTCAATTCACATTCCAATTAATATTCGGCATTCTAATTACGTTGCCGATAGCCAAATTGCATTATCTCTTATAGTTTCCGAGATATGGACTATCGACATCTTACAATATTGGCTCTGCTTCTAACTTGGGCCAGAATTGTAAAATGGCCTCATGAATTAGCGATTTTGTTCCAATCCACACTCCAAGTAATATTCGGCATGCTAATTACGTTGCCGAATGCCAAACTGCATTATCTCTTATAGTTTCCGAGATATGGGCAATCGAAATTTTACACCTTAGAGTCTGTTTCTAACTTGGGCCAGAATTGTAAAATGGTCTTATGAATTAGCGATTTTGTTCCAATCCACACTCCAAGTAATCTTCAGCATTGTAATTACATTGCCGATTACCAAGTTGCATTATCTCTTATAGTTTCGGAGATATGGCCAATCAAAATGTTACACCTTAGAGTCTGTTTCTAACTTGGGTCAAAATTGTAAAATGGTCTTATGAATTAGCGATTTCGCTAAAATTCAAATTCCAAGTAATATTCGGCATGCAAATTATGTTGCCGATTGCCAAATTGCATTATCTCCTATAGTTTCCGAGATATGGGCAATCGAAATTTTACACCTTAGACTCTGTTTCTAACTTGGGCCAAAATTGTAAAATGGTCTTATGAATTAACGATTTCGTTCCAATTCACATTCCAAGTAATATTCGGCATTCTAATTACGTTGCCGATTGCCAAATTGCATTATATCTTATAGTTTCCGGGATATGGACTATCGACATCTTACAATGTTTGCTGTGTTTCTAACTTGGGCCAAAATTGGAAAATGGTCTTATGAATTAGCGATTTCGTTCCAGTTCACATTCCAAGTAATATTCGGCATGCTAATTACGTTGCCGATTGCCAAATTGTATTATCTCTTATAGTTTCCGAGATATGGACTGTCGACATCTTACAATATTGGCTGTGCTTCTAACTTGGGACAAAATTGTAAAATGGTCTTATGAATTAGCGATTTCGCTCCAATTCACATTCCAATTAATATTCGGCATTCTAATTACGTTGCCGATAGCCAAATTGCATTATCTCTTATAGTTTCCGAGATATGGACTATCGACATCTTACAATATTGGCTCTGCTTCTAACTTGGGCCAGAATTGTAAAATGGCCTCATGAATTAGCGATTTTGTTCCAATCCACACTCCAAGTAATATTCGGCATGCTAATTACGTTGCCGATTGCCAAATTGCATTATCTCTTATAGTTTCCGAGATATGGACTATCGACATCTTACAATATTGGCTGTGCTTCTAACTTGGGCCAAAACTGTAAAATGGTCTTATGAATTAGCGATTTCGCTAAAATTCACATTCCAAGTAATATTCGGCATGCTAATTACGTTGCCGATTGCCAAATTGCATTATCTCTTATAGTTTCCGAGATATGGGCAATCGAAAGTTTACACCTTAGAGCCTGTTTCTAACTTGGGTCAAAATTGTAAAATGGTTTTATGAATCAGCGATTTCGTTCCAATTCACATTCCAAGTAATATTTGGCATGCCACTTACGTTGCCGATTGCCAAATTGCATTATCTCTTATAGTTTCCGAGATATGGACTATCGACATCTTACAATATTGGCTGTGCTTCTAACTTGGGCCAAAATTGTAAAATGGTCTTATGAATTAGCGATTTCGCTTCAATTCACATTCCAATTAATATTCGGCATTCTAATTACGTTGCCGATAGCCAAATTGCATTATCTCTTATAGTTTCCGAGATATGGACTATCGACATCTTACAATATTGGCTCTGCTTCTAACTTGGGCCAGAATTGTAAAATGGCCTCATGAATTAGCGATTTTGTTCCAATCCACACTCCAAGTAATATTCGGCATGCTAATTACGTTGCCGAATGCCAAACTGCATTATCTCTTATAGTTTCCGAGATATGGGCAATCGAAATTTTACACCTTAGAGTCTGTTTCTAACTTGGGCCAGAATTGTAAAATGGTCTTATGAATTAGCGATTTTGTTCCAATCCACACTCCAAGTAATCTTCAGCATTGTAATTACATTGCCGATTGCCAAGTTGCATTATCTCTTATAGTTTCGGTGATATGGCCAATCAAAATGTTACACCTTAGGGTCTGCTTCTAACTTGGGTCAAAATTGTAAAATGGTCTTATGAATTAGCGATTTCGCTAAAATTCAAATTCCAAGTAATATTCGGCATGCAAATTACGTTGCCGATTGCCAAATTGCATTATCTCCTATAGTTTCCGATATATGGGCAATCGAAATTTTGCACCTTAGAGTCTGTTTCTAACTTGGGTCAAAATTGTAAAATGGTCTTATGAATTAGCTATTTCGCTAAAATTCACATTCCAAGTAATATTCGGCATGAAAATTACGTTGCCGATTGCCAAATTGCATTATCTCCTATAGTTTCCGAGATATGGGCAATCGAAATTTTACACCTTAGAGTCTGTTTCTAACTTGGGTCAAAATTGTAAAATGGTCTTATGAATTAGCGATTTCGCTAAAATTCACATTCCAAGTAATATTCGGCATGCAAATTACGTTGCCGATTGCCAAATTGCATTATCTCTTATAGTTTCCGAGATATGGACTATCGACATCTTACAATATTGGCTGGGCTTCTAACTTGGGTCAAAATTGTAAAATGGTCTTATGAATTAGCGATTTCGCTAAAATTCAAATTCCAAGTAATATTCGGCATGCAAATTACGTTGCCGATTGCCAAATTGCATTATCTCCTATAGTTTCCGAGATATAGGCAATCGAAATTTTACACCTTAGAGTCTGTTTCTAACTTGGGTCAAAATTGTAAAATGGTCTTATGAATTAGCGATTTCGCTAAAATTCACATTCCAAGTAATATTCGGCATGCTAATTACGTTGCCGATTGCCAAATTGCATTATCTCTTATAGTTTCCGAGATATGGGCAATCGAAATTTTACACCTTAGAGTCTGTTTCTAACTTGGTTCAAAATTGTAAAATGGTCTTATGAATTAGCGATTTTGTTCCAATCCACACTCCAAGTAATCTTCAGCATTATAATTACATTGCCGATTGCCAAATTGCATTATCTCTTATAGTTTCCGAGATATGGGCAATCGAAATTTTAAACCTTAGAGTCTGTTTCTAACTTGGGTCAAAATTGTAAAATGGTTTTATGAATCAGCGATTTCGTTCCAATTCACATTCCAAGTAATATTCGGCATGCTAATTACGTTGCCGATTGCCAAATTGCATTATCTCTTATAGTTTCCGAGATATGGACTATCGACATCTTACAATATTGGCTGTGCTTCTAACTTGGGACAAAATTGTAAAATGGTCTTATGAATTAGCGATTTCGCTAAAATTCACATTCCAAGTAATATTCGGCATTCTAATTACGTTGCCGATTGCCAAATTGCATTATATCTTATAGTTTCCGGGATATGGACCATCGACATCTTACAATGTTCGCTGGGTTTCTAACTTGGGCCAAAATTCTAAAATGGTCTTATGAATTAGCGATTTCGTTCCAGTTGACATTCCAAGTAATATTCGGCATGCTAATTACGTTGCCGGTTGCCAAATTGTATTATCTCTTATAGTTTCCGAGATATGGACTATCGACATCTTACAATATTGGCTGTGCTTCTAACTTGGGCCAAAATTGTAAAATGGTCTTATGAATTGGCGATTACGTTCCAATTCACATTCCAAGTAATATTCGGCATCCTAACTTCCTTGCCGATTGCCAAATTGCATAATCTATTATAGTTTCCGAGATATGGACTATCGACATCTTACAATATTGGCTCTGTTTCTAACTTGGGTCAAAATTGTAAAATGGTCTTATGAATTAGCGATTTCGCTCCAATTCCCATTCCAAGTAATATTTGGCATGCTAATTGCGCTGTCAATTGCCAAATTGCATTACCTCTTATAGTTTAATAGATATGGCCAATCGAAATTTTACAATTTGGCTCTTCTTCTAACTCGTGCCAAAATTGTAAATGGCCTTATGAATTAGCTTATTCACATTCCAAGTAATATTTGGCATGCTAATTACGCTGTCGATTACCAAATTGTATTATCTCTTATAGTTTCCAAGATAGGGGAAATCGAAATTTTACACCTTAGACTATGTTTCTAACTTGGGCCAAAATTCTAAAATGGTCTTATGAATTAGCGATTTCGTTCCAGTTGACATTCCAAGTAATATTCGGCATGCTAATTACGTTGCCGGTTGCCAAATTGTATTATCTCTTATAGTTTCCGAGATATGGACTATCGACATCTTACAATATTGGCTGTGCTTCTAACTTGGGCCAAAATTGTAAAATGGTCTTATGAATTGGCGATTACGTTCCAATTCACATTCCAAGTAATATTCGGCATCCTAACTTCCTTGCCGATTGCCAAATTGCATAATCTATTATAGTTTCCGAGATATGGACTATCGACATCTTACAATATTGGCTCTGTTTCTAACTTGGGTCAAAATTGTAAAATGGTCTTATGAATTAGCGATTTCGCTCCAATTCCCATTCCAAGTAATATTTGGCATGCTAATTGCGCTGTCAATTGCCAAATTGCATTACCTCTTATAGTTTAATAGATATGGCCAATCGAAATTTTACAATTTGGCTCTTCTTCTAACTCATGCCAAAATTGTAAATGGCCTTATGAATTAGCTTATTCACATTCCAAGTAATATTTGGCATGCTAATTACGCTGTCGATTACCAAATTGTATTATCTCTTATAGTTTCCAAGATAGGGGAAATCGAAATTTTACACCTTAGACTATGTTTCTAACTTGGGCCAAAATTGTAAAATGGTCTTATGAATTAGCGAGTTCTTTCCAATTCACATTCCAAGTAATATTCGGCATGCTAATTGCACTGTCAATTGCCAAATTGCATTATCTCTTGTAGTTTCCGAGATATGGACTATCGACATCTTACAATATTGGCTCTGCTTCTAACTTGGGCCAGAATTGTAAAATGGCCTTATGAATTAGCGATTTTGTTCCAATCCACACTCCAAGTAATATTCGGCATGCTAACTACGTTGCCGAATGCCAAACTGCATTATCTCTTATAGTTTCCGAGACATGGGCAATCGAACTTTTACACCTTACAGTCTGTTTCTAACTTGGGTCAAAATTGTAAAATGGTCTTATGAATTAGCGATTTCGCTCCAATTCCCATTCCAAGTAATATTTGGCATGCTAATTGCGCTGTCAATTGCCAAATTGCATTATCTCTTATAGTTTAAGAGATATGGCCAATCGAAATTTTACAATTTGGCTCTTCTTCTAACTTGTGCCAAAATTGTAAAATGGCCTAATGAATTAGCTTATTCACATTCCAAGTAATATTCGGCATGCTAATTACGTTGCCGATTGCCAAATTGTATTATCTCTTACAGTTTCCGAGATATGGGCAATCGAAATTTTACACCTTAGAGTCTGTTTCTAACTTGGGTCAAAATTGTAAAATAGTTTTAGGAATTAGCAGTTTCATTCCAATTCATATTCCAAGTAATATTCGGCATGCTAATTAGGTTGCCGATTGCCAAATTGCATTATCCCTTATAGTTTCCGAGATATGGCAATCGAAATTTTACACCTTAGAGTCTGTTTCTAACTTGGGTCAAAATTTTAAAATGGTCTTATGAATTAGCGATTTCGTTCCAGTTCACATTCCAAGTAATATTCGGCATGCTAATTACGTTGCCGATTGCCAAATTGCATTATCTCTTATAGATTCCGAGATATGGACTATCGACATCTTACAATATTGGCTGTGCTTCTAACTTGGGACAAAATTGTAAAATGGTCTTATGAATTAGCGATTTCGCTAAAATTCACATTCCAAGTAATATTCGGCATTCTAATTACGTTGCCGATTGCCAAATTGCATTATATCTTATAGTTTCCGGGATATGGACCATCGACATCTTACAATGTTCGCTGGGTTTCTAACTTGGGCCAAAATTGTAAAATGGTCTTATGAATTAGCGATTTCGTTCCAGTTCACATTCCAAGTAATATTCGGCATGCTAATTACGTTGCCGATTGCCAAATTGTATTATCTCTTATAGTTTCCGAGATATGGACTATCGACATCTTACAATATTGGCTGTGCTTCTAACTTGGGCCAAAATTGTAAAATGGTCTTATGAATTGGCGATTACGATCCAATCCACATTCCAAGTAATATTCGGCATCCTAACTTCCTTGCCGATTGCCAAATTGCATTATCTCTTATAGTTTCCGAGATATGGACTATCGACATCTTACAATATTGGCTCTGCTTCTAACTTGGGCCAGAATTGTAAAATGGCCTTATGAATTAGCGATTTTGTTCCAATCCACACTCCAAGTAATATTCGGCATGCTAATTACGTTGCCGAATGCCAAACTGCATTATCTCTTATAGTTTCCGAGACATGGGCAATCGAACTTTTACACCTTACAGTCTGTTTCTAACTTGGTTCAAAATTGTAAAATGGTCTTATGAATTAGCGATTTCGCTCCAATTCCCATTCCAAGTAATATTTGGCATGCTAATTGCGCTGTCAATTGCCAAATTGCATTATCTCTTATAGTTTAAGAGATATGGCCAATCAAAATTTTACAATTTGGCTCTTCTTCTAACTTGTGCCAAAATTGTAAAATGGCCTTATGAATTAGCTTATTCACATTCCAAGTAATATTCGGCATGCTAATTACGCTTTCGATTACCAAATTGTATTATCTCTTATAGTTTCCAAGATAGGGGAAATCGAAATTTTACACCTTAGTCTCTGTTTCTAACTTGGGCCAAAATTGTAAAATGGTCTTATGAATTGGCGATTACGTTCCAATTCACATTCCAAGTAATATACGGCATCCTAACTTCCTTGCCGATTGTCAAATTGCATTATCTCTTATAGTTTCCGAGATATGAGATATGGACTATCGACATTTTACAATTTTGGCTCTACTTCTAACTTTGGCCAAAATTGTAGTATGGTCTTATGAATTAGCGATTTCGTTCCAATTCACATTCCAAGTAATATTCGGCATGCTAATTACATTGCCGATTGCCAAATTGCATTATCTCTTATAGTTTCTGAGATATAGGCAATCGAAATTTTACACCTTAGAGTCTGTTTCTAACTTGGGTCAAAATTGTAAAATGGTCTTATGAATTAGCGATTTCGCTAAAATTCACATTCCAAGTAATATTCGGCATGCTAATTACGTTGCCGATTGCCAAATTGCATTATCTAATATAGTTTCCGAGATATGGGCAATCGAAATTTTACACCTTAGAGTCTGTTTCTAATTTGGGTCAAAATTGTAAAATGGTCTTATGAATTAACGATTTCGTTCCAATTCACATTCCAAGTAATATTCGGCATTCTAATTACGTTGCCGATTGCCAAATTGCATTATATCTTATAGTTTCCGGGATATGGACTATCGACATCTTACAATGTTGGCTCTGCTTCTAACTTGGGCCAAAATTGTTAAATGGTCTTATGAATTAGCGATATCGTTCCAATTCACATTCCAAGTAATATTCGGCATGCTAATTACATTGCCGATTGCCAAATAGCATTATCTCTTATAGTTTCCGAGATATGGACTATCGACATCTTACAATGTTGGCTCTGCTTTAACTTGGGCCAAAATTGTAAAATGGTCTTATGAATTAGCGATTTCGTTCCAATTCACATTCCAAGTAATATTCGGCATGCTAATTATGTTGCCGATTGTCAAATTGCATTATCTCTTATAGTTTCCGAGATATGGACTATCGACATCTTACAATACTGGCTCTGCTTCTAACTAGCGCCAAAATTGTAATATGGTCTTATGAATAAGCGATTTCGTTCCAATTCATATTCCAAGTAATATGCTAATTACATTGCCGATTGCCAAATTGCATTAGCTCTTACAGTTTCCGAGATATGGACTATCGACATCTTACAATATTGGCTCTGCTTCTAACTTGGGCCAAAATTGTAAAATGGTCTTATGAATTAGCGATTTCGTTCCAATTCACATTCCAAGTAATATTCGGCATGCTAACTACATTGCCGATTGCCAAATTGCATTATCTCCTATAGTTTCCGAGATATGGGCAATCGAAATTTTACACCTTAGAGTCTGTTTCTAACTTGGGTCAAAATTGTGAAATGGTCTTATGAATTAGAGATTTCGCTAAAATTCACATTGCAAGTAATATTCGGCATGCTAATTACATTGCCGATTGGCAAATTGCATTATCTCTTATAGTTTCCGAGATATGGACTATCGACATCTGGCAATAGTGGCTCTGCTGCTAACTTGGGCCAGAATTGTAAAATGGTCTTATGAATTAGCGATTCCGTTCCAATTCACATTCCAAGTAATATTCGGCATGCTAATTAGGTTGCCAATTGCCAAATTGCATTATCTCTTATAGTTTCCGAGATATGGACTATCGACATCTTACAATACTGTCTCTGCTTCTAACTTGGGCCAAAATTGTAATATAGTCTTATGAATTAGCGATTTCGTTCCAATTCACATTCCAAGTAATATGCTAATTACATTGCCGATTGGCAAATTGCATTATCTCTTATAGTTTCCGAGACATGGGCAATCGAAATTTTACACCTTAGAGTCTGTTTCTAACTTGGGTCGAAAATGTAAAATGGTTTTATGAATCAGCGATTTCGTTCCAATTCACATTCCAAGTAATATTCGGCATGCCACTTACGTTGCCGATTGCGAAATTGCATTATCTCTTATAGTTTCCGAGATATGGACTATCGACATCTTACAATACTGTCTCTGCTTCTAACTTGGGCCAAAATTGTAATATAGTCTTATGAATTAGCGATTTCGTTCCAATTCACATTCCAAGTAATATGCTAATTACATTGCCGATTGGCAAATTGCATTATCTCTTATAGTTTCCGAGACATGGGCAATCGAAATTTTACACCTTAGAGTCTGTTTCTAACTTGGGTCGAAAATGTAAAATGGTTTTATGAATCAGCGATTTCGCTTCAATTCACTTTCCAATTAATATTCGGCATTCTAATTACGTTGCCGATAGCCAAATTGCATTATATCTTATAGTTTCCGAGATATGGACTATCGACATCTTACAATATTGGCTCTGTTTCTATCTTGGGTCAAAATTGTAAAATGGTCTTATGAATTAGCGATTTTGTTCCAATCCACACTCCAAGTAATCTTCAGCATTGTAATTACATTGCCGATTGCCAAATTGCATTATCTCTTATAGTTTCCGAGATATGGGCAATCGAAAATTTACACCTTAGAGTCTGCTTCTAACTTGGGTCAAAATTGTAAAATGGTCTTATGAATTAGCGATTTCGCTAAAATTCAAATTCCAAGTAATATTCGGCATGCAAATTACGTTGCCGATTGCCAAATTGCATTATCTCCTATAGTTTCCGAGATATGGGCAATCGAAATTTTACACCTTAGAGTCTGTTTCTAACTTGGGTAAAAATTGTAAAATGGTCTTATGAATTAGCGATTTCGCTAAAATTCACATTCCAAGTAATATTCGGCATGCTAATTACGTTGCCGATTGCCAAATTGCATTATCACTTATAGTTTCCGAGATATGGGCAATCGAAATTTTACACCTTAGAGTCTGTTTCTAACTTGTGTCAAAATTGTAAAATGGTTTTATGAATCAGCGATTTCGTTCCAATTCACATTCCAAGCAATATTCGGAATGCTAATTACGTTGCCGATTGCCAAATTGCATTATCTCTTATAGTTTCCGAGATATGGGCAATCGAAATTTTACACCTTAGAGTCTGTTTCTAACTTGGGTCAAAATTGTAAAATAGTTTTAGGAATTAGCAGTTTCATTCCAATTCATATTCCAAGTAATATTCGGCATGCTAATTAGGTTGCCGATTGCCAAATTGCATTATCCCTTATAGTTTCCGAGATATGGCAATCGAAATTTTACACCTTAGAGTCTGTTTCTAACTTGGGTCAAAATTTTAAAATGGTCTTATGAATTAGTGATTTCGTTCCAATTCACATTTCAAGTAATATTCGGCATGCTAATTACATTGCCGATTGCCAAATTGCATTATCTCTTATAGTTTCCGAGATATAGACTATCGACATCTGGCAATAGTGGCTCTGCTTCTAACTTGGGCCAGAATTGTAAAATGGTCTTATGAATTAGCGATTCCGTTCCAATTCACATTCCAGGTAATATTCGGCATGCTAATTACGTTGCCGATTGCCAAATTGCGTTATCTCTTATAGTTTCCGAGATATGGACTATCGACATCTTACAATATTGGCTGTGCTTCTAACTTGGGCCAAAATTGTAAAATGGTCTTTTGAATTAGCGATTTCGCTAAAATTCACACTCCAAGTAATATTCGGCATGCTAATTACGTTGCCGATTGCCAAATTGCATTATCTCTTATAGTTTCCGAGATATGGGCAATCGAAATTTTACACCTTAGAGTCTGTTTCTAACTTGGGTCAAAATTGTAAAATGGTTTTATGAATCAGCGATTTCGTTCCAATTCACATTCCAAGTAATATTCGGCATGCCACTTACGTTGCCGATTGCCAAATTGCATTATCTCTTATAGTTTCCGAGATATGGACTATCGACATCTTACAATATTGGCTGGGCTTCTAACTTGGGACAAAATTGTAAAATGGTCTTATGAATTAGCGATTTCGCTCCAATTCACATTCCAATTAATATTCGGCATTCTAATTACGTTGCCGATAGCCAAATTGCATTATCTCTTATAGTTTCCGAGATATGGACTATCGACATCTTACAATATTGGCTCTGCTTCTAACTTGGGCCAGAATTGTAAAATGGTCTTATGAATTAGCGATTTTGTTCCAATCCACACTCCAAGTAATATTCGGCATGCTAATTACGTTGCCGATTGCCAAACTGCATTATCTCTTATAGTTTCCGAGATATGGGCAATCGAAATTTTACACCTTAGAGTCTGTTTCTAACTTGGGTCAAAATTGTAAAATGGTCTTATGAATTAGCGATTTCGCTAAAATTCACATTCCAAGTAATATTCGGCATGCTAATTACGTTGCCGATTGCCAAATTGCATTATCTCTTATAGTTTCCGAGATATGGGCAATCGAAATTTTACACCTTAGAGTCTGTCTCTAACTTGGGCCAGAATTGTAAAATGGTCTTATGAATTAGCGATTTTGTTTCAATCCACACTCCAAGTAATCTTCAGTATTGTAATTACATTGCCGATTACCAAGTTGCATTATCTCTTATAGTTTCGGAGATATGGCCAATCAAAATGTTACACCTTAGAGTCTGTTTCTAACTTGGGTCAAAATTGTAAAATGGTCTTACGAATTAACGATTTCGTTCCAATTCACATTCCAAGTAATATTCGGCATTCTAATTACGTTGCCGATTGCCAAATTGCATTATATCTTATAGTTTCCGGGATATGGACTATCGTCATCTTACAATGTTGGCTGTGTTTCTATCTTGGGCCAAAATTGTAAAATGGTCTTATGAATTAGCGATTTCGTTCCAGTTCACATTCCAAGTAATATTCGGCATGCTAATTACGTTGCCGATTGCCAAATTGTATTATCTCTTATAGTTTCCGAGATATGGACTATCGACATCTTACAATATTGGCTGTGCTTCTAACTTGGGACAAAATTGTAAAATGGTCTTATGAATTAGCGATTTCGCTCCAATTCACATTCCAATTAATATTCGGCATTCTAATTACGTTGCCGATAGCCAAATTACATTATCTCTTATAGTTTCCGAGATATGGGCAATCGAAATTTTACACCTTAGAGTCTGTTTCTAACTTGTGTCAAAATTGTAAAATGGTTTTATGAATCAGCGATTTCGTTCCAATTCACATTCCAAGTAATATTCGGAATGCTAATTACGTTGCCGATTGCCAAATTGCATTATCTCTTATAGTTTCCGAGATATGGACTATCGACATCTTACAATATTGGCTGTGCTTCTAACTTGGGCCAGAATTGTAAAATGGCCTTATGAATTAGCGATTTTGTTCCAATCCACACTCCAAGTAATATACGGCATGCTAATTACGTTGCCGAATGCCAAACTGCATTATCTCTTATAGTTTCCGAGATATGGGCAATCGAAATTTTACACCTTAGAGTCTGTTTCTAACTTGGGCCAAAATTGTAAAATGGTGTTATGAATTAGCGATTTCGTTCCAGTTCACATTCCAAATAATATTCGGCATGCTAATTACGTTGCCGATTGCCAAATTGCATTATCTCTTATAGATTCCGAGATATGGACTATCGACATCTTACAATATTGGCTGTGCTTCTAACTTGGGCCAAAATTGTAAAATGGTCTTATGAATTAGCGATTTCGCTAAAATTCACACTCCAAGTAATATTCGGCATGCTAATTACGTTGCCGATTGCCAAATTACATTATCTCTTATAGTTTCCGAGATATGGGCAATCGAAATTTTACACCTTAGAGTCTGTTTCTAACTTGGGTCAAAATTGCAAAATGGTATTATGAATCAGCGATTTCGTTCCAATTCACATTCCAAGTAATATTCGGCATGCCACTTACGTTGCCGATTGCCAAATTGCATTATCTCTTATAGTTTCCGAGATATGGACTATCGACATCTGGCAATAGTGGCTCTGCTTCTAACTTGGGCCAGAATTGTAAAATGGTCTTATGAATTAGCGATTCCGTTCCAATTCACATTCCAAGTAATATTTGGTATGCTAATTACGTTGCCGATTGCCAAATTGCATTATCTCTTATAGTTTCCGAGATATGGGCAATCGAAATTTTACACCTTAGAGTCTGTTTCTAACTTGGGTCAAAATTGTAAAATGGTTTTATGAATCAGCGATTTCGTTCCAATTCACATTCCAAGTAATACTCGGCATGCCACTTACGTTGCCGATTGCCAAATTGCATTATCTCTTATAGTTTCCGAGATATGGACTATCGACATCTTACAATATTGGCTGGGCTTCTAACTTGGGACAAAATTGTAAAATGGTCTTATGAATTAGCGATTTCGCTCCAATTCACATTCCAATTAATATTCGGCATTCTAATTACGTTGCCGATAGCCAAATTGCATTATCTCTTATAGTTTCCGAGATATGGACTATCGACATCTTACAATATTGGCTCTGCTTCTAACTTGGGCCAGAATTGTAAAATGGTCTTATGAATTAGCGATTTTGTTCCAATCCACACTCCAAGTAATATTCGGCATGCTAATTACGTTGCCGATTGCCAAACTGCATTATCTCTTATAGTTTCCGAGATATGGGCAATCGAAATTTTACACCTTAGAGTCTGTTTCTAACTTGGGTCAAAATTGTAAAATGGTCTTATGAATTAGCGATTTCGCTAAAATTCACATTCCAAGTAATATTCGGCATGCTAATTACGTTGCAGATTGCCAAATTGCATTATCTCTTATAGTTTCCGAGATATGGGCAATCGAAATTTTACACCTTAGAGTCTGTTTCTAACTTGGTTCAAAATTGAAAAATAGTCTTATGAATTAGCGATTTTGTTCCAATCCACACTCCAAGTAATCTTCAGCATTGTAATTACATTGCCGATTGCCAAATTGCATTATCTCCTATAGTTTCCGAGATATGGGCAATAGAAATTTTACACCTCAGAGTCTGTTTCTAACTTGGGTCAAAATTGTAAAATGGTTTTATGAATCAGCGATTTCGTTCCAATTCACATTCCAAGTAATATTCGGCATGCTAATTACGTTGCCGATTGCCAAATTGCATTATCTCTTATAGTTTCCGAGATATGGACTATCGACATCTTACAATATTGGCTGTGCTTCTAACTTGGGACAAAATTGTAAAATGGTCTTATGAATTAGCGATTTCGCTAAAATTCACATTCCAAGTAATATTCGGCATTCTAATTACGTTGCCGATTGCCAAATTGCATTATATCTTATAGTTTCCGGGATATGGACCATCGACATCTTACAATGTTCGCTGGGTTTCTAACTTGGGCCAAAATTGTAAAATGGTCTTATGAATTAGCGATTTCGTTCCAGTCCACATTCCAAGTAATATTCGGCATGCTAATTACGTTGCCGGTTGCCAAATTGTATTATCTCTTATAGTTTCCGAGATATGGACTATCGACATCTTACAATATTGGCTGTGCTTCTAACTTGGGCCAAAATTGTAAAATGGTCTTATGAATTGGCGATTACGTTCCAATTCACATTCCAAGTAATATTCGGCATCCTAACTTCCTTGCCGATTGCCAAATTGCATAATCTATTATAGTTTCCGAGATATGGACTATCGACATCTTACAATATTGGCTCTGCTTCTAACTAGGGCCAGAATTGTAAAATGGCCTTATGAATTAGCGATTTTGTTCCAATCCGCACTCCAAGTAATATTCGGCATGCTAATTACGTTGCCGAATGCCAAACTGCATTATCTCTTATAGTTTCCGAGATATGGGCAATCGAACTTTTACACCTTACAGTCTGTTTCTAACTTGGGTCAAAATTGTAAAATGGTCTTATGAATTAGCGATTTCGCTCCAATTCCCATTCCAAGTAATATTTGGCATGCTAATTGCGCTGTCAATTGCCAAATTGCATTACCTCTTATAGTTTAATAGATATGGCCAATCGAAATTTTACAATTTGGCTCTTCTTCTAACTCGTGCCAAAATTGTAAAATGGCCTTATGAATTAGCTTATTCACATTCCAAGTAATATTCGGCATGCTAATTACGCTGTCGATTACCAAATTGTATTATCTCTTATAGTTTCCAAGATAGGGGAAATCGAAATTTTACACCTTAGACTATGTTTCTAACTTGGGCCAAAATTGAAAATGGTCTTATGAATTGGCGATTACGTTCCAATTCACATTCCAAGTAATATTCGGCATCCTAACTTCCTTGCCGATTGCCAAATTGCATTATCTATTATAGTTTCCGATATATGGACTATCGACATCTTACAATATTGGCTCTGTTTCTGACTTGGGTCAAAATTGTAAAATGGTCTTATGAATTAGCGAGTTCTTTCCAATTCACATTCCAAGTAATATTCGGCATGCTAATTGCGCTGTCAATTGCCAAATTGCATTATATCTTATAGTTTCCGGGATATGGACCATCGACATCTTACAATGTTCGCTGGGTTTCTAACTTGGGCCAAAATTGTAAAATGGTCTTATGAATTGGCGATTTCGTTCCAGTTCACATTCCAAGTAATATTCGGCATGCTAATTACGTTGCCGATTGCCAAATTGTATTATCTCTTATAGTTTCCGAGATATGGACTATCGACATCCTACAATATTGGCTGTGCTTCTAACTTGGGCCAAAATTGTAAAATGGTCTTATGAATTGGCGATTACGTTCCAATTCACATTCCAAGAAATATTCGGCATCCTAACTTCCTTGCCGATTGCCAAATTGCATTATCTCTTATAGTTTCCGAGATATGGACTATCGACATCTTACAATATTGGCTCTGCTTCTAACTTGGGCCAGAATTGTAAAATGGCCTTATGAATTAGCGATTTTGTTCCAATCCACACTCCAAGTAATATTCGGCATGCTAATTACGTTGCCGAATGCCAAACTGCATTATCTCTTATAGTTTCCGAGACATGGGCAATCGAACTTTTACACCTTACAGTCTGTTTCTAACTTGGTTCAAAATTGTAAAATGGTCTTATGAATTAGCGATTTCGCTCCAATTCCCATTCCAAGTAATATTTGGCATGCTAATTGCGCTGTCAATTGCCAAATTGCATTATCTCTTATAGTTTAAGAGATATGGCCAATCAAAATTTTACAATTTGGCTCTTCTTCTAACTTGTGCCAAAATTGTAAAATGGCCTTATGAATTAGCTTATTCACATTCCAAGTAATATTCGGCATGCTAATTACGCTGTCGATTACCAAATTGTATTATCTCTTATAGTTTCCAAGATAGGGGAAATCGAAATTTTACACCTTAGACTCTGTTTCTAACTTGGGCCAAAATTGTAAAATGGTCTTATGAATTGGCGATTACGTTCCAATTCACATTCCAGGTAATATTCGGCATGCTAATTACGTTGCCGATTGCCAAATTGCGTTATCACTTATAGTTTCCGAGATATGGACTATCGACATCTTACAATATTGGCTGTGCTTCTAACTTGGGCCAAAATTGTAAAATGGTCTTTTGAATTAGCGATTTCGCTAAAATTCACACTCCAAGTAATATTCGGCATGCTAATTACGTTGCCGATAGCCAAATTGCATTATCTCTTATAGTTTCCGAGATATGGACTATCGACATCTTACAATATTGGCTCTGCTTCTAACTTGGGCCAGAATTGTAAAATGGTCTTATGAATTAGCGATTTTGTTCCAATCCACACTCCAAGTAATATTCGGCATGCTAATTACGTTGCCGATTGCCAAACTGCATTATCTCTTATAGTTTCCGAGATATGGGCAATCGAAATTTTACACCTTAGAGTCTGTTTCTAACTTGGGTCAAAATTGTAAAATGGTCTTATGAATTAGCGATTTCGCTAAAATTCACATTCCAAGTAATATTCGGCATGCTAATTACGTTGCCGATTGCCAAATTGCATTATCTCTTATAGTTTCCGAGATATGGGCAATCGAAATTTTACACCTTAGAGTCTGTCTCTAACTTGGGCCAGAATTGTAAAATGGTCTTATGAATTAGCGATTTTGTTTCAATCCACACTCCAAGTAATCTTCAGCATTGTAATTACATTGCCGATTACCAAGTTGCATTATCTCTTATAGTTTCGGAGATATGGCCAATCAAAATGTTACACCTTAGAGTCTGTTTCTAACTTGGGTCAAAATTGTAAAATGGTCTTATGAATTAGCGATTTCGCTAAAATTCAAATTCCAAGTAATATTCGGCATGCAAATTACGTTGCCGATTGCCAAATTGCATTATCTCCTATAGTTTCCGAGATATGGGCAATCGAAATTTTACACCTTAGACTCTGTTTCTAACTTGGGCCAAAATTGTAAAATGGTCTTACGAATTAACGATTTCGTTCCAATTCACATTCCAAGTAATATTCGGCATTCTAATTACGTTGCCGATTGCCAAATTGCATTATATCTTATAGTTTCCGGGATATGGACTATCGTCATCTTACAATGTTGGCTGTGTTTCTATCTTGGGCCAAAATTGTAAAATGGTCTTATGAATTAGCGATTTCGTTCCAGTTCACATTCCAAGTAATATTCGGCATGCTAATTACGTTGCCGATTGCCAAATTGTATTATCTCTTATAGTTTCCGAGATATGGACTATCGACATCTTACAATATTGGCTGTGCTTCTAACTTGGGACAAAATTGTAAAATGGTCTTATGAATTAGCGATTTCGCTCCAATTCACATTCCAATTAATATTCGGCATTCTAATTACGTTGCCGATAGCCAAATTACATTATCTCTTATAGTTTCCGAGATATGGGCAATCGAAATTTTACACCTTAGAGTCTGTTTCTAACTTGTGTCAAAATTGTAAAATGGTTTTATGAATCAGCGATTTCGTTCCAATTCACATTCCAAGTAATATTCGGAATGCTAATTACGTTGCCGATTGCCAAATTGCATTATCTCTTATAGTTTCCGAGATATGGACTATCGACATCTTACAATATTGGCTGTGCTTCTAACTTGGGCCAGAATTGTAAAATGGCCTTATGAATTAGCGATTTTGTTCCAATCCACACTCCAAGTAATATACGGCATGCTAATTACGTTGCCGAATGCCAAACTGCATTATCTCTTATAGTTTCCGAGATATGGGCAATCGAAATTTTACACCTTAGAGTCTGTTTCTAACTTGGGCCAAAATTGTAAAATGGTGTTATGAATTAGCGATTTCGTTCCAGTTCACATTCCAAATAATATTCGGCATGCTAATTACGTTGCCGATTGCCAAATTGCATTATCTCTTATAGATTCCGAGATATGGACTATCGACATCTTACAATATTGGCTGTGCTTCTAACTTGGGCCAAAATTGTAAAATGGTCTTATGAATTAGCGATTTCGCTAAAATTCACACTCCAAGTAATATTCGGCATGCTAATTACGTTGCCGATTGCCAAATTACATTATCTCTTATAGTTTCCGAGATATGGGCAATCGAAATTTTACACCTTAGAGTCTGTTTCTAACTTGGGTCAAAATTGCAAAATGGTATTATGAATCAGCGATTTCGTTCCAATTCACATTCCAAGTAATATTCGGCATGCCACTTACGTTGCCGATTGCCAAATTGCATTATCTCTTATAGTTTCCGAGATATGGACTATCGACATCTGGCAATAGTGGCTCTGCTTCTAACTTGGGCCAGAATTGTAAAATGGTCTTATGAATTAGCGATTCCGTTCCAATTCACATTCCAAGTAATATTTGGTATGCTAATTACGTTGCCGATTGCCAAATTGCATTATCTCTTATAGTTTCCGAGATATGGGCAATCGAAATTTTACACCTTAGAGTCTGTTTCTAACTTGGGTCAAAATTGTAAAATAGTTTTAGGAATTAGCAATTTCATTCCAATTCATATTCCAAGTAATATTCGGCAGGCTAATTAGGTTGCCGATTGCCAAATTGCATTATCCCTTATAGTTTCCGAGATATGGCAATCGAAATTTTACACCTTAGAGTCTGTTTCTAACTTGGGTCAAAATTGTAAAATGGTCTTATGAATTAGCGATTTCGCTAAAATTCACATTCCAAGTAATATTCGGCATGCTAATTACGTTGCAGATTGCCAAATTGCATTATCTCTTATAGTTTCCGAGATATGGGCAATCGAAATTTTACACCTTAGAGTCTGTTTCTAACTTGGTTCAAAATTGAAAAATAGTCTTATGAATTAGCGATTTTGTTCCAATCCACACTCCAAGTAATCTTCAGCATTGTAATTACATTGCCGATTGCCAAATTGCATTATCTCCTATAGTTTCCGAGATATGGGCAATCGAAATTTTACACCTCAGAGTCTGTTTCTAACTTGGGTCAAAATTTTAAAATGGTCTTATGAATTAGTGATTTCGTTCCAATTCACATTCCAAGTAATATTCGGCATGCTAATTACATTGCCGATTGCCAAATTGCATTATCTCTTATAGTTTCCGAGATATGGACTATCGACATCTGGCAATAGTGGCTCTGCTGCTAACTTGGGCCAGAATTGTAAAATGGTCTTATGAATTAGCGATTCCGTTCCAATTCACATTCCAAGTAATATTCGGCATGCTAATTAGGTTGCCAATTGCCAAATTGCATTATCTCTTATAGTTTCCGAGATATGGACTATCGACATCTTACAATACTGTCTCTGCTTCTAACTTGGGCCAAAATTGTAATATAGTCTTATGAATTAGCGATTTCGTTCCAATTCACATTCCAAGTAATATGCTAATTACATTGCCGATTGGCAAATTGCATTATCTCTTATAGTTTCCGAGACATGGGCAATCGAAATTTTACACCTTAGAGTCTGTTTCTAACTTGGGTCGAAAATGTAAAATGGTTTTATGAATCAGCGATTTCGTTCCAATTCACATTCCAAGTAATATTCGGCATGCCACTTACGTTGCCGATTGCGAAATTGCATTATCTCTTATAGTTTCCGAGATATGGACTATCGACATCTTACAATACTGTCTCTGCTTCTAACTTGGGCCAAAATTGTAATATAGTCTTATGAATTAGCGATTTCGTTCCAATTCACATTCCAAGTAATATGCTAATTACATTGCCGATTGGCAAATTGCATTATCTCTTATAGTTTCCGAGACATGGGCAATCGAAATTTTACACCTTAGAGTCTGTTTCTAACTTGGGTCGAAAATGTAAAATGGTTTTATGAATCAGCGATTTCGCTTCAATTCACTTTCCAATTAATATTCGGCATTCTAATTACGTTGCCGATAGCCAAATTGCATTATATCTTATAGTTTCCGAGATATGGACTATCGACATCTTACAATATTGGCTCTGTTTCTATCTTGGGTCAAAATTGTAAAATGGTCTTATGAATTAGCGATTTTGTTCCAATCCACACTCCAAGTAATCTTCAGCATTGTAATTACATTGCCGATTGCCAAATTGCATTATCTCTTATAGTTTCCGAGATATGGGCAATCGAAATTTTACACCTTAGAGTCTGCTTCTAACTTGGGTCAAAATTGTAAAATGGTCTTATGAATTAGCGATTTCGCTAAAATTCAAATTCCAAGTAATATTCGGCATGCAAATTACGTTGCCGATTGCCAAATTGCATTATCTCCTATAGTTTCCGAGATATGGGCAATCGAAATTTTACACCTTAGAGTCTGTTTCTAACTTGGGTAAAAATTGTAAAATGGTCTTATGAATTAGCGATTTCGCTAAAATTCACATTCCAAGTAATATTCGGCATGCTAATTACGTTGCCGATTGCCAAATTGCATTATCACTTATAGTTTCCGAGATATGGGCAATCGAAATTTTACACCTTAGAGTCTGTTTCTAACTTGTGTCAAAATTGTAAAATGGTTTTATGAATCAGCGATTTCGTTCCAATTCACATTCCAAGCAATATTCGGAATGCTAATTACGTTGCCGATTGCCAAATTGCATTATCTCTTATAGTTTCCGAGATATGGGCAATCGAAATTTTACACCTTAGAGTCTGTTTCTAACTTGGGTCAAAATTGTAAAATAGTTTTAGGAATTAGCAGTTTCATTCCAATTCATATTCCAAGTAATATTCGGCATGCTAATTAGGTTGCCGATTGCCAAATTGCATTATCCCTTATAGTTTCCGAGATATGGCAATCGAAATTTTACACCTTAGAGTCTGTTTCTAACTTGGGTCAAAATTTTAAAATGGTCTTATGAATTAGTGATTTCGTTCCAATTCACATTTCAAGTAATATTCGGCATGCTAATTACATTGCCGATTGCCAAATTGCATTATCTCTTATAGTTTCCGAGATATAGACTATCGACATCTGGCAATAGTGGCTCTGCTTCTAACTTGGGCCAGAATTGTAAAATGGTCTTATGAATTAGCGATTCCGTTCCAATTCACATTCCAGGTAATATTCGGCATGCTAATTACGTTGCCGATTGCCAAATTGCGTTATCTCTTATAGTTTCCGAGATATGGACTATCGACATCTTACAATATTGGCTGTGCTTCTAACTTGGGCCAAAATTGTAAAATGGTCTTTTGAATTAGCGATTTCGCTAAAATTCACACTCCAAGTAATATTCGGCATGCTAATTACGTTGCCGATTGCCAAATTGCATTATCTCTTATAGTTTCCGAGATATGGGCAATCGAAATTTTACACCTTAGAGTCTGTTTCTAACTTGGGTCAAAATTGTAAAATGGTTTTATGAATCAGCGATTTCGTTCCAATTCACATTCCAAGTAATATTCGGCATGCCACTTACGTTGCCGATTGCCAAATTGCATTATCTCTTATAGTTTCCGAGATATGGACTATCGACATCTTACAATATTGGCTGGGCTTCTAACTTGGGACAAAATTGTAAAATGGTCTTATGAATTAGCGATTTCGCTCCAATTCACATTCCAATTAATATTCGGCATTCTAATTACGTTGCCGATAGCCAAATTGCATTATCTCTTATAGTTTCCGAGATATGGACTATCGACATCTTACAATATTGGCTCTGCTTCTAACTTGGGCCAGAATTGTAAAATGGTCTTATGAATTAGCGATTTTGTTCCAATCCACACTCCAAGTAATATTCGGCATGCTAATTACGTTGCCGATTGCCAAACTGCATTATCTCTTATAGTTTCCGAGATATGGGCAATCGAAATTTTACACCTTAGAGTCTGTTTCTAACTTGGGTCAAAATTGTAAAATGGTCTTATGAATTAGCGATTTCGCTAAAATTCACATTCCAAGTAATATTCGGCATGCTAATTACGTTGCCGATTGCCAAATTGCATTATCTCTTATAGTTTCCGAGATATGGGCAATCGAAATTTTACACCTTAGAGTCTGTCTCTAACTTGGGCCAGAATTGTAAAATGGTCTTATGAATTAGCGATTTTGTTTCAATCCACACTCCAAGTAATCTTCAGTATTGTAATTACATTGCCGATTACCAAGTTGCATTATCTCTTATAGTTTCGGAGATATGGCCAATCAAAATGTTACACCTTAGAGTCTGTTTCTAACTTGGGTCAAAATTGTAAAATGGTCTTACGAATTAACGATTTCGTTCCAATTCACATTCCAAGTAATATTCGGCATTCTAATTACGTTGCCGATTGCCAAATTGCATTATATCTTATAGTTTCCGGGATATGGACTATCGTCATCTTACAATGTTGGCTGTGTTTCTATCTTGGGCCAAAATTGTAAAATGGTCTTATGAATTAGCGATTTCGTTCCAGTTCACATTCCAAGTAATATTCGGCATGCTAATTACGTTGCCGATTGCCAAATTGTATTATCTCTTATAGTTTCCGAGATATGGACTATCGACATCTTACAATATTGGCTGTGCTTCTAACTTGGGACAAAATTGTAAAATGGTCTTATGAATTAGCGATTTCGCTCCAATTCACATTCCAATTAATATTCGGCATTCTAATTACGTTGCCGATAGCCAAATTACATTATCTCTTATAGTTTCCGAGATATGGGCAATCGAAATTTTACACCTTAGAGTCTGTTTCTAACTTGTGTCAAAATTGTAAAATGGTTTTATGAATCAGCGATTTCGTTCCAATTCACATTCCAAGTAATATTCGGAATGCTAATTACGTTGCCGATTGCCAAATTGCATTATCTCTTATAGTTTCCGAGATATGGACTATCGACATCTTACAATATTGGCTGTGCTTCTAACTTGGGCCAGAATTGTAAAATGGCCTTATGAATTAGCGATTTTGTTCCAATCCACACTCCAAGTAATATACGGCATGCTAATTACGTTGCCGAATGCCAAACTGCATTATCTCTTATAGTTTCCGAGATATGGGCAATCGAAATTTTACACCTTAGAGTCTGTTTCTAACTTGGGCCAAAATTGTAAAATGGTGTTATGAATTAGCGATTTCGTTCCAGTTCACATTCCAAATAATATTCGGCATGCTAATTACGTTGCCGATTGCCAAATTGCATTATCTCTTATAGATTCCGAGATATGGACTATCGACATCTTACAATATTGGCTGTGCTTCTAACTTGGGCCAAAATTGTAAAATGGTCTTATGAATTAGCGATTTCGCTAAAATTCACACTCCAAGTAATATTCGGCATGCTAATTACGTTGCCGATTGCCAAATTACATTATCTCTTATAGTTTCCGAGATATGGGCAATCGAAATTTTACACCTTAGAGTCTGTTTCTAACTTGGGTCAAAATTGCAAAATGGTATTATGAATCAGCGATTTCGTTCCAATTCACATTCCAAGTAATATTCGGCATGCCACTTACGTTGCCGATTGCCAAATTGCATTATCTCTTATAGTTTCCGAGATATGGACTATCGACATCTGGCAATAGTGGCTCTGCTTCTAACTTGGGCCAGAATTGTAAAATGGTCTTATGAATTAGCGATTCCGTTCCAATTCACATTCCAAGTAATATTTGGTATGCTAATTACGTTGCCGATTGCCAAATTGCATTATCTCTTATAGTTTCCGAGATATGGGCAATCGAAATTTTACACCTTAGAGTCTGTTTCTAACTTGGGTCAAAATTGTAAAATAGTTTTAGGAATTAGCAATTTCATTCCAATTCATATTCCAAGTAATATTCGGCAGGCTAATTAGGTTGCCGATTGCCAAATTGCATTATCCCTTATAGTTTCCGAGATATGGCAATCGAAATTTTACACCTTAGAGTCTGTTTCTAACTTGGGTCAAAATTGTAAAATGGTCTTATGAATTAGCGATTTCGCTAAAATTCACATTCCAAGTAATATTCGGCATGCTAATTACGTTGCAGATTGCCAAATTGCATTATCTCTTATAGTTTCCGAGATATGGGCAATCGAAATTTTACACCTTAGAGTCTGTTTCTAACTTGGTTCAAAATTGAAAAATAGTCTTATGAATTAGCGATTTTGTTCCAATCCACACTCCAAGTAATCTTCAGCATTGTAATTACATTGCCGATTGCCAAATTGCATTATCTCCTATAGTTTCCGAGATATGGGCAATCGAAATTTTACACCTCAGAGTCTGTTTCTAACTTGGGTCAAAATTTTAAAATGGTCTTATGAATTAGTGATTTCGTTCCAATTCACATTCCAAGTAATATTCGGCATGCTAATTACATTGCCGATTGCCAAATTGCATTATCTCTTATAGTTTCCGAGATATGCACTACCGACACCTTACAATGTTGGCTCTGCTTCTAACTTGGGCCAAAATTGCAAAATGGTCTTATGAATTAGCGATATCGTTAAAATTCACATTCCAGGTAATATTCGGCATGCTAATTACGTTGCCGATTGCGAAATTGCGTTATCTCTTATAGTTTCCGAGATATGGACTATCGACATCTTACAATATTGGCTGTGCTTCTAACTTGGGCCAAAATTGTAAAATGGTCTTATGAATTAGCGATTTCGCTAAAATTCACACTCCAAGTAATATTCGGCATGCTAATTACGGTGCCGATTGCCAAATTGCATTATCTCATATAGTTTCCGAGATATGGGCAATCGAAATTTTACACCTTAGAGTCTGTTTCTAACTTGGGTCAAAATTGTAAAATGGTTTTATGAATCAGCGATTTCGTTCCAATTCACATTCCAAGTAATACTCGGCATGCCACTTACGTTGCCGATTGCCAAATTGCATTATCTCTTATAGTTTCCGAGATATGGACTATCGACATCTTACAATATTGGCTGGGCTTCTAACTTGGGACAAAATTGTAAAATGGTCTTATGAATTAGCGATTTCGCTCCAATTCACATTCCAATTAATATTCGGCATTCTAATTACGTTGCCGATAGCCAAATTGCATTATCTCTTATAGTTTCCGAGA
Source organism: Rhynchophorus ferrugineus (assembly GCF_030347505.1). NCBI lineage: Eukaryota > Metazoa > Arthropoda > Insecta > Coleoptera > Curculionidae > Rhynchophorus > Rhynchophorus ferrugineus. Next base: position 66,225,222 of record NW_027472580.1, read on the forward strand.
TATGGACTATCGACATCTTACAATATTGGCTCTGCTTCTAACTTGGGCCAGAATTGTAAAATGGTCTTATGAATTAGCGATTTTGTTCCAATCCACACTCCAAGTAATATTCGGCATGCTAATTACGTTGCCGATTGCCAAACTGCATTATCTCTTATAGTTTCCGAGATATGGGCAATCGAAATTTTACACCTTAGAGTCTGTTTCTAACTTGGGTCAAAATTGTAAAATGGTCTTATGAATTAGCGATTTCGCTAAAATTCACATTCCAAGTAATATTCGGCATGCTAATTACGTTGCAGATTGCCAAATTGCATTATCTCTTATAGTTTCCGAGATATGGGCAATCGAAATTTTACACCTTAGAGTCTGTTTCTAACTTGGTTCAAAATTGAAAAATAGTCTTATGAATTAGCGATTTTGTTCCAATCCACACTCCAAGTAATCTTCAGCATTGTAATTACATTGCCGATTGCCAAATTGCATTATCTCCTATAGTTTCCGAGATATGGGCAATCGAAATTTTACACCTCAGAGTCTGTTTCTAACTTGGGTCAAAATTGTAAAATGGTTTTATGAATCAGCGATTTCGTTCCAATTCACATTCCAAGTAATATTCGGCATGCTAATTACGTTGCCGATTGCCAAATTGCATTATCTCTTATAGTTTCCGAGATATGGACTATCGACATCTTACAATATTGGCTGTGCTTCTAACTTGGGACAAAATTGTAAAATGGTCTTATGAATTAGCGATTTCGCTAAAATTCACATTCCAAGTAATATTCGGCATTCTAATTACGTTGCCGATTGCCAAATTGCATTATATCTTATAGTTTCCGGGATATGGACCATCGACATCTTACAATGTTCGCTGGGTTTCTAACTTGGGCCAAAATTGTAAAATGGTCTTATGAATTAGCGATTTCGTTCCAGTCCACATTCCAAGTAATATTCGGCATGCTAATTACGTTGCCGGTTGCCAAATTGTATTATCTCTTATAGTTTCCGAGATATGGACTATCGACATCTTACAATATTGGCTGTGCTTCTAACTTGGGCCAAAATTGTAAAATGGTCTTATGAATTGGCGATTACGTTCCAATTCACATTCCAAGTAATATTCGGCATCCTAACTTCCTTGCCGATTGCCAAATTGCATAATCTATTATAGTTTCCGAGATATGGACTATCGACATCTTACAATATTGGCTCTGCTTCTAACTAGGGCCAGAATTGTAAAATGGCCTTATGAATTAGCGATTTTGTTCCAATCCGCACTCCAAGTAATATTCGGCATGCTAATTACGTTGCCGAATGCCAAACTGCATTATCTCTTATAGTTTCCGAGATATGGGCAATCGAACTTTTACACCTTACAGTCTGTTTCTAACTTGGGTCAAAATTGTAAAATGGTCTTATGAATTAGCGATTTCGCTCCAATTCCCATTCCAAGTAATATTTGGCATGCTAATTGCGCTGTCAATTGCCAAATTGCATTACCTCTTATAGTTTAATAGATATGGCCAATCGAAATTTTACAATTTGGCTCTTCTTCTAACTCGTGCCAAAATTGTAAAATGGCCTTATGAATTAGCTTATTCACATTCCAAGTAATATTCGGCATGCTAATTACGCTGTCGATTACCAAATTGTATTATCTCTTATAGTTTCCAAGATAGGGGAAATCGAAATTTTACACCTTAGACTATGTTTCTAACTTGGGCCAAAATTGTAAAATGGTCTTATGAATTGGCGATTACGTTCCAATTCACATTCCAAGTAATATTCGGCATCCTAACTTCCTTGCCGATTGCCAAATTGCATTATCTATTATAGTTTCCGATATATGGACTATCGACATCTTACAATATTGGCTCTGTTTCTGACTTGGGTCAAAATTGTAAAATGGTCTTATGAATTAGCGAGTTCTTTCCAATTCACATTCCAAGTAATATTCGGCATGCTAATTGCGCTGTCAATTGCCAAATTGCATTATATCTTATAGTTTCCGGGATATGGACCATCGACATCTTACAATGTTCGCTGGGTTTCTAACTTGGGCCAAAATTGTAAAATGGTCTTATGAATTGGCGATTTCGTTCCAGTTCACATTCCAAGTAATATTCGGCATGCTAATTACGTTGCCGATTGCCAAATTGTATTATCTCTTATAGTTTCCGAGATATGGACTATCGACATCTTACAATATTGGCTGTGCTTCTAACTTGGGCCAAAATTGTAAAATGGTCTTATGAATTGGCGATTACGTTCCAATTCACATTCCAAGAAATATTCGGCATCCTAACTTCCTTGCCGATTGCCAAATTGCATTATCTCTTATAGTTTCCGAGATATGGACTATCGACATCTTACAATATTGGCTCTGCTTCTAACTTGGGCCAGAATTGTAAAATAGCCTTATGAATTAGCGATTTTGTTCCAATCCACACTCCAAGTAATATTCGGCATGCTAATTACGTTGCCGAATGCCAAACTGCATTATCTCTTATAGTTTCCGAGACATGGGCAATCGAACTTTTACACCTTACAGTCTGTTTCTAACTTGGTTCAAAATTGTAAAATGGTCTTATGAATTAGCGATTTCGCTCCAATTCCCATTCCAAGTAATATTTGGCATGCTAATTGCGCTGTCAATTGCCAAATTGCATTATCTCTTATAGTTTAAGAGATATGGCCAATCAAAATTTTACAATTTGGCTCTTCTTCTAACTTGTGCCAAAATTGTAAAATGGCCTTATGAATTAGCTTATTCACATTCCAAGTAATATTCGGCATGCTAATTACGCTGTCGATTACCAAATTGTATTATCTCTTATAGTTTCCAAGATAGGGGAAATCGAAATTTTACACCTTAGACTCTGTTTCTAACTTGGGCCAAAATTGTAAAATGGTCTTATGAATTGGCGATTACGTTCCAATTCACATTCCAGGTAATATTCGGCATGCTAATTACGTTGCCGATTGCCAAATTGCGTTATCTCTTATAGTTTCCGAGATATGGACTATCGACATCTTACAATATTGGCTGTGCTTCTAACTTGGGCCAAAATTGTAAAATGGTCTTTTGAATTAGCGATTTCGCTAAAATTCACACTCCAAGTAATATTCGGCATGCTAATTACGTTGCCGATAGCCAAATTGCATTATCTCTTATAGTTTCCGAGATATGGACTATCGACATCTTACAATATTGGCTCTGCTTCTAACTTGGGCCAGAATTGTAAAATGGTCTTATGAATTAGCGATTTTGTTCCAATCCACACTCCAAGTAATATTCGGCATGCTAATTACGTTGCCGATTGCCAAACTGCATTATCTCTTATAGTTTCCGAGATATGGGCAATCGAAATTTTACACCTTAGAGTCTGTTTCTAACTTGGGTCAAAATTGTAAAATGGTCTTATGAATTAGCGATTTCGCTAAAATTCACATTCCAAGTAATATTCGGCATGCTAATTACGTTGCCGATTGCCAAATTGCATTATCTCTTATAGTTTCCGAGATATGGGCAATCGAAATTTTACACCTTAGAGTCTGTCTCTAACTTGGGCCAGAATTGTAAAATGGTCTTATGAATTAGCGATTTTGTTTCAATCCACACTCCAAGTAATCTTCAGCATTGTAATTACATTGCCGATTACCAAGTTGCATTATCTCTTATAGTTTCGGAGATATGGCCAATCAAAATGTTACACCTTAGAGTCTGTTTCTAACTTGGGTCAAAATTGTAAAATGGTCTTATGAATTAGCGATTTCGCTAAAATTCAAATTCCAAGTAATATTCGGCATGCAAATTACGTTGCCGATTGCCAAATTGCATTATCTCCTATAGTTTCCGAGATATGGGCAATCGAAATTTTACACCTTAGACTCTGTTTCTAACTTGGGCCAAAATTGTAAAATGGTCTTACGAATTAACGATTTCGTTCCAATTCACATTCCAAGTAATATTCGGCATTCTAATTACGTTGCCGATTGCCAAATTGCATTATATCTTATAGTTTCCGGGATATGGACTATCGTCATCTTACAATGTTGGCTGTGTTTCTATCTTGGGCCAAAATTGTAAAATGGTCTTATGAATTAGCGATTTCGTTCCAGTTCACATTCCAAGTAATATTCGGCATGCTAATTACGTTGCCGATTGCCAAATTGTATTATCTCTTATAGTTTCCGAGATATGGACTATCGACATCTTACAATATTGGCTGTGCTTCTAACTTGGGACAAAATTGTAAAATGGTCTTATGAATTAGCGATTTCGCTCCAATTCACATTCCAATTAATATTCGGCATTCTAATTACGTTGGCGATAGCCAAATTACATTATCTCTTATAGTTTCCGAGATATGGGCAATCGAAATTTTACACCTTAGAGTCTGTTTCTAACTTGTGTCAAAATTGTAAAATGGTTTTATGAATCAGCGATTTCGTTCCAATTCACATTCCAAGTAATATTCGGAATGCTAATTACGTTGCCGATTGCCAAATTGCATTATCTCTTATAGTTTCCGAGATATGGACTATCGACATCTTACAATATTGGCTGTGCTTCTAACTTGGGCCAGAATTGTAAAATGGCCTTATGAATTAGCGATTTTGTTCCAATCCACACTCCAAGTAATATACGGCATGCTAATTACGTTGCCGAATGCCAAACTGCATTATCTCTTATAGTTTCCGAGATATGGGCAATCGAAATTTTACACCTTAGAGTCTGTTTCTAACTTGGGCCAAAATTGTAAAATGGTGTTATGAATTAGCGATTTCGTTCCAGTTCACATTCCAAATAATATTCGGCATGCTAATTACGTTGCCGATTGCCAAATTGCATTATCTCTTATAGATTCCGAGATATGGACTATCGACATCTTACAATATTGGCTGTGCTTCTAACTTGGGCCAAAATTGTAAAATGGTCTTATGAATTAGCGATTTCGCTAAAATTCACACTCCAAGTAATATTCGGCATGCTAATTACGTTGCCGATTGCCAAATTACATTATCTCTTATAGTTTCCGAGATATGGGCAATCGAAATTTTACACCTTAGAGTCTGTTTCTAACTTGGGTCAAAATTGCAAAATGGTATTATGAATCAGCGATTTCGTTCCAATTCACATTCCAAGTAATATTCGGCATGCCACTTACGTTGCCGATTGCCAAATTGCATTATCTCTTATAGTTTCCGAGATATGGACTATCGACATCTGGCAATAGTGGCTCTGCTTCTAACTTGGGCCAGAATTGTAAAATGGTCTTATGAATTAGCGATTCCGTTCCAATTCACATTCCAAGTAATATTTGGTATGCTAATTACGTTGCCGATTGCCAAATTGCATTATCTCTTATAGTTTCCGAGATATGGGCAATCGAAATTTTACACCTTAGAGTCTGTTTCTAACTTGGGTCAAAATTGTAAAATAGTTTTAGGAATTAGCAATTTCATTCCAATTCATATTCCAAGTAATATTCGGCAGGCTAATTAGGTTGCCGATTGCCAAATTGCATTATCCCTTATAGTTTCCGAGATATGGCAATCGAAATTTTACACCTTAGAGTCTGTTTCTAACTTGGGTCAAAATTGTAAAATGGTCTTATGAATTAGCGATTTCGCTAAAATTCACATTCCAAGTAATATTCGGCATGCTAATTACGTTGCAGATTGCCAAATTGCATTATCTCTTATAGTTTCCGAGATATGGGCAATCGAAATTTTACACCTTAGAGTCTGTTTCTAACTTGGTTCAAAATTGAAAAATAGTCTTATGAATTAGCGATTTTGTTCCAATCCACACTCCAAGTAATCTTCAGCATTGTAATTACATTGCCGATTGCCAAATTGCATTATCTCCTATAGTTTCCGAGATATGGGCAATCGAAATTTTACACCTCAGAGTCTGTTTCTAACTTGGGTCAAAATTTTAAAATGGTCTTATGAATTAGTGATTTCGTTCCAATTCACATTCCAAGTAATATTCGGCATGCTAATTACATTGCCGATTGCCAAATTGCATTATCTCTTATAGTTTCCGAGATATGGACTACCGACACCTTACAATGTTGGCTCTGCTTCTAACTTGGGCCAAAATTGCAAAATGGTCTTATGAATTAGCGATATCGTTAAAATTCACATTCCAGGTAATATTCGGCATGCTAATTACGTTGCCGATTGCGAAATTGCGTTATCTCTTATAGTTTCCGAGATATGGACTATCGACATCTTACAATATTGGCTGTGCTTCTAACTTGGGCCAAAATTGTAAAATGGTCTTATGAATTAGCGATTTCGCTAAAATTCACACTCCAAGTAATATTCGGCATGCTAATTACGGTGCCGATTGCCAAATTGCATTATCTCATATAGTTTCCGAGATATGGGCAATCGAAATTTTACACCTTAGAGTCTGTTTCTAACTTGGGTCAAAATTGTAAAATGGTTTTATGAATCAGCGATTTCGTTCCAATTCACATTCCAAGTAATACTCGGCATGCCACTTACGTTGCCGATTGCCAAATTGCATTATCTCTTATAGTTTCCGAGATATGGACTATCGACATCTTACAATATTGGCTGGGCTTCTAACTTGGGACAAAATTGTAAAATGGTCTTATGAATTAGCGATTTCGCTCCAATTCACATTCCAATTAATATTCGGCATTCTAATTACGTTGCCGATAGCCAAGTTGCATTATCTCTTATAGTTTCCGAGATATGGACTATCGACATCTTACAATATTGGCTCTGCTTCTAACTTGGGCCAGAATTGTAAAATGGTCTTATGAATTAGCGATTTTGTTCCAATCCACACTCCAAGTAATATTCGGCATGCTAATTACGTTGCCGATTGCCAAACTGCATTATCTCTTATAGTTTCCGAGATATGGGCAATCGAAATTTTACACCTTAGAGTCTGTTTCTAACTTGGGTCAAAATTGTAAAATGGTCTTATGAATTAGCGATTTCGCTAAAATTCACATTCCAAGTAATATTCGGCATGCTAATTACGTTGCAGATTGCCAAATTGCATTATCTCTTATAGTTTCCGAGATATGGGCAATCGAAATTTTACACCTTAGAGTCTGTTTCTAACTTGGTTCAAAATTGAAAAATAGTCTTATGAATTAGCGATTTTGTTCCAATCCACACTCCAAGTAATCTTCAGCATTGTAATTACATTGCCGATTGCCAAATTGCATTATCTCCTATAGTTTCCGAGATATGGGCAATCGAAATTTTACACCTCAGAGTCTGTTTCTAACTTGGGTCAAAATTGTAAAATGGTTTTATGAATCAGCGATTTCGTTCCAATTCACATTCCAAGTAATATTCGGCATGCTAATTACGTTGCCGATTGCCAAATTGCATTATCTCTTATAGTTTCCGAGATATGGACTATCGACATCTTACAATATTGGCTGTGCTTCTAACTTGGGACAAAATTGTAAAATGGTCTTATGAATTAGCGATTTCGCTAAAATTCACATTCCAAGTAATATTCGGCATTCTAATTACGTTGCCGATTGCCAAATTGCATTATATCTTATAGTTTCCGGGATATGGACCATCGACATCTTACAATGTTCGCTGGGTTTCTAACTTGGGCCAAAATTGTAAAATGGTCTTATGAATTAGCGATTTCGTTCCAGTCCACATTCCAAGTAATATTCGGCATGCTAATTACGTTGCCGGTTGCCAAATTGTATTATCTCTTATAGTTTCCGAGATATGGACTATCGACATCTTACAATATTGGCTGTGCTTCTAACTTGGGCCAAAATTGTAAAATGGTCTTATGAATTGGCGATTACGTTCCAATTCACATTCCAAGTAATATTCGGCATCCTAACTTCCTTGCCGATTGCCAAATTGCATAATCTATTATAGTTTCCGAGATATGGACTATCGACATCTTACAATATTGGCTCTGCTTCTAACTAGGGCCAGAATTGTAAAATGGCCTTATGAATTAGCGATTTTGTTCCAATCCGCACTCCAAGTAATATTCGGCATGCTAATTACGTTGCCGAATGCCAAACTGCATTATCTCTTATAGTTTCCGAGATATGGGCAATCGAACTTTTACACCTTACAGTCTGTTTCTAACTTGGGTCAAAATTGTAAAATGGTCTTATGAATTAGCGATTTCGCTCCAATTCCCATTCCAAGTAATATTTGGCATGCTAATTGCGCTGTCAATTGCCAAATTGCATTACCTCTTATAGTTTAATAGATATGGCCAATCGAAATTTTACAATTTGGCTCTCCTTCTAACTCGTGCCAAAATTGTAAAATGGCCTTATGAATTAGCTTATTCACATTCCAAGTAATATTCGGCATGCTAATTACGCTGTCGATTACCAAATTGTATTATCTCTTATAGTTTCCAAGATAGGGGAAATCGAAATTTTACACCTTAGACTATGTTTCTAACTTGGGCCAAAATTGTAAAATGGTCTTATGAATTGGCGATTACGTTCCAATTCACATTCCAAGTAATATTCGGTATCCTAACTTCCTTGCCGATTGCCAAATTGCATTATCTATTATAGTTTCCGATATATGGACTATCGACATCTTACAATATTGGCTCTGTTTCTGACTTGGGTCAAAATTGTAAAATGGTCTTATGGATTAGCGAGTTCTTTCCAATTCACATTTCAAGTAATATTCGGCATGCTAATTGCGCTGTCAATTGCCAAATTGCATTATATCTTATAGTTTCCGGGATATGGACCATCGACATCTTACAATGTTCGCTGGGTTTCTAACTTGGGCCAAAATTGTAAAATGGTCTTATGAATTGGCGATTTCGTTCCAGTTCACATTCCAAGTAATATTCGGCATGCTAGTTACGTTGCCGATTGCCAAATTGTATTATCTCTTATAGTTTCCGAGATATGGACTATCGACATCTTACAATATTGGCTGTGCTTCTAACTTGGGCCAAAATTGTAAAATGGTCTTATGAATTGGCGATTACGTTCCAATTCACATTCCAAGTAATATTCGGCATCCTAACTTCCTTGCCGATTGCCAAATTGCATTATCTCTTATAGTTTCCGAGATATGGACTATCGACATCTTACAATATTGGCTCTGCTTCTAACTTGGGCCAGAATTGTAAAATGGCCTTATGAATTAGCGATTTTGTTCCAATCCACACTCCAAGTAATATTCGGCATGCTAATTACGTTGCCGAATGCCAAACTGCATTATCTCTTATAGTTTCCGAGACATGGGCAATCGAACTTTTACACCTTACAGTCTGTTTCTAACTTGGTTCAAAATTGTAAAATGGTCTTATGAATTAGCGATTTCGCTCCAATTCCCATTCCAAGTAATATTTGGCATGCTAATTGCGCTGTCAATTGCCAAATTGCATTATCTCTTATAGTTTAAGAGATATGGCCAATCAAAATTTTACAATTTGGCTCTTCTTCTAACTTGTGCCAAAATTGTAAAATGGCCTTATGAATTAGCTTATTCACATTCCAAGTAATATTCGGCATGCTAATTACGCTGTCGATTACCAAATTGTATTATCTCTTATAGTTTCCAAGATAGGGGAAATCGAAATTTTACACCTTAGACTCTGTTTCTAACTTGGGCCAAAATTGTAAAATGGTCTTATGAATTGGCGATTACGTTCCAATTCACATTCCAAGTAATATACGGCATCCTAACTTCCTTGCCGATTGTCAAATTGCATTATCTCTTATAGTTTCCGAGATATGAGATATGGACTATCGACATTTTACAATTTTGGCTCTACTTCTAACTTTGGCCAAAATTGTAGTATGGTCTTATGAATTAGCGATTTCGTTCCAATTCACATTCCAAGTAATATTCGGCATGCCAATTACATTGCCGATTGCCAAATTGCATTATCTCTTATAGTTTCTGAGATATAGGCAATCGAAATTTTACACCTTAGAGTCTGTTTCTAACTTGGGTCAAAATTGTAAAATGGTCTTATGAATTAGCGATTTCGCTAAAATTCACATTCCAAGTAATATTCGGCATGCTAATTACGTTGCCGATTGCCAAATTGCATTATCTCTTATAGTTTCCGAGATATGGGCAATCGAAATTTTACACCTTAGAGCCTGTTTCTAACTTGGGTCAAAATTGTAAAATGGTTTTATGAATCAGCGATTTCGTTCCAATTCACATTCCAAGTAATATTTGGCATGCCACTTACGTTGCCGATTGCCAAATTGCATTATCTCTTATAGTTTCCGAGATATGGACTATCGACATCTTACAATATTGGCTGTGCTTCTAACTTGGGCCAAAATTGTAAAATGGTCTTATGAATTAGCGATTTCGCTTCAATTCACATTCCAATTAATATTCGGCATTCTAATTACGTTGCCGATAGCCAAATTGCATTATCTCTTATAGTTTCCGAGATATGGACTATCGACATCTTACAATATTGGCTCTGCTTCTAACTTGGGCCAGAATTGTAAAATGGCCTCATGAATTAGCGATTTTGTTCCAATCCACACTCCAAGTAATATTCGGCATGCTAATTACGTTGCCGAATGCCAAACTGCATTATCTCTTATAGTTTCCGAGATATGGGCAATCGAAATTTTACACCTTAGAGTCTGTTTCTAACTTGGGCCAGAATTGTAAAATGGTCTTATGAATTAGCGATTTTGTTCCAATCCACACTCCAAGTAATCTTCAGCATTGTAATTACATTGCCGATTGCCAAATTGCATTATCTCTTATAGTTTCGGTGATATGGCCAATCAAAATGTTACACCTTAGGGTCTGCTTCTAACTTGGGTCAAAATTGTAAAATGGTCTTATGAATTAGCGATTTCGCTAAAATTCAAATTCCAAGTAATATTCGGCATGCAAATTACGTTGCCGATTGCCAAATTGCATTATCTCCTATAGTTTCCGAGATATGGGCAATCGAAATTTTACACCTTAGAGTCTGTTTCTAACTTGGGTCAGAATTGTAAAATGGTCTTATGAATTAGAGATTTCGCTAAAATTCACATTCCAAGTAATATTCGGCATGCTAATTACATTGCCGATTGCCAAATTGCATTATCTCTTATAGTTTCCGAGATATGGGCAATCGAAATTTTACACCTTAGAGTCTGTTTCTAACTTGGTTCAAAATTGTAAAATGGTCTTATGAATTGGCGATTTTGTTCCAATCCACACTCCAAGTAATCTTCAGCATTGTAATTACATTGCCGATTGCCAAATTGCATTATCTCTTATAGTTTCCGAGATATGGGCAATCGAAATTTTAGACCTTAGAGTCTGTTTCTAACTTGGGTCAAAATTGTAAAATGGTTTTATGAATCAGCGATTTCGTTCCAATTCACATTCCAAGTAATATTCGGCATGCTAATTACGTTGCCGATTGCCAAATTGCATTATCTCTTATAGTTTCCGAGATATGGACTATCGACATCTTACAATATTGGCTGTGCTTCTAACTTGGGACAAAATTGTAAAATGGTCTTATGAATTAGCGATTTCGCTAAAATTCACATTCCAAGTAATATTCGGCATTCTAATTACGTTGCCGATTGCCAAATTGCATTATATCTTATAGTTTCCGGGATATGGACCATCGACATCTTACAATGTTCGCTGGGTTTCTAACTTGGGCCAAAATTGTAAAATGGTCTTATGAATTAGCGATTTCGTTCCAGTCCACATTCCAAGTAATATTCGGCATGCTAATTACGTTGCCGGTTGCCAAATTGTATTATCTCTTATAGTTTCCGAGATATGGACTATCGACATCTTACAATATTGGCTGTGCTTCTAACTTGGGCCAAAATTGTAAAATGGTCTTATGAATTGGCGATTACGTTCCAATTCACATTCCAAGTAATATTCGGCATCCTAACTTCTTTGCCGATTGCCAAATTGCATAATCTATTATAGTTTCCGAGATATGGACTATCGACATCTTACAATATTGGCTCTGCTTCTAACTAGGGCCAGAATTGTAAAATGGCCTTATGAATTAGCGATTTTGTTCCAATCCGCACTCCAAGTAATATTCGGCATGCTAATTACGTTGCCGAATGCCAAACTGCATTATCTCTTATAGTTTCCGAGATATGGTCAATCGAACTTTTACACCTTACAGTCTGTTTCTAACTTGGGTCAAAATTGTAAAATGGTCTTATGAATTAGCGATTTCGCTCCAATTCCCATTCCAAGTAATATTTGGCATGCTAATTGCGCTGTCAATTGCCAAATTGCATTACCTCTTATAGTTTAATAGATATGGCCAATCGAAATTTTACAATTTGGCTCTTCTTCTAACTCGTGCTAAAATTGTAAAATGGCCTTATGAATTAGCTTATTCACATTCCAAGTAATATTCGGCATGCTAGTTACGCTGTCGATTACCAAATTGTATTATCTCTTATAGTTTCCAAGATAGGGGAAATCGAAATTTTACACCTTAGACTATGTTTCTAACTTGGGCCAAAATTGTAAAATGGTCTTATGAATTGGCGATTACGTTCCAATTCACATTCCAAGTAATATTCGGCATCCTAACTTCCTTGCCGATTGCCAAATTGCATTATCTATTATAGTTTCCGATATATGAACTATCGACATCTTACAATATTGGCTCTGTTTCTGACTTGGGTCAAAATTGTAAAATGGTCTTATGAATTAGCGAGTTCTTTCCAATTCACATTCCAAGTAATATTCGGCATGCTAATTGCGCTGTCAATTGCCAAATTGCATTATCTCTTATAGTTTCCGAGATATGGACTATCGACATCTTACAATATTGGCTCTGCTTCTAACTTGGGCCAGAATTGTAAAATGGCCTTATGAATTAGCGATTTTGTCCCAATCCACACTCCAAGTAATCTTCAGCATTGTAATTACATTGCCGATTGCCAAATTGCATTATCTCTTATAGTTTCCGAGATATGGGCAATCGAAATTTTAGACCTTAGAGTCTGTTTCTAACTTGGGTCAAAATTGTAAAATGGTTTTATGAATCAGCGATTTCGTTCCAATTCACATTCCAAGTAATATTCGGCATGCTAATTACGTTGCCGATTGCCAAATTGCATTATCTCTTATAGTTTCCGAGATATGGACTATCGACATCTTACAATATTGGCTGTGCTTCTAACTTGAGACAAAATTGTAAAATGGTCTTATGAATTAGCGATTTCGCTAAAATTCACATTCCAAGTAATATTCGGCATTCTAATTACGTTGCCGATTGCCAAATTGCATTATATCTTATAGTTTCCGGGATATGGACCATCGACATCTTACAATGTTCGCTGGGTTTCTAACTTGGGACAAAATTGTAAAATGGTCTTATGAATTAGCGATTTCGTTCCAGTACACATTCCAAGTAATATTCGGCATGCTAATTGCGCTGTCAATTGCCAAATTGCATTATCTCTTATAGTTTCCGAGATATGGACTATCGACATCTTACAATATTGGCTCTGCTTCTAACTTGGGCCAGAATTGTAAAATGGCCTTATGAATTAGCGATTTTGTTCCAATCCACACTCCAAGTAATATTCGGCATGCTAATTACGTTGCCGAATGCCAAACTGCATTATCTCTTATAGTTTCAAAGACATGGGCAATCGAACTTTTACACCTTACAGTCTGTTTCTAACTTGGGTCAAAATTGTAAAATGGTCTTATGAATTAGCGATTTCGCTCCAATTCCCATTCCAAGTAATATTTGGCATGCTAATTGCGCTGTCAATTGCCAAATTGCATTATCTCTTATAGTTTAAGAGATATGGCCAATCGAAATTTTACAATTTGGCTCTTCTTCTAACTTGTGCCAAAATTGTAAAATGGCCTAATGAATTAGCTTATTCACATTCCAAGTAATATTCGGCATGCTAATTACGTTGCCGATTGCCAAATTGCATTATCTCTTATAGTTTCCGAGATATGGGCAATCGAAATTTTACACCTTAGAGTCTGTTTCTAACTTGGGTCAAAATTGTAAAATGGTCTTATGAATTAGCGATTTTGTTCCAATCCACACTCCAAGTAATCTTCAGCATTGTAATTACATTGCCGATTGCCAAATTGCATTATCTCTTATAGTTTCCGAGATATGGGCGATCGAAATTTTACACCTTAGAGTCTGTTTCTAACTTGGGACAAAATTGTAAAATGGTCTTATGAATTAGCGATTTCGCTAAAATTCACATTCCAAGTAATATTCGGCATTCTAATTACGTTGCCGATTGCCAAATTGCATTATATCTTATAGTTTCCGGGATATGGACCATCGACATCTTACAATGTTCGCTGGGTTTCTAACTTGGGCCAAAATTGTAAAATGGTCTTATGAATTAGCGATTTCGTTCCAGTTCACATTCCAAGTAATATTCGGCATGCTAATTACGTTGCCGATTGCCAAATTGTATTATCTCTTATAGTTTCCGAGATATGGACTATCGACATCTTACAATATTGGCTGTGCTTCTAACTTGGGCCAAAATTGTAAAATGGTCTTATGAATTGGCGATTACGTTCCAATTCACATTCCAAGTAATATTCGGCATCCTAACTTCCTTGCCGATTGCCAAATTGCATTATCTCTTATAGTTTCCGAGATATGGACTATCGACATCTTACAATATTGGCTCTGCTTCTAACTTGGGCCAGAATTATAAAATGGCCTTATGAATTAGCGATTTTGTTCCAATCCACACTCCAAGTAATATTCGGCATGCTAATTACGTTGCCGAATGCCAAACTGCATTATCTCTAATAGTTTCCGAGACATGGGCAATCGAACTTTTACACCTTACAGTCTGTTTCTAACTTGGTTCAAAATTGTAAAATGGTCTTATGAATTAGCGATTTCGCTCCAATTCCCATTCCAAGTAATATTTGGCATGCTAATTGCGCTGTCAATTGCCAAATTGCATTATCTCTTATAGTTTAAGAGATATGGCCAATCAAAATTTTACAATTTGGCTCTTCTTCTAACTTGTGCCAAAATTGTAAAATGGCCTTATGAATTAGCTTATTCACATTCCAAGTAATATTCGGCATGCTAATTACGCTGTCGATTACCAAATTGTATTATCTCTTATAGTTTTCAAGATAGGGGAAATCGAAATTTTACACCTTAGACTCTGTTTCTAACTTGGGCCAAAATTGTAAAATGGTCTTATGAATTGGCGATTACGTTCCAAATCACATTCCAAGTAATATACGGCATCCTAACTTCCTTGCCGATTGTCAAATTGCATTATCTCTTATAGTTTCCGAGATATGAGATATGGACTATCGACATTTTACAATTTTGGCTCTACTTCTAACTTTGGCCAAAATTGTAGTATGGTCTTATGAATTAGCGATTTCGTTCCAATTCACATTCCAAGTAATATTCGGCATGCTAATTACATTGCCGATTGCCAAATTGCATTATCTCTTATAGTTTCTGAGATATAGGCAATCGAAATTTTACACCTTAGAGTCTGTTTCTAACTTGGGTCAAAATTGTAAAATGGTCTTATGAATTAGCGATTTCGCTAAAATTCACATTCCAAGTAATATTCGGCATGCTAATTACGTTGCCGATTGCCAAATTGCATTATCTAATATAGTTTCCGAGATATGGGCAATCGAAATTTTACACCTTAGAGTCTGTTTCTAATTTGGGTCAAAATTGTAAAATGGTCTTATGAATTAACGATTTCGTTCCAATTCACATTCCAAGTAATATTCGGCATTCTAATTACGTTGCCGATTGCCAAATTGCATTATATCTTATAGTTTCCGGGATATGGACTATCGACATCTTACAATATTGGCTGTGTTTCTAACTTGGGCCAAAATTGTAAAATGGTCTTATGAATTAGCGATATCGTTTCAATTCACATTCCAAGTAGTATTCGGCATGCTAATTACATTGCCAATTGCCAAATTGCATTATCTCTTATAGTTTCCGAGATATGGACTATCGACATCTTACAATGTTGGCTCTGCTTCTAACTTGGGCCAAAATTGTGAAATGGTCTTATGAATTAGCGATATCGATCCAATTCACATTCCAAGTAATATTCGGCATGCTAATTACATTGCCGATTGCCAAATAGCATTATCTCTTATAGTTTCCGAGATATGGACTATCGACATCTTACAATGTTGGCTCTGCTTTAACTTGGGCCAAAATTGTAAAATGGTCTTATGAATTAGCGATTTCGTTCCAATTCACATTCCAAGTAATATTCGGCATGCTAATTATGTTGCCGATTGCCAAATTGCATTATCTCTTATAGTTTCCGAGATATGGACTATCGACATCTTACAATACTGGCTCTGCTTCTAACTAGCGCCAAAATTGTAATATGGTCTTATGAATTAGCGATTTCGTTCCAATTCACATTCCAAGTAATATGCTAATTACATTGCCGATTGCCAAATTGCATTAGCTCTTACAGTTTCCGAGATATGGACTATCGACATCTTACAATATTGGCTCTGCTTCTAACTTGGGCCAAAATTGTAAAATGGTCTTATGAATTAGCGATTTCGTTCCAATTCACATTCCAAGTAATATTCGGCATGCTAACTACATTGCCGATTGCCAAATTGCATTATCTCCTATAGTTTCCGAGATATGGGCAATCGAAATTTTACACCTTAGAGTCTGTTTCTAACTTGGGTCAAAATTGTAAAATGGTCTTATGAATTAGAGATTTCGCTAAAATTCACATTGCAAGTAATATTCGGCATGCTAATTACATTGCCGATTGGCAAATTGCATTATCTCTTATAGTTTCCGAGATATGGACTATCGACATCTGGCAATAGTGGCTCTGCTTCTAACTTGGGCCAGAATTGTAAAATGGTCTTATGAATTAGCGATTCCGTTCCAATTCACATTCCAAGTAATATTCGGCATGCTAATTAGGTTGCCAATTGCCAAATTGCATTATCTCTTATAGTTTCCGAGATATGGTCTATCGACATCTTACAATACTGGCTCTGCTTCTAACTTGGGCCAAAATTGTAATATAGTCTTATGAATTAGCGATTTCGTTCCAATTCACATTCCAAGTAATATGCTAATTACATTGCCGATTGGCAAATTGCATTATCTCTTATAGTTTCCGAGATATGGACTATCGATATCTGGCAATAGTGGCTCTGCTTCTAACTTGGGCCAGAATTGTAAAATGGTCTTATGAATTAGCGATTCCGTTCCAATTCACATTCCAAGTAATATTCGGCATTCTAATTACGTTGCCGATTGCCAAATTGCATTATATCTTATAGTTTCCGGGATATGGACTATCGACATCTTACAATATTGGCTGTGTTTCTAACTTGGGCCAAAATTGTAAAATGGTCTTATGAATTAGCGATATCGTTCCAATTCACATTCCAAGTAGTATTCGGCATGCTAATTACATTGCCAATTGCCAAATTGCATTATCTCTTATAGTTTCCGAGATATGGACTATCGACATCTTACAATGTTGGCTCTGCTTTAACTTGGGCCAAAATTGTAAAATGGTCTTATGAATTAGCGATTTCGTTCCAATTCACATTCCAAGTAATATTCGGCATGCTAATTATGTTGCCGATTGCCAAATTGCATTATCTCTTATAGTTTCCGAGATATGGACTATCGACATCTTACAATACTGGCTCTGCTTCTAACTAGCGCCAAAATTGTAAAATGGTCTTATGAATTAGCGATTTCGTTCCAATTCACATTCCAAGTAATATGCTAATTACATTGCCGATTGCCAAATTGCATTAGCCCTTATAGTTTCCGAGATATGGACTATCGACATCTTACAATATTGGCTCTGCTTCTAACTTGGGCCAAAATTGTAAAATGGTCTTATGAATTAGCGATTTCGTTCCAATTCACATTCCAAGTAATATTCGGCATGCTAACTACATTGCCGATTGCCAAATTGCATTATCTCCTATAGTTTCCGAGATATGGGCAATCGAAATTTTACACCTTGGACTCTGTTTCTAACTTGGGTCAAAATTGTAAAATGGTTTTATGAATTAGAGATTTCGCTAAAATTCACATTGCAAGTAATATTCGGCATGCTAATTACATTGCCGATTGGCAAATTGCATTATCTCTTAGAGTTTCCGAGATATGGACTATCGACATCTGGCAATAGTGGCTCTGCTTCTAACTTGGGCCAGAATTGTAAAATGGTCTTATGAATTAGCGATTCCGTTCCAATTCACATTCCAAGTAATATTCGGCATGCTAATTAGGTTGCCAATAGTCAAATTGCATTATCTCTTATAGTTTCCGAGATATGGACTATCGACATCTTACAATACTGGCTCTGCTTCTAACTTGGGCCAAAATTGTAATATAGTCTTATGAATTAGCGATTTCGTTCCAATTCACATTCCAAGTAATATGCTAATTACATTGCCGATTGGCAAATTGCATTATCTCTTATAGTTTCCGAGATATGGACTATCGATATCTGGCAATAGTGGCTCTGCTTCTAACTTGGGCCAGAATTGTAAAATGGTCTTATGAATTAGCGATTCCGTTCCAATTCACATTCCAAGTAATATTCGGCATGCTAATTAGGTTGCCGATTGCCAAATTGCATTATCTCTTATAGTTTCCGAGATTTGGACTATCGACATCTTACAATACTGGCTCTGCTTCTAACTTGGGCCAAAACTGTAATAAAGTCTTATGAATTAGCGATTTCGCTCCAATTCACGTTAAAAGTAATATTCGGCAAGCTAATTACATTGCCGATTGCCAAATTGCATTATCGCTTATAGTTTCCGAGATATGGACTATCGACATCTTACAATATTGGCTCTGCTTTTAACTTGGGCCAAAATTGTAAAATGGTCTTATGAATTGGCGATTACTTTCCAATTCACATTCCAAGTAATATTCGGTATGCTAATTACATTGCCGATTAATAAATTCCACTATCTCTTATAGTTTCCGAGATATGGCCAATCAAAATTTTACACCTTGGGCTCTGTTTCTAACTTGGGCCAAAATTGTAAAATGGCCTTATGAATTAGCGATTTCGTCCTAAACCACATTCCAAGTAATCTTCAGCATGGTAATTTCATTTCCGATTGCCAAATTGCTCTTATAGTTTCGGAGATATGAATAATCGAAATTTTACAATTTGGCTCTTCTAACTTAGGCCAAAATTGTAAAATAGTCTTATCAATTAGATTCCGCTCCAATTCACATTCCAAGTAATATTCGGCATGCTAATGACGTTGCCGATAGCCACATTGCATTATCCCTTATAGTTTCCGAGATATGAACTATCGACATCTTACAATATTGGCTGTGCTTCTAACTTGGACCAATATTGTAAAATGGTCTTATGAATTAGCGATTTCGTTCCAATTCACATTCCAAGTAATATTCGGCATGCTAATTACATTGCCGATTGCCAAATTGCATTATCTCTTATAGTTTCAGAGATATAGGCAATCGAAATTTTACACCTTAGAGTCGGTTTCTAACGTGGGTCAAAATTGTAAAATGGTCTTATGAATTAGCGATTTCGTTCCAATTCACATTCCAAGTAACATTCGGCATGCTAATTACGTTGCCGATTGCCAAATTGCATTATCTCCTATAGTTTCCGAGATATGGGCAATCGAAATTTTACACCTTAGAGTCTGTTTCTAACTTGGGTCAAAATTGTAAAATGGTCTTATGAATTAGCGATTTCGCTAAAATTCACATTCCAAGTAATATTCGGCATGCTAATTACGTTGCCGATTGCCAAATTGCATTATCTCCTATAGTTTCCGAGATATGGGCAATCGAAATTTTACACCTTAGAGTCTGTTTCTAATTTGGGTCAAAATTGTAAAATGGTCTTATGAATTAACGATTTCGTTCCAATTCACATTCCAAGTAATATTCGGCATTCTAATTACGTTGCCGATTGCCAAATTGCATTATATCTTATAGTTTCCGGGATATGGACTATCGACATCTTACAATATTGGCTGTGTTTCTAACTTGGGCCAAAATTGTAAAATGGTCTTATGAATTAGCGATATCGTTTCAATTCACATTCCAAGTAGTATTCGGCATGCTAATTACATTGCCAATTGCCAAATTGCATTATCTCTTATAGTTTCCGAGATATGGACTATCGACATCTTACAATGTTGGCTCTGCTTCTAACTTGGGCCAAAATTGTGAAATGGTCTTATGAATTAGCGATATCGTTCCAATTCACATTCCAAGTAATATTCGGCATGCTAATTACATTGCCGATTGCCAAATAGCATTATCTCTTATAGTTTCCGAGATATGGACTATCGACATCTTACAATGTTGGCTCTGCTTTAACTTGGGCCAAAATTGTAAAATGGTCTTACGAATTAGCGATTTCGTTCCAATTCACATTCCAAGTAATATTCGGCATGCTAATTATGTTGCCGATTGCCAAATTGCATTATCTCTTATAGTTTCCGAGTTATGGACTATCGACATCTTACAATACTGGCTCTGCTTCTAACTAGCGCCAAAATTGTAATATGGTCTTATGAATTAGCGATTTCGTTCCAATTCACATTCCAAGTAATATGCTAATTACATTGCCGATTGCCAAATTGCATTAGCTCTTACTGTTTCCGAGATATGGACTATCGACATCTTACAATATTGGCTCTGCTTCTAACTTGGGCCAAAATTGTAAAATGGTCTTATGAATTAGCGATTTCGTTCCAATTCACATTCCAAGTAATATTCGGCATGCTAACTACATTGCCGATTGCCAAATTGCATTATCTCCTATAGTTTCCGAGATATGGGCAATCGAAATTTTACCCCTTAGAGTCTGTTTCTAACTTGGGTCAAAATTGTAAAATGGTCTTATGAATTAGAGATTTCGCTAAAATTCACATTGCAAGTAATATTCGGCATGCTAATTACATTGCCGATTGGCAAATTGCATTATCTCTTATAGTTTCCGAGATATGGACTATCGACATCTGGCAATAGTGGCTCTGCTTCTAACTTGGGCCAGAATTGTAAAATGGTCTTATGAATTAGCGATTCCGTTCCAATTCACATTCCAAGTAATATTCGGCATGCTAATTAGGTTGCCAATTGCCAAATTGCATTATCTCTTATAGTTTCCGAGATATGGTCTATCGACATCTTACAATACTGGCTCTGCTTCTAACTTGGGCCAAAATTGTAATATAGTCTTATGAATTAGCGATTTCGTTCCAATTCACATTCCAAGTAATATGCTAATTACATTGCCGATTGGCAAATTGCATTATCTCTTATAGTTTCCGAGATATGGACTATCGATATCTGGCAATAGTGGCTCTGCTTCTAATTTGGGCCAGAATTGTAAAATGGTCTTATGAATTAGCGATTCCGTTCCAATTCACAATCCAAGTAATATTCGGCATTCTAATTACGTTGCCGATTGCCAAATTGCATTATGTCTTATAGTTTCCGGGATATGGACTATCGACATCTTACAATATTGGCTGTGTTTCTAACTTGGGCCAAAATTGTAAAATGGTCTTATGAATTAGCGATATCGTTCCAATTCACATTCCAAGTAGTATTCGGCATGCTAATTACATTGCCAATTGCCAAATTGCATTATCTCTTATAGTTTCCGAGATATGGACTATCGACATCTTACAATGTTGGCTCTGCTTTAACTTGGGCCAAAATTGTAAAATGGTCTTATGAATTAGCGATTTCGTTCCAATTCACATTCCAAGTAATATTCGGCATGCTAATTATGTTGCCGATTGCCAAATTGCATTATCTCTTATAGTTTCCGAGATATGGACTATCGACATCTTACAATACTGGCTCTGCTTCTAACTAGCGCCAAAATTGTAATATGGTCTTATGAATTAGCGATTTCGTTCCAATTCACATTCCAAGTAATATGCTAATTACATTGCCGATTGCCAAATTGCATTAGCTCTTATAGTTTCCGAGATATGGACTATCGACATCTTACAATATTGGCTCTGCTTCTAACTTGGGCCAAAATTGTAAAATGGTCTTATGAATTAGCGATTTCGTTCCAATTCACATTCCAAGTAATATTCGGCATGCTAACTACATTGCCGATTGCCAAATTGCATTATCTCCTATAGTTTCCGAGATATGGGCAATCGAAATTTTACACCTTAGAGTCTGTTTCTAACTTGGGTCAAAATTGTAAAATGGTTTTATGAATTAGAGATTTCGCTAAAATTCACATTGCAAGTAATATTCGGCATGCTAATTACATTGCCGATTGGCAAATTGCATTATCTCTTAGAGTTTCCGAGATATGGACTATCGACATCTGGCAATAGTGGCTCTGCTTCTAACTTGGGCCAGAATTGTAAAATGGTCTTATGAATTAGCGATTCCGTTCCAATTCACATTCCAAGTAATATTCGGCATGCTAATTAGGTTGCCAATTGTCAAATTGCATTATCTCTTATAGTTTCCGAGATATGGACTATCGACATCTTACAATACTGGCTCTGCTTCTAACTTGGGCCAAAATTGTAATATAGTCTTATGAATTAGCGATTTCGTTCCAATTCACATTCCAAGTAATATGCTAATTACATTGCCGATTGGCAAATTGCATTATCTCTTATAGTTTCCGAGATATGGACTATCGATATCTGGCAATAGTGGCTCTGCTTCTAACTTGGGCCAGAATTGTAAAATGGTCTTATGAATTAGCGATTCCGTTCCAATTCACATTCCAAGTAATATTCGGCATGCTAATTAGGTTGCCGATTGCCAAATTGCATTATCTCTTATAGTTTCCGAGATTTGGACTATCGACATCTTACAATACTGGCTCTGCTTCTAACTTGGGCCAAAATTGTAATAAAGTCTTATGAATTAGCGATTTCGCTCCAATTCACGTTAAAAGTAATATTCGGCAAGCTAATTACATTGCCGATTGCCAAATTGCATTATCGCTTATAGTTTCCGAGATATGGACTATCGACATCTTACAATATTGGCTCTGCTTTTAACTTGGGCCAAAATTGTAAAATGGTCTTATGAATTGGCGATTACTTTCCAATTCACATTCCAAGTAATATTCGGCATGCTAATTACATTGCCGATTAATAAATTCCACTATCTCTTATAGTTTCCGAGATATGGCCAATCAAAATTTTACACCTTGGGCTCTGTTTCTAACTTGGGCCAAAATTGTAAAATGGCCTTATGAATTAGCGATTTCGTCCTAAACCACATTCCAAGTAATCTTCAGCATGGTAATTTCATTTCCGATTGCCAAATTGCTCTTATAGTTTCGGAGATATGAATAATCGAAATTTTACAATTTGGCTCTTCTAACTTAGGCCAAAATTGTAAAATAGTCTTATCAATTAGATTCCGCTCCAATTCACATTCCAAGTAATATTCGGCATGCTAATGACGTTGCCGATAGCCACATTGCATTATCCCTTATAGTTTCCGAGATATGAACTATCGACATCTTACAATATTGGCTGTGCTTCTAACTTGGACCAATATTGTAAAATGGTCTTATGAATTAGCGATTTCGTTCCAATTCACATTCCAAGTAATATTCGGCATGCTAATTACATTGCCGATTGCCAAATTGCATTATCTCTTATAGTTTCAGAGATATAGGCAATCGAAATTTTACACCTTAGAGTCGGTTTCTAACGTGGGTCAAAATTGTAAAATGGTCTTATGAATTAGCGATTTCGTTCCAATTCACATTCCAAGTAACATTCGGCATGCTAATTACGTTGCCGATTGCCAAATTGCATTATCTCCTATAGTTTCCGAGATATGGGCAATCGAAATTTTACACCTTAGAGTCTGTTTCTAACTTGGGTCAAAATTGTAAAATGGTCTTATGAATTAGCGATTTCGCTAAAATTCACATTCCAAGTAATATTCGGCATGCTAATTACGTTGCCGATTGCCAAATTGCATTATCTCCTATAGTTTCCGAGATATGGGCAATCGAAATTTTACACCTTAGAGTCTGTTTCTAATTTGGGTCAAAATTGTAAAATGGTCTTATGAATTAACGATTTCGTTCCAATTCACATTCCAAGTAATATTCGGCATTCTAATTACGTTGCCGATTGCCAAATTGCATTATATCTTATAGTTTCCGGGATATGGACTATCGACATCTTACAATATTGGCTGTGTTTCTAACTTGGGCCAAAATTGTAAAATGGTCTTATGAATTAGCGATATCGTTTCAATTCACATTCCAAGTAGTATTCGGCATGCTAATTACATTGCCAATTGCCAAATTGCATTATCTCTTATAGTTTCCGAGATATGGACTATCGACATCTTACAATGTTGGCTCTGCTTCTAACTTGGGCCAAAATTGTGAAATGGTCTTATGAATTAGCGATATCGTTCCAATTCACATTCCAAGTAATATTCGGCATGCTAATTACATTGCCGATTGCCAAATAGCATTATCTCTTATAGTTTCCGAGATATGGACTATCGACATCTTACAATGTTGGCTCTGCTTTAACTTGGGCCAAAATTGTAAAATGGTCTTACGAATTAGCGATTTCGTTCCAATTCACATTCCAAGTAATATTCGGCATGCTAATTATGTTGCCGATTGCCAAATTGCATTATCTCTTATAGTTTCCGAGTTATGGACTATCGACATCTTACAATACTGGCTCTGCTTCTAACTAGCGCCAAAATTGTAATATGGTCTTATGAATTAGCGATTTCGTTCCAATTCACATTCCAAGTAATATGCTAATTACATTGCCGATTGCCAAATTGCATTAGCTCTTACAGTTTCCGAGATATGGACTATCGACATCTTACAATATTGGCTCTGCTTCTAACTTGGGCCAAAATTGTAAAATGGTCTTATGAATTAGCGATTTCGTTCCAATTCACATTCCAAGTAATATTCGGCATGCTAACTACATTGCCGATTGCCAAATTGCATTATCTCCTATAGTTTCCGAGATATGGGCAATCGAAATTTTACACCTTAGAGTCTGTTTCTAACTTGGGTCAAAATTGTAAAATGGTCTTATGAATTAGAGATTTCGCTAAAATTCACATTGCAAGTAATATTCGGCATGCTAATTACATTGCCGATTGGCAAATTGCATTATCTCTTATAGTTTCCGAGATATGGACTATCGACATCTGGCAATAGTGGCTCTGCTTCTAACTTGGGCCAGAATTGTAAAATGGTCTTATGAATTAGCGATTCCGTTCCAATTCACATTCCAAGTAATATTCGGCATGCTAATTAGGTTGCCAATTGCCAAATTGCATTATCTCTTATAGTTTCCGAGATATGGTCTATCGACATCTTACAATACTGGCTCTGCTTCTAACTTGGGCCAAAATTGTAATATAGTCTTATGAATTAGCGATTTCGTTCCAATTCACATTCCAAGTAATATGCTAATTACATTGCCGATTGGCAAATTGCATTATCTCTTATAGTTTCCGAGATATGGACTATCGATATCTGGCAATAGTGGCTCTGCTTCTAATTTGGGCCAGAATTGTAAAATGGTCTTATGAATTAGCGATTCCGTTCCAATTCACAATCCAAGTAATATTCGGCATTCTAATTACGTTGCCGATTGCCAAAT
Organism: Rhynchophorus ferrugineus; assembly: GCF_030347505.1. NCBI lineage: Eukaryota > Metazoa > Arthropoda > Insecta > Coleoptera > Curculionidae > Rhynchophorus > Rhynchophorus ferrugineus. The sequence continues at coordinate 66,250,890 of NW_027472580.1, forward strand.
TGCATTATATCTTATAGTTTCCGGGATATGGACTATCGACATCTTACAATATTGGCTGTGTTTCTAACTTGGGCCAAAATTGTAAAATGGTCTTATGAATTAGCGATATCGTTCCAATTCACATTCCAAGTAGTATTCGGCATGCTAATTACATTGCCAATTGCCAAATTGCATTATCTCTTATAGTTTCCGAGATATGGACTATCGACATCTTACAATGTTGGCTCTGCTTTAACTTGGGCCAAAATTGTAAAATGGTCTTATGAATTAGCGATTTCGTTCCAATTCACATTCCAAGTAATATTCGGCATGCTAATTATGTTGCCGATTGCCAAATTGCATTATCTCTTATAGTTTCCGAGATATGGACTATCGACATCTTACAATACTGGCTCTGCTTCTAACTAGCGCCAAAATTGTAATATGGTCTTATGAATTAGCGATTTCGTTCCAATTCACATTCCAAGTAATATGCTAATTACATTGCCGATTGCCAAATTGCATTAGCTCTTATAGTTTCCGAGATATGGACTATCGACATCTTACAATATTGGCTCTGCTTCTAACTTGGGCCAAAATTGTAAAATGGTCTTATGAATTAGCGATTTCGTTCCAATTCACATTCCAAGTAATATTCGGCATGCTAACTACATTGCCGATTGCCAAATTGCATTATCTCCTATAGTTTCCGAGATATGGGCAATCGAAATTTTACACCTTAGAGTCTGTTTCTAACTTGGGTCAAAATTGTAAAATGGTTTTATGAATTAGAGATTTCGCTAAAATTCACATTGCAAGTAATATTCGGCATGCTAATTACATTGCCGATTGGCAAATTGCATTATCTCTTAGAGTTTCCGAGATATGGACTATCGACATCTGGCAATAGTGGCTCTGCTTCTAACTTGGGCCAGAATTGTAAAATGGTCTTATGAATTAGCGATTCCGTTCCAATTCACATTCCAAGTAATATTCGGCATGCTAATTAGGTTGCCAATTGTCAAATTGCATTATCTCTTATAGTTTCCGAGATATGGACTATCGACATCTTACAATACTGGCTCTGCTTCTAACTTGGGCCAAAATTGTAATATAGTCTTATGAATTAGCGATTTCGTTCCAATTCACATTCCAAGTAATATGCTAATTACATTGCCGATTGGCAAATTGCATTATCTCTTATAGTTTCCGAGATATGGACTATCGATATCTGGCAATAGTGGCTCTGCTTCTAACTTGGGCCAGAATTGTAAAATGGTCTTATGAATTAGCGATTCCGTTCCAATTCACATTCCAAGTAATATTCGGCATGCTAATTAGGTTGCCGATTGCCAAATTGCATTATCTCTTATAGTTTCCGAGATTTGGACTATCGACATCTTACAATACTGGCTCTGCTTCTAACTTGGGCCAAAATTGTAATAAAGTCTTATGAATTAGCGATTTCGCTCCAATTCACATTAAAAGTAATATTCGGCAAGCTAATTACATTGCCGATTGCCAAATTGCATTGTCGCTTATAGTTTCCGAGATATGGACTATCGACATCTTACAATATTGGCTCTGCTTTTAACTTGGGCCAAAATTGTAAAATGGTCTTATGAATTGGCGATTACTTTCCAATTCACATTCCAAGTAATATTCGGCATGCTAATTACATTGCCGATTAATAAATTCCACTATCTCTTATAGTTTCCGAGATATGGCCAATCAAAATTTTACACCTTGGGCTCTGTTTCTAACTTGGGCCAAAATTGTAAAATGGCCTTATGAATTAGCGATTTCGTCCTAAACCACATTCCAAGTAATCTTCAGCATGGTAATTTCATTTCCGATTGCCAAATTGCTCTTATAGTTTCGGAGATATGAATAATCGAAATTTTACAATTTGGCTCTTCTAACTTAGGCCAAAATTGTAAAATAGTCTTATCAATTAGATTCCGCTCCAATTCACATTCCAAGTAATATTCGGCATGCTAATGACGTTGCCGATAGCCACATTGCATTATCCCTTATAGTTTCCGAGATATGAACTATCGACATCTTACAATATTGGCTGTGCTTCTAACTTGGACCAATATTGTAAAATGGTCTTATGAATTAGCGATTTCGTTCCAATTCACATTCCAAGTAATATTCGGCATGCTAATTACATTGCCGATTGCCAAATTGCATTATCTCTTATAGTTTCAGAGATATAGGCAATCGAAATTTTACACCTTAGAGTCGGTTTCTAACGTGGGTCAAAATTGTAAAATGGTCTTATGAATTAGCGATTTCGTTCCAATTCACATTCCAAGTAACATTCGGCATGCTAATTACGTTGCCGATTGCCAAATTGCATTATCTCCTATAGTTTCCGAGATATGGGCAATCGAAATTTTACACCTTAGAGTCTGTTTCTAACTTGGGTCAAAATTGTAAAATGGTCTTATGAATTAGCGATTTCGCTAAAATTCACATTCCAAGTAATATTCGGCATGCTAATTACGTTGCCGATTGCCAAATTGCATTATCTCCTATAGTTTCCGAGATATGGGCAATCGAAATTTTACACCTTAGAGTCTGTTTCTAATTTGGGTCAAAATTGTAAAATGGTCTTATGAATTAACGATTTCGTTCCAATTCACATTCCAAGTAATATTCGGCATACTAATTACGTTGCCGATTGCCAAATTGCATTATATCTTATAGTTTCCGGGATATACACTAACGACATCTTACAATATTGGCTGTGCTTCTAACTTGGGCCAAAATTGTAAAATGGTCTTATGAATTAGCGATTTCGTTCCAATTCACATTCCAAGTAATATTCGGCATTCTAATTACGTTGCCGATTGCCAAATTGCATTATATCTTATAGTTTCCGGGATATGGACTATCGACATCTTACAATATTGGCTGTGTTTCTAACTTGGGCCAAAATTGTAAAATGGTCTTATGAATTAGCGATATCGTTCCAATTCACATTCCAAGTAGTATTCGGCATGCTAATTACATTACCAATTGCCAAATTGCATTATCTCTTATAGTTTCCGAGATATGGACTATCGACATCTTACAATGTTGGCTCTGCTTCTAACTTGGGCCAAAATTGTAAAATGGCCTTATGAATTAGCGATATCGTTCCAATTCACATCCCAAGTAATATTCGGCATGCTAATTATGTTGCCGATTGCCAAATTGCATTATCTCTTATAGTTTCCGAGATATGGACTATCGACATCTTACAATACTGGCTCTGCTTCTAACTTGCGCCAAAATTGTAATATGGCCTTATGAATTAGCGATTTCGTTCCAATTCACATTCCAAGTAATATGCTAATTACATTGCCGATTGCCAAATTGCATTAGCTCTTATAGTTTCCGAGATATGGACTATCGACATCTTACAATATTGGCTCTGCTTGTAACTTGGACCAAAATTGTAAAATGGTCTTATGAATTAGCGATTTCGTTCCAATTCACATTCCGAGTAATATTCGGCATGCTAACTACATTGCCGACTGCCAAATTGCATTATCTCCTATAGTTTCCGAGATATGGGCAATCGAAATTTTACACCTTAGAGTCTGTTTCTAACTTGGGTCAAAATTGTAAAATGGTCTTATGAATTAGAGATTTCGCTAAAATTCACATTGCAAGTAATATTCGGCATGCTAATTAGGTTGCCGATTGCCAAATTGCATTATCTCTTATAGTTTCCGAGATATGGACTATCGACATCTTACAATACTGGCTCTGCTTCTAACTTGGGCCAAAATTGTAATATAGTCTTATGAATTAGCGATTTCGCTCCAATTCACATTAAAAGTAATATTCGGCATGCTAATTACATTGCCGATTGCCAAATTGCATTAGCTCTTATAGTTTCCGAGATATGGACTATCGACATCTTACAATATTGGCTCTGCTTTTAACTAGGGTCAAAATTGTAAAATGGTCTAATGAATTAGCGATTTCGTTCCAATTCACATTCCAAGTAATAGGCTAATTACATTGCCAATTGCCAAATTGCAGTAGCCCTTATAGTTTCCGAGACATGGACTATCGACATATTACAATATTGGCTCTGCTTCTAACTTGGGCCAAAATTGTAAAATGGTCTTATGAATTAGCGATTTCGTTCCAATTCACATTCCAAGTAATATTCGGCATCCTAACTTCCTTGCCGATTGCCAAATTGCATTATCTATTATAGTTTCCGATATATGGACTATCGACATCTTACAATATTGGCTCTGCTTCTTACTTGGGTCAAAATTGTAAAATGGTCTTATGAATTAGCGAGTTCTTTCCAATTAACATTCCAAGTAATATTCATCATGCTAATTGCGCAGTCAATTGCCAAATTGCATTATCTCTTATAGTTTCCGAGATATGGACTATCGACATCTTACAATATTGGCTCTGCTTCTAACTTGGGCCAGAATTGTAAAATGGCCTTATGAATTAGCGATTTTGTTCCAATCCACACTCCAAGTAACATTCGGCATGCTAATTACGTTGCCGAATGCCAAACTGCATAATCTCTTATAGTTTCCGAGACATGGGCAATCGAACTTTTACACCTTACAGTCTGTTTCTAACTTGGGTCAAAATTGTAAAATGGTCTTATGAATTAACGATTTCGTTCCAATTCACATTCCAAGTAATATGCTAATTACATTGCCGATTGCCAAATTGCATTAGTTCTTATAGTTTCCGAGATATGGACTATCGACATCTTACAATATTGGCTCTGCTTCTAACTTGGGCCAAAATTGTAAAATGGTCTTATGAATTAGCGATTTCGTTCCAATTCACATTCCAAGTAATATTCGGCATGCTAACTACATTGCCGATTGCCAAATTGCATTATCTCTTATAGTTTCCGAGATATGGACTATCGACATCTTACAATATTGGCTGTGCTTCTAACTTTAGCCAAAATTGTAAAATGTAAAGTAATATTCGGCATTCTAATTACGTTGCCGATTGCCAAATTGCATTATATCTTATAGTTTCCGGGATATGGACTATCGACATCTTAAAATATTGGCTGTGTTTCTAATTTGGGCCAAAATTGTAAAATGGTCTTATGAGTTAGCTATATCGTTCCAATTCACATTCAAAGTAGTATTCGGCATGCTAATTACATTGCCAATTGCCAAATTGCATTATCTCTTATAGTTTCCGAGATATGGACTATCGACATCTTACAATGTTGCTCTGCTTCTAACTTGGGCCAAAATTGTAAAATGGTCTTATGAATTAGCGATATCGTTCCAATTCACATTCCAAGTAATATTCGGCATGCTAATTATGTTGCCGATTGCCAAATTGCATTATCTCTTATAGTTTCCGAGATATGGACTATCGATATCTTACAATACTGGCTCTGCTTCTAACTTGCGCCAAAATTGTAATATGGTCTTATGAATTAGCGATTTCGTTCCAATTCACATTCCAAGTAATATGCTAATTACATTGCCGATTGCCAAATTGCATTAGTTCTTATAGTTTCCGAGATATGGACTATCGACATCTTACAATATTGGCTCTGCTTCTAACTTGGGCCAAAATTGTAAAATGGTCTTATGAATTAGCGATTTCGTTCCAATTCACATTCCAAGTAATATTCGGCATGCTAACTACATTGCCGATTGCCAAATTGCATTATCTCCTATAGTTTCCGAGATATGGGCAATCGAAATTTTACACCTTAGAGTCTGTTTCTAACTTGGGTCAAAATTGTAAAATGGTCTTATGAATTAGAGATTTCGCTAAAATTCACATTGCAAGTAATATTCGGCATGCTAATTACATTGCCGATTGGCAAATTGCATTATCTCTTATAGTTTCCGAGATATGGACTATCGACATCTGGCAATAGTGGCTCTGCTTCTAACTTGGGCCAGAATTGTAAAATGGTCTTATGAATTAGCGATTCCGTTCCAATTCACATTCCAAGTAATATTCGGCATGCTAATTAGGTTGCCGATTGCCAAATTGCATTATCTCTTATAGTTTCCAAGATATGGACTATCGACATCTTACAATAATGGCTCTGCTTCTAACTTGGGCCAAAATTGTAATATAGTCTTATGAATTAGCGATTTCGCTCCAATTCACATTTAAAGTAATATTCGGCAAGCTAATTACATTGCCGATTGCCAAATTGCATTATCTCTTATAGTTTCCGAGATATGGACTATCGACATCTTACAATACTGGCTCTGCTTCTAACTTGCGCCAAAATTGTAATATGGTCTTATGAATTAGCGATTTCGTTCCAATTCACATTCCAAGTAATATGCTAATTACATTGCCGATTGCCAAATTGCATTAGTTCTTATAGTTTCCGAGATATGGACTATCGACATCTTACAATATTGGCTCTGCTTCTAACTTGGGCCAAAATTGTAAAATGGTCTTATGAATTAGCGATTTCGTTCCAATTCACATTCCAAGTAATATTCGGCATGCTAACTACATTGCCGATTGCCAAATTGCATTATCTCCTATAGTTTCCGAGATATGGGCAATCGAAATTTTACACCTTAGAGTCTGTTTCTAACTTGCGTCAAAATTGTAAAATGGTCTTATGAATTAGAGATTTCGCTAAAATTCACATTGCAAGTAATATTCGGCATGCTAATTACATTGCCGATTGGCAAATTGCATTATCTCTTATAGTTTCCGAGATATGGACTATCGACATCTGGCAATAGTGGCTCTGCTTCTAACTTGGGCCAGAATTGTAAAATGGTCTTATGAATTAGCGATTCCGTTCCAATTCACATTCCAAGTAATATTCGGCATGCTAATTAGGTTGCCGATTGCCAAATTGCATTATCTCTTATAGTTTCCAAGATATGGACTATCGACATCTTACAATACTGGCTCTGCTTCTAACTTGGGCCAAAATTGTAATATAGTCTTATGAATTAGCGATTTCGCTCCAATTCACATTTAAAATAATATTCGGCAAGCTAATTACATTGCCGATTGCCAAATTGCATTAGCTCTTATAGTTTCCGAGGTATGGGCAATCGAAATTTTACACCTTAGACTCTGTTTCTAACTTGGGTCAAAATTGTAAAATGGTTTAATGAATTAGCGATTTCGTTCCAATTCACATTCCAAGTAATATGCTAATTACATTGCCAATTGCCAAACTGCATTAGCCCTTATAGTTTCCGAGACATGGACTATCGACATCTTACAATACTGGCTCTGCTTCTAACTTGGGCCAAAATTGTAAAATGGTCTTATGAATTAGCGATTTCGTTCCAATTCACATTCCAAGTAATATGCTAATTACATTGCCGATTGCCAAATTGCATTATATCTTATAGTTTCCGGGATATGGACTATCGACATCTTAAAATATTGGCTGTGTTTCTAACTTGGGCCAAAATTGTAAAATGGTCTTATGAGTTAGCTATATCGTTCCAATTCACATTCAAAGTAGTATTCGACATGCTAATTACATTGCCAATTGCCAAATTGCATTATCTCTTATAGTTTCCGAGATATGGACTATCGACATCTTACAATGTTGGCTCTGCTTCTAACTTGGGCCAAAATTGTAAAATGGTCTTATGAATTAGCGATATCGTTCCAATTCACATTCCAAGTAATATTCGGCATGCTAATTATGTTGCCGATTGCCAAATTGCATTATCTCTTATAGTTTCCGAGATATGGACTATCGACATCTTACAATACTGGCTCTGCTTCTAACTTGCGCCAAAATTGTAATATGGTCTTATGAATTAGCGATTTCGTTCCAATTCACATTCCAAGTAATATGCTAATTACATTGCCGATTGCCAAATTGCATTAGTTCTTATAGTTTCCGAGATATGGACTATCGACATCTTACAATATTGGCTCTGCTTCTAACTTGGGCCAAAATTGTAAAATGGTCTTATGAATTAGCGATTTCGTTCCAATTCACATTCCAAGTAATATTCGGCATGCTAACTACATTGCCGATTGCCAAATTGCATTATCTCCTATAGTTTCCGAGATATGGGCAATCGAAATTTTACACCTTAGAGTCTGTTTCTAACTTGGGTCAAAATTGTAAAATGGTCTTATGAATTAGAGATTTCGCTAAAATTCACATTGCAAGTAATATTCGGCATGCTAATTACATTGCCGATTGGCAAATTGCATTATCTCTTATAGTTTCCGAGATATGGACTATCGACATCTGGCAATAGTGGCTCTGCTTCTAACTTGGGCCAGAATTGTAAAATGGTCTTATGAATTAGCGATTCCGTTCCAATTCACATTCCAAGTAATATTCGGCATGCTAATTAGGTTGCCGATTGCCAAATTGCATTATCTCTTATAGTTTCCAAGATATGGACTATCGACATCTTACAATAATGGCTCTGCTTCTAACTTGGGCCAAAATTGTAATAGAGTCTTATGAATTAGCGATTTCGCTCCAATTCACATTTAAAGTAATATTCGGCAAGCTAATTACATTGCCGATTGCCAAATTGCATTATCTCTTATAGTTTCCGAGATATGGACTATCGACATCTTACAATACTGGCTCTGCTTCTAACTTGCGCCAAAATTGTAATATGGTCTTATGAATTAGCGATTTCGTTCCAATTCACATTCCAAGTAATATGCTAATTACATTGCCGATTGCCAAATTGCATTAGTTCTTATAGTTTCCGAGATATGGACTATCGACATCTTACAATATTGGCTCTGCTTCTAACTTGGGCCAAAATTGTAAAATGGTCTTATGAATTAGCGATTTCGTTCCAATTCACATTCCAAGTAATATTCGGCATGCTAACTACATTGCCGATTGCCAAATTGCATTATCTCCTATAGTTTCCGAGATATGGGCAATCGAAATTTTACACCTTAGAGTCTGTTTCTAACTTGCGTCAAAATTGTAAAATGGTCTTATGAATTAGAGATTTCGCTAAAATTCACATTGCAAGTAATATTCGGCATGCTAATTACATTGCCGATTGGCAAATTGCATTATCTCTTATAGTTTCCGAGATATGGACTATCGACATCTGGCAATAGTGGCTCTGCTTCTAACTTGGGCCAGAATTGTAAAATGGTCTTATGAATTAGCGATTCCGTTCCAATTCACATTCCAAGTAATATTCGGCATGCTAATTAGGTTGCCGATTGCCAAATTGCATTATCTCTTATAGTTTCCAAGATATGGACTATCGACATTTTACAATACTGGCTCTGCTTCTAACTTGGGCCAAAATTGTAATATAGTCTTATGAATTAGCGATTTCGCTCCAATTCACATTTAAAATAATATTCGGCAAGCTAATTACATTGCCGATTGCCAAATTGCATTAGCTCTTATAGTTTCCGAGATATGGGCAATCGAAATTTTACACCTTAGACTCTGTTTCTAACTTGGGTCAAAATTGTAAAATGGTTTAATGAATTAGCGATTTCGTTCCAATTCACATTCCAAGTAATATGCTAATTACATTGCCAATTGCCAAACTGCATTAGCCCTTATAGTTTCCGAGACATGGACTATCGACATCTTACAATACTGGCTCTGCTTCTAACTTGGGCCAAAATTGTAAAATGGTCTTATGAATTAGCGATTTCGTTCCAATTCACATTCCAAGTAATATGCTAATTACATTGCCGATTGCCAAATTGCATTAGCCTTATAGTTTCCGAGATATGGACTATCGACATCTTACAATACTGGCTCTGCTTCTAACTTGGGCCAAAATTGTAAAATGGTCTTATGAATTAGCGATTTCGTACCAATTCATATTCCAAGTAATATGCCAATTACATTGCCGATTGCCAAATTGTATTAGCCCTTATAGTTTCCGAGATATGGACTATCGACATCTTACAATATTGGCTGTGCTTCTAACTTGGGCCAAAATTGTAAAATGGTTTTATGAATTAGCGATTTCGTTCCAGTTCACATTCCAAGTAATATTCGGCATGCTAATTACGTTTCCGATTGCCAAATTGTATTATGTCTTATAGTTTCCGAGATATGGACTATCGACATCTTACAATATTGGCTGTGCTTCTAACTTGGGCCAAAATTGTAAAATGGTCTTATGAATTGGCGATTACGTTCCAATTCACATTCCAAGTAATATTCGGCATCCTAACTTCCTTGCCGATTGCCAAATTGCATTATCTATTATAGTTTCCGATATATGGACTATCGACATCTTACAATATTGGCTCTGCTTCTTACTTGGGTCAAAATTGTAAAATGGTCTTATGAATTAGCGAGTTCTTTCCAATTCACATTCCAAGTAATATTCGGCATGCTAATTGCGCTGTCAATTGCCAAATTGCATTATCTCTTATAGTTTCCGAGATATGGACTATCGACATCTTACAATATTGGCTCTGCTTCTAACTTGGGCCAGAATTGTAAAATGGTCTTATGAATTAGCCATTTTGTTCCAATCCACACTCCAAGTAATCTTCAGCATTGTAATTACATTGCCGATTGCCAAATTGCATTATCTCTTATAGTTTCCGAGATATGGGCAATCGAAATTTTACAAATTAGAGTCTGTTTCTAACTTGGGTCAAAATTGTAAAATGGTCTTATGAATTAGCGATTTTGTTCCAATCCACACTCCAAGTAATCTTCAGCATTGTAATTACATTGCCGATTGCCAAATTGCATTATCTCTTATAGTTTCCGAGATATGGGCAATCGAAATTTTACACCTTAGAGTCTGTTTCTAACTTGGGTCAAAATTGTAAAATGGTTTTATGAATCAGCGATTTCGTTCCAATTCACATTCCAAGTAATATTCGGCATGCTAATTACGTTGCCGATTGCCAAATTGCATTATCTCTTATAGTTTCCGAGATATGGACTATCGACATCTTACAATATTGGCTGTGCTTCTAACTTGGGACAAAATTGTAAAATGGTCTTATGAATTAGCGATTTCGTTCCAATTCACATTCCAAGTTATATTCCGCATGCTAATTACGTTGCCGATAGCCAAATTGCATTATCTCTTATAGTTTCCGGGATATGGGCAATCGAAATTTTACGCCTTAGAGTCTGTTTCTAACTTGGGTCAAAATTGTAAAATGGTCTTATGAATTAGCGATTCCGCTCCAATTCACATTCCAAGTAATATTCGGCATGCTAATTACGTTGCCGATAGCCACATTGCATTATCCCTTATAGTTTCCGAGATATGAACTATCGACATCTTACAATATTGGCTGTGCTTCTAACTTGGGCCAAAATGTAAAATGGTCTTATGAATTAGCGATTTCGTTCCAATTCACATTCCAAGTAATATTTGGCATGCTAATTACATTACCGATTGCCAAATTACATTATCTCTTATAGTTTCTGAGATATAGGCAATCGAAATTTTACACCTTAGAGTCGGTTTCTAACTTGGGTCAAAATTGTAAAGTGGTTTTATGAATTAACGATTTCGTTCCAATTCACATTCCAAGTAATATTCGGCATGCTAATTACGTTGCCGATTGCCAAATTGCATTATCCCTTATAGTTTCTTAGATATGAACTATCGACATCTTACAATATTGGCTGTGCTTCTAAGTTGGGCCAGAATTGTAAAATGGTCTTATGAATTAGCGATTTCGTTCCAATTCACATTCCAAGTAATATTCTGCATGCTAATTACGTTGCCGATTGCCAAATTGCATTATCTCCTATAGTTTCCGAGATATGGGCAATCGAAATTTTACACCTTAGACTCCATTTCAAACTTGGGTCAAAATTGTAAAATGGTCTTATGAATTAACGATTTCGTTCCAATTCAAATTCCAAGTAATATTCGGAATTCTAATTACGTTGCCGATTGCCAAATTGCATTACCTCCTATAGTCTCCGAGATATGGGCAATCACAATTTTACACCTTAGACTCTATTTCAAACTTGGGTCAAAATTGTAAAATGGTCTTATGAATTAACGATTTCGTTCCAATTCACATTCCAAGTAATATTCGGAATTCTAATTACGTTGCCGATTGCCAAATTGCATTATATCTTATAGTTTCCGGGATATAGACTATCGACATCTTACAATATTGGCTGTGTTTCTAACTTGGGCCAAAATTGTAAAATGGTCTTATGAATTAGGGATAACGTTCCAATTCACATTCCAAGTAGTATTCGGCATGCTAACTTCATTGCCAATTGCCAAATTGCATTATCTCTTATAGTTCCCGAGATATGGACTATCGACATCTTACAATGTTGGCTCGGCTTCTAACTTGGGCCAGAATTGTAAAATGGTCTTATGAATTAGCGATTTCGTTCCAATTCACATTCAAAGTTATATTCCGCATGCTAATTACGTTGCCGATAGCCAAATTGCATTATCTCTTATAGTTTAAGGGATATGGACTATCGACATCTTACAATGTTGGCTCTGCTTCTAACTTGGGCCAGAATTGTAAAATGGTCTTATGAATTAGCGATTTCGTTCCAATTCACATTCCAAGTAATATTCGGCATGCTAACTACATTGCCGATTGGCAAATTGCATTATCTCTTATAGTTTCATGTTGTAGTTTGTAAAATGGTCTTATGTATTAGCGATTTCGTTCCAATTCACATTCAAAGTTATATTCCGCATGCTAATTACGTTGCCGATAGCCAAATTGCATTATCTCTTATAGTTTAAGGGATATGGACTATCGACATCTTACAATGTTGGCTCTGCTTCTAACTTGGGCCAGAATTGTAAAATGGTCTTATGAATTAGCGATTTCGTTCCAATTCACATTCCAAGTAATATTCGGCATGCTAACTACATTGCCGATTGGCAAATTGCATTATCTCTTATAGTTTCATGTTGTAGTTTGTAAAATGGTCTTATGTATTAGCGATTTCGTTCCAATTCACATTCCAAGTAATATGCCAATTACATTGCCGATTACCAAATTGCATTATCTCTTATAGTTTCCGAGATATGGACTATCGACATCTTACAATATTGGCTGTGCTTCTAACTTGGGCCAAAATTGTAAAATGGTCTTATGAATTAGCGATTTCGCTTCAATTCACATTCCAATTAATATTCGGCATTCTAATTACGTTGCCGATAGCCAAATTGCATTATCTCTTATAGTTTCCGAGATATGGACTATCGACATCTTACAATATTGGCTCTGCTTCTAACTTGGGCCAGAATTGTAAAATGGTCTTATGAATTAGCGATTTTGTTCCGATCCACACTCCAAGTAATCTTCAGCATTGTAATTACATTGCCGATTGCCAAGTTGCATTATCTCTTATAGTTTCGGTGATATGGCCAATCAAAATGTTACACCTTAGAGTCTGCTTCTAACTTGGGTCAAAATTGTAAAATGGTCTTATGAATTAGCGATTTCGCTAAAATTCAAATTCCAAGTAATATTCGGCATGCAAAGTACGTTGCCGATTGCCAAATTGCATTATCTCCTATAGTTTCCGAGATATGGGCAATCGAAATTTTACACCTTAGAGTCTGTTTCTAACTTGGGTCAAAATTGTAAAATGGTCTTATGAATTAGCGATTTCGCTAAAATTCACATTCCAAGTAATATTCGGCATGCTAATTACGTTGCCGATTGCCAAATTGCATTATCTCTTATAGTTTCCGAGATATGGGCAATCGAAATTTTACACGTTAGAGTCTGTTTCTAACTTGGGTCAAAATTGTAAAATGGTCTTATGAATTAGCGATTTTGTTCCAATCCACACTCCAAGTAATCTTCAGCATTGTAATTACATTGCCGATTGCCAAATTGCATTATCTCTTATAGTTTCCGAGATATGGGCAATCGAAATTTTACACCTTAGAGTCTGTTTCTAACTTGGGTCAAAATTGTAAAATGGTTTTATGAATCAGCGATTTCGTTCCAATTCACATTCCAAGTAATACTCGGCATGCTAATTACGTTGCCGATTGCCAAATTGCATTATCTCTTATAGTTTCCGAGATATGGACTATCGACATCTTACAATATTGGCTGTGCTTCTAACTTGGGACAAAATTGTAAAATGGTCTTATGAATTAGCGATTTCGCTAAAATTCACATTCCAAGTAATATTCGGCATTCTAATTACGTTGCCGATTGCCAAATTGCATTATATCTTATAGTTTCTGGGATATGGACTATCGACATCTTACAATATTGGCTCTGCTTCTAACTTGGCCAAAATTGTAAAATGGTCTTATGAATTAGCGATTTCGTTCCAATTCACATTCCAAGTAATATTCGGCATGCTAATTACATTGCCGATTGCCAAATTGCATTATCTCTTATAGTTTCCGAGATATGGGCAATCGAAATTTTACACCTTAGACTCTGTTTCTAACTTGGGTCAAAATTGTAAAATGGTCTTATGAATTAGCGATTTCGCTAAAATTCACATTCCAAGTAATATTCGGCATGCTAATTACATTGCCGATTGCCAAATTGCATTATCTCTTATAGTTTCCGAGATAAGGACTATCGACATCTTACAATATTGTCTCTGCTTCTAACTTGAGCCAGAATTGTAAAATGGTCTTATGAATTAGCGATTTCGTTCCAATTCACATTCCAAGTTATATTCCGCATGCTAATTACGTTGCCGATAGCCAAATTGCATTATCTCTTATAGTTTCCGGGATATGGGCAATCGAAATTTTACGCCTTAGAGTCTGTTTCTAACTTGGGTCAAAATTGTAAAATGGTCTTATGAATTAGCGATTCCGCTCCAATTCACATTCCAAGTAATATTCGGCATGCTAATTACGTTGCCGATAGCCACATTGCATTATCCCTTATAGTTTCCGAGATATGAACTATCGACATCTTACAATATTGGCTGTGCTTCTAACTTGGGCCAAAATGTAAAATGGTCTTATGAATTAGCGATTTCGTTCCAATTCACATTCCAAGTAATATTTGGCATGCTAATTACATTACCGATTGCCAAATTACATTATCTCTTATAGTTTCTGAGATATAGGCAATCGAAATTTTACACCTTAGAGTCGGTTTCTAACTTGGGTCAAAATTGTAAAGTGGTTTTATGAATTAACGATTTAGTTCCAATTCACATTCCAAGTAATATTCGGCATGCTAATTACGTTGCCGATTGCCAAATTGCATTATCCCTTATAGTTTCTTAGATATGAACTATCGACATCTTACAATATTGGCTGTGCTTCTAAGTTGGGCCAGAATTGTAAAATGGTCTTATGAATTAGCGATTTCGTTCCACTTCACATTCCAAGTAATATTCTGCATGCTAATTACGTTGCCGATTGCCAAATTGCATTATCTCCTATAGTTTCCGAGATATGGGCAATCGAAATTTTACACCTTAGACTCTATTTCAAACTTGGGTCAAAATTGTAAAATGGTCTTATGAATTAACGATTTCGTTCCAATTCAAATTCCAAGTAATATTCGGAATTCTAATTACGTTGCCGATTGCCAAATTGCATTACCTCCTATAGTCTCCGAGATATGGGCAATCGAAATTTTACACCTTAGACTCTATTTCAAACTTGGGTCAAAATTGTAAAATGGTCTTATGAATTAACGATTTCGTTCCAATTCACATTCCAAGTAATATTCGGAATTCTAATTACGTTGCCGATTGCCAAATTGCATTATATCTTATAGTTTCCGGGATATAGACTATCGACATCTTACAATATTGGCTGTGTTTCTAACTTGGGCCAAAATTGTAAAATGGTCTTATGAATTAGGGATAACGTTCCAATTCACATTCCAAGTAGTATTCGGCATGCTAACTACATTGCCAATTGCCAAATTGCATTATCTCTTATAGTTCCCGAGATATGGACTATCGACATCTTACAATGTTGGCTCGGCTTCTAACTTGGGCCAGAATTGTAAAATGGTCTTATGAATTAGCGATTTCGTTCCAATTCACATTCAAAGTTATATTCCGCATGCTAATTACGTTGCCGATAGCCAAATTGCATTATCTCTTATAGTTTAAGGGATATGGACTATCGACATCTTACAATGTTGGCTCTGCTTCTAACTTGGGCCAGAATTGTAAAATGGTCTTATGAATTAGCGATTTCGTTCCAATTCACATTCCAAGTAATATTCGGCATGCTAACTACATTGCCGATTGGCAAATTGCATTATCTCTTATAGTTTCATGTTGTAGTTTGTAAAATGGTCTTATGTATTAGCGATTTCGTTCCAATTCACATTCCAAGTAATATGCCAATTACATTGCCGATTACCAAATTGCATTAGCCCTTATAGTTTCCGAGATATAGACTATCGACATCTTACAATATCGGCTCTGCTTCTAATTTGGGTCAAAATTGTAAAATGGTCTTATGAATTAGCGATTTCGCTCCAATTCACATTAAAAGTAATATTCGGCATGCCAATTACATTGCCGATTACCAAATTGCATTAGCCCTTATAGTTTCCGAGATATAGACTATCGACATCTTACAATATCGGCTCTGCTTCTAATTTGGGTCAAAATTGTAAAATGGTCTTATGAATAAGCGATTTCGATCCAATTCACATTCCAAGTAATATTCGGCATGCTAATTACATTGCCGATTGCCAAATTGCATTAGCTCTTATAGTTTCCGAGATATGGGCAATCGAAATTTTACACCTTAGACTCTGTTTCTAACTTGGGTCAAAATTGTAAAATGGTCTAATGAATTAGCGATTTCGTTCCAATTCACATTCCAAGTAATATGCTAATTACATTGCCGATTGCCAAATTGCATTAGCCCTTATAGTTTCCGAGATATGGACTATCGACCTCTTACAATATTGGCTCTGCTTCTAACTTGGGCCAAAATTGTAAAATGGTCTTATGAATTAGCGATTTCGTTCCAATTCACATTCCAAGTAATATGCTAATTACATTGCCGATTGCCAAATTGCATTAGACCTTATAGTTTCCGAGATATGGACTATCGACATCTTACAATACTGGCTCTGCTTCTAACTTGGGGCAAAATTGTAAAATGGTCTTATGAATTAGCGATTTCGTACCAATTCACATTCCAAGTAATATGCCAATTACATTGCCGATTGCCAAATTGCATTAGCCCTTATAGTTTCCGAGATATAGACTATCGATCTTACAATATTGGCTCTGCTTCTAACTTGGGCCAAAATTGTAAAATGGTCTTATGAATTAGCGATTTCGTTCCAATTCACATCCTAAGTTATATTCCGCATGCTAATTACGTTGCCGATAGCCATATTGTATTATCTTTTATAGTTTCTGAGATATGGACTATCGACATCTTACAACATTGGCTCTGCCTCTAACTTGGTCCAGAATTGTAAAATGGTCTTATGAATTAGCGATTTCGTTCCAATTCACATTCTAAGTTATATTCCGCATGCTAATTACGTTGCCGATAGCCAAATTGTATTATCTCTTATAGTTTTCGTGATATGGGCAATCGAAATTTTACACCTTAGAGTCTGTTTCTAACTTGGGCCAAAATTGTAAAATGGATTTCTGAATTAGCGATTTCGTTCCAATTCACATTCCAAATAATATTCGGCATGCTAATTACGTTGCCGATTGCCAAATTGCATTATCTCTTATAGTTTCCGAGATATGGACTAACGACATCTTACAATATTGTCTCTGCTTCTAACTTGGGCCAGAATTGTAAAATAGTCTTATGAATTAGCGATTTCGTTCCAATTCACATTCCAAGTTATATTTCGCATGCTAATTACGTTGCCGATTGCCAAATTGCATTATCTCTTATAGTTTCCGAGATATGGACTAACGACATCTTACAATATTGTCTCTGCTTCTAACTTGGGCCAGAATTGTAAAATAGTCTTATGAATTAGCGATTCCGCTCCAATTCACATTCCAAGTAATATTCGGCATGCTAATTACGTTGCCGATTGCCAAATTGCATTATCTCCTATAGTTTCCGAGATATGGACTATCGACATCTTACAATATTGGCTCTGCTTTTAACTTGGGTCATAATTGTAAAATGGTCTTATGAATTAGCGACTTCGTTCCAATTCACATTAAAAGTAATATTCGGCATGCTAATTACATTGTCGATTGCCAAATTACATTATCTCCTATAGTTTCCGAGGTATGGACTATCGACATCTTACAATATTGGCTCTGCTTTTAACTTGGGCCAAAATTGTAAAATGGTCTTATGAATTAGCGATTTCGCTCCAATTCAGATTAAAAGTAATATTCGGCATGCTAATTATATTGCCGATTGCCAAATTACATTATCGCTTATAGTTTCCGAGATATGGACTATTGACATCTGACAATATTGGCTCTGCTTCTAACTTGGGCCATCATTGTAAAATGGCCTTATGTATTAACGATTTCGTTCCAATTTACATTCTAAGTTATATTCGGCATGCTAATTACATTGCCAATTGCCAAATTGCATTATCTCTTGTAGTTTCCGAGATATGGGCAATCGAAATTTTACACCTTAGACTCTGTTTCTAACTTGGGCCAAATTGTAAAATGGTCTTAAGAATTAGCGATTTCGTTACAATTCACATTCCAAATAATATGGTAATTACATTGCCGATTGCCAAATTGCATTAGCCCTTATAGTTTCCGAGATATGGACTATCGACATCTTACAATATTGGCTCTGCTTCTAACTTGGGCCAAAATTGTAAAATGGTCTTATGAATTAGCGATTTCATTCCAATTCACATTCCAAGTAATGTGCTAATTACATTGCCGATTGCCAAATTGCATTAACCCTTATAGTTTCCGAGATATGGACTATCGACATCTTACAACACTGGCTCTGCTTCTAACTTGGGCCAAAATTGTAAAATGGTCTTATGATTTAGCGATTTCGTTCCAATTCACATTCCAAGTAATATGCCAATTACATTGCCGATTGCCAAATTGCATTAGCCCTTATAGTTTCCGAGATATAGACTATCGACATCTTACAATATTGGCTCTGCTTCTAACTTGGCCAAAATTGTAAAATGGTCTTATGAATTAGCGATTTCGTTCCAATTCACATTCCAAGTAATATTCGGCATGCTAATTACATTGCCAATTGCCAAACTGCATTATCTCTTATAGTTTCCGAGATATGGACTATCGACATCTTACAATATTGGCTGTGCTTCTAACTTGGGCCAAAATTGTAAAATGGTCTTATGAATTAGCGATTTCGCTAAAATTCACACTCCAACTAATATTCGGCATGCTAATTACGTTGCCGATTGCCAAATTGCATTATCTCATATAGTTTCCGAGATATGGGCAATCGAAATTTTACACCTTAGAGTCTGTTTCTAACTTGGGTCAAAATTGTAAAATGGTTTTATGAATCAGCGATTTCGTTCCAATTCACATTCCAAGTAATATTCGGCATGCCACTTACGTTGCCGATTGCCAAATTGCATTATCTCTTATAGTTTCCGAGATATGGGCAATCGAAATTTTACACCTTAGAGTCTGTTTCTAACTTGGGTCAAAATTGTAAAATGGTCTTATGAATTAGCGATTTCGCTAAAATTAACATTCCAAGTAATATTCGGCATGCTAATTACGTTGCCGATTGCCAAATTGCATTATCTCTTATAGTTTCCGTGATATGGGCAATCGAAATTTTACACGTTAGAGTCTGTTTCTAACTTGGGTCAAAATTGTAAAATGGTCTTATGAATTAGCGATTTTGTTCCAATCCACACTCCAAGTAATCTTCAGCATTGTAATTACATTGCCGATTGCCAAATTGCATTATCTCTTATAGTTTCCGAGATATGGGCAATCGAAATTTTACACCTTAGAGTCTGTTTCTAACTTGGGTCAAAATTGTAAAATGGTTTTATGAATCAGCGATTTCGTTCCAATTCACATTCCAAGTAATATTCGGCATGCTAATTACGTTGCCGATTGCCAAATTGCATTATCTCTTATAGTTTCCGAGATATGGACTATCGACATCTTACAATATTGGCTGTGCTTCTAACTTGGGACAAAATTGTAAAATGGTCTTATGAATTAGCGATTTCGCTAAAATTCACATTCCAAGTAATATTCGGCATTCTAATTACGTTGCCGATTGCCAAATTGCATTATATCTTATAGTTTCCGGGATATGGACTATCGACATCTTACAATGTTTGCTGGGTTTCTAACTTGGGCCAAAATTGTAAAATGGTCTTAAGAATTAGCGATTTCGTTCCAGTTCACATTCCAAGTAATATTCGGCATGCTAATTACGTTGCCGATTGCCAAATTGTATTATCTCTTATAGTTTCCGAGATATGGACTATCGACACCTTACAATATTGGCTCTGCTTCTAACTTGGGCCAGAATTGTAAAATGGCCTTATGAATTAGCGATTTTGTTCCAATCCACACTCCAAGTAATATTCGGCATGCTAATTACGTTGCCGAATGCCAAACTGCATTATCTCTTATAGTTTCCGAGATATGAGCAATCGAACTTTTACACCTTACAGTCTGTTTCTAACTTGGGTCAAAATTGTAAAATGGTCTTATGAATTAGCGATTTCGCTCCAATTCCCATTCCAAGTAATATTTGGCATGCTAATTGCGCTGTCAATTGCCAAATTGCATTATCTCTTATAGTTTAAGAGATATGGCCAATCGAAATTTTACAATTTGGCTCTTCTTCTAACTTGTGCCAAAATTGTAAAATGGCCTTATGAATTAGCTTATTCACATTCCAAGTAATATTCGGCATGCTAATTACGCTGTCGATTACCAAATTGTATTATCTCTTATAGTTTCCAAGATAGGGGAAATCGAAATTTTACACCTTAGACTCTGTTTCTAACTTGGGCCAAAATTCTAAAAGGGTCTTATGAATTGGCGATTACGTTCCAATTCACATTCCAAGTAATATTCGGCATCCTAACTTCCTTGCCGATTGCCAAATTGCATTATCTCTTATAGTTTCCGAGATATGAGATATGGACTATCGACATTTTACAATTTTGGCTCTACTTCTAACTTTGGCCAAAATTGTAGAATGGTCTTATGAATTAGCGAGTTCTTTCCAATTCACATTCCAAGTAATATTCGGCATGCTAATTGCGCTGTCAATTGTCAAATTGCATTATCTCTTATAGTTTCGGAGATATGGCCAATCGAAATTTTACAATTTGGCTCTTCTTCTAACTTGGGCCAAAATTGTAAAATGGTCTTATGAATTGGCGATTACTTTCCAATTCACATTCAAAGTAATATTCGGCATGCTAATTACGCTGTCGATTACTAAATTCCACTATCTCTTATAGTTTCCGAGATATGGCCAATCAAAATTTTACACCTTGGGCTCTGTTTATAACTTGGGCCAAAATTGTAAAATGACCTTATGAATTAGCGATTTCGTTCTAAACAACATTCCAAGTAATCTTCAGCATTGTAATTACATTGCCGATTGCCAAATTGCATTATCTCTTCTAGTTTCGGAGATATGGGCAATCAAAATGTTACACCTTGGGCTCTGTTTCTAACTTGGGACAAAATTGTAAAATGGTCTTATGGATTAGCGATTTCGTTCCAAACCACATTCCAAGTAATCTTCAGCATGGTAATTACATTTCCGATTGCCAAATTGCTCTTATAGTTTCGGAGATATGACCAATCGAAATTTTACAATTTGGCTCTTCTAACTTGGGCCAAAATTGTAAAATGGTCTTATGAATTAGATTCCGCTCCAATTCACATTCCAAGTAATATTCGGCATGCTAATGACGTTGCCGATAGCCACATTGCATTATCCCTTATAGTTTCCGAGATATGAACTATCGACATCTTACAATATTGGCTGTGCTTCTAACTTGGACCAAAATTGTAAAATGGTCTTATGAATTAGCGGTTTCGTTCCAATTCACATTCCAAGTAATATTCGGCATGCTAATTACGTTACCGATTGCCAAATTGCATTATCTCCTATAGTTTCCGAGATATGGGCAATCGAAATTTTACACCTTAGAGTCTGTTTCTAACTTGAGTCAAAATTGTAAAATGGTCTTATGAATTAGCGATTTCGCTAAAATTCACATTCCAAGTAATATTCGGCATGCTAATTACGTTGCCGACTGCCAAATTGCATTATCTCCTATAGTTTCCGAGATATGGGCAATCGAAATTTTACACCTTAGAGTCTGTTTCTAATTTGGGTCAAAATTGTAAAATGGTCTTATGAATTAACGATTTCGTTCCAATTCACATTCCAAGTAATATTCGGCATTCTAATTACGTTGCCGACTGGCAAATTGCATTATATCTTATAGTTTCCTTGATATGGACTATCGACATCTTACAATATTGGCTGTGCTTCTAACTTGGGCCAAAATTGTAAAATGGTCTTATGAATTAGCGATTTCGTTCCAATTCACATTCCAAGTAATATTCGGCATTCTAATTACGTTGCCGATTGCCAAATTGCATTATATCTTATAGTTTCCGGGATATGGACTATCGACATCTTACAATATTGGCTGTGTTTCTAACTTGGGCCAAAATTGTAAAATGGTCTTATGAATTAGCGATATCGTTCCAATTCACATTCCAAGTAGTATTCGGCATGCTAATTACATTGCCAATTGCCAAATTGCATTATCTCTTATAGTTTCCGAGATGTGGACTATCGACACCTTACAATGTTGGCTCTGCTTCTAACTTGGGCCAAAATTGTAAAATGGTCTTATGAATTAGCGATATCGTTCCAATTCACATTCCAAGTAATATTCGGCATGCTAATTACATTGCCGATTGATAAATAGCATTATCTTTTATAGTTTCCGAGATATGGACTATCGACATCTTACAATGTTGGCTCTGCTTTAACTTGGGCCAAAATTGTAAAATGGTCTTATGAATTAGCGATTTCGTTCCAATTCACATTCCAAGTAATATTCGGCATGCTAATTATGTTGCCGATTGCCAAATTGCATTATCTCTTATAGTTTCCAAGATATGGACTATCGACATCTTACAATACTGGCTCTGCTTCTAACTTGCGCCAAAATTGTAATATGGTCTTATGAATTAGCGATTTCGTTCCAATTCACATTCCAAGTAATATTCGGCATGCTAACTACATTGCCGATTGGCAAATTGCATTATCTCTTATAGTTTCATGTTGTAGTTTGTAAAATGGTCTTATGAATTAGCGATTTCGTTCCAATTCACATTCCAAGTAATATGCCAATTACATTGCCGATTGCCAAATTGCATTAGCCCTTATAGTTTCCGAGATATAGACTATCGACATCTTACAATATCGGCTCTGCTTCTAATTTGGGTCAAAATTGTAAAATGGTCTTATGAATTAGCGATTCCGCTCCAATTCACATTCCAAGTAATATTCGGCATGCTAATTACGTTGCCGATTGCCAAATTGCATTATCCCTTATAGTTTCTTAGATATGAACTATCGACATCTTACAATATTGGCTGTGCTTCTAAGTTGGGCCAGAATTGTAAAATGGTCTTATGAATTAGCGATTTCGTTCCAATTCACATTCCAAGTAATATTCTGCATGCTAATTACGTTGCCGATTGCCAAATTGCATTATCTCCTATAGTTTCCGAGATATGGACTATCGACATCTTACAATATTGTCTCTGCTTCTAACTTGGGCCAGAATTGTAAAATAGTCTTATGAATTAGCGATTTCGTTCCAATTCACATTCCAAGTTATATTTCGCATGCTAATTACGTTGCCGATAGCCAAATTGCATTATCTCTTATAGTTTCCGAGATATGGGCAATCGAAATTTTACAGCTTAGAGTCGGTTTCTAACTTGGGTCAAAATTGTAAAGTGGTTTTATGAATTAACGATTTCGTTCCAATTCACATTCCAAGTAATATTCGGCATGCTAATTACGTTGCCGATTGCCAAATTGCATTATCCCTTATAGTTTCTTAGATATGAACTATCGACATCTTACAATAATTGGCTGTGCTTCTAAGTTGGGCCAGAATTGTAAAATGGTCTTATGAATTAGCGATTTCGTTCCAATTCACATTCCAAGTAATATTCTGCATGCTAATTACGTTGCCGATTGCCAAATTGCATTACCTCCTATAGTCTCCGAGATATGGGCAATCTAAATTTTACACCTTAGACTCTATTTCAAACTTGGGTCAAAATTGTAAAATGGTCTTATGAATTAACGATTTCGTTCCAATTCACATTCCAAGTAATATTCGGAATTCTAATTACGTTGCCGATTGCCAAATTGCATTATATCTTATAGTTTCCGGGATATAGACTATCGCCATCTTACAATATTGGCTGTGTTTCTAACTTGGGCCAAAATTGTAAAATGGTCTTATGAATTAAGGATATCGTTCCAATTCACATTCCAAGTAGTATTCGGCATGCTAACTACATTGCCAATTGCCAAATTGCATTATCTCTTATAGTTTCCGAGATATGGACTATCGACATCTTACAATGTTGGCTCTGCTTCTAACTTGGGCCAGAATTGTAAAATGGTCTTATGAATTAGCGATTTCGTTCCAATTCACATTCCAAGTTATATTCCGCATGCTAATTACGTTGCCGATAGCCAAATTGCATTATCTCTTATAGTTTCCGGGATATGGACTATCGACATCTTACAATGTTGGCTCTGCTTCTAACTTGGGCCAGAATTGTGAAATGGTCTTATGAATTAGCGATTTCGTTCCAATTCACATTCCAAGTAATATTCGGCATGCTAACTACATTGCCGATTGGCAAATTGGATTATCTCTTATAGTTTCATGTTGTAGTTTGTAAAATGGTCTTATGTATTAGCGATTTCGTTCCAATTCACATTCCAAGTAATATGCCAATTACATTGCCGATTGCCAAATTGCATTAGCCCTTATAGTTTCCGAGATATAGACTATCGACATCTTACAATATCGGCTCTGCTTCTAATTTGGGTCAAAATTGTAAAATGGTCTTATGAATTAGCGATTTCGCTCCAATTCACATTAAAAGTAATATTCGGCATGCTAATTACTTTGCCGATTGCCAAATTGCATTATCGCTTATAGTTTCCGAGATATGGACTATCGACATCTTACAATATTGGCTCTGCTTTTATCTTGGGCCAAAATTGTAAAATGGTCTTATGAATAAGCGATTTCGATCCAATTCACATTCCAAGTAATATTCGGCATGCTAATTACATTGCCGATTGCTAAATTGCATTAGCTCTTATAGTTTCCGAGATATGGGCTATCGAAATTTTACATCTTAGACTCTGTTTCTAACTTGGGTCAAAATTGTAAAATGGTCTAATGAATTAGCGATTTCGTTCCAATTCACATTCCAAGTAATATGCTAATTACATTGCCGATTGCCAAATTGCATTAGCCCTTATAGTTTCCGAGATATGGACTATCGACATCTTACAATATTGGCTCTGCTCCTAACTTGGGCCAAAATTGTAAAATGGTCTTATGAATTAGCGATTTCGTTCCAATTCACATTCCAAGTAATATGCTAATTACATTGCCGATTGCCAAATTGCATTAGACCTTATAGTTTCCGAGATATGGACTATCGACATCTTACAATACTGGCTCTGCTTCTAACTTGGGGCAAAATTGTAAAATGGTCTTATGAATTAGCGATTTCGTACCAATTCACATTCCAAGTAATATGCCAATTACATTGCCGATTGCCAAATTGCATTAGCCCTTATAGTTTCCGAGATATAGACTATCGACATCTTACAATATTGGCTCTGCTTCTAACTTGGGCCAAAATTGTAAAATGGTCTTATGAATTAGCGATTTCGTTCCAATTCACATCCGAAGTTATATTCCGCATGCTAATTACGTTGCCGATTGCCAAATTGCATTAACCCTTATAGTTTCCGAGATATGGACTATCGACATCTTACAACACTGGCTCTGCTTCTAACTTGGGCCAAAATTGTAAAATGGTCTTATGAATTAGCGATTTCGTTCCAATTCACATTCTAAGTTATATTCCGCATGCTAATTACGTTGCCGATAGCCAAATTGTATTATCTCTTATAGTTTTCGAGATATGGGCAATCGAAATTTTACACCTTAGAGTCTGTTTCTAACTTGGGCCAAAATTGTAAAATGGATTTCTGAATTAGCGATTTCGTTCCAATTCACATTCCAAATAATATTCGGCATGCTAATTACGTTGCCGATTTCCAAATTGCATTATCTCTTATAGTTTCCGGGATATGGACTATCGGCATTTTACAATATTGTCTCTGCTTCTAACTTGGGCCAGAATTGTAAAATGGTCTTATGAATTAGCGATTTCGTTCCAATTCACATTCCAAGTTATATTCCGCATGCTAATTACGTTGCCGATTGCCAAATTGCATTAACACTTATAGTTTCCTAAATATGGGCAATCGAAATTTTACACATTAGAGTCTGTTTCTAACTTGGGCCAAAATTATAAAATGGATTTATGAATTAGCGATTTCGTTCCAATTCACATTCCAAATAATATTCGGCATGCTAATTACGTTGCCGATTGCCAAATTGCATTATCTCTTATAGTTTCCGAGATATGGACTATCGACATCTTACAATATTGTCTCTGCTTCTAACTTGGGCCAGAATTGTAAAATAGTCTTATGAATTAGCGATTTCGTTCCAATTCACATTCCAAGTTATATTTCGCATGCTAATTACGTTGCCGATAGCCAAATTGCATTATCTCTTATAGTTTCCGAGATATGGGCAATCGAAATTTTACACCTTAGAGTCTGTTTCTAACTTGGGTCAAAATTGTAAAATGGTCTTATGAATTAGCGATTCCGCTCCAATTCACATTCCAAGTAATATTCGGCATGCTAATTACGTTGCCGATTGCCAAATTGCATTATCTCCTATAGTTTCCGAGATATGGACTATCGACATCTTACAATATTGGCTCTGCTTTTAACTTGGGTCATAATTGTAAAATGGTCTTATGAATTAGCGACTTCGTTCCAATTCACATTCCAAGTAATATTCAGCATGCTAATTACATTGTCGATTGCCAAATTACATTATCTCCTATAGTTTCCGAGGTATGGACTATCGACATCTTACAATATTGGCTCTGCTTTTAACTTGGGCCAAAATTGTAAAATGGTCTTATGAATTAGCGATTTCGCTCCAATTCACATTAAAAGTAATATTCGGCATGCTAATTATATTGCCGATTGCCAAATTACATTATCGCTTATAGTTTCCGAGATATGGACTATTGACATCTGACAATATTGGCTCTGCTTCTAACTTGGGCCATCATTGTAAAATGGCCTTATGTATTAACGATTTCGTTCCAATTTACATTCTAAGTTATATTCGGCATGCTAATTACATTGCCAATTGCCAAATTGCATTATCTCTTGTAGTTTCCGAGATATGGGCAATCGCAATTTTACACCTTAGACTCTGTTTCTAACTTGGGTCAAAATTGTAAAATGGTCTTAAGAATTAGCGATTTCGTTACAATTCACATTCCAAATAATATGGTAATTACATTGCCGATTGCCAAATTGCATTAGCCCTTATAGTTTCCGAGATATGGACTATCGACATCTTACAATATTGGCTCTGCTTCTAACTTGGGCCAAAATTGTAAAATGGTCTTATGAATTAGCGATTTCGTTCCAATTCACATTCCAAGTAATGTGCTAATTACATTGCCGATTGCCAAATTGCATTAACCCTTATAGTTTCCGAGATATGGACTATCGACATCTTACAACACTGGCTCTGCTTCTAACTTGGGCCAAAATTGTAAAATGGTCTTATGAATTAGCGATTTCGTTCCAATTCACATTCCAAGTAATATGCCAATTACATTGCCGATTGCCAAATTGCATTAGCCCTTAGAGTTTCCGAGATATAGACTATCGACATCTTACAATATTGGCTCTGCTTCTAACTTGGCCAAAATTGTAAAATGGTCTTATGAATTAGCGATTTCGTTCCAATTCACATTCCAAGTAATATTCGGCATGCTAATTACATTGCCGATTGCCAAATTGCATTATCTCTTATAGTTTCCGAGATATGGGCGATCGAAATTTTACACCTTAGACTCTGTTTCTAACTTGGGTCAAAATTGTAAAATGGTCTTATGAATTAGCGATTTCGTTCCAATTCACATTCCAAGTAATATGCTAATTACATTGCCGATTGCCAAATTGCATTATCTCTTATAGTTTCCGAGATAAGGACTATCGACATCTTACAATATTGTCTCTGCTTCTAACTTGAGCCAGAATTGTAAAATGGTCTTATGAATTAGCGATTTCGTTCCAATTCACATTCCAAGTTATATTCCGAATGCTAATTACGTTGCCGATAGCCAAATTGCATTATCTCTTATAGTTTCCGGGATATGGGCAATCGAAATTTTACGCCTTAGAGTCTGTTTCTAACTTGGGTCAAAATTGTAAAATGGTCTTATGAATTAGCGATTCCGGTCCAATTCACATTCCAAGTAATATTCGGCATGCTAATTACGTTGCCGATAGCCACATTGCATTATCCCTTATAGTTTCCGAGATATGAACTATCGACATCTTACAATATTGGCTGTGCTTCTAACTTGGGCCAAAATGTAAAATGGTCTTATGAATTAGCGATTTCGTTCCAATTCACATTCCAAGTAATATTTGACATGCTAATTACATTACCGATTGCCAAATTACATTATCTCTTATAGTTTCTGAGATACAGGCAATCGAAATTTTACACTTTAGAGTCGGTTTCTAACTTGGGTCAAAATTGTAAAGTGGTTTTATGAATTAACGATTTCGTTCCAATTCACATTCCAAGTAATATTCGGAATTCTAATTACGTTGCCGATTGCCAAATTGCATTATATCTTATAGTTTCCGGGATATAGACTATCGACATCTTACAATATTGGCTGTGTTTCTAACTTGGGCCAAAATTGTAAAATGGTCTTATGAATTAGGGATATCGTTCCAATTCACATTCCAAGTAGTATTCGGCATGCTAACTACATTGCCAATTGCCAAATTGCATTATCTCTTATAGTTTCCGAGATATGGACTATCGACATCTTACAATGTTGGCTTTGCTTCTAACTTGGGCCAGAATTGTAAAATGGTCTTATGAATTAGCGATTTCGTTCCAATTCACATTCCAAGTTATATTCCGCATGCTAATTACGTTGCCGATAGCCAAATTGCATTATCTCTTATAGTATCCGGGATATGGACTATCGACATCTTACAATGTTGGCTCTGCTTCTAACTTGGGCCAAAATTGTAAAATGGTCTTATGAATTAGCGATTTCGTTCCAATTCACATTCCAAGTAATATGCCAATTACATTGCCGATTGCCAAATTGCATTAGCCCTTATAGTTTCCGTGATATAGACTATCGACATCTTACAATATTGGCTCTGCTTCTAACTTGGCCAAAATTGTAAAATGGTCTTATGAATTAGCGATTTCGTTCCAATTCACATTCCAAGTAATATTCGGCATGCTAATTACATTGCCGATTGCCAAATTGCATTATCTCTTATAGTTTCCGAGATATGGGCAATCGAAATTTTACACCTTAGACTCTGTTTCTAACTTGGGTCAAAATTGTAAAATGGTCTTATGAATTAGCGATTTCGCTAAAATTCACATTCCAAGTAATATTCGGCATGCTAATTACATTGCCGATTGCCAAATTGCATTATCTCTTATAGTTTCCGAGATAAGGACTATCGACATCTTACAATATTGTCTCTGCTTCTAACTTGAGCCAGAATTGTAAAATGGTCTTATGAATTAGCGATTTCGCTCCAATTCACATTAAAAGTAATATTCGGCATGCTAATTATTTTGCCGATTGCCAAATTACATTATCGCTTATATTTTCCGAGATATGGACTATTGACATCTGACAATATTGGCTCTGCTTCTAACTTGGGCCATCATTGTAAAATGGCCTTATGTATTAACGATTTCGTTCCAATTTACATTCTAAGTTATATTCGGCATGCTAATTACATTGCCAATTGCCAAATTGCATTATCTCTTGTAGTTTCCGAGATATGGGCAATCGCAATTTTACACCTTAGACTCTGTTTCTAACTTGGGTCAAAATTGTAAAATGGTCTTAAGAATTAGCGATTTCGTTACAATTCACATTCCAAATAATATGGTAATTACATTGCCGATTGCCAAATTGCATTAGCCCTTATAGTTTCCGAGATATGGACTATCGACATCTTACAATATTGGCTCTGCTTCTAACTTGGGCCAAAATTGTAAAATGGTCTTATGAATTAGCGATTTCGTTCCAATTCACATTCCAAGTAATGTGCTAATTACATTGCCGATTGCCAAATTGCATTAACCCTTATAGTTTCCGAGATATGGACTATCGACATCTTACAACACAGGCTCTGCTTCTAACTTGGGCCAAAATTGTAAAATGGTCTTATGAATTAGCGATTTCGTTCCAATTCACATTCCAAGTAATATGCCAATTACATTGCCGATTGCCAAATTGCATTAGCCCTTATAGTTTCCGAGATATAGACTATCGACATCTTACAATATTGGCTCTGCTTCTAACTTGGCCAAAATTGTAAAATGGTCTTATGAATTAGCGATTTCGTTTCAATTCACTTTCCAAGTAATATTCGGCATGCTAATTACATTGCCGATTGCCAAATTGCATTATCTCTTATAGTTTCCGAGATATGGGCAATCGAAATTTTACACCTTAGACTCTGTTTCTAACTTGGGTCAAAATTGTAAAATGGTCTTATGAATTAGCGATTTCGCTAAAATTCACATTCCAAGTAATATTCGGCATGCTAATTACATTGCCGATTGCCAAATTGCATTATCTCTTATAGTTTCCGAGATAAGGACTATCGACATCTTACAATATTGTCTCTGCTTCTAACTTGAGCCAGAATTGTAAAATGGTCTTATGAATTAGCGATTTCGTTCCAATTCACAATCCAAGTTATATTCCGCATGCTAATTACGTTGCCGATAGCCAAATTGCATTATCTCTTATAGTTTCCGGGATATGGGCAATCGAAATTTTACGCCTTAGAGTCTGTTTCT
Source organism: Rhynchophorus ferrugineus (assembly GCF_030347505.1). Lineage (NCBI taxonomy): Eukaryota > Metazoa > Arthropoda > Insecta > Coleoptera > Curculionidae > Rhynchophorus > Rhynchophorus ferrugineus. The sequence continues at coordinate 66,281,994 of NW_027472580.1, forward strand.
AACTTGGGTCAAAATTGTAAAATGGTCTTATGAATTAGTGATTCCGCTCCAATTCACATTCCAAGTAATATTCGGCATGCTAATTACGTTGCCGATTGCCAAATTGCATTATCCCTTATAGTTTCTTAGATATGAACTATCGACATCTTACAATATTGGCTGTGCTTCTAAGTTGGGCCAGAATTGTAAAATGGTCTTATGAATTAGCGATTTCGTTCCAATTCACAATCCAAGTAATATTCTGCATGCTAATTACGTTGCCGATTGCCAAATTGCATTATCTCCTATAGTTTCCGAGATATATGCAATCGAAATTTTACACCTTAGACTCTATTTCAAACTTGGGTCAAAATTGTATAATGGTCTTATGAATTAACGATTTCGTTCCAATTCACATTCCAAGTAATATTCGGAATTCTAATTACGTTGCCGATTGCCAAATTGCATTATCCCTTATAGTTTCTTAGATATGAACTATCGACATCTTACAATATTGGCTGTGCTTCTAAGTTGGGTCAAAATTGTAAAATGGTCTTATGAATTAGTGATTCCGCTCCAATTCACATTCCAAGTAATATTCGGCATGCTAATTACGTTGCCGATTGCCAAATTGCATTATCCCTTATAGTTTCTTAGATATGAACTATCGACATATTACAATATTGGCTGTGCTTCTAACTTGGGCCAAAATGTAAAATGGTCTTATGAATTAGCGATTTCGTTCCAATTCACATTCCAAGTAATATTTGGCATGCTAATTACATTACCGATTGCCAAATTACATTATCTCTTATAGTTTCTGAGATATAGGCAATCGAAATTTTACACCTTAGAGTCGGTTTCTAACTTGGGTCAAAATTGTAAAGTGGTTTTATGAATTAACGATTTCGTTCCAATTCACATTCCAAGTAATATTCGGCATGCTAATTACATTGCCGATTGCCAAATTGCATTATCCCTTATAGTTTCTTAGATATGAACTATCGACATCTTACAATATTGGCTGTGCTTCTAAGTTGGGCCAGAATTGTAAAATGGTCTTATGAATTAGCGATTTCGTTCCAATTCACAATCCAAGTAATATTCTGCATGCTAATTACGTTGCCGATTGCCAAATTGCATTATCTCCTATAGTTTCCGAGATATGGGCAATCGAAATTTTACACCTTAGACTATATTTCAAACTTGGGTCAAAATTGTAAAATGGTCTTATGAATTAACGATTTCGTTCCAATTCACATTCCAAGTAATATTCGGAATTCTAATTACGTTGCCGATTGCCAAATTGCATTATCCCTTATAGTTTCTTAGATATGAACTATCGACATCTTACAATATTGGCTGTGCTTCTAAGTTGGGCCAGAATTGTAAAATGGTCTTATGAATTAGCGATTTCGTTCCAATTCACATTCCAAGTAATATTCTGCATGCTAATTACGTTGCCGATTGCCAAATTGCATTACCTCCTATAGTCTCCGAGATATGGGCAATCTAAATTTTACACCTTAGACTCTATTTCAAACTTGGATCAAAATTGTAAAATGGTCTTATGAATTAACGATTTCGTTCCAATTCACATTCCAAGTAACATTCGGAATTCTAATTACGTTGCCGATTGCCAAATTGCATTATCCCTTATAGTTTCTTAGATATGAACTATCGACATCTTACAATATTGGCTGTGCTTCTAAGTTGGGCCAGAATTGTAAAATGGTCTTATGAATTAGCGATTTCGTTCCAATTCACATTCCAAGTAATATTCTGCATGCTAATTACGTTGCCGATTGCCAAATTGCATTACCTCCTATAGTCTCCGAGATATGGGCAATCTAAATTTTACACCTTAGACTCTATTTCAAACTTGGATCAAAATTGTAAAATGGTCTTATGAATTAACGATTTCGTTCCAATTCACATTCCAAGTAATATTCGGAATTCTAATTACGTTGCCGATTGCCAAATTGCACTATATCTTATAGTTTCCGGGATATAGACTATCGTCATCTTACAATATTGGCTGTGTTTCTAACTTGGGCCAAAATTGTAAAATGGTCTTATGAATTAAGGATATCGTTCCAATTCACATTCCAAGTAGTATTCGGCATGCTAACTACATTGCCAATTGCCAAATTGCATTATCTCTTATAGTTTCCGAGATATGGACTATCGACATCTTACAATGTTGGCTCTGCTTCTAACTTGGGCCAGAATTGTAAAATGGTCTTATGAATTAGCGATTTCGTTCCAATTCACATTCCAAGTTATATTCCGCATGCTAATTACGTTGCCGATAGCCAAATTGCATTATCTCTTATAGTTTCCGGGATATGGACTATCGACATCTTACAATGTTGGCTCTGCTTCTAACTTGGGCCAGAATTGTAAAATGGTCTTATGAATTAGCGATTTCGTTCCAATTCACATTCCAAGTAATATTCGGCATGCTAACTACATTGCCGATTGGCAAATTGCATTATCTCTTATAGTTTCATGTTGTAGTTTGTAAAATGGTCTTATGTATTAGCGATTTCGTTCCAATTCACATTCCAAGTAATATGCCAATTACATTGCCGATTGCCAAATTGCATTAGCCCTTATAGTTTCCGAGATATAGACTATCGACATCTTACAATATCGGCTCTGCTTCTAATTTGGGTCAAAATTGTAAAATGGTCTTATGAATTAGCGATTTCGCTCCAATTCACATTAAAAGTAATATTCGGCATGCTAATTACATTGCCGATTGCCAAATTGCATTATCGCTTATAGTTTCCGAGATATGGACTATCGACATCTTACAATATTGGCTCTGCTTTTATCTTGGGCCAAAATTGTAAAATGGTCTTATGAATAAGCGATTTCGATCCAATTCACATACCAAGTAATATTCGGCATGCTAATTACATTGCCGATTGCCAAATTGCATTAGCTCTTATAGTTTCCGAGATATGGGCTACCGAAATTTTACACCTTAGACTCTGTTTCTAACTTGGGTCAAAATTGTAAAATGGTCTAATGAATTAGCGATTTCGTTCCAATTCACATTCCAAGTAATATGCTAATTACATTGCCGATTGCCAAATTGCATTAGCCCTTATAGTTTCCGAGATATGGACTATCGACATCTTACAATATTTCTCTGCTTCTAACTTGGGCCAAAATTGTAAAATGGTCTTATGAATTAGCGATTTCGTTCCAATTCACATTCCAAGTAATATGCTAATTACATTGCCGATTGCCAAATTGCATTAGACCTTATAGTTTCCGAGATATGGACTATCGACATCTTACAATACTGGCTCTGCTTCTAACTTGGGGCAAAATTGTAAAATGGTCTTATGAATTAGCGATTTCGTACCAATTCACATTCCAAGTAATATGCCAATTACATTGCCGATTGCCAAATTGCATTAGCCCTTATAGTTTCCGAGATATAGACTATCGACTTCTTACAATATTGGCTCTGCTTCTAACTTGGGCCAAAATTGTAAAATGGTCTTATGAATTAGCGATTTCGTTCCAATTCACATCCTAAGTTATATTCCGCATGCTAATTACGTTGCCGATAGCCAAATTGTATTATCTTTTATAGTTTCTGAGATATGGACTATCGACATCTTACAACATTGGCTCTGCCTCTAACTTGGTCCAGAATTGTAAAATGGTCTTATGAATTAGCGATTTCGTTCCAATTCACATTCTAAGTTATATTCCGCATGCTAATTACATTGCCGATAGCCAAATTGTATTATCTCTTATAGTTTTCGAGATATGGGCAATCGAAATTTTACACCTTAGAGTCTGTTTCTAACTTGGGCCAAAATTGTAAAATGGATTTCTGAATTAGCGATTTCGTTCCAATTCACATTCCAAATAATATTCGGCATGCTAATTACGTTGCCGATTGCCAAATTGCATTATCTCTTATAGTTTCCGGGATATGGACTATCGGCATTTTACAATATTGTCTCTGCTTCTAACTTGGGCCAGAATTGTAAAATGGTCTTATGAATTAGCGATTTCGTTCCAATTCACATTCCAAGTTATATTCCGCATGCTAATTACGTTGCCGATTGCCAAATTGCATTAACACTTATAGTTTCCTAAATATGGGCAATCGAAATTTTACACATTAGAGTCTGTTTCTAACTTGGGCCAAAATTATAAAATGGATTTATGAATTAGCGATTTCGTTCCAATTCACATTCCAAATAATATTCGGCATGCTAATTACGTTGCCGATTGCCAAATTGCATTATCTCTTATAGTTTCCGAGATATGGACTATCGACATCTTACAATATTGTCTCTGCTTCTAACTTGGGCCAGAATTGTAAAATAGTCTTATGAATTAGCGATTTCGTTCCAATTCACATTCCAAGTTATATTTCGCATGCTAATTACGTTGCCGATAGCCAAATTGCATTATCTCTTATAGTTTCCGAGATATGGGCAATCGAAATTTTACACCTTAGAGTCTGTTTCTAACTTGGGTCAAAATTGTAAAATGGTCTTATGAATTAGCGATTCCGCTCCAATTCACATTCCAAGTAATATTCGGCATGCTAATTACGTTGCCGATTACCAAATTGCATTATCTCCTATAGTTTCCGAGATATGGACTATCGACATCTTACAATATTGGCTCTGCTTTTAACTTGGGTCATAATTGTAAAATGGTCTTATTAATTAGCGACTTCGTTCCAATTCACATTCCAAGTAATATTCGGCATGCTAATTACATTGTCGATTGCCAAATTACATTATCTCCTATAGTTTCCGAGGTATGGACTATCGACATCTTACAATATTGGCTCTGCTTCTAACTTGGCCAAAATTGTAAAATGGTCTTATGAATTAGCGATTTCGTTCCAATTCACATTCCAAGTAATATTCGGCATGCTAATTACATTGCCGATTGCCAAATTGCATTATCTCTTATAGTTTCCGAGATATGGGCAATCGAAATTTTACACCTTAGACTCTGTTTCTAACTTGGGTCAAAATTGTAAAATGGTCTTATGAATTAGCGATTTCGTTCCAATTCACATTCCAAGTAATATGCTAATTACATTGCCGATTGCCAAATTGCATTATCTCTTATAGTTTCCGAGATAAGGACTATCGACATCTTACAATATTGTCTCTGCTTCTAACTTGAGCCAGAATTGTAAAATGGTCTTATGAATTAGCGATTTCGTTCCAATTCACATTCCAAGTTATATTCCGAATGCTAATTACGTTGCCGATAGCCAAATTGCATTATCTCTTATAGTTTCCGGGATATGGGCAATCGAAATTTTACGCCTAGGAGTCTGTTTCTAACTTGGGTCAAAATTGTAAAATGGTCTTATGAATTAGCGATTCCGGTCCAATTCACATTCCAAGTTATATTCCGAATGCTAATTACGTTGCCGATAGCCGCATTGCATTATTCCTTATAGTTTCCGAGATATGAACTATCGACATCTTACAATATTGGCTGTGCTTCTAACTTGGGCCAAAATGTAAAATGGTCTTATGAATTAGCGATTTCGTTCCAATTCACATTCCAAGTAATATTTGGCATGCTAATTACATTACCGATTGCCAAATTACATTATCTCTTATAGTTTCTGAGATATAGGCAATCGAAATTTTACACTTTAGAGTCGGTTTCTAACTTGGGTCAAAATTGTAAAGTGGTTTTATGAATTAACGATTTCGTTCCAATTCACATTCCAAGTAATATTCGGCATGCTAATTACGTTGCCGATTGCCAAATTGCATTATCCCTTATAGTTTCTTAGATATGAACTATCGACATCTTACAATATTGGCTGTGCTTCTAAGTTGGGCCAGAATTGTAAAATGGTCTTATGAATTAGCGATTTCGTTCCAATTCACAATCCAAGTAATATTCTGCATGCTAATTACGTTGCCGATTGCCAAACTGCATTATCTCCTATAGTTTCCGAGATATGGGCAATCGAAATTTTACACCTTAGACTCTATTTCAAACTTGGGTCAAAATTGTAAAATGGTCTTATGAATTAACGATTTCGTTCCAATTCACATTCCAAGTAATATTCGGAATTCTAATTACGTTGCCGATTGCCAAATTGCATTACCTCCTATAGTCTCCGAGATATGGGCAATCGAAATTTTACACCTTAGACTCTATTTCAAACTTGGGTCAAAATTGTAAAATGGTCTTATGAATTAACGATTTCGTTCCAATTCACATTCCAAGTAATATTCGGAATTCTAATTACGTTGCCGATTGCCAAATTGCATTATATCTTATAGTTTCCGGGATATAGACTCTCGACATCTTACAATATTGGCTGTGTTTCTAACTTGGGCCAAAATTGTAAAATGGTCTTATGAATTAGCGATTTCGTTCCAATTCACATTCCAAGTAATATGCTAATTACATTGCCGATTGCCAAATTGCATTAGACCTTATAGTTTCCGAGATATGGACTATCGACATCTTACAATACTGGCTCTGCTTCTAACTTGGGGCAAAATTGTAAAATGGTCTTATGAATTAGCGATTTCGTACCAATTCACATTCCAAGTAATATGCCAATTACATTGCCGATTGCCAAATTGCATTAGCCCTTATAGTTTCCGAGATATAGACTATCGACATCTTACAATATTGGCTCTGCTTCTAACTTGGGCCAAAATTGTAAAATGGTCTTATGAATTAGCGATATCGTTCCAATTCACATCCTAAGTTATATTCCGCATGCTAATTACGTTGCCGATAGCCAAATTGTATTATCTTTTATAGTTTCTGAGATATGGACTATCGACATCTTACAACATTGGCTCTGCCTCTAACTTGGTCCAGAATTGTAAAATGGTCTTATGAATTAGCGATTTCGTTCCAATTCACATTCTAAGTTATATTCCGCATGCTAATTACGTTGCCGATAGCCAAATTGTATTATCTCTTATAGTTTTCGAGATATGGGCAATCGAAATTTTACACCTTAGAGTCTGTTTCTAACTTGGGCCAAAATTGTAAAATGGATTTCTGAATTAGCGATTTCGTTCCAATTCACATTCCAAATAATATTCGGCATGCTAATTACGTTGCCGATTGCCAAATTGCATTATCTCTTATAGTTTCCGGGATATGGACTATCGGCATTTTACAATATTGTCTCTGCTTCTAACTTGGGCCAGAATTGTAAAATGGTCTTATGAATTAGCGATTTCGTTCCAATTCACATTCCAAGTTATATTCCGCATGCTAATTACGTTGCCGATTGCCAAATTGCATTAACTCTTATAGTTTCCTAAATATGGGCAATCGAAATTTTACACCTTAGAGTCTGTTTCTAACTTGGGCCAAAATTATAAAATGGATTTATGAATTAGCGATTTCGTTCCAATTCACATTCCAAATAATATTCGGCATGCTAATTACGTTGCCGATTGCCAAATTGCATTATCTCTTATAGTTTCCGAGATATGGACTATCGACATCTTACAATATTGTCTCTGCTTCTAACTTGGGCCAGAATTGTAAAATAGTCTTATGAATTAGCGATTTCGTTCCAATTCACATTCCAAGTTATATTTCGCATGCTAATTACGTTGCCGATAGCCAAATTGCATTATCTCTTATAGTTTCCGAGATATGGGCAATCGAAATTTTACACCTTAGAGTCTGTTTCTAACTTGGGTCAAAATTGTAAAATGGTCTTATGAATTAGCGATTCCGCTCCAATTCACATTCCAAGTAATATTCGGCATGCTAATTACGTTGCCGATTACCAAATTGCATTATCTCCTATAGTTTCCGAGATATGGACTATCGACATCTTACAATATTGGCTCTGCTTTTAACTTGGGTCATAATTGTAAAATGGTCTTATTAATTAGCGACTTCGTTCCAATTCACATTCCAAGTAATATTCGGCATGCTAATTACATTGTCGATTGCCAAATTACATTATCTCCTATAGTTTCCGAGGTATGGACTATCGACATCTTACAATATTGGCTCTGCTTCTAACTTGGCCAAAATTGTAAAATGGTCTTATGAATTAGCGATTTCGTTCCAATTCACATTCCAAGTAATATTCGGCATGCTAATTACATTGCCGATTGCCAAATTGCATTATCTCTTATAGTTTCCGAGATATGGGCAATCGAAATTTTACACCTTAGACTCTGTTTCTAACTTGGGTCAAAATTGTAAAATGGTCTTATGAATTAGCGATTTCGTTCCAATTCACATTCCAAGTAATATGCTAATTACATTGCCGATTGCCAAATTGCATTATCTCTTATAGTTTCCGAGATAAGGACTATCGACATCTTACAATATTGTCTCTGCTTCTAACTTGAGCCAGAATTGTAAAATGGTCTTATGAATTAGCGATTTCGTTCCAATTCACATTCCAAGTTATATTCCGAATGCTAATTACGTTGCCGATAGCCAAATTGCATTATCTCTTATAGTTTCCGGGATATGGGCAATCGAAATTTTACGCCTAGGAGTCTGTTTCTAACTTGGGTCAAAATTGTAAAATGGTCTTATGAATTAGCGATTCCGGTCCAATTCACATTCCAAGTTATATTCCGAATGCTAATTACGTTGCCGATAGCCGCATTGCATTATTCCTTATAGTTTCCGAGATATGAACTATCGACATCTTACAATATTGGCTGTGCTTCTAACTTGGGCCAAAATGTAAAATGGTCTTATGAATTAGCGATTTCGTTCCAATTCACATTCCAAGTAATATTTGGCATGCTAATTACATTACCGATTGCCAAATTACATTATCTCTTATAGTTTCTGAGATATAGGCAATCGAAATTTTACACTTTAGAGTCGGTTTCTAACTTGGGTCAAAATTGTAAAGTGGTTTTATGAATTAACGATTTCGTTCCAATTCACATTCCAAGTAATATTCGGCATGCTAATTACGTTGCCGATTGCCAAATTGCATTATCCCTTATAGTTTCTTAGATATGAACTATCGACATCTTACAATATTGGCTGTGCTTCTAAGTTGGGCCAGAATTGTAAAATGGTCTTATGAATTAGAGATTTCGTTCCAATTCACAATCCAAGTAATATTCTGCATGCTAATTACGTTGCCGATTGCCAAATTGCATTATCTCCTATAGTTTCCGAGATATGGGCAATCGAAATTTTACACCTTAGACTCTATTTCAAACTTGGGTCAAAATTGTAAAATGGTCTTATGAATTAACGATTTCGTTCCAATTCACATTCCAAGTAATATTCGGAATTCTAATTACGTTGCCGATTGCCAAATTGCATTACCTCCTATAGTCTCCGAGATATGGGCAATCGAAATTTTACACCTTAGACTCTATTTCAAACTTGGGTCAAAATTGTAAAATGGTCTTATGAATTAACGATTTCGTTCCAATTCACATTCCAAGTAATATTCGGAATTCTAATTACGTTGCCGATTGCCAAATTGCATTATATCTTATAGTTTCCGGGATATAGACTCTCGACATCTTACAATATTGGCTGTGTTTCTAACTTGGGCCAAAATTGTAAAATGGTCTTATGAATTAGGGATATCGTTCCAATTCACATTCCAAGTAGTATTCGGCATGCTAACTACATTGCCAATTGCCAAATTGCATTATCTCTTATAGTTTCCGAGATATGGACTATCGACATCTTACAATGTTGGCTTTGCTTCTAACTTGGGCCAGAATTGTAAAATGGTCTTATGAATTAGCGATTTCGTTCCAATTCACATTCCAAGTTATATTCCGCATGCTAATTACGTTGCCGATAGCCAAATTGCATTATCTCTTATAGTTTCCGGGATATGGACTATCGACATCTTACAATGTTGGCTCTGCTTCTAACTTGGGCCAAAATTGTAAAATGGTCTTATGAATTAGCGATTTCGTTCCAATTCACATTCTAAGTAATATGCCAATTACATTGCCGATTGCCAAATTGCATTAGCCCTTATAGTTTCCGTGATATAGACTATCGACATCTTACAATATTGGCTCTGCTTCTAACTTGGCCAAAATTGTAAAATGGTCTTATGAATTAGCGATTTCGTTCCAATTCACATTCCAAGTAATATTCGGCATGCTAATTACATTGCCGATTGCCAAATTGCATTATCTCTTATAGTTTCCGAGATATGGGCAATCGAAATTTTACACCTTAGACTCTGTTTCTAACTTGGGTCAAAATTGTAAAATGGTCTTATGAATTAACGATTTCGTTCCAATTCACATTCCAAGTAATATTCGGAATTCTAATTACGTTGCCGATTGCCAAATTGCATTACCTCCTATAGTCTCCGAGATATGGGCAATCGAAATTTTACACCTTAGACTCTATTTCAAACTTGGGTCAAAATTGTAAAATGGTCTTATGAATTAACGATTTCGTTCCAATTCACATTCCAAGTAATATTCGGAATTCTAATTACGTTGCCGATTGCCAAATTGCATTATATCTTATAGTTTCCGGGATATAGACTCTCGACATCTTACAATATTGGCTGTGTTTCTAACTTGGGCCAAAATTGTAAAATGGTCTTATGAATTAGGGATATCGTTCCAATTCACATTCCAAGTAGTATTCGGCATGCTAACTACATTGCCAATTGCCAAATTGCATTATCTCTTATAGTTTCCCAGATATGGACTATCGACATCTTACAATGTTGGCTTTGCTTCTAACTTGGGCCAGAATTGTAAAATGGTCTTATGAATTAGCGATTTCGTTCCAATTCACATTCCAAGTTATATTCCGCATGCTAATTACGTTGCCGATAGCCAAATTGCATTATCTCTTATAGTTTCCGGGATATGGACTATCGACATCTTACAATGTTGGCTCTGCTTCTAACTTGGGCCAAAATTGTAAAATGGTCTTATGAATTAGCGATTTCGTTCCAATTCACATTCCAAGTAATATGCCAATTACATTGCCGATTGCCAAATTGCATTAGCCCTTATAGTTTCCGAGATATAGACTATCGACATCTTACAATATTGGCTCTGCTTCTAACTTGGGCCAAAATTGTAAAATGGTCTTATGAATTAGCGATTTCGTTCCAATTCACATTCCAAGTAATGTGCTAATTACATTGCCGATTGCCAAATTGCATTAGCCCTTATAGTTTCCGAGATATAGACTATCGACATCTTACAATATTGGCTCTGCTTCTAACTTGGGCCAAAATTGTAAAATTGTCTTATGAATTGGCGATTTCGTTCCAATTCACATTCCAAGTAATATTCGGCATGCTAACTACATTGCCGATTGCCAAATTGCATTATCTCTTATAGTTTCCGAGACATGGGCAATCGAAATTTTACACCTTAGACTCTGTTTCTAACTTGGGTCAAAATTGTAAAATGGTCTTATGAATTAGCGATTTCGCTAAAATTCACATTCCAAGTAATATTCGGCATGCTAATTACATTGCCGATTGCCAAATTGCATTATCTCTTATAGTTTCCGAGATAAGGACTATCGACATCTTACAATATTGTCTCTGCTTCTAACTTGAGCCAGAATTGTAAAATGGTCTTATGAATTAGCGATTTCGTTCCAATTCACATTCCAAGTTATATTCCGCATGCTAATTACGTTGCCGATAGCCAAATTGCATTATCTCTTATAGTTTCCGGGATATGGGCAATCGAAATTTTACGCCTTAGAGTCTGTTTCTAACTTGGGTCAAAATTGTAAAATGGTCTTATGAATTAGTGATTCCGCTCCAATTCACATTCCAAGTAATATTCGGCATGCTAATTACGTTGCCAATAGCCACATTGCATTATCCCTTATAGTTTCCGAGATATGAACTATCGACATCTTACAATATTGGCTGTGCTTCTAACTTGGGCCAAAATGTAAAATGGTCTTATGAATTAGCGATTTCGTTCCAATTCACATTCCAAGTAATATTTGGCATGCTAATTACATTACCGATTGCCAAATTACATTATCTCTTATAGTTTCTGAGATATAGGCAATCGAAATTTTACACCTTAGAGTCGGTTTCTAACTTGGGTCAAAATTGTAAAGTGGTTTTATGAATTAACGATTTCGTTCCAATTCACATTCCAAGTAATATTCGGCATGCTAATTACGTTGTCGATTGCCAAATTGCATTATCCCTTATAGTTTCTTAGATATGAACTATCGACATCTTACAATATTGGCTGTGCTTCTAAGTTGGGCCAGAATTGTAAAATGGTCTTATGAATTAGCGATTTCGTTCCAATTCACAATCCAAGTAATATTCTGCATGCTAATTACGTTGCCGATTGCCAAATTGCATTATCTCCTATAGTTTCCGAGATATGGGCAATCGAAATTTTACACCTTAGACTCTATTTCAAACTTGGGTCAAAATTGTAAAATGGTCTTATGAATTAACGATTTCGTTCCAATTCACATTCCAAGTAATATTCGGAATTCTAATTACGTTGCCGATTGCCAAATTGCATTACCTCCTATAGTCTCCGAGATATGGGCAATCGAAATTTTACACCTTAGACTCTATTTCAAACTTGGGTCAAAATTGTAAAATGGTCTTATGAATTAACGATTTCGTTCCAATTCACATTCCAAGTAATATTCGGAATTCTAATTACGTTGCCGATTGCCAAATTGCATTATATCTTATAGTTTCCGGGATATACACTATCGACATCTTACAATATTGGCTGTGTTTCTAACTTGGGCCAAAATTGTAAAATGGTCTTATGAATTAGGGATATCGTTCCAATTCACATTCCAAGTAGTATTCGGCATGCTAACTACATTGCCAATTGCCAAATTGCATTATCTCTTATAGTTTCCGAGATATGGACTATCGACATCTTACAATGTTGGCTCTGCTTCTAACTTGGGCCAGAATTGTAAAATGGTCTTATGAATTAGCGATTTCGTTCCAATTCACATTCCAAGTTATATTCCGCATGCTAATTACGTTGCCGATAGCCAAATTGCATTATCTCTTATAGTTTCCGGGATATGGACTATCGACATCTTACAAGGTTGGCTCTGCTTCTAACTTGGGCCAAAATTGTAAAATGGTCTTATGAATTAGCGATTTCGTTCCAATTCACATTCCAAGTAATATGCCAATTACATTGCCGATTGCCAAATTGCATTAGCCCTTATAGTTTCCGAGATATAGACTATCGACATCTTACAATATTGGCTCTGCTTCTAACTTGGCCAAAATTGTAAAATGGTCTTATGAATTAGCGATTTCGTTCCAATTCACATTCCAAGTAATATTCGGCATGCTAATTACATTGCCGATTGCCAAATTGCATTATCTCTTATAGTTTCCGAGATATGGGCAATCGAAATTTTACACCTTAGACTCTGTTTCTAACTTGGGTCAAAATTGTAAAATGGTCTTATGAATTAGCGATTTCGCTAAATTTCACATTCCAAGTAATATTCGGCATGCTAATTACATTGCCGATTGCCAAATTGCATTATCTCTTATAGTTTCCGAGATAAGGACTATCGACATCTTACAATATTGTCTCCGCTTCTAACTTGAGCCAGAATTGTAAAATGGTCTTATGAATTAGCGATTTCGTTCCAATTCACAATCCAAGTAATATTCTGCATGCTAATTACGTTGCCGATTGCCAAATTGCATTATCTCCTATAGTTTCCGAGATATGGGCAATCGAAATTTTACACCTTAGACTCTGTTTCTAACTTGGGTCAAAATTGTAAAATGGTCTTATGAATTAGCGATTTCGCTAAAATTCACATTCCAAGTAATATTCGGCATGCTAATTACATTGCCGATTGCCAAATTGCATTATCTCTTATAGTTTCCGAGATAAGGACTATCGACATCTTACAATATTGTCTCCGCTTCTAACTTGGGCCAGAATTGTAAAATGGTCTTATGAATTAGCGATTTCGTTCCAATTCACATTCCAAGTTATATTCCGCATGCTAATTACGTTGCCGATAGCCAAATTGCATTATCTCTTATAGTTTCCGGGATATGGACTATCGACATCTTACAATGTTGGCTCTGCTTCTAACTTGGGCCAAAATTGTAAAATGGTCTTATGAATTAGCGATTTCGTTCCAATTCACATTCCAAGTAATATTCGGCATGCTAATTACGTTGCCGATTGCCCAATTGCATTATCTCTTATAGTTTCCGAGATATGGACTATCGACATCTTACAATGTTGGCTCTGCTTCTAACTTGGGCCAGAATTGTAAAATGGTCTTATGAATTAGCGATTTCGTTCCAAATCACATTCCAAGTTATATTCCGCATGCTAATTACGTTGCCGATAGCCAAATTGTATTATCTCTTATAGTTTCCGGGATATGGACTATCGACATCTTACAATGTTGGCTCTGCTTCTAACTTGAGCCAGAATTGTAAAATGGCCTTATGAATTAGCGATTTTGTTCCAATCCACACTCCAAGTAATATACGGCATGCTAATTACGTTGCCGAGTGCCAAACTGCATTATCTCTTATAGTTTCCGAGATATGGGCAATCGAAATTTTACACCTTAGAGTCTGTTTCTAACTTGGGCCAAAATTGTAAAATGGTGTTATGAATTAGCGATTTCGTTCCAGTTCACATTCCAAGTAATATTCGGCATGCTAATTACGTTGCCGATTGCCAAATTGCATTATCTCTTATAGTTTCCGAGATATGGGCAATCGAAATTTTACACCTTAGACTCTGTTTCTAACTTGGGTCAAAATTGCAAAATGGTTTTATGAATCAGCGATTTCGTTCCAATTCACATTCCAAGTAATATTCGGCATGCCACTTACGTTGCCGATTGCCAAATTGCATTATCTCTTATAGTTTCCGAGATATGGACTATCGACATCTGGCAATAGTGGCTCTGCTTCTAACTTGGGTCAAAATTGTAAAATAGTTTTAGGAATTAGCAATTTCGTTCCAATTCATATTCCAAGTAATATTCGGCATGCTAATTAGGTTGCCGATTGCCAAATTGCATTATTCCTTATAGTTTCCGAGATATGGGCAATCGAAATTTTACACCTTAGAGTCTCTCTAACTTGGGTCAAAATTTTAAAATGGTCTTATGAATTAGCGATTTCGTTCCAATTCACACTCCAATTAATATTCGGCATGCTAATTACATTGCCGATTACCAAATTGCATTATCTCTTTAATTTCCGAGATATGGGCAATCGAAATTTTACACCTTAGACTCTGTTTCTAACTTGGGTCAAAATTGTAAAATGGTCTTATGAATTAGTGATTTCGTTCCAATTCACATTCCAAGTAATATTCGGTATGCTAATTACGTTGCCGATTGCCAAATTGCATTATCTCTTATAGTTTCCGTGATATGAACTATCGACATCTTACAATATTGGCTGTGCTTCTAACTTGGGCCAATATTGTAAAATGGTCTTATGAATTAGCGATATCGTTCCAATTCACATTCCAAGTAATATTCGGCATGCTAATTACATTGCCGATTGCCAAATTGCATTATCTCTTATAGTTTGCGAGATATGGACTACCGACATCTTATAATGTTGGCTCTGCTTCTAACTTGGGCCAAAATTGTAAAATGGTCTTATGAATTAGCGATATCGTTCCAATTCACATTCCAGGTAATATTCGGCATGCTAATTACGTTGCCGATTGCCAAATTGCGTTATCTCTTATAGTCTCCGAGATATGGACTATCGACATCTTACAATATTGGCTGTGCTTCTAACTTGGGCCAAAATTGTAAAATGGTCTTATGAATTAGCGATTTCGCTAAAATTCACACTCCAAGTAATATTCGGCATGCTAATTACGTTGCCGATTGCCAAATTGCATTATCTCTTATAGTTTCCGAGATATGGGTAATCGAAATTTTACACCTTAGAGTCTGTTTCTAACTTGGGTCAAAATTGTAAAATGGTTTTATGAATCAGCGATTTCGTTCCAATACACATTCCAAGTAATATTCGGCATGCCATTTACGTTGCCGATTGCCAAATTGCATTATCTCTTATAGTTTCCGAGATATGGACTATCGACATCTTACAATATTGGCTGTGCTTCTAACTTGGGCCAAAATTGTAAAATGGTCTTATGAATTAGCGATTTCGTTCCAGTTCACATTCCAAGTAATATTCGGCATGCTAATTACGTTGCCGATTACCAAATTGCATTATCTCTTATAGTTTCCGAGATATGGACCATCGACATCTTACAAAATTGGCTGGGCTTCTAACTTGGGACAAAATTGTAAAATGATCTTATGAATTAGCGATTTCGTTACAATTCACATTCCAATTAATATTCGGCATTCTAATTACGTTGCCGATAGCCAAATTGCATTATCTCTTATAGTTTCCGAGATATGGACTATCGACATCTTACAATATTGGCTCTGCTTCTAACTTGGGCCAGAATTGTAAAATGGTCTTATGAATTAGCGATTTTGTTCCAATCCACACTCCAAGTAATATTCGGCATGCTAATTACGTTGCCGATTGCCAAACTGCATTATCTCTTATAGTTTCCGAGATATGGGCAATCGAAATTTTACACCTTAGAGTCTGTTTCTAACTTGGGCCAGAATTGTAAAATGGTCTTATGAATTAGCGATTTTGTTCCAATCCACACTCCAAGTAATCTTCAGCATTGTAATTACATTGCCGATTACCAAGTTGCATTATCTCTTATAGTTTCGGAGATATGGCCAATCAAAATGTTAAACCTTAGAGTCTGTTTCTAACTTGGGTCAAAATTGTAAAATGGTCTTAAGAATTAGCGATTTCGCTAAAATTCAAATTTCAAGTAATATTCGACATGCAAATTACGTTGCCGATTGCCAAATTGCATTATCTCCTATAGTTTCCGAGATATGGGCAATCGAAATTTTACACCTTAGACTCTGTTTCTAACTTTGGCCAATATTGTAAAATGGTCTTATGAATTAGCGATATCGTTCCAATTCACATTCCAAGTAATATTCGGCATGCTAATTACATTGCCGATTGCCAAATTGCATTATCTCTTATAGTTTCCGAGATATGGACTACCGACATCTTATAATGTTGGCTCTGCTTCTAACTTGGGTCAAAATTGTAAAATGGTCTTATTAATTAGCGATATCGTTCCAATTCACGTTCCAGGTAATATTCGGCATGCTAATTACGTTGCCGATTGCCAAATTGCGTTATCTCTTATAGTCTCCGAGATATGGACTATCGACATCTTATAATGTTGGCTCTGCTTCTAACTTGGGCCAAAATTGAAAAATGGTCTTATTAATTAGCGATATCGTTCCAATTCACGTTCCAGGTAATATTCGGCATGCTAATTACGTTGCCGATTGCCAAATTGCGTTATCTCTTATAGTCTCCGAGATATGGACTACCGACATCTTATAATGTTGGCTCTGCTTCTAACTTGGGCCAAAATTGAAAAATGGTCTTATTAATTAGCGATATCGTTCCAATTCACGTTCCAGGTAATATTCGGCATGCTAATTACGTTGCCGATTGCCAAATTGCGTTATCTCTTATAGTCTCCGAGATATGGACTATCGACATCTTACAATATTGGCTGTGCTTCTAACTTGGGCCAAAATTGTAAAATGGTCTTATGAATTAGCGATTTCGCTAAAATTCACACTCCAAGTAATATTTGGCATGCTAATTACGTTGCCGATTGCCAAATTGCATTATCTCTTATAGTTTCCGAGATATGGGCAATCGAAATTTTACACCTTAGAGTCTGTTTCTAACTTGGGCCAGAATTGTAAAATGGTCTTATGAATTAGCGATTTTGTTCCAATCCACACTCCAAGTAATCTTCAGCATTGTAATTACATTGCCGATTACCAAGTTGCATTATCTCTTATAGTTTCGGAGATATGGCCAATCAAAATGTTAAACCTTAGAGTCTGTTTCTAACTTGGGTCAAAATTGTAAAATGGTCTTAAGAATTAGCGATTTCGCTAAAATTCAAATTTCAAGTAATATTCGACATGCAAATTACGTTGCCGATTGCCAAATTGAATTATCTCCTATAGTTTCCGAGATATGGGCAATCGAAATTTTACACCTTAGACTCTGTTTCTAACTTGGGCCAATATTGTAAAATGGTCTTATGAATTAGCGATATCGTTCCAATTCACATTCCAAGTAATATTCGGCATGATAATTACATTGCCGATTGCCAAATTGCATTATCTCTTATAGTTTCCGAGATATGGACTACCGACATCTTATAATGTTGGCTCTGCTTCTAACTTGGGTCAAAATTGTAAAATGGTCTTATTAATTAGCGATATCGTTCCAATTCACGTTCCAGGTAATATTCGGCATGCTAATTACGTTGCCGATTGCCAAATTGCGTTATCTCTTATAGTCTCCGAGATATGGACTATCGACATCTTACAATATTGGCTGTGCTTCTAACTTGGGCCAAAATTGTAAAATGGTCTTATGAATTAGCGATTTCGTTCCAAATCACATTCCAAGTTATATTCCGCATGCTAATTACGTTGCCGATAGCCAAATTGTATTATCTCTTATAGTTTCCGGGATATGGACTATCGACATCTTACAATGTTGGCTCTGCTTCTAACTTGAGCCAGAATTGTAAAATGGCCTTATGAATTAGCGATTTTGTTCCAATCCACACTCCAAGTAATATACGGCATGCTAATTACGTTGCCGAGTGCCAAACTGCATTATCTCTTATAGTTTCCGAGATATGGGCAATCGAAATTTTACACCTTAGACTCTGTTTCTAACTTGGGTCAAAATTGCAAAATGGTTTTATGAATTAGCGATTTCGTTCCAGTTCACATTCCAAGTAATATTCGGCATGCTAATTACGTTGCCGATTGCCAAATTGCATTATCTCTTATAGTTTCCGAGATATGGGCAATCGAAATTTTACACCTTAGGCTCTGTTTCTAACTTGGGTCAAAATTGCAAAATGGTTTTATGAATCAGCGATTTCGTTCCAATTCACATTCCAAGTAATATTCGGCATGCCACTTACGTTGCCGATTGCCAAATTGCATTATCTCTTATAGTTTCCGAGATATGGACTATCGACATCTGGCAATAGTGGCTCTGCTTCTAACTTGGGTCAAAATTGTAAAATAGTTTTAGGAATTAGCAATTTCGTTCCAATTCATATTCCAAGTAATATTCGGCATGCTAATTAGGTTGCCGATTGCCAAATTGCATTATTCCTTATAGTTTCCGAGATATGGGCAATCGAAATTTTACACCTTAGAGTCTCTCTAACTTGGGTCAAAATTTTAAAATGGTCTTATGAATTAGCGATTTCGTTCCAATTCACACTCCAATTAATATTCGGCATGCTAATTACATTGCCGATTACCAAATTGCATTATCTCTTTAATTTCCGAGATATGGGCAATCGAAATTTTACACCTTAGACTCTGATTCTAACTTGGGTCAAAATTGTAAAATGGTCTTATGAATTAGTGATTTCGTTCCAATTCACATTCCAAGTAATATTCGGTATGCTAATTACGTTGCCGATTGCCAAATTGCATTATCTCTTATAGTTTCCGAGATATGAACTATCGACATCTTACAATATTGGCTGTGCTTCTAACTTGGGCCAATATTGTAAAATGGTCTTATGAATTAGCGATATCGTTCCAATTCACATTCCAAGTAATATTCGGCATGCTAATTACATTGCCGATTGCCAAATTGCATTATCTCTTATAGTTTGCGAGATATGGACTACCGACATCTTATAATGTTGGCTCTGCTTCTAACTTGGGCCAAAATTGTAAAATGGTCTTATGAATTAGCGATATCGTTCCAATTCACATTCCAGGTAATATTCGGCATGCTAATTACGTTGCCGATTGCCAAATTGCGTTATCTCTTATAGTATCCGAGATATGGACTATCGACATCTTACAATATTGGCTGTGCTTCTAACTTGGGCCAAAATTGTAAAATGGTCTTATGAATTAGCGATTTCGCTAAAATTCACACTCCAAGTAATATTCGGCATGCTAATTACGTTGCCGATTGCCAAATTGCATTATCTCTTATAGTTTCCGAGATATGGGTAATCGAAATTTTACACCTTAGAGTCTGTTTCTAACTTGGGTCAAAATTGTAAAATGGTTTTATGAATCAGCGATTTCGTTCCAATACACATTCCAAGTAATATTCGGCATGCCAATTACGTTGCCGATTGCCAAATTGCATTATCTCTTATAGTTTCCGAGATATGGACTATCGACATCTTACAATATTGGCTGTGCTTCTAACTTGGGCCAAAATTGTAAAATGGTCTTATGAATTAGCGATTTCGTTCCAGTTCACATTCCAAGTAATATTCGGCATGCTAATTACGTTGCCGATTACCAAATTGCATTATCTCTTATAGTTTCCGAGATATTAACTATCGACATCTTACAAAATTGGCTGGGCTTCTAACTTGGGACAAAATTGTAAAATGATCTTATGAATTAGCGATTTCGTTCCAATTCACATTCCAATTAATATTCGGCATTCTAATTACGTTGCCGATAGCCAAATTGCATTATCTCTTATAGTTTCCGAGATATGGACTATCGACATCTTACAATATTGGCTCTGCTTCTAACTTGGGCCAGAATTGTAAAATGGTCTTATGAATTAGCGATTTTGTTCCAATCCACACTCCAAGTAATATTCGGCATGCTAATTACGTTGCCGATTGCCAAACTGCATTATCTCTTATAGTTTCCGAGATATGGGCAATCGAAATTTTACACCTTAGAGTCTGTTTCTAACTTGGGCCAGAATTGTAAAATGGTCTTATGAATTAGCGATTTTGTTCCAATCCACACTCCAAGTAATCTTCAGCATTGTAATTACATTGCCGATTACCAAGTTGCATTATCTCTTATAGTTTCGGAGATATGGCCAATCAAAATGTTAAACCTTAGAGTCTGTTTCTAACTTGGGTCAAAATTGTAAAATGGTCTTAAGAATTAGCGATTTCGCTAAAATTCAAATTTCAAGTAATATTCGACATGCAAATTACGTTGCCGATTGCCAAATTGCATTATCTCATATAGTTTCCGAGATATGGGCAATCGAAATTTTACACCTTAGACTCTGTTTCTAACTTGGGCCAATATTGTAAAATGGTCTTATGAATTAGCGATATCGTTCCAATTCACATTCCAAGTAATATTCGGCATGCTAATTACATTGCCGATTGCCAAATTGCATTATCTCTTATAGTTTCCGAGATATGGACTACCGACATCTTATAATGTTGGCTCTGCTTCTAACTTGGGTCAAAATTGTAAAATGGTCTTATTAATTAGCGATATCGTTCCAATTCACGTTCCAGGTAATATTCGGCATGCTAATTACGTTGCCGATTGCCAAATTGCGTTATCTCTTATAGTCTCCGAGATATGGACTATCGACATCTTATAATGTTGGCTCTGCTTCTAACTTGGGCCAAAATTGAAAAATGGTCTTATTAATTAGCGATATCGTTCCAATTCACGTTCCAGGTAATATTCGGCATGCTAATTACGTTGCCGATTGCCAAATTGCGTTATCTCTTATAGTCTCCGAGATATGGACTACCGACATCTTATAATGTTGGCTCTGCTTCTAACTTGGGCCAAAATTGAAAAATGGTCTTATTAATTAGCGATATCGTTCCAATTCACGTTCCAGGTAATATTCGGCATGCTAATTACGTTGCCGATTGCCAAATTGCGTTATCTCTTATAGTCTCCGAGATATGGACTATCGACATCTTACAATATTGGCTGTGCTTCTAACTTGGGCCAAAATTGTAAAATGGTCTTATGAATTAGCGATTTCGCTAAAATTCACACTCCAAGTAATATTCGGCATGCTAATTACGTTGCCGATTGCCAAATTGCATTATCTCTTATAGTTTCCGAGATATGGGCAATCGAAATTTTACACCTTAGAGTCTGTTTCTAACTTGGGCCAGAATTGTAAAATGGTCTTATGAATTAGCGATTTTGTTCCAATCCACACTCCAAGTAATCTTCAGCATTGTAATTACATTGCCGATTACCAAGTTGCATTATCTCTTATAGTTTCGGAGATATGGCCAATCAAAATGTTAAACCTTAGAGTCTGTTTCTAACTTGGGTCAAAATTGTAAAATGGTGTTAAGAATTAGCGATTTCGCTAAAATTCAAATTTCAAGTAATATTCGACATGCAAATTACGTTGCCGATTGCCAAATTGAATTATCTCCTATAGTTTCCGAGATATGGGCAATCGAAATTTTACACCTTAGACTCTGTTTCTAACTTGGGCCAATATTGTAAAATGGTCTTATGAATTAGCGATATCGTTCCAATTCACATTCCAAGTAATATTCGGCATGATAATTACATTGCCGATTGCCAAATTGCATTATCTCTTATAGTTTCCGAGATATGGACTACCGACATCTTATAATGTTGGCTCTGCTTCTAACTTGGGTCAAAATTGTAAAATGGTCTTATTAATTAGCGATATCGTTCCAATTCACGTTCCAGGTAATATTCGGCATGCTAATTACGTTGCCGATTGCCAAATTGCGTTATCTCTTATAGTCTCCGAGATATGGACTATCGACATCTTACAATATTGGCTGTGCTTCTAACTTGGGCCAAAATTGTAAAATGGTCTTATGAATTAGCGATTTCGCTAAAATTCACACTCCAAGTAATATTCGGCATGCTAATTACGTTGCCGATTGCCAAATTGCATTATCTCTTATAGTTTCCGAGATATGGGTAATCGAAATTTTACACCTTAGAGTCTGTTTCTAACTTGGGCCAAAATTGTAAAATGGTTTTATGAATCAGCGATTTCGTTCCAATTCACATTCCAAGTAATATTCGGCATGCCACTTACGTTGCCGATTGCCAAATTGCATTATCTCTTATAGTTTCCGAGATATGGACTATCGACATCTTACAATATTGGCTGTGCTTCTAACTTGGGCCAAAATTGTAAAATGGTCTTATGAATTAGCGATTTCGTTCCAGTTCACATTCCAAGTAATATTCGGCATGCTAATTACGTTGCCGATTACCAAATTGCATTATCTCTTATAGTTTCCGAGATATGGACTATCGACATCTTACAATATTGGCTGGGCTTCTAACTTGGAACAAAATTGTAAAATGATCTTATGAATTAGCGATTTCGCTCCAATTCACATTCCAATTAATATTCGGCATTCTAATTACGTTGCCGATAGCCAAATTGCATTATCTCTTATAGTTTCCGAGATATGGACTATCGACATCTTACAATATTGGCTCTGCTTCTAACTTGGGCCAGAATTGTAAAATGGTCTTATGAATTAGCGATTTTGTTCCAATCCACACTCCAAGTAATATTCGGCATGCTAATTACGTTGCCGATTGCCAAACTGCATTATCTCTTATAGTTTCCGAGATATGGGCAATCGAAATTTTACACCTTAGAGTCTGTTTCTAACTTGGGTCAAAATTGTAAAATGGTCTTATGAATTAGCGATTTCGCTAAATTTCACATTCCAAGTAATATTCGGCATGCTAATTACGTTGCCGATTGCCAAACTGCATTATCTCTTATAGTTTCCGAGATATGGGCAATCGAAATTTTACACCTTAGAGTCTGTTTCTAACTTGGGTCAAAATTGTAAAATGGTCTTATGAATTAGCGATTTCGCTAAATTTCACATTCCAAGTAATATTCGGCATGCTAATTACGTTGCCGATTGCCAAATTGCATTATCTCTTATAGTTTCCGAGATATGGGTAATCGAAATTTTACACCTTAGAGTCTGTTTCTAACTTGGGTCAAAATTGTAAAATGGTTTTATGAATCAGCGATTTCGTTCCAATTCACATTCCAAGTAATATTCGGCATGCCACTTACGTTGCCGATTGCCAAATTGCATTGTCTCTTATAGTTTCCGAGATATGGACTATCGACATCTTACAATATTGGCTGTGCTTCTAACTTGGGCCAAAATTGTAAAATGGTCTTATGAATTAGCGATTTCGTTCCATTTCACATTCCAAGTAATATTCGGCATGCTAATTACGTTGCCGATTACCAAATTGCATTATCTCTTATAGTTTCCGAGATATGGACTATCGACATCTTACAATATTGGCTGGGCTTCTAACTTGGAACAAAATTGTAAAATGATCTTATGAATTAGCGATTTCGCTCCAATTCACATTCCAATTAATATTCGGCATTCTAATTACGTTGCCGATAGCCAAATTGCATTATCTCTTATAGTTTCCGAGATATGGACTATCGACATCTTACAATATTGGCTCTGCTTCTAACTTGGGCCAGAATTGTAAAATGGTCTTATGAATTAGCGATTTTGTTCCAATCCACACTCCAAGTAATATTCGGCATGCTAATTACGTTGCCGATTGCCAAACTGCATTATCTCTTATAGTTTCCGAGATATGGGCAATCGAAATTTTACACCTTAGAGTCTGTTTCTAACTTGGGTCAAAATTGTAAAATGGTCTTATGAATTAGCGATTTCGCTAAAATTCACATTCCAAGTAATATTCGGCATGCTAATTACGTTGCCGATTGCCAAATTGCATTATCTCTTATAGTTTCCGAGATATGGGCAATCGAAATTTTACACCTTAGAGTCTGTTTCTAACTTGGGCCAGAATTGTAAAATGGTCTTATGAATTAGCGATTTTGTTCCAATCCACACTCCAAGTAATCTTCAGCATTGTAATTACATTGCCGATTACCAAGTTGCATTATCTCTTATAGTTTCGGAGATATGGCCAATCAAAATGTTAAACCTTAGAGTCTGTTTCTAACTTGGGTCAAAATTGTAAAATGGTCTTAAGAATTAGCGATTTCGCTAAAATTCAAATTTCAAGTAATATTCGGCATGCAAATTACGTTGCCGATTGCCAAATTGCATTATCTCCTATAGTTTCCGAGATATGGGCAATCGAAATTTTACACCTTAGACTCTGTTTCTAACTTGGGTCAAAATTGTAAAATGGTCTTATGAATTAACGATTTCGTTCCAATTCACATTCCAAGTAATATTCGGCATTCTAATTACGTTGCCGATGGCCAAATTGCATTATCCCTTATAGTTTCCGAGATATGGGCAATCGAAATTTTACACCTTAGAGTCTGTTTCTAACTTGGGCCAAAATTGTAAAATGGTCTTATGAATTAGCGATTTCGTTCCAATTCACATTCCAAGTAATGTGCTAATTACGTTGCCGATTACCAAATTGCATTATCTCTTATAGTTTCCGAGATATGAACTATCGACATCTTACAATATTGGCTGTGCTTCTAACTTGGGCCAATATTGTAAAATGGTCTTATGAATTAGCGATATCGTTCCAAATCACATTCCAAGTAATATTCGGCATGCTAAATACATTGAAGATTGCCAAATTGCATTATCTCTTATAGTTTCCGAGATAAGGACTATCGACATCTTACAATGTTGGCTCTGCTTCTAACTTGGGCCAAAATTGTAAAATGGTCTTATGAATTAGCGATATCGTTCCAATTCACATTCCAGGTAATATTCGGCATGCTAATTACGTTGACGATTGCCAAATTGCATTATCTCTTATAGTTTCCGAGATATGGACTATCGACATCTTACAATATTGGCTCTGCTTCTAACTTGGGCCAGAATTGTAAAATGGTCTTATGAATTAGCGATTTTGTTCCAATCCACACTCCAAGTAATATTCGGCATGCTAATTACGTTGCCGATTGCCAAACTGCATTATCTCTTATAGTTTCCGAGATATGGGCAATCGAAATTTTACACCTTAGAGTCTGTTTCTAACTTGGGTCAAAATTGTAAAATGGTCTTATGAATTAGCGATTTCGCTAAAATTCACATTCCAAGTAATATTCGGCATGCTAATTACGTTGCCGATTGCCAAATTGCATTATCTCTTATAGTTTCCGAGATATGGGCAATCGAAATTTTACACCTTAGAGTCTGTTTCTAACTTGGGCCAGAATTGTAAAATGGTCTTATGAATTAGCGATTTTGTTCCAATCCACACTCCAAGTAATCTTCAGCATTGTAATTACATTGCCGATTACCAAGTTGCATTATCTCTTATAGTTTCGGAGATATGGCCAATCAAAATGTTAAACCTTAGAGTCTGTTTCTAACTTGGGTCAAAATTGTAAAATGGTCTTAAGAATTAGCGATTTCGCTAAAATTCAAATTTCAAGTAATATTCGGCATGCAAATTACGTTGCCGATTGCCAAATTGCATTATCTCCTATAGTTTCCGAGATATGGGCAATCGAAATTTTACACCTTAGACTCTGTTTCTAACTTGGGTCAAAATTGTAAAATGGTCTTATGAATTAACGATTTCGTTCCAATTCACATTCCAAGTAATATTCGGCATTCTAATTACGTTGCCGATGGCCAAATTGCATTATCCCTTATAGTTTCCGAGATATGGGCAATCGAAATTTTACACCTTAGAGTCTGTTTCTAACTTGGGCCAAAATTGTAAAATGGTCTTATGAATTAGCGATTTCGTTCCAATTCACATTCCAAGTAATGTGCTAATTACGTTGCCGATTACCAAATTGCATTATCTCTTATAGTTTCCGAGATATGAACTATCGACATCTTACAATATTGGCTGTGCTTCTAACTTGGGCCAATATTGTAAAATGGTCTTATGAATTAGCGATATCGTTCCAAATCACATTCCAAGTAATATTCGGCATGCTAAATACATTGAAGATTGCCAAATTGCATTATCTCTTATAGTTTCCGAGATAAGGACTATCGACATCTTACAATGTTGGCTCTGCTTCTAACTTGGGCCAAAATTGTAAAATGGTCTTATGAATTAGCGATATCGTTCCAATTCACATTCCAGGTAATATTCGGCATGCTAATTACGTTGACGATTGCCAAATTGCATTATCTCTTACAGTTTCCGAGATATGGACTATCGACATCTTACAATATTGGCTCTGCTTCTAACTTGGGCCAGAATTGTAAAATGGTCTTATGAATTAGCGATTTTGTTCCAATCCACACTCCAAGTAATATTCGGCATGCTAATTACGTTGCCGATTGCCAAACTGCATTATCTCTTATAGTTTCCGAGATATGGGCAATCGAAATTTTACACCTTAGAGTCTGTTTCTAACTTGGGTCAAAATTGTAAAATGGTCTTATGAATTAGCGATTTCGCTAAAATTTACATTCCAAGTAATATTCGGCATGCTAATTACGTTGCCGATTGCCAAATTGCATTATCTCTTATAGTTTCCGAGATATGGGCAATCGAAATTTTACACCTTAGAGTCTGTTTCTAACTTGGGCCAGAATTGTAAAATGGTCTTATGAATTAGCGATTTTGTTCCAATCCACACTCCAAGTAATCTTCAGCATTGTAATTACATTGCCGATTACCAAGTTGCATTATCTCTTATAGTTTCGGAGATATGGCCAATCAAATTGTTAAACCTTAGAGTCTGTTTCTAACTTGGGTCAAAATTGTAAAATGGTCTTAAGAATTAGCGATTTCGCTAAAATTCAAATTTCAAGTAATATTCGGCATGCAAATTACGTTGCCGATTGCCAAATTGCATTATCTCCTATAGTTTCCGAGATATGGGCAATCGAAATTTTACACCTTAGACTCTGTTTCTAACTTGGGTCAAAATTGTAAAATGGTCTTATGAATTAACGATTTCGTTCCAATTCACATTCCAAGTAATATTCGGCATTCTAATTACGTTGCCGATGGCCAAATTGCATTATCCCTTATAGTTTCCGAGATATGGGCAATCGAAATTTTACACCTTAGAGTCTGTTTCTAACTTGGGCCAAAATTGTAAAATGGTCTTATGAATTAGCGATTTCGTTCCAATTCACATTCCAAGTAATGTGCTAATTACGTTGCCGATTACCAAATTGCATTATCTCTTATAGTTTCCGAGATATGAACTATCGACATCTTACAATATTGGCTGTGCTTCTAACTTGGGCCAATATTGTAAAATGGTCTTATGAATTAGCGATATCGTTCCAAATCACATTCCAAGTAATATTCGGCATGCTAAATACATTGAAGATTGCCAAATTGCATTATCTCTTATAGTTTCCGAGATAAGGACTATCGACATCTTACAATGTTGGCTCTGCTTCTAACTTGGGCCAAAATTGTAAAATGGTCTTATGAATTAGCGATATCGTTCCAATTCACATTCCAGGTAATATTCGGCATGCTAATTACGTTGACGATTGCCAAATTGCATTATCTCTTATAGTTTCCGAGATATGGACTATCGACATCTTACAATGTTGGCTCTGCTTCTAACTTGGGCCAGAATTGTAAAATGGTCTTATGAATTAGCGATTTCGTTCCAATTCGCATTCCAAGTTATATTCTGCATGCTAATTAGGTTGCCGATAGCCAAATTGCATTATCTCTTATAGTTTCCGGGATATGGACTATCGACATCTTACAATGTTGGCTCTGCTTCTAACTTGGGCCAAAATTGTAAAATGGTCTTATGAATTAGCGATTTCGTTCCAATTCACATTCCAAGTAATATTCGGCATGCTAATTACGTTGCCGATTGCCAAATTGCATTATCTCTTATAGTTTCCGAGATATGGGCAATCGAAATTTTACACCTTAGAGTCTGTTTCTAACTTGGGTCAAAATTGTAAAATGATCTTATGAATTAGCGATTTCGCTAAAATTCACATTGCAAGTAATATTCGGCATGCTAATTACATTGCCGATTGCCAAATTGCATTATCTCTTATAGTTTCCGAGATATGGACTATCGACATCTGGCAATAGTGGCTCTGCTTCTAACTTGGGCCAGAATTGTAAGGTGGTCTTATGAATTAGCGATTCCGTACCAATTCACATTCCAAGTAATATTCGGTATGCTAATTACGTTGCCGATTGCCAAATTGCATTATCTCTTATAGTTTCCGAGATATGGGTAATCGAAATTTTACACCTTAGAGTCTGTTTCTAACTTTGGTCAAAATTGTAAAATAGTTTTAGGAATTAGCAATTCCTCGTCCCAATTCATATTCCAAGTAATATTCGGCATGCTAATTAGGTTGCCGATTGCCAAATTGCATTATCCCTTATAGTTTCCGAGATATGGGCAATCGAAATTTTACACCTTAGAGTCTGTTTCTAACTTGGGTCAAAATTTTAAAATGGTCTTATGAATTAGCGATTTCGTTCCATTTCACACTCCAATTAATATTCGGCATGCTAATTACATTGCCGATTACCAAATTGCATTATCTCTTTTAGTTTCCGAGATATGGGCAATCGAAATTTTACACCTTAGACTCTGTTTCTAACTTGGGTCAAAATTGTAAAATGGTCTTATGAATTAGTGATTTCGTTCCAATTCACATTCCAAGTAATATTCGGTATGCTAATTACGTTGCCGATTGCCAAATTGTATTATCTCTTATAGTTTCCGAGATATGGACTATCGACATCTTACAATATTGGCTGTGCTTCTAACTTGGGCCAATATTGTAAAATGGTCTTATGAATTAGCGATATCGTTCCAAATCACATTCCAAGTAATATTCGGCATGCTAATTACATTGCCGATTGTCAAATTGCATTATCTCTTATAGTTTCCGAGATATGGACTATCGACATCTTACAACGTTGGCTCTGCTTCTAACTTGGGCCAAAATTGTAAAATGGTCTTATGAATTAGCGATATCGTTCCAATTCACATTCCAGGTAATATTCGGCATGCTAATTACGTTGACGATTGCCAAATTGCATTATCTCTTATAGTTTCCGGGATATAGAATATCGACATCTTACAATATTGGCTGTGTTTCTAACTTGGGCCAAAATTGTAAAATGGTCTTATGAATTAGGGATATCGTTCCAATTCATATTCCAAGTAGTATTCGGCATGCTAGCTACATTGCCAATTGCCAAATTGCATTATCTCTTATAGTTTCCGAGATATGGACTATCGACATCTTACAATGTTGGCTCTGCTTCTAACTTGGACCAGAATTGTAAAATGGTCTTATGAATTAGCGATTTCTTTCCAATTCGCATTCCAAGTTATATTCCGCATGCTAATTACGTTGCCGATAGCCAAATTGCATTATCTCTTATAGTTTCCGGGATATGGACTATCGACATCTTACAATGTTGGCTCTGCTTCTAACTTGGGCCAAAATTGTAAAATGGTCTTATGAATTAGCGAATTCGTTCCAATTCACATTCCAAGTAATATTCGGCATGCTAATTACGTTGCCGATTGCCAAATTGCATTATCTCTTATAGTTTCCGAGATATGGGCAATCGAAATTTTACACCTTAGAGTCTGTTTCTAACTTGGGTCACAATTGTAAAATGATCTTATGAATTAGCGATTTCGCTAAAATTCACATTACAAGTAATATTCGGCATGCTAATTACATTGCCGATTGCCAAATTGTATTATCTCTTATAGTTTCCGAGATATGGACTATCGACATCTGGCAATAGTGGCTCTGCTTCTAACTTGGGCCAGAATTGTAAGGTGGTCTTATGAATTAGCGATTCCGTTCCAATTCACATTCCAAGTAATATTCGGTATGCTAATTACGTTGCCGATTGCCAAATTGCATTATCTCTCATTGTTTCCGAGATATGGGTAATCGAAATTTTACACCTTACAGTCTGTTTCTAACTTTGGTCAAAATTGTAAAATAGTTTTAGGAATTAGCAATTTCTCGTCCCAATTCATATTCCAAGTAATATTCGGCATGCTAATTAGGTTGCCGATTGCCAAATTGCATTATCCCTTATAGTTTCCGAGATATGGGCAATCGAAATTTTACACCTTACAGTCTGTTTCTAACTTTGGTCAAAATTGTAAAATAGTTTTAGGAATTAGCAATTTCTCGTCCCAATTCATATTCCAAGTAATATTCGGCATGCCACTTACGTTGCCGATTGCCAAATTGCATTATCTCTTATAGTTTCCGAGATATGGACTATCGACATCTTACAATATTGGCTGTGCTTCTAACTTGGGCCAAAATTGTAAAATGGTCTTATGAATTAGCGATTTCGTTCCAGTTCACATTCCAAGTAATATTCGGCATGCTAATTACGTCGCCGATTACCAAATTGCATTATCTCTTATAGTTTCCGAGATATGGACTATCGACATCTTACAATATTGGCTGTGCTTCTAACTTGGGCCAATATTGTAAAATGGTCTTATGAATTAGCGATATCGTTCCAAATCA
Organism: Rhynchophorus ferrugineus; assembly: GCF_030347505.1. NCBI lineage: Eukaryota > Metazoa > Arthropoda > Insecta > Coleoptera > Curculionidae > Rhynchophorus > Rhynchophorus ferrugineus. The sequence continues at coordinate 66,313,322 of NW_027472580.1, forward strand.
CATTCCAAGTAATATTCGGCATGCTAAATACATTGAAGATTGCCAAATTGCATTATCTCTTATAGTTTCCGAGATAAGGACTATCGACATCTTACAATGTTGGCTCTGCTTCTAACTTGGGCCAAAATTGTAAAATGGTCTTATGAATTAGCGATATCGTTCCAATTCACATTCCAGGTAATATTCGGCATGCTAATTACGTTGACGATTGCCAAATTGCATTATCTCTTATAGTTTCCGAGATATGGACTATCGACATCTTACAATATTGGCTCTGCTTCTAACTTGGGCCAGAATTGTAAAATGGTCTTATGAATTAGCGATTTTGTTCCAATCCACACTCCAAGTAATATTCGGCATGCTAATTACGTTGCCGATTGCCAAACTGCATTATCTCTTATAGTTTCCGAGATATGGGCAATCGAAATTTTACACCTTAGAGTCTGTTTCTAACTTGGGTCAAAATTGTAAAATGGTCTTATGAATTAGCGATTTCGCTAAAATTTACATTCCAAGTAATATTCGGCATGCTAATTACGTTGCCGATTGCCAAATTGCATTATCTCTTATAGTTTCCGAGATATGGGCAATCGAAATTTTACACCTTAGAGTCTGTTTCTAACTTGGGCCAGAATTGTAAAATGGTCTTATGAATTAGCGATTTTGTTCCAATCCACACTCCAAGTAATCTTCAGCATTGTAATTACATTGCCGATTACCAAGTTGCATTATCTCTTATAGTTTCGGAGATATGGCCAATCAAATTGTTAAACCTTAGAGTCTGTTTCTAACTTGGGTCAAAATTGTAAAATGGTCTTAAGAATTAGCGATTTCGCTAAAATTCAAATTTCAAGTAATATTCGGCATGCAAATTACGTTGCCGATTGCCAAATTGCATTATCTCCTATAGTTTCCGAGATATGGGCAATCGAAATTTTACACCTTAGACTCTGTTTCTAACTTGGGTCAAAATTGTAAAATGGTCTTATGAATTAACGATTTCGTTCCAATTCACATTCCAAGTAATATTCGGCATTCTAATTACGTTGCCGATGGCCAAATTGCATTATCCCTTATAGTTTCCGAGATATGGGCAATCGAAATTTTACACCTTAGAGTCTGTTTCTAACTTGGGCCAAAATTGTAAAATGGTCTTATGAATTAGCGATTTCGTTCCAATTCACATTCCAAGTAATGTGCTAATTACGTTGCCGATTACCAAATTGCATTATCTCTTATAGTTTCCGAGATATGAACTATCGACATCTTACAATATTGGCTGTGCTTCTAACTTGGGCCAATATTGTAAAATGGTCTTATGAATTAGCGATATCGTTCCAAATCACATTCCAAGTAATATTCGGCATGCTAAATACATTGAAGATTGCCAAATTGCATTATCTCTTATAGTTTCCGAGATAAGGACTATCGACATCTTACAATGTTGGCTCTGCTTCTAACTTGGGCCAAAATTGTAAAATGGTCTTATGAATTAGCGATATCGTTCCAATTCACATTCCAGGTAATATTCGGCATGCTAATTACGTTGACGATTGCCAAATTGCATTATCTCTTATAGTTTCCGAGATATGGACTATCGACATCTTACAATGTTGGCTCTGCTTCTAACTTGGGCCAGAATTGTAAAATGGTCTTATGAATTAGCGATTTCGTTCCAATTCGCATTCCAAGTTATATTCTGCATGCTAATTAGGTTGCCGATAGCCAAATTGCATTATCTCTTATAGTTTCCGGGATATGGACTATCGACATCTTACAATGTTGGCTCTGCTTCTAACTTGGGCCAAAATTGTAAAATGGTCTTATGAATTAGCGATTTCGTTCCAATTCACATTCCAAGTAATATTCGGCATGCTAATTACGTTGCCGATTGCCAAATTGCATTATCTCTTATAGTTTCCGAGATATGGGCAATCGAAATTTTACACCTTAGAGTCTGTTTCTAACTTGGGTCAAAATTGTAAAATGATCTTATGAATTAGCGATTTCGCTAAAATTCACATTGCAAGTAATATTCGGCATGCTAATTACATTGCCGATTGCCAAATTGCATTATCTCTTATAGTTTCCGAGATATGGACTATCGACATCTGGCAATAGTGGCTCTGCTTCTAACTTGGGCCAGAATTGTAAGGTGGTCTTATGAATTAGCGATTCCGTACCAATTCACATTCCAAGTAATATTCGGTATGCTAATTACGTTGCCGATTGCCAAATTGCATTATCTCTTATAGTTTCCGAGATATGGGTAATCGAAATTTTACACCTTAGAGTCTGTTTCTAACTTTGGTCAAAATTGTAAAATAGTTTTAGGAATTAGCAATTCCTCGTCCCAATTCATATTCCAAGTAATATTCGGCATGCTAATTAGGTTGCCGATTGCCAAATTGCATTATCCCTTATAGTTTCCGAGATATGGGCAATCGAAATTTTACACCTTAGAGTCTGTTTCTAACTTGGGTCAAAATTTTAAAATGGTCTTATGAATTAGCGATTTCGTTCCATTTCACACTCCAATTAATATTCGGCATGCTAATTACATTGCCGATTACCAAATTGCATTATCTCTTTTAGTTTCCGAGATATGGGCAATCGAAATTTTACACCTTAGACTCTGTTTCTAACTTGGGTCAAAATTGTAAAATGGTCTTATGAAATAGTGATTTCGTTCCAATTCACATTCCAAGTAATATTCGGTATGCTAATTACGTTGCCGATTGCCAAATTGTATTATCTCTTATAGTTTCCGAGATATGGACTATCGACATCTTACAATATTGGCTGTGCTTCTAACTTGGGCCAATATTGTAAAATGGTCTTATGAATTAGCGATATCGTTCCAAATCACATTCCAAGTAATATTCGGCATGCTAATTACATTGCCGATTGTCAAATTGCATTATCTCTTATAGTTTCCGAGATATGGACTATCGACATCTTACAACGTTGGCTCTGCTTCTAACTTGGGCCAAAATTGTAAAATGGTCTTATGAATTAGCGATATCGTTCCAATTCACATTCCAGGTAATATTCGGCATGCTAATTACGTTGACGATTGCCAAATTGCATTATCTCTTATAGTTTCCGGGATATAGAATATCGACATCTTACAATATTGGCTGTGTTTCTAACTTGGGCCAAAATTGTAAAATGGTCTTATGAATTAGGGATATCGTTCCAATTCATATTCCAAGTAGTATTCGGCATGCTAGCTACATTGCCAATTGCCAAATTGCATTATCTCTTATAGTTTCCGAGATATGGACTATCGACATCTTACAATGTTGGCTCTGCTTCTAACTTGGACCAGAATTGTAAAATGGTCTTATGAATTAGCGATTTCTTTCCAATTCGCATTCCAAGTTATATTCCGCATGCTAATTACGTTGCCGATAGCCAAATTGCATTATCTCTTATAGTTTCCGGGATATGGACTATCGACATCTTACAATGTTGGCTCTGCTTCTAACTTGGGCCAAAATTGTAAAATGGTCTTATGAATTAGCGAATTCGTTCCAATTCACATTCCAAGTAATATTCGGCATGCTAATTACGTTGCCGATTGCCAAATTGCATTATCTCTTATAGTTTCCGAGATATGGGCAATCGAAATTTTACACCTTAGAGTCTGTTTCTAACTTGGGTCACAATTGTAAAATGATCTTATGAATTAGCGATTTCGCTAAAATTCACATTACAAGTAATATTCGGCATGCTAATTACATTGCCGATTGCCAAATTGTATTATCTCTTATAGTTTCCGAGATATGGACTATCGACATCTGGCAATAGTGGCTCTGCTTCTAACTTGGGCCAGAATTGTAAGGTGGTCTTATGAATTAGCGATTCCGTTCCAATTCACATTCCAAGTAATATTCGGTATGCTAATTACGTTGCCGATTGCCAAATTGCATTATCTCTCATTGTTTCCGAGATATGGGTAATCGAAATTTTACACCTTACAGTCTGTTTCTAACTTTGGTCAAAATTGTAAAATAGTTTTAGGAATTAGCAATTTCTCGTCCCAATTCATATTCCAAGTAATATTCGGCATGCTAATTAGGTTGCCGATTGCCAAATTGCATTATCCCTTATAGTTTCCGAGATATGGGCAATCGAAATTTTACACCTTACAGTCTGTTTCTAACTTTGGTCAAAATTGTAAAATAGTTTTAGGAATTAGCAATTTCTCGTCCCAATTCATATTCCAAGTAATATTCGGCATGCCACTTACGTTGCCGATTGCCAAATTGCATTATCTCTTATAGTTTCCGAGATATGGACTATCGACATCTTACAATATTGGCTGTGCTTCTAACTTGGGCCAAAATTGTAAAATGGTCTTATGAATTAGCGATTTCGTTCCAGTTCACATTCCAAGTAATATTCGGCATGCTAATTACGTTGCCGATTACCAAATTGCATTATCTCTTATAGTTTCCGAGATATGGACTATCGACATCTTACAAAATTGGCTGGGCTTCTAACTTGGGACAAAATTGTAAAATGATCTTATGAATTAGCGATTTCGTTCCAATTCACATTCCAATTAATATTCGGCATTCTAATTACGTTGCCGATAGCCAAATTGCATTATCTCTTATAGTTTCCGAGATATGGACTATCGACATCTTACAATATTGGCTCTGCTTCTAACTTGGGCCAGAATTGTAAAATGGTCTTATGAATTAGCGATTTTGTTCCAATCCACACTCCAAGTAATATTCGGCATGCTAATTACGTTGCCGATTGCCAAACTGCATTATCTCTTATAGTTTCCGAGATATGGGCAATCGAAATTTTACACCTTAGAGTCTGTTTCTAACTTGGGCCAGAATTGTAAAATGGTCTTATGAATTAGCGATTTTGTTCCAATCCACACTCCAAGTAATCTTCAGCATTGTAATTACATTGCCGATTACCAAGTTGCATTATCTCTTATAGTTTCGGAGATATGGCCAATCAAAATGTTAAACCTTAGAGTCTGTTTCTAACTTGGGTCAAAATTGTAAAATGGTCTTAAGAATTAGCGATTTCGCTAAAATTCAAATTTCAAGTAATATTCGACATGCAAATTACGTTGCCGATTGCCAAATTGCATTATCTCCTATAGTTTCCGAGATATGGGCAATCGAAATTTTACACCTTAGACTCTGTTTCTAACTTGGGCCAATATTGTAAAATGGTCTTATGAATTAGCGATATCGTTCCAATTCACATTCCAAGTAATATTCGGCATGCTAATTACATTGCCGATTGCCAAATTGCATTATCTCTTATAGTTTCCGAGATATGGACTACCGACATCTTATAATGTTGGCTCTGCTTCTAACTTGGGTCAAAATTGTAAAATGGTCTTATTAATTAGCGATATCGTTCCAATTCACGTTCCAGGTAATATTCGGCATGCTAATTACGTTGCCGATTGCCAAATTGCGTTATCTCTTATAGTCTCCGAGATATGGACTATCGACATCTTATAATGTTGGCTCTGCTTCTAACTTGGGCCAAAATTGAAAAATGGTCTTATTAATTAGCGATATCGTTCCAATTCACGTTCCAGGTAATATTCGGCATGCTAATTACGTTGCCGATTGCCAAATTGCGTTATCTCTTATAGTCTCCGAGATATGGACTACCGACATCTTATAATGTTGGCTCTGCTTCTAACTTGGGCCAAAATTGAAAAATGGTCTTATTAATTAGCGATATCGTTCCAATTCACGTTCCAGGTAATATTCGGCATGCTAATTACGTTGCCGATTGCCAAATTGCGTTATCTCTTATAGTCTCCGAGATATGGACTATCGACATCTTACAATATTGGCTGTGCTTCTAACTTGGGCCAAAATTGTAAAATGGTCTTATGAATTAGCGATTTCGCTAAAATTCACACTCCAAGTAATATTCGGCATGCTAATTACGTTGCCGATTGCCAAATTGCATTATCTCTTATAGTTTCCGAGATATGGGCAATCGAAATTTTACACCTTAGAGTCTGTTTCTAACTTGGGCCAGAATTGTAAAATGGTCTTATGAATTAGCGATTTTGTTCCAATCCACACTCCAAGTAATCTTCAGCATTGTAATTACATTGCCGATTACCAAGTTGCATTATCTCTTATAGTTTCGGAGATATGGCCAATCAAAATGTTAAACCTTAGAGTCTGTTTCTAACTTGGGTCAAAATTGTAAAATGGTCTTAAGAATTAGCGATTTCGCTAAAATTCAAATTTCAAGTAATATTCGACATGCAAATTACGTTGCCGATTGCCAAATTGAATTATCTCCTATAGTTTCCGAGATATGGGCAATCGAAATTTTACACCTTAGACTCTGTTTCTAACTTGGGCCAATATTGTAAAATGGTCTTATGAATTAGCGATATCGTTCCAATTCACATTCCAAGTAATATTCGGCATGATAATTACATTGCCGATTGCCAAATTGCATTATCTCTTATAGTTTCCGAGATATGGACTACCGACATCTTATAATGTTGGCTCTGCTTCTAACTTGGGTCAAAATTGTAAAATGGTCTTATTAATTAGCGATATCGTTCCAATTCACGTTCCAGGTAATATTCGGCATGCTAATTACGTTGCCGATTGCCAAATTGCGTTATCTCTTATAGTCTCCGAGATATGGACTATCGACATCTTACAATATTGGCTGTGCTTCTAACTTGGGCCAAAATTGTAAAATGGTCTTATGAATTAGCGATTTCGCTAAAATTCACACTCCAAGTAATATTCGGCATGCTAATTACGTTGCCGATTGCCAAATTGCATTATCTCTTATAGTTTCCGAGATATGGGTAATCGAAATTTTACACCTTAGAGTCTGTTTCTAACTTGGGTCAAAATTGTAAAATGGTTTTATGAATCAGCGATTTCGTTCCAATTCACATTCCAAGTAATATTCGGCATGCCACTTACGTTGCCGATTGCCAAATTGCATTATCTCTTATAGTTTCCGAGATATGGACTATCGACATCTTACAATATTGGCTGTGCTTCTAACTTGGGCCAAATTTGTAAAATGGTCTTATGAATTAGCGATTTCGTTCCAGTTCACATTCCAAGTAATATTCGGTATGCTAATTACGTTGCCGATTACCAAATTGCATTATCTCTTATAGTTTCCGAGATATGGACTATCGACATCTTACAATATTGGCTGGGCTTCTAACTTGGAACAAAATTGTAAAATGATCTTATGAATTAGCGATTTCGCTCCAATTCACATTCCAATTAATATTCGGCATTCTAATTACGTTGCCGATAGCCAAGTTGCATTATCTCTTATAGTTTCCGAGATATGGACTATCGACATCTTACAATATTGGCTCTGCTTCTAACTTGGGCCAGAATTGTAAAATGGTCTTATGAATTAGCGATTTTGTTCCAATCCACACTCCAAGTAATATTCGGCATGCTAATTACGTTGCCGATTGCCAAACTGCATTATCTCTTATAGTTTCCGAGATATGGGCAATCGAAATTTTACACCTTAGAGTCTGTTTCTAACTTGGGTCAAAATTGTAAAATGGTCTTATGAATTAGCGATTTCGCTAAATTTCACATTCCAAGTAATATTCGGCATGCTAATTACGTTGCCGATTGCCAAACTGCATTATCTCTTATAGTTTCCGAGATATGGGCAATCGAAATTTTACACCTTAGAGTCTGTTTCTAACTTGGGTCAAAATTGTAAAATGGTCTTATGAATTAGCGATTTCGCTAAATTTCACATTCCAAGTAATATTCGGCATGCTAATTACGTTGCCGATTGCCAAATTGCATTATCTCTTATAGTTTCCGAGATATGGGTAATCGAAATTTTACACCTTAGAGTCTGTTTCTAACTTGGGTCAAAATTGTAAAATGGTTTTATGAATCAGCGATTTCGTTCCAATTCACATTCCAAGTAATATTCGGCATGCCACTTACGTTGCCGATTGCCAAATTGCATTATCTCTTATAGTTTCCGAGATATGGACTATCGACATCTTACAATATTGGCTGTGCTTCTAACTTGGGCCAAAATTGTAAAATGGTCTTATGAATTAGCGATTTCGTTCCAGTTCACATTCCAAGTAATATTCGGCATGCTAATTACGTTGCCGATTACCAAATTGCATTATCTCTTATAGTTTCCGAGATATGGACTATCGACATCTTACAATATTGGCTGGGCTTCTAACTTGGAACAAAATTGTAAAATGGTCTTATGAATTAGCGATTTCGTTCCAGTTCACATTCCAAGTAATATTCGGCATGCTAATTACGTTGCCGATTGCCAAATTGCATTATCTCTTATAGTTTCCGAGATATGGACTATCGACATCTTACAATATTGGCTGTGCTTCTAACTTGGGCCAAAATTGTAAAATGGTCTTATGAATTAGCGATTTCGTTCCAGTTCACATTCCAAGTAATATTCGGCATGCTAATTACGTTGCCGATTACCAAATTGCATTATCTCTTATAGTTTCCGAGATATGGACTATCGACATCTTACAATATTGGCTGTGCTTCTAACTTGGGCCAAAATTGTAAAATGGTCTTATGAATTAGCGATTTCGTTCCAGTTCACATTCCAAGTAATATTCGGCATGCTAATTACGTTGCCGATTGCCAAATTGCATTATCTCTTATAGTTTCCGAGATATGGGCAATCGAAATTTTACACCTTAGACTCTGTTTCTAACTTGGGTCAAAATTGTAAAATGGTCTTATGAATTAACGATTTCGTTCCAATTCACATTCCAAGTAATATTCGGCATTCTAATTACGTTGCCGATGGCCAAATTGCATTATCCCTTATAGTTTCCGAGATATGGGCAATCGAAATTTTACACCTTAGAGTCTGTTTCTAACTTGGGCCAAAATTGTAAAATGGTCTTATGAATTAGCGATTTCGTTCCAATTCACATTCCAAGTAATGTGTTAATTACGTTGCCGATTACCAAATTGCATTATCTCTTATAGTTTCCGAGATATGAACTATCGACATCTTACAATATTGGCTGTGCTTCTAACTTGGGCCAATATTGTAAAATGGTCTTATGAATTAGCGATATCGTTCCAAATCACATTCCAAGTAATATTCGGCATGCTAAATACATTGAAGATTGCCAAATTGCATTATCTCTTATAGTTTCCGAGATAAGGACTATCGACATCTTACAATGTTGGCTCTGCTTCTAACTTGGGCCAAAATTGTAAAATGGTCTTATGAATTAGCGATATCGTTCCAATTCACATTCCAGGTAATATTCGGCATGCTAATTACGTTGACGATTGCCAAATTGCATTATCTCTTATAGTTTCCGAGATATGGACTATCGACATCTTACAATATTGGCTCTGCTTCTAACTTGGGCCAGAATTGTAAAATGGTCTTATGAATTAGCGATTTTGTTCCAATCCACACTCCAAGTAATATTCGGCATGCTAATTACGTTGCCGATTGCCAAACTGCATTATCTCTTATAGTTTCCGAGATATGGGCAATCGAAATTTTACACCTTAGAGTCTGTTTCTAACTTGGGTCAAAATTGTAAAATGGTCTTATGAATTAGCGATTTCGCTAAAATTCACATTCCAAGTAATATTCGGCATTCTAATTACGTTGCCGATGGCCAAATTGCATTATCCCTTATAGTTTCCGAGATATGGGCAATCGAAATTTTACACCTTAGAGTCTGTTTCTAACTTGGGCCAAAATTGTAAAATGGTCTTATGAATTAGCGATTTCGTTCCAATTCACATTCCAAGTAATGTGTTAATTACGTTGCCGATTACCAAATTGCATTATCTCTTATAGTTTCCGAGATATGAACTATCGACATCTTACAATATTGGCTGTGCTTCTAACTTGGGCCAATATTGTAAAATGGTCTTATGAATTAGCGATATCGTTCCAAATCACATTCCAAGTAATATTCGGCATGCTAAATACATTGAAGATTGCCAAATTGCATTATCTCTTATAGTTTCCGAGATAAGGACTATCGACATCTTACAATGTTGGCTCTGCTTCTAACTTGGGCCAAAATTGTAAAATGGTCTTATGAATTAGCGATATCGTTCCAATTCACATTCCAGGTAATATTCGGCATGCTAATTACGTTGACGATTGCCAAATTGCATTATCTCTTATAGTTTCCGAGATATGGACTATCGACATCTTACAATATTGGCTCTGCTTCTAACTTGGGCCAGAATTGTAAAATGGTCTTATGAATTAGCGATTTTGTTCCAATCCACACTCCAAGTAATATTCGGCATGCTAATTACGTTGCCGATTGCCAAACTGCATTATCTCTTATAGTTTCCGAGATATGGGCAATCGAAATTTTACACCTTAGAGTCTGTTTCTAACTTGGGTCAAAATTGTAAAATGGTCTTATGAATTAGCGATTTCGCTAAAATTCACATTCCAAGTAATATTCGGCATGCTAATTACGTTGCCGATTGCCAAATTGCATTATCTCTTATAGTTTCCGAGATATGGGCAATCGAAATTTTACACCTTAGAGTCTGTTTCTAACTTGGGCCAGAATTGTAAAATGGTCTTATGAATTAGCGATTTTGTTCCAATCCACACTCCAAGTAATCTTCAGCATTGTAATTACATTGCCGATTACCAAGTTGCATTATCTCTTATAGTTTCGGAGATATGGCCAATCAAAATGTTAAACCTTAGAGTCTGTTTCTAACTTGGGTCAAAATTGTAAAATGGTCTTAAGAATTAGCGATTTCGCTAAAATTCAAATTTCAAGTAATATTCGGCATGCAAATTACGTTGCCGATTGCCAAATTGCATTATCTCCTATAGTTTCCGAGATATGGGCAATCGAAATTTTACACCTTAGACTCTGTTTCTAACTTGGGTCAAAATTGTAAAATGGTCTTATGAATTAACGATTTCGTTCCAATTCACATTCCAAGTAATATTCGGCATTCTAATTACGTTGCCGATGGCCAAATTGCATTATCCCTTATAGTTTCCGAGATATGGGCAATCGAAATTTTACACCTTAGAGTCTGTTTCTAACTTGGGCCAAAATTGTAAAATGGTCTTATGAATTAGCGATTTCGTTCCAATTCACATTCCAAGTAATGTGCTAATTACGTTGCCGATTACCAAATTGCATTATCTCTTATAGTTTCCGAGATATGAACTATCGACATCTTACAATATTGGCTGTGCTTCTAACTTGGGCCAATATTGTAAAATGGTCTTATGAATTAGCGATATCGTTCCAAATCACATTCCAAGTAATATTCGGCATGCTAAATACATTGAAGATTGCCAAATTGCATTATCTCTTACAGTTTCCGAGATAAGGACTATCGACATCTTACAATGTTGGCTCTGCTTCTAACTTGGGCCAAAATTGTAAAATGGTCTTATGAATTAGCGATATCGTTCCAATTCACATTCCAGGTAATATTCGGCATGCTAATTACGTTGACGATTGCCAAATTGCATTATCTCTTATAGTTTCCGAGATATGGACTATCGACATCTTACAATATTGGCTCTGCTTCTAACTTGGGCCAGAATTGTAAAATGGTCTTATGAATTAGCGATTTTGTTCCAATCCACACTCCAAGTAATATTCGGCATGCTAATTACGTTGCCGATTGCCAAACTGCATTATCTCTTATAGTTTCCGAGATATGGGCAATCGAAATTTTACACCTTAGAGTCTGTTTCTAACTTGGGTCAAAATTGTAAAATGGTCTTATGAATTAGCGATTTCGCTAAAATTCACATTCCAAGTAATATTCGGCATGCTAATTACGTTGCCGATTGCCAAATTGCATTATCTCTTATAGTTTCCGAGATATGGGCAATCGAAATTTTACACCTTAGAGTCTGTTTCTAACTTGGGCCAGAATTGTAAAATGGTCTTATGAATTAGCGATTTTGTTCCAATCCACACTCCAAGTAATCTTCAGCATTGTAATTACATTGCCGATTACCAAGTTGCATTATCTCTTATAGTTTCGGAGATATGGCCAATCAAAATGTTAAACCTTAGAGTCTGTTTCTAACTTGGGTCAAAATTGTAAAATGGTCTTAAGAATTAGCGATTTCGCTAAAATTCAAATTTCAACTAATATTCGGCATGCAAATTACGTTGCCGATTGCCAAATTGCATTATCTCCTATAGTTTCCGAGATATGGGCAATCGAAATTTTACACCTTAGACTCTGTTTCTAACTTGGGTCAAAATTGTAAAATGGTCTTATGAATTAACGATTTCGTTCCAATTCACATTCCAAGTAATATTCGGCATTCTAATTACGTTGCCGATGGCCAAATTGCATTATCCCTTATAGTTTCCGAGATATGGGCAATCGAAATTTTACACCTTAGAGTCTGTTTCTAACTTGGGCCAAAATTGTAAAATGGTCTTATGAATTAGCGATTTCGTTCCAATTCACATTCCAAGTAATGTGCTAATTACGTTGCCGATTACCAAATTGCATTATCTCTTATAGTTTCCGAGATATGAACTATCGACATCTTACAATATTGGCTGTGCTTCTAACTTGGGCCAATATTGTAAAATGGTCTTATGAATTAGCGATATCGTTCCAAATCACATTCCAAGTAATATTCGGCATGCTAAATACATTGAAGATTGCCAAATTGCATTATCTCTTATAGTTTCCGAGATAAGGACTATCGACATCTTACAATGTTGGCTCTGCTTCTAACTTGGGCCAAAATTGTAAAATGGTCTTATGAATTAGCGATATCGTTCCAATTCACATTCCAGGTAATATTCGGCATGCTAATTACGTTGACGATTGCCAAATTGCATTATCTCTTATAGTTTCCGAGATATGGACTATCGACATCTTACAATATTGGCTCTGCTTCTAACTTGGGCCAGAATTGTAAAATGGTCTTATGAATTAGCGATTTTGTTCCAATCCACACTCCAAGTAATATTCGGCATGCTAATTACGTTGCCGATTGCCAAACTGCATTATCTCTTATAGTTTCCGAGATATGGGCAATCGAAATTTTACACCTTAGAGTCTGTTTCTAACTTGGGTCAAAATTGTAAAATGGTCTTATGAATTAGCGATTTCGCTAAAATTCACATTCCAAGTAATATTCGGCATGCTAATTACGTTGCCGATTGCCAAATTGCATTATCTCTTATAGTTTCCGAGATATGGGCAATCGAAATTTTACACCTTAGAGTCTGTTTCTAACTTGGGCCAGAATTGTAAAATGGTCTTATGAATTAGCGATTTTGTTCCAATCCACACTCCAAGTAATCTTCAGCATTGTAATTACATTGCCGATTACCAAGTTGCATTATCTCTTATAGTTTCGGAGATATGGCCAATCAAAATGTTAAACCTTAGAGTCTGTTTCTAACTTGGGTCAAAATTGTAAAATGGTCTTAAGAATTAGCGATTTCGCTAAAATTCAAATTTCAAGTAATATTCGGCATGCAAATTACGTTGCCGATTGCCAAATTGCATTATCTCCTATAGTTTCCGAGATATGGGCAATCGAAATTTTACACCTTAGACTCTGTTTCTAACTTGGGTCAAAATTGTAAAATGGTCTTATGAATTAACGATTTCGTTCCAATTCACATTCCAAGTAATATTCGGCATTCTAATTACGTTGCCGATGGCCAAATTGCATTATCCCTTATAGTTTCCGAGATATGGGCAATCGAAATTTTACACCTTAGAGTCTGTTTCTAACTTGGGCCAAAATTGTAAAATGGTCTTATGAATTAGCGATTTCGTTCCAATTCACATTCCAAGTAATGTGCTAATTACGTTGCCGATTACCAAATTGCATTATCTCTTATAGTTTCCGAGATATGAACTATCGACATCTTACAATATTGGCTGTGCTTCTAACTTGGGCCAATATTGTAAAATGGTCTTATGAATTAGCGATATCGTTCCAAATCACATTCCAAGTAATATTCGGCATGCTAAATACATTGAAGATTGCCAAATTGCATTATCTCTTATAGTTTCCGAGATAAGGACTATCGACATCTTACAATGTTGGCTCTGCTTCTAACTTGGGCCAAAATTGTAAAATGGTCTTATGAATTAGCGATATCGTTCCAATTCACATTCCAGGTAATATTCGGCATGCTAATTACGTTGACGATTGCCAAATTGCATTATCTCTTATAGTTTCCGAGATATGGACTATCGACATCTTACAATGTTGGCTCTGCTTCTAACTTGGGCCAGAATTGTAAAATGGTCTTATGAATTAGCGATTTCGTTCCAATTCGCATTCCAAGTTATATTCTGCATGCTAATTAGGTTGCCGATAGCCAAATTGCATTATCTCTTATAGTTTCCGGGATATGGACTATCGACATCTTACAATGTTGGCTCTGCTTCTAACTTGGGCCAAAATTGTAAAATGGTCTTATGAATTAGCGATTTCGTTCCAATTCACATTCCAAGTAATATTCGGCATGCTAATTACGTTGCCGATTGCCAAATTGCATTATCTCTTATAGTTTCCGAGATATGGGCAATCGAAATTTTACACCTTAGAGTCTGTTTCTAACTTGGGTCAAAATTGTAAAATGATCTTATGAATTAGCGATTTCGCTAAAATTCACATTGCAAGTAATATTCGGCATGCTAATTACATTGCCGATTGCCAAATTGCATTATCTCTTATAGTTTCCGAGATATGGACTATCGACATCTGGCAATAGTGGCTCTGCTTCTAACTTGGGCCAGAATTGTAAGGTGGTCTTATGAATTAGCGATTCCGTACCAATTCACATTCCAAGTAATATTCGGTATGCTAATTACGTTGCCGATTGCCAAATTGCATTATCTCTTATAGTTTCCGAGATATGGGTAATCGAAATTTTACACCTTAGAGTCTGTTTCTAACTTTGGTCAAAATTGTAAAATAGTTTTAGGAATTAGCAATTCCTCGTCCCAATTCATATTCCAAGTAATATTCGGCATGCTAATTAGGTTGCCGATTGCCAAATTGCATTATCCCTTATAGTTTCCGAGATATGGGCAATCGAAATTTTACACCTTAGAGTCTGTTTCTAACTTGGGTCAAAATTTTAAAATGGTCTTATGAATTAGCGATTTCGTTCCATTTCACACTCCAATTAATATTCGGCATGCTAATTACATTGCCGATTACCAAATTGCATTATCTCTTTTAGTTTCCGAGATATGGGCAATCGAAATTTTACACCTTAGACTCTGTTTCTAACTTGGGTCAAAATTGTAAAATGGTCTTATGAATTAGTGATTTCGTTCCAATTCACATTCCAAGTAATATTCGGTATGCTAATTACGTTGCCGATTGCCAAATTGTATTATCTCTTATAGTTTCCGAGATATGGACTATCGACATCTTACAATATTGGCTGTGCTTCTAACTTGGGCCAATATTGTAAAATGGTCTTATGAATTAGCGATATCGTTCCAAATCACATTCTAAGTAATATTCGGCATGCTAATTACATTGCCGATTGTCAAATTGCATTATCTCTTATAGTTTCCGAGATATGGAGTATCGACATCTTACAATGTTGGCTCTGCTTCTAACTTGGGCCAAAATTGTAAAATGGTCTTATGAATTAGCGATATCGTTCCAATTCACATTCCAGGTAATATTCGGCATGCTAATTACGTTGACGATTGCCAAATTGCATTATCTCTTATAGTTTCCGGGATATAGACTATCGACATCTTACAATATTGGCTGTGTTTCTAACTTGGGCCAAAATTGTAAAATGGTCTTATGAATTAGGGATATCGTTCCAATTCATATTCCAAGTAGTATTCGGCATGCTAGCTACATTGCCAATTGCCAAATTGCATTATCTCTTATAGTTTCCGAGATATGGACTATCGACATCTTACAATGTTGGCTCTGCTTCTAACTTGGACCAGAATTGTAAAATGGTCTTATGAATTAGCGATTTCTTTCCAATTCGCATTCCAAGTTATATTCCGCATGCTAATTACGTTGCCGATAGCCAAATTGCATTATCTCTTATAGTTTCCGGGATATGGACTATCGACATCTTACAATGTTGGCTCTGCTTCTAACTTGGGCCAAAATTGTAAAATGGTCTTATGAATTAGCGAATTCGTTCCAATTCACATTCCAAGTAATATTCGGCATGCTAATTACGTTGCCGATTGCCAAATTGCATTATCTCTTATAGTTTCCGAGATATGGGCAATCGAAATTTTACACCTTAGAGTCTGTTTCTAACTTGGGTCACAATTGTAAAATGATCTTATGAATTAGCGATTTCGCTAAAATTCACATTACAAGTAATATTCGGCATGCTAATTACATTGCCGATTGCCAAATTGTATTATCTCTTATAGTTTCCGAGATATGGACTATCGACATCTGGCAATAGTGGCTCTGCTTCTAACTTGGGCCAGAATTGTAAGGTGGTCTTATGAATTAGCGATTCCGTTCCAATTCACATTCCAAGTAATATTCGGTATGCTAATTACGTTGCCGATTGCCAAATTGCATTATCTCTCATTGTTTCCGAGATATGGGTAATCGAAATTTTACACCTTACAGTCTGTTTCTAACTTTGGTCAAAATTGTAAAATAGTTTTAGGAATTAGCAATTTCTCGTCCCAATTCATATTCCAAGTAATATTCGGCATGCTAATTAGGTTGCCGATTGCCAAATTGCATTATCCCTTATAGTTTCCGAGATATGGGCAATCGAAATTTTACACCCTATAGTCTGTTTCTAACTTGGGTCAAAATTTTAAAATGGTCTTATGAATTAGCGATTTCGTTCCAATTCACACTCCAATTAATATTCGGCATGCTAATTACATTGCCGATTACCAAATTGCATTATCTCTTTTAGTTTCCGAGATATGGGCAATCGAAATTTTACACCTTAGACTCTGTTTCTAACTTGGGTCAAAATTGTAAAATGGTCTTATGAATTAGTGATTTCGTTCCAATTCACATTCCAAGTAATATTCGGTATGCTAATTACGTTGCCGATTGCCAAATTGCATTATCTCTTATAGTTTCCGAGATATGGACTATCGACATCTTACAATATTGGCTGTGCTTCTAACTTGGGCCAATATTGTAAAATGGTCTTATGAATTAGCGATATCGTTCCAAATCACATTCCAGGTAATATTCGGCATGCTAATTACGTTGACGATTGCCAAATTGCATTATATCTTATAGTTTCCAGGATATAGACTATCGACATCTTACAATATTGGCTGTGTTTCTAACTTGGGCCAAAATTGTAAAATGGTCTTATGAATTAGGGATATCGTTCCAATTCATATTCCAAGTAGTATTCGGCATGCTAATTACGTTGCCGATTGCCAAATTGCATTATCTCTTACAGTTTCCGAGATATGGGCAATCGAAATTTTACACCTTAGAGTCTGTTTCTAACTTGGGTCAAAATTGTAAAATGATCTTATGAATTAGCGATTTCGCTAAAATTCACACTCCAAGTAATATTCGGCATGCTAATTACATTGCCGATTGCCAAATTGCATTATCTCTTATAGTTTCCGAGATATGGACTATCGACATCTGGCAATAGTGGCTCTGCTTCTAACTTGGGATAGAATTGTAAGGTGGTCTTATGAATTAGCGATTCCGTTCCAATTCACATTCCAAGTAATATTCGGTATGCTAATTACGTTGCCGATTGCCAAATTGCATTATCTCTTATAGTTTCCGAGATATGGGTAATCGAAATTTTACACCTTAGAGTCTGTTTCTAACTTGGGTCAAAATTGTAAAATAGTTTTAGGAATTAGCAATTTCGTCCCAATTCATATTCCAAGTAATATTCGGCATGCTAATTAGGTTGCTGATTGCCAAATTGCATTATCCCTTATAGTTTCCGAGATATGGGCAATCGAAATTTTACACCTTAGAGTCTGTTTCTAACTTGGGTCAAAATTTTAAAATGGTCTTATGAATTAGCGATTTCGTTCCAATTCACACTCCAATTAATATTCGGCATGCTAATTACATTGCCGATTACCAAATTGCATTATCTCTTATAGTTTCCGAGATATGGGCAATCGAAATTTTACACCTTAGACTCTGTTTCTAACTTGGGTCAAAATTGTAAAATGGTCTTATGAATTAGTGATTTCGTTCCAATTCACATTCCAAGTAATATTCGGTATGCTAATTACGATGCCGATTGCCAAATTGCATTATCTCTTATAGTTTCCGAGATATGGACTATCGACATCTTACAATATTGGCTGTGCTTCTAACTTGGGCCAATATTGTAAAATGGTCTTATGAATTAGCGATATCGTTCCAATTCACATTACAAGTAATATTCGGCATGCTAATTACGTTGCCGATTGCCAAATTGCATTATCTCTTATAGTTTCCGAGATATGGACTATCGACATCTTACAATATTGGCTGTGCTTCTAACTTGGGCCAAAATTGTAAAATGGTCTTATGAATTAGCGATTTCGCTAAAATTCACACTCCAAGTAATATTCGGCATGCTAATTACGTTGCCGATTGCCAAATTGCATTATCTCTTATAGTTTCCGAGATATGGGCAATCGAAATTTTACACCTTAGACTCTGTTTCTAACTTGGGTCAAAATTGCAAAATGGTTTTATGAATCAGCGATTTCGTTCCAATTCACATTCCAAGTAATATTCGGCATGCCACTTACGTTGCCGATTGCCAAATTGCATTATCTCTTATAGTTTCCGAGATATGGACTATCGACATCTGGCAATAGTGGCTCTGCTTCTAACTTGGGCCAGAATTGTAAAATGGTCTTATGAATTAGCGATTCCGTTCCAATTCACATTCCAAGTAATATTCGGTATGCTAATTACGTTGCCGATTGCCAAATTGCATTATCTCTTATAGTTTCCGAGATATGGGCAATCGAAATTTTACACCTTAGAGTCTGTTTCTAACTTGGGTCAAAATTTTAAAATGGTTTTATGAATTAGCGATATCGTTCCAATTCACATTCCAAGTAATATTCGGCATGCTAATTACATTGCCGATTGCCAAATTGCATTATCTCTTATAGTTTCCGAGATATGGGCAATCGAAATTTTACACCTTAGAGTCTGTTTCTAACTTGGGTCAAAATTTTAAAATGGTTTTATGAATTAGCGATATCGTTCCAATTCACATTCCAAGTAATATTCGGCATGCTAATTAGGTTGCCGAATGCCAAATTGCATTATCCCTTATAGTTTCCGAGATATGGGCAATCGAAATTTTACACCTTAGAGTCTGTTTCTAACTTGGGTCAAAATTTTAAAATGGTTTTATGAATTAGCGATATCGTTCCAATTCACATTCCAAGTAATATTCGGCATGCTAATTACATTGCCGATTGCCAAATTGCATTATCTCTTATAGTTTCCGAGATATGGGCAATCGAAATTTTACACCTTAGAGTCTGTTTCTAACCTGGGTCAAAATTGTAAAATAGTTTTAGAAAATAGCAATTTCGTTCTAATTCATATTCCAAGTAATATTCGGCATGCTAATTAGGTTGCCGAATGCCAAATTGCATTATCCCTTATAGTTTCCGAGATATGGGCAATCGAAATTTTACACCTTAGAGTCTGTTTCTAACTTGGGTCAAAATTTTAAAATGGTTTTATGAATTAGCGATATCGTTCCAATTCACATTCCAAGTAATATTCGGCATGCTAATTACATTGCCGATTGCCAAATTGCATTATCACTTATAGTTTCCGAGATATGGACTACCGACATCTTATAATGTTGGCTCTGCTTCTAACTTGGGCCAAAATTGTAAAATGGTCTTATGAATTAGCGATATCGTTCCAATTCGCATTCCAGGTAATATTCGGCATGCTAATTACGTTGCCGATTGCCAAATTGCGTTATCTCTTATAGTTTCCGAGATATGGACTGTCGACATCTTACAATATTGGCTGTGCTTCTAACTTGGGCCAAAATTGTAAAATGGTCTTATGAATTAGCGATTTCGCTAAAATTCGAACTCCAAGTAATATTCGGCATGCTAATTACGTTGCCAATTGCCAAATTGCATTATCTCTTATAGTTTCCGAGATATGGGCAATCGAAATTTTACACCTTAGAGTCTGTTTCTAACTTGGGTCAAAATTGTAAAATGGTTTTATGAATCAGCGATTTCGTTCCAATTCACATTCCAAGTAATATTCGGCATGCCACTTACGTTGCCGATTGCCAGATTGCATTATCTCTTATAGTTTCCGAGATATGGACTATCGACATCTTACAATATTGGCTGGGCTTCTAACTTGGGACAAAATTGTAAAATGATCTTATGAATTAGCGATTTCGCTCCAATTCACATTCCAATTAATATTCGGCATTCTAATTACGTTGCCGATAGCCAAATTGCATTATCTCTTATAGTTTCCGAGATATGGACTATCGACATCTTACAATATTGGCTGGGCTTCTAACTTGGGACAAAATTGTAAAATGATCTTATGAATTAGCGATTTCGCTCCAATTCACATTCCAATTAATATTCGGCATTCTAATTACGTTACCGATAGCCAAATTGCATTATCTCTTATAGTTTCCGAGATATGGACTATCGACATCTTACAATATTGGCTCTGCTTCTAACTTGGGCCAGAATTGTAAAATGGTCTTATGAATTAGCGATTTTGTTCCAATCCACACTCCAAGTAATATTCGGCATGCTATTTACGTTGCCGATTGCCAAACTGCATTATCTCTTATAGTTTCCGAGATATGGGCAATCGAAATTTTACACCTTAGAGTCTGTTTCTAACTTGGGTCAAAATTGTAAAATGGTCTTAAGAATTAGCGATTTCGCTAAAATTCAAATTTCAAGTAATATTCGGCATGCAAATTACGTTGCCGATTGCCAAATTGCATTATGTCCTATAGTTTCCGAGATATGGGCAATCGAAATTTTACACCTTAGACTCTGTTTCTAACTTGGGTCAAAATTGTAAAATGGTCTTATGAATTAACGATTTCGTTCCAAATCACATTCCAAGTAATATTCGGCATTCTAATTACGTTGCCGATTGCCAAATTGCATTATCTCTTATAGTTTCCGAGATATGGGCAATCGAAATTTTACACCTTAGAGTCTGTTTCTAACTTGGGTCAAAATTTTAAAATGGTCTTATGAATTAGGGATTTCGTTCCAATTCACACTCCAATTAATATTAGGCATGCTAATTACATTGCCGATTACCAAATTGCATTATCTCTTTTAGTTTCCGAGATATGGGCAATCGAAATTTTACACCTTAGACTCTGTTTCTAACTTGGGTCAAAATTGTAAAATGGTCTTATGAATTAGTGATTTCGTTCCAATTCACATTCCAAGTAATATTCGGTATGCTAATTACGTTGCCGATTGCCAAATTGCATTATCTCTTATAGTTTCCGAGATATGAACTATCGACATCTTACAATATTGGCTGTGCTTCTAACTTGGGCCAATATTGTAAAATGGTCTTATGAATTAGCGATATCGTTCCAAATCACATTCCAAGTAATATTCGGCATGCTAATTACATTGCCGATTGCCAAATTGCATTATCTCTTATAGTTTCCGAGATATGGACTATCGACATCTTACAATGTTGGCTCTGCTTCTAACTTGGGCCAAAATTGTAAAATGGTCTTATGAATTAGCGATATCGTTCCAATTCACATTCCAGGTAATATTCGGCATGCTAATTACGTTGACGATTGCCAAATTGCATTATATCTTATAGTTTCCGGGATATAGACTATCGACATCTTACAATATTGGCTGTGTTTCTAACTTGGGCCAAAATTGTAAAATGGTCTTATGAATTAGGGATATCGTTCCAATTCATATTCCAAGTAGTATTCGGCATGCTAGCTACATTGCCAATTGCCAAATTGCATTATCTCTTATAGTTTCCGAGATATGGACTATCGACATCTTACAGTGTTGGCTCTGCTTCTAACTTGGGCCAGAATTGTAAAATGGTCTTATGAATTAGCGATTTCGTTCCAATTCGCATTCCAAGTTATATTCCGCATGCTAATTACGTTGCCGATAGCCAAATTGCATTATCTCTTATAGTTTCCGAGATATGGGCAATCGAAATTTTACACCTTAGAGTCTGTTTCTAACTTGGGCCAGAATTGTAAAATGGTCTTATGAATTAGCGATTTTGTTCCAATCCACACTCCAAGTAATCTTCAGCATTGTAATTACATTGCCAATTACCAAGTTGCATTATCTCTTATAGTTTCGGAGATATGGCCAATCAAAATGTTACACCTTAGAGTCTGTTTCTAACTTGGGTCAAAATTGTAAAATGGTCTTATGAATTAGCGATTTCGCTAAAATTCAAATTTCAAGTAATATTCGGCATGCAAATTACGTTGCCGATTGCCAAATTCCATTATCTCCTATAGTTTCTGAGATATGGGCAATCGAAATTTTACACCTTAGACTCTGTTTCTAACTTGGGTCAAAATTATAAAATGGTCTTATGAATTAACGATTTCGTTCCAATTCACATTCCAAGTAATATTCGGCATTCTAATTACGTTGCCGATTGCCAAATTGCATTATATCTTATAGTTTCCGGGATATGGACTATCGACATCTTACAATGTTGGCTGTGCTTCTAACTTGGGCCAAAATTGTAAAATGGTCTTATGAATTAGCGATTTCGTTCCAGTTCACATTCCAATTAATATTCGGCATTCTAATTACGTTGCCGATAGCCAAATTACATTATCTCTTATAGTTTCCGAGATATGGACTATCGACATCTTACAATATTGGCTGTGCTTCTAACTTGGGCCAAAATTGTAAAATGGTCTTATGAATTAGCGATTTCGCTAAAATTCACACTCCAAGTAATATTCGGCATGCTAATTACGTTGCCGATTGCCAAATTGCATTATCTCTTATAGTTTCCGAGATATGGGCAATCGAAATTTTACACCTTAGAGTCTGCTTCTAACTTGGGTCAAAATTGAAAAATGGTTTTATGAATCAGCGATTTCGTTCCAATTCACATTCCAAGTAATATTCGGCATGCCACTTACGTTGCCGATTGCCAAATTGCATTATCTCTTATAGTTTCCGAGATATGGACTATCGACATCTTACAATATTGGCTGTGCTTCTAACTTTGGCCAAAATTGTTAAATGGTCTTATGAATTAGCGATTTCGCTTCAATTCACATTCCAATTAATATTCGGCATTCTAATTACGTTGCCGATAGCCAAATTGCATTATCTCTTATAGTTTCCGAGATATGGACTATCGACATCTTACAATATTGGCTCTGCTTCTAACTTGGGCCAGAATTGTAAAATGGCCTTATGAATTAGCGATTTTGTTCCAATCCACACTCCAAGTAATATTCGGCATGCTAATTACGTTGCCGAATACCAAACTGCACTATCTCTTATAGTTTCCGAGATATCGGCAATCGAAATTTTACACCTTAGAGTCTGTTTCTAACTTGGGCCAAAATTGTAAAATGGTCTTATGAATTAGCGATTTCGTTCCAGTTCACAATCCAAGTAATATTCGGCATGCTAATTACGTTGCCGATTGCCAAATTGCATTATCTCTTATAGTTTCCGAGATATGGACTATCGACATCTTACAATATTGGCTGTGCTTCTAACTTGGGCCAAAATTGTAAAATGGTCTTATGAATGAGCGATTCCGTTCCAATTCACATTCCAAGTAATATTCGGTATGCTAATTACGTTGCCGATTGCCAAATTGCATTATCTCTTATAGTTTCCGAGATATTAACTATCGACATCTTACAATATTGGCTGTGCTTCTAACTTGGGCCAAAATTGTAAAATGGTCTTATGAATTAGCGATTCCGTTCCAATTCACATTCCAAGTAATATTCGGTATGCTAATTACGTTGCCGATTGCCAAATTGCATTAACTCTTATAGTTTCCGAGATATGGGCAATCGAAATTTTACACCTTAGAGTCTGTTTCTAACTTGGGTCAAAATTGTAAAATGGTTTTATGAATCAGCGATTTCGTTCCAATTCACATTCCAAGTAATATTCGGCATGCTAATTAGGTTGCCGATTGCCAAATTGCATTATCCCTTATTGTTTCCGAGATATGGGCAATCGAAATTTTACACCTTAGAGTCTGTTTCTAACTTGGGTCAAAATTTTAAAATGGTCTTATGAATTAGCGATTTCGTTCCAATTCACACTCCAATTAATATTCGGCATGCTAATTACATTGCCGATTACCAAATTGCATTATCTCTTATAGTTTCCGAGATATGGGCAATCGAAATTTTACACCTTAGAGTCTGTTTCTAACTTGGGTCAAAATTGTAAAATGGTTTTATGAATCAGCGATTCCGTTCCAATTCACATTCCAAGTAATATTCGGTATGCTAATTAGGTTGCCGATTGCCAAATTGCATTATCCCTTATAGTTTCCGAGATATGGGCAATCGAAATTTTACACCTTAGACTCTGTTTCTAACTTGGGTCAAAATTGTAAAATGGTCTTATGAATTAGTGATTTCGTTCCAATTCACATTCCAAGTAATATTCGGTATGCTAATTACGTTGCCGATTGCCAAATTGCATTATCTCTTATAGTTTCCGAGATATGAACTATCGACATCTTACAATATTGGCTGTGCTTCTAACTTGGGCCAATATTGTAAAATGGTCTTATGAATTAGCGATATCGTTCCAATTCACATTCCAAGTAATATTCGGCATGCTAATTACATTGCCGATTGCCAAATTGCATTATCTCTTATAGTTTCCGAGATATCGGCAATCGAAATTTTACACCTTAGAGTCTGTTTCTAACTTGGGCCAGAATTGTAAAATGGTCTTATGAATTAGCGATTTTGTTCCAATCCACACTCCAAGTAATCTTCAGCATTGTAATTACATTGCCGATTACCAAGTTGCATTATCTCTTATAGTTTCGGAGATATGGCCAATCAAAATGTTACACCTTAGAGTCTGTTTCTAACTTGGGTCAAAATTGTAAAATGGTCTTATGAATTAGCGATTTCGCTAAAATTCAAATTTCAAGTAATATTCGGCATGCAAATTACGTTGCCGATTGCCAAATTCCATTATCTCCTATAGTTTCTGAGATATGGGCAATCGAAATTTTACACCTTAGACTCTGTTTCTAACTTGGGTCAAAATTATAAAAGGGTCTTATGAATTAACGATTTCGTTCCAATTCACATTCCAAGTAATATTCGGCATTCTAATTACGTTGCCGATTGCCAAATTGCATTATATCTTATAGTTTCCGGGATATGGACTATCGACATCTTACAATGTTGGCTGTGCTTCTAACTTGGGCCAAAATTGTAAAATGGTCTTATGAATTAGCGATTTCGTTCCAGTTCACATTCCAATTAATATTCGGCATTCTAATTACGTTGCCGATAGCTAAATTACATTATCTCTTATAGTTTCCGAGATATGGACTATCGACATCTTACAATATTGGCTGTGCTTCTAACTTGGGCCAAAATTGTAAAATGGTCTTATGAATTAGCGATTTCGCTAAAATTCACACTCCAAGTAATATTCGGCATGCTAATTACGTTGCCGATTGCCAAATTGCATTATCTCTTATAGTTTCCGAGATATGGGCAATCGAAATTTTACACCTTAGAGTCTGCTTCTAACTTGGGTCAAAATTGAAAAATGGTTTTATGAATCAGCGATTTCGTTCCAATTCACATTCCAAGTAATATTCGGCATGCCACTTACGTTGCCGATTGCCAAATTGCATTATCTCTTATAGTTTCCGAGATATGGACTATCGACATCTTACAATATTGGCTGTGCTTCTAACTTGGGCCAAAATTGTTAAATGGTCTTATGAATTAGCGATTTCGCTTCAATTCACATTCCAATTAATATTCGGCATTCTAATTACGTTGCCGATAGCCAAATTGCATTATCTCTTATAGTTTCCGAGATATGGACTATCGACATCTTACAATATTGGCTCTGCTTCTAACTTGGGCCAGAATTGTAAAATGGCCTTATGAATTAGCGATTTTGTTCCAATCCACACTCCAAGTAATATTCGGCATGCTAATTACGTTGCCGAATACCAAACCGCACTATCTCTTATAGTTTCCGAGATATCGGCAATCGAAATTTTACACCTTAGAGTCTGTTTCTAACTTGGGCCAAAATTGTAAAATGGTCTTATGAATTAGCGATTTCGTTCCAGTTTACATTCTAAGTAATATTCGGCATGCTAATTACGTTGCCGATTGCCAAATTGCATTATCTCTTATAGTTTCCGAGATATGGACTATCGACATCTTACAATATTGGCTGTGCTTCTAACTTGGGCCAAAATTGTAAAATGGTCTTATGAATGAGCGATTCCGTTCCAATTCACATTCCAAGTAATATTCGGTATGCTAATTACGTTGCCGATTGCCAAATTGCATTATCTCTTATAGTTTCCGAGATATTAACTATCGACATCTTACAATATTGGCTGTGCTTCTAACTTGGGCCAAAATTGTAAAATGGTCTTATGAATTAGCGATTCCGTTCCAATTCACATTCCAAGTAATATTCGGTATGCTAATTACGTTGCCGATTGCCAAATTGCATTAACTCTTATAGTTTCCGAGATATGGGCAATCGAAATTTTACACCTTAGAGTCTGTTTCTAACTTGGGTCAAAATTGTAAAATGGTTTTATGAATCAGCGATTCCGTTCCAATTCACATTCCAAGTAATATTCGGCATGCTAATTAGGTTGCCGACTGCCAAATTGCATTATCCCTTATTGTTTCCGAGATATGGGCAATCGAAATTTTACACCTTAGAGTCTGTTTCTAACTTGGGTCAAAATTTTAAAATGGTCTTATGAATTAGCGATTTCGTTCCAATTCACACTCCAATTAATATTCGGCATGCTAATTACATTGCCGATTACCAAATTGCATTATCTCTTATAGTTTCCGAGATATGGGCAATCGAAATTTTACACCTTAGAGTCTGTTTCTAACTTGGGTCAAAATTGTAAAATGGTTTTATGAATCAGCGATTCCGTTCCAATTCACATTCCAAGTAATATTCGGCATGCTAATTAGGTTGCCGATTGCCAAATTGCATTATCCCTTATAGTTTCCGAGATATGGGCAATCGAAATTTTACACCTTAGACTCTGTTTCTAACTTGGGTCAAAATTGTAAAATGGTCTTATGAATTAGTGATTTCGTTCCAATTCACATTCCCAGTAATATTCGGTATGCTAATTACGTTGCCGATTGCCAAATTGCATTATCTCTTATAGTTTCCGAGATATGAACTATCGACATCTTACAATATTGGCTGTGCTTCTAACTTGGGCCAATATTGTAAAATGGTCTTATGAATTAGCGATATCGTTCCAATTCACATTCCAAGTAATATTCGGTATGCTAATTACATTGCCGATTGCCAAATTGCATTATCTCTTATAGTTTCCGAGATATCGGCAATCGAAATTTTACACCTTAGAGTCTGTTTCTAACTTGGGCCAAAATTGTAAAATGGTCTTATGAATTAGAGATTTCGTTCCAGTTCACATTCCAAGTAATATTCGGCATGCTAATTACGTTGCCGATTGCCAAATTGCATTATCTCTTTCCGAGATATGGACTATCGACATCATACAATATTGGCTGTGCTTCTAACTTGGGCCAAAATTGTAAAATGGTCTTATGAATGAGCGATTTCGTTCCAATTCACATTCCAAGTAATATTCGGTATGCTAATTACGTTGGCGATTGCCAAATTGCATTATCTCTTATAGTTTCCGAGATATTAACTATCGACATCTTACAATATTGGCTGTGCTTCTAACTTGGGTCAAAATTGTAAAATGGTCTTATGAATTAGCGATTCCGTTCCAATTCACATTCCAAGTAATATTCGGTATGCTAATTACGTTGCCGATTGCCAAATTGCATTAACTCTTATAGTTTCCGAGATATGGGCAATCGAAATTTTACACCTTAGAGTCTGTTTCTAACTTGGGTCAAAATTGTAAAATGGTTTTATGAATCAGCGATTCCGTTCCAATTCACATTCCAAGTAATATTCGGCATGCTAATTAGGTTGCCGATTGCCAAATTGCATTATCCCTTATTGTTTCCGAGATATGGGCAATCGAAATTTTACACCTTAGAGTCTGTTTCTAACTTGGGTCAAAATTTTAAAATGGTCTTATGAATTAGCGATTTCGTTCCAATTCACACTCCAATTAATATTCGGCATGCTAATTACATTGCCGATTACCAAATTGCATTATCTCTTTTAGTTTCCGAGATATGGGCAATCGAAATTTTACACCTTAGACTCTGTTTCTAACTTGGGTCAAAATTGTAAAATGGTCTTATGAATTAGTGATTTCGTTCCAATTCACATTCCAAGTAATATTCGGTATGCTAATTACGTTGCCGATTGCCAAATTGCCATTATCTCTTATAGTTTCCGAGATATGAACTATCGACATCTTACAATATTGGCTGTGCTTCTAACTTGGGCCAATATTGTAA
The DNA here is from genome assembly GCF_030347505.1 of Rhynchophorus ferrugineus. NCBI lineage: Eukaryota > Metazoa > Arthropoda > Insecta > Coleoptera > Curculionidae > Rhynchophorus > Rhynchophorus ferrugineus. The sequence continues at coordinate 66,341,979 of NW_027472580.1, forward strand.
AATGGTCTTATGAATTAGCGATATCGTTCCAATTCACATTCCAAGTAATCAAGTAATATTCGGCATGCTAATTACATTGCCGATTGCCAAATTGCATTATCTCTTATAGTTTCCGAGATATGGGCTATCGACATCTTACAATGTTGGCTCTGATTCTAACTTGGGCCAAAATTGTAAAATGGTCTTATGAATTAGCGATATCGTTCCAATTCATATTCCAGGTAATATTCGGCAAGCTAATTACGTTGTCGATTGCCAAATTGCGTTATCTCTTATAGATTCCGAGATATGGACTATCGACATCTTACAATAGTAGCTCTGCTTCTAACTTGGGCCAGAATTGTAAAATGGTCTTATGAATTAGCGATTTCGCTAAAATTCACACTCCAAGTAATATTCGGCATGCTAATTACGCTGGCGATTGCCAAATTGCATTATCTCTTATAATTTCCGAGATATGGGCAATCGAAATTTTACACCTTAGAGTCTGTTTCTAACTTGGGTCAAAATTGTAAAATGGTTTTATGAATCAGCGATTCCGTTCCAATTCACATTCCAAGTAATATTCGGCATGCTAATTAGGTTGCCGATTGCCAAATTGCATTATCCCTTATTGTTTCCGAGATATGGGCAATCGAAATTTTACACCTTAGAGTCTGTTTCTAACTTGGGTCAAAATTTTAAAATGGTCTTATGAATTAGCGATTTCGTTCCAATTCACACTCCAATTAATATTCGGCATGCTAATTACATTGCCGATTACCAAATTGCATTATCTCTTATAGTTTCCGAGATATGGGCAATCGAAATTTTACACCTTAGAGTCTGTTTCTAACTTGGGTCAAAATTGTAAAATGGTTTTATGAATCAGCGATTCCGTTCCAATTCACATTCCAAGTAATATTCGGCATGCTAATTTGGTTGCCGATTGCCAAATTGCATTATCCCTTATAGTTTCCGAGATATGGGCAATCGAAATTTTACACCTTAGAGTCTGTTTCTAACTTGGGTCAAAATTTAAAATGGTCTTATGAATTAGCGATTTAGTTCCAATTCACACTCCAATTAATATTCGGCATGCTAATCACATTGCCGATTACCAAATTGCATTATCTCTTTTAGTTTCCGAGATATGGGCAATCGAAATTTTACACCTTAGACTCTGTTTCTAACTTGGGTCAAAATTGTAAAATGGTCTTATGAATTAGTGATTTCGTTCCAATTCACATTCCAAGTAATATTCGGTATGCTAATTACGTTGCCGATTGCCAAATTGCATTATCTCTTATAGTTTCCGAGATATGAACTATCGACATCTTACAATATTGGCTGTGCTTCTAACTTGGGCCAATATTGTAAAATGGTCTTATGAATTAGCGATATCGTTCCAATTCACATTCCAAGTAATATTCGGCATGCTAATTACATTGCCGATTGCCAAATTGCATTATCTCTTATAGTTTCCGAGATATCGGCAATCGAAATTTTACACCTTAGAGTCTGTTTCTAACTTGGGCCAAAATTGTAAAATGGTCTTATGAATTAGAGATTTCGTTCCAGTTCACATTCCCAGTAATATTCGGCATGCTAATTACGTTGCCGATTGCCAAATTGCATTATCTCTTATAGTTTCCGAGATATGGACTATCGACATCTTACAATATTGGCTGTGCTTCTAACTTGGGCCAAAATTGTAAAATGGTCTTATGAATGAGCGATTCCGTTCCAATTCACATTCCAAGTAATATTCGGTATGCTAATTACGTTGCCGATTGCCAAATTGCATTATCTCTTATAGTTTCCGAGATATTAACTATCGACATCTTACAATATTGGCTGTGCTTCTAACTTGGGCCAAAATTGTAAAATGGTCTTATGAATTAGCGATTCCGTTCCAATTCACATTCCAAGTAATATTCGGTATGCTAATTACGTTGCCGATTGCCAAATTGCATTAACTCTTATAGTTTCCGAGATATGGGCAATCGAAATTTTACACCTTAGAGTCTGTTTCTAACTTGGGTCAAAATTGTCAAATGGTTTTATGAATCAGCGATTCCGTTCCAATTCACATTCCAAGTAATATTCGGCATGCTAATTAGGTTGCCGATTGCCAAATTGCATTATCCCTTATTGTTTCCGAGATATGGGCAATCGAAATTTTACACCTTAGAGTCTGTTTCTAACTTGGGTCAAAATTTTAAAATGGTCTTATGAATTAGCGATTTCGTTCCAATTCACACTCCAATTAATATTCGGCATGCTAATTACATTGCCGATTACCAAATTGCATTATCTCTTATAGTTTCCGAGATATGGGCAATCGAAATTTTACACCTTAGAGTCTGTTTCTAACTTGGGTCAAAATTGTAAAATGGTTTTATGAATCAGCGATTCCGTTCGAATTCACATTCCAAGTAATATTCGGCATGCTAATTAGGTTGCCGGTTGCCAAATTGCATTATCCCTTATAGTTTCCGAGATATGGGCAATCGAAATTTTACACCTTAGACTCTGTTTCTAACTTGGGTCAAAATTGTAAAATGGTCTTATGAATTAGTGATTTCGTTCCAATTCACATTCCAAGTAATATTCGGTATGCTAATTACGTTGCCGATTGCCAAATTGCATTATCTCTTATAGTTTCCGAGATATGAACTATCGACATCTTACAATATTGGCTGTGCTTCTAACTTGGGCCAATATTGTAAAATGGTCTTATGAATTAGCGATATCGTTCCAATTCACATTCCAAGTAATATTCGGCATGCTAATTACATTGCCGATTGCCAAATTGTATTATCTCTTATAGTTTCAGAGATATCGGCAATCGAAATTTTACACCTTAGAGTCTGTTTCTAACTTGGGCCAAAATTGTAAAATGGTCTTATGAATTAGAGATTTCGTTCCAGTTCACATTCCAAGTAATATTCGGCATGCTAATTACGTTGCCGATTGCCAAATTGCATTATCTCTTTCCGAGATATGGACTATCGACATCATACAATATTGGCTGTGCTTCTAACTTGGGCCAAAATTGTAAAATGGTCTTATGAATGAGCGATTTCGTTCCAATTCACATTCCAAGTAATATTCGGTATGCTAATTACGTTGGCGATTGCCAAATTGCATTATCTCTTATAGTTTCCGAGATATTAACTATCGACATCTTACAATATTGGCTGTGCTTCTAACTTGGGTCAAAATTGTAAAATGGTCTTATGAATTAGCGATTCCGTTCCAATTCACATTCCAAGTAATATTCGGTATGCTAATTACGTTGCCAATTGCCAAATTGCATTAACTCTTATAGTTTCCGAGATATGGGCAATCGAAATTTTACACCTTAGAGTCTGTTTCTAACTTGGGTCAAAATTGTAAAATGGTTTTATGAATCAGCGATTCCGTTCCAATTCACATTCCAAGTAATATTCGGCATGCTAATTAGGTTGCCGATTGCCAAATTGCATTATCCCTTATTGTTTCCGAGATATGGGCAATCGAAATTTTACACCTTAGAGTCTGTTTCTAACTTGGGTCAAAATTTTAAAATGGTCTTATGAATTAGCGATTTCGTTCCAATTCACACTCCAATTAATATTCGGCATGCTAATTACATTGCCGATTACCAAATTGCATTATCTCTTTTAGTTTCCGAGATATGGGCAATCGAAATTTTACACCTTAGACTCTGTTTCTAACTTGGGTCAAAATTGTAAAATGGTCTTATGAATTAGTGATTTCGTTCCAATTCACATTCCAAGTAATATTCGGTATGCTAATTACGTTGCCGATTGCCAAATTGCATTATCTCTTATAGTTTCCGAGATATGAACTATCGACATCTTACAATATTGGCTGTGCTTCTAACTTGGGCCAATATTGTAAAATGGTCTTATGAATTAGCGATATCGTTCCAATTCACATTCCAAGTAATATTCGGCATGCTAATTACATTGCCGATTGCCAAATTGCATTATCTCTTATAGTTTCCGAGATATGGGCTATCGACATCTCACAATGTTGGCTCTGCTTCTAACTTGGGCCAAAATTGTAAAATGGTCTTATGAATTAGCGATATCGTTCCAATTCACATTCCAGGTAATATTCGGCAAGCTAATTACGTTGTCGATTGCCAAATTGCGTTATCTCTTATAGATTCCGAGATATGGACTATCGACATCTTACAATAGTAGCTCTGCTTCTAACTTGGGCCAGAATTGTAAAATGGTCTTATGAATTAGCGATTTCGCTAAAATTCACACTCCAAGTAATATTCGGCATGCTAATTACGCTGGCGATTGCCAAATTGCATTATCTCTTATAATTCCCGAGATATGGGCAATCGAAATTTTACACCTTAGAGTCTGTTTCTAACTTGGGTCAAAATTGTAAAATGGTTTTATGAATCAGCGATTTCGTTCCAATTCACATTCCAAGTAATATTCGGCATGCCAATTACATTGCCCATTGGCAAATTGCATTATCTCTTATAGTTTCCGAGGTATGGACTATCGACATCTTACAATATTGGCTGTGCCTCTAGCTTGGGCCAAAATTGTAAAATGGTCTCATGAATTAGCGATTTCGTTCCAGTTCACATTCCAAGTAATATTCGGCATGCTAATTACGTTGCCGATTGCCAAATTGCATTATCTCTTATAGTTTCCGAGATATGGACTATCGACATCTTACAATATTGGCTGTGCTTCTAACTTGGGCCAAAATTGTAAAATGGTCTTATGAATTAGCGATTTCGCTCCAATTCACATTCCAAGTAATATTCGGCATGCTAATTACGTTGCCGATTGCCAAATTGCATTATCTCTTATAGTTTCCGAGATATGGGCAATCGAAATTTTACACCTTAGAGTCTGTTTCTAACTTGGGTCAAAATTTTAAAATGGTCTTATGAATTAGCGATTTCGTTCCAATTCACACTCCAATTAATATTCGGCATGCTAATTACATTGCCGATTACCAAATTGCATTATCTCTTTTAGTTTCCGAGATATGGGCAATCGAAATTTTACACCTTAGACTCTGTTTCTAACTTGGGTCAAAATTGCAAAATGGTCTTATGAATTAGTGATTTCGTTCCAATTCACATTCCAAGTAATATTCGGTATGCTAATTACGTTGCCGATTGCCAAATTGCATTATCTCTTATAGTTTCCGAGATATGAACTATCGACATCTTACAATATTGGCTGTGCTTTTAACTTGGGCCAATATTGTAAAATGGTCTTATGAATTAGCGATATCGTTCCAATTCACATTCCAAGTAATATTCGGCATGCTAATTATATTGCCGATTGCCAAATTGCATTATCTCTTATAGTTTCCGAGATATGGGCTATCGACATCTTACAATGTTGGCTCTGCTTCTAACTTGGGCCAAAATTGTAAAATGGTCTTATGAATTAGCGATATCGTTCCAATTCACATTCCAGGTAATATTCGGCAAGCTAATTACGTTGTCGATTGCCAAATTGCGTTATCTCTTATAGATTCCGAGATATGGACTATCGACATCTTACAATAGTAGCTCTGCTTTTAACTTGGGCCAGAATTGTAAAATGGTCTTATGAATTAGCGATTTCGCTAAAATTCACACTCCAAGTAATATTCGGCATGCTAATTACGCTGGCGATTGCCAAATTGCATTATCTCTTATAATTTCCGAGATATGGGCAATCGAAATTTTACACCTTAGAGTCTGTTTCTAACTTGGGTCAAAATTGCCAAAATTGTAAAATGGTCTCATGAATTAGCGATTTCGTTCCAGTTCACATTCCAAGTAATATTCGGCATGCTAATTACGTTGCCGATTGCCAAATTGCATTATCTCTTATAGTTTCCGAGATATGGACTATCGACATCTTACAATATTGGCTGTGCTTCTAACTTGGGCCAAAATTGTAAAATGGTCTTATGAATTAGCGTTTTCGCTAAAATTCACACTCCAAGTAATATTCGGCATGCTAATTACGCTGGCGATTGCCAAATTGCATTATCTCTTATAATTTCCGAGATATGGGCAATCGAAATTTTACACCTTAGAGTCTGTTTCTAACTTGGGTCAAAATTGTAAAATGGTTTTATGAATCAGCGATTTCGTTCCAATTCACATTCCAAGTAATATTCGGCATGCCAATTACATTGCCCATTGCCAAATTGCATTATCTCTTATAGTTTCCGAGGTATGGACTATCGACATCTTACAATATTGGCTGTGCCTCTAACTTGGGCCAAAATTGTAAAATGGTCTCATGAATTAGCGATTTCGTTCCAGTTCACATTCCAAGTAATATTCGGCATGCTAATTACGTTGCCGATTGCCAAATTGCATTATCTCTTACAGTTTCCGAGATATGGGCAATCGAAATTTTACACCTTAGAGTCTGTTTCTAACTTGGGTCAAAAATCGACATCTTACAATATTGGCTGTGCCTCTAACTTGGGCCAAAATTGTAAAATGGTCTCATGAATTAGCGATTTCGTTCCAGTTCACATTCCAAGTAATATTCGGCATGCTAATTACGTTGCCGATTGCCAAATTGCATTATCTCTTATAGTTTCCGAGATATGGACTATCGACATCTTACAATATTGGCTGTGCTTCTAACTTGGGCCAAAATTGTAAAATGGTCTTATGAATTAGCGTTTTCGCTAAAATTCACACTCCAAGTAATATTCGGCATGCTAATTACGTTGCCGATTGCCAAATTGCATTATCTCTTTTAGTTTCCGAGATATGGGCAATCGAAATTTTACACCTTAGACTCTGTTTCTAACTTGGGCCAAAATTGTAAAATGGTCTTATGAATTAGCGATTCCGTTCCAATTCACATTCCAAGTAATATTCGGTATGCTAATTACGTTGCCGATTGCCAAATTGCATTAACTCTTATAGTTTCCGAGATATGGGCAATCGAAATTTTACACCTTAGAGTCTGTTTCTAACTTGGGTCAAAATTGTAAAATGGTTTTATGAATCAGCGATTCCGTTCCAATTCACATTCCAAGTAATATTCGGCATGCTAATTAGGTTGCCGATTGCCAAATTGCATTATCCCTTATTGTTTCCGAGATATGGGCAATCGAAATTTTACACCTTAGAGTCTGTTTCTAACTTGGGTCAAAATTTTAAAATGGTCTTATGAATTAGCGATTTCGTTCCAATTCACACTCCAATTAATATTCGGCATGCTAATTACATTGCCGATTACCAAATTGCATTATCTCTTATAGTTTCCGAGATATGGGCAATAGAAATTTTACACCTTAGAGTCTGTTTCTAACTTGGGTCAAAATTGTAAAATGGTTTTATGAATCAGCGATTCCGTTCCAATTCACATTCCAAGTAATATTCGGCATGCTAATTAGGTTGCCGATTGCCAAATTGCATTATCCCTTATAGTTTCCGAGACATGGGCAATCGAAATTTTACACCTTAGAGTCTGTTTCTAACTTGGGTCAAAATTGTAAAATGGTTTTATGAATCAGCGATTCCGTTCCAATTCACATTCCAAGTAATATTCGGCATGCTAATTAGGTTGCCGATTGCCAAATTGCATTATCTCTTATAGTTTCCGAGATATGAACTATCGACATCTTACAATATTGGCTGTGCTTCTAACTTGGGCCAATATTGTAAAATGGTCTTATGAATTAGCGATATCGTTCCAATTCACATTCCAAGTAATATTCGGCATGCTAATTACATTGCCGATTGCCAAATTGCATTATCTCTTATAGTTTCCGAGATATGGGCTATCGACATCTTACAACGTTGGCTCTGCTTCTAACTTGGGCCAAAATTGTAAAATGGTCTTATGAATTAGCGATATCGTTCCAATTCACATTCCAGGTAATATTCGTCAAGATAATTACGTTGCCGATTGCCAAATTGCGTTATCTCTTATAGATTCCGAGATATGGACTATCGACATCTTACAATAGTAGCTCTGCTTCTAACTTGGGCCAGAATTGTAAAATGGTCTTATGTATTAGCGATTTCGCTAAAATTCACACTCCAAGTAATATTCGGCATGCTAATTACGCTGGCGATTGCCAAATTGCATTATCTCTTATAATTTCCGAGATATGGGCAATCGAAATTTTACACCTTAGAGTCTGTTTCTAACTTGGGTCAAAATTGTAAAATGGTTTTATGAATCAGCGATTTCGTTCCAATTCACATTCCAAGTAATATTCGGCATGCCAATTACATTGCCCATTGCCAAATTGCATTATCTCTTATAGTTTCCGAGGTATGGACTATCGACATCTTACAATATTGGCTGTGCCTCTAACTTGGGCCAAAATTGTAAAATGGTCTCATGAATTAGCGATTTCGTTCCAGTTCACATTCCAAGTAATATTCGGCATGCTAATTACGTTGCCGATTGCCAAATTGCATTATCTCTTACAGTTTCCGAGATATGGACTATCGACTTCTTACAATATTGGCTGTGCCTCTAACTTGGGCCAAAATTGTAAAATGGTCTCATGAATTAGCGATTTCGTTCCAGTTCACATTCCAAGTAATATTCGGCATGCTAATTACGTTGCCGATTGCCAAATTGCATTATCTCTTATAGTTTCCGAGATATGGACTATCGACATCTTACAATATTGGCTGTGCCTCTAACTTGGGCCAAAATTGTAAAATGGTCTCATGAATAAGCGATTTCGTTCCAGTTCACATTCCAAGTAATATTCGGCATGCTAATTACGTTGCCGATTGCCAAATTGCATTATCTCTTATAGTTTCCGAGGTATGGACTATCGACATCTTACAATATTGGCTGTGCTTCTAACTTGGGCCAAAATTGTAAAATGGTCTTATGAATTAGCGTTTTCGCTAAAATTCACACTCCAAGTAATATTCGGCATGCTAATTACGTTGCCGATTGCCAAATTGCATTATCTCTTTTAGTTTCCGAGATATGGGCAATCGAAATTTTACACCTTAGACTCTGTTTCTAACTTGGGTCAAAATTGTAAAATGGTCTTATGAATTAGCGATTTCGTTCCAATTCACACTCCAATTAATATTCGGCATGCTAATTACATTGCCGATTACCAAATTGCATTATCTCTTTTAGTTTCCGAGATATGGGCAATCGAAATTTTACACCTTAGGCTCTGTTTCTAACTTGGGTCAAAATTGTAAAATGGTCTTATGAATTAGTGATTTCGTTCCAATTCACATTCCAAGTAATATTCGGTATGCTAATTACGTTGCCGATTGCCAAATTGCATTATCTATTATAGTTTCCGAGATATGAACTATCGACATCTTACAATATTGGCTGTGCTTCTAACTTGGGCCAATATTGTAAAATGGTCTTATGAATTAGCGATATCGTTCCAATTCACATTCCAAGTAATATTCGGCATGATAATTACATTGCCGATTGCCAAATTGCATTATATCTTATAGTTTCCGAGATATGGGCTATCGACATCTTACAATGTTGGCTCTGCTTCTAACTTGGGCCAAAATTGTAAAATGGTCTTATGAATTAGCGATTTCGCTTCAATTCACATTCCAATTAATATTCGGCATTCTAATTACGGTGCCGATAGCCAAATTGCATTATTTCTTATAGTTTCCGAGATATGGGCAATCGAAATTTTACACCTTAGAGTCTGTTTCTAACTTGGGCCAAAATTGTAAAATGGTCTTATGAATTAGCGATTTCGCTCCAGTTCACATTCCAAGTAATATTCGGCATGCTAATTACGTTGCCGATTGCCAAATTGCATTATCTCTTATAGTTTCCGAGATATGGACTATCGACATCTTACAATATTGGCTGTGCTTCTAACTTGGGCCAAAATTGTAAAATGGTCTTATGAATTAGCGATTTCGCTAAAATTCACACTCCAAGTAATATTCGGCATGCTAATTACGTTACCGATTGCCAAATTGCATTATCTTATATAGTTTCCGAGATATGGGCAATCGAAATTTTACACCTTAGAGTCTGTTTCTAACTTGGGCCAAAATTGTAAAATGGTCTTATGAATTAGCGATTTTGTTCCAGTTCACATTCCAAGTAATATTCGGCATGCTAATTACGTTGCCGATTGCCAAATTGCATTATCTCTTATAGTTTCCGAGATATGGACTATCGACATCTTACAATATTGGCTGTGCTTCTAACTTGGGCCAAAATTGTAAAATGGTCTTATGAATTAGCGATTTCGCTAAAATTCACACTCCAAGTAATATTCGGCATGCTAATTACGTTGCCGATTGCCAAATTGCATTATCTCTTATAGTTTCCGAGATATGGGCAATCGAAATTTTACACCTTAGAGTCTGTTTCTAACTTGGGTCAAAATGGTAAAATGGTTTTATGAATCAGCGATTTCGTTCCAATGCACATTCCAAGTAATATTCGGCATGCCATTTACGTTGCCGATTGCCAAATTGCATTATCTCTTATAGTTTCCGAGATATGGACTATCGACATCTTACAATAGTAGCTCTGCTTCTAACTTGGGCCAGAATTGTAAAATGGTCTTATGAATTAGCGATTTCGCTAAAATTTACACTCCAAGTAATATTCGGGATGCTAATTACGCTGGCGATTGCCAAATTGCATTATCTCTTATAATTTCCGAGATATGGGCAATCGAAATTTTACACCTTAGAGTCTGTTTCTAACTTGGGTCAAAATTGTAAAATGGTTTTATGAATCAGCGATTTCGTTCCAATTTACATTCCTAGTAGTATTCGGCATGCTAATTACGTTGCCGATTGCCAAATTGCATTATCTCTTATAGTTTCCGAGATATGGACTATCGACATCTTACAATAATGGCTGTGCTTCTAACTTGGGCCAAAATTGTAAAATGGTCTTATGAATTAGCGATATCGCTAAAATTCACACTCCAAGTAATATTCGGCATGCTAATTACGTTGCCGATTGCCAAATTGCATTATCTCTTATAGTTTCCGAGATATGGGCAATCGAAATTTTACACCTTAGAGTCTGTTTCTAACTTGGGTCAAAATTGTAAAATGGTTTTATGAATCAGCGATTTCGTTCCAATGCACATTCCAAGTAATATTCGGCATGCCACTTACGTTGCCGATTGCCAAATTGCATTATCTCTTCTAGTTTCCGAGATATGGACTATCGACATCTTACAATATTGGCTCTGTTTCTAACTTGGGTCAAAATTGCAAAATGGTTTTATGAATCAGCGATTTCGTTCCAGTTCACATTCCAAGTAATATTCGGCATGCTAATTACGTTGCCGATTGCCAAATTGCATTATCTCTTATAGTTTCCGAGATATGGGCAATCGAAATTTTACACCTTAGACTCTGTTTCTAACTTGGGTCAAAATTGCAAAATGGTTTTATGAATCAGCGATTTCGTTCCAATTCACATTCCAAGTAATATTCGGCATGCCACTTACGTTGCCGATTGCCAGATTGCATTATCTCTTATAGTTTCCGAGATATGGACTATCGACATCTGGCAATAGTGGCTCTGCTTCTAACTTGGGCCAGAATTGTAAAATGGTCTTATAAATTAGCGATTCCGTTCCAATTCACATTCCAAGTAATATTCGGTATGCTAATTACGTTGCCGATTGCCAAATTGCATTAACTCTTATAGTTTCCGAGATATGGGCAATCGAAATTTTACACCTTAAAGTCTGTTTCTAACTTGGGTCAAAATTGTAAAATAGTTTTAGGAATTAGCAATTCCGTTCCAATTCATATTCCAAGTAATATTCGGCATGCTAATTAGGTTGCCGATTGCCAAATTGCATCATCCCTTATAGTTTCCGGGATATGGACTATCGACATCTTACAATATTGGCTGGGCTTCTAACTTGGGACAAAATTGTAAAATGGTCTTATGAATTAGCGATTTCGCTCCAATTCACATTCCAATTAATATTCGGCATTCTAATTACGTTGCCGATAGCCAAATTGCATTATCTCTTATAGTTTCCGAGATATGGACTATCGACATCTTACAATATTGGCTCTGCTTCTAACTTGGGCCAGAATTGTAAAATGGTCTTATGAATTAGCGATTTTGTTCCAATCCACACTCCAAGTAATATTCGGCATGCTAATTACGTTGCCGATTGCCAAACTGCATTATCTCTTATAGTTTCCGAGATATGGGCAATCGAAATTTTACACCTTAGAGTCTGTTTCTAACTTGGGTCAAAATTGTAAAATGGTCTCATGAATTAGCGATTTCGCTAAAATTCACATTCCAAGTAATATTCGGCATGCTAATTACGTTGCCGATTGCCAAATTGCATTATCTCTTATAGTTTCCGAGATATGGGCAATCGAAATTTTACACCTTAGAGTCTGTTTCTATCTTGGGCCAGAATTGTAAAATGGTCTTATGAATTAGCGATTTTGTTCCAATCCACACTCCAAGTAATCTTCAGCATTGTAATTACATTTCCGATTACCAAGTTGCATTATCTCTTATAGCTTCGGAGATATGGCCAATCAAAATGTTACACCTTAGAGTCTGTTTCTAACTTGGGTCAAAATTGTAAAATGGTCTTATGAATTAGCGATTTCGCTAAAATTCAAATTTCAAGTAATATTCGCCATGCAAATTACGTTGCCGATTACCAAATTGCATTATCTCCTATAGTTTCCGAGATATGGGCAATCGAAATTTTACACCTTAGACTCTGTTTCTAACTTGGGTCAAAATTGTAAAATGGTCTTATGAATTAACGATTTCGTTCCAATTCACATTCCAAGTAATATTCGGCATTCTAATTACGTTGCCGATTGCCAAATTGCATTATATCTTGTAGTTTCCGGGATATGGACTATCGACATCTTACAATGTTGGCTGTGTTTCTAACTTGGGCCAAAATTGTAAAATGGTCTTATGAATTAGCGATTTCGTTCCAGTTCACATTCCAAGTAATATTCCACATGCTAATTACGTTGCCGATTGCCAAATTGTATTATCTCTTATAGTTTCCGAGATATGGACTATCGACATCTTACAATATTGGCTGTGCTTCTAACTTGGGCCAAAATTGTAAAATGGTCTTATGAATTAGCGATTTCGCTCCAGTTCACATTCCAATTAATATTCGGCATTCTAATTACGTTGCCGATAGCCAAATTGCATTATCTCTTATAGTTTCCGAGATATGGACTATCGACATCTTATAACATTGGCTGTGCTTCTAACTTGGGCCAAAATTGTAAAATGGTCTTATGAATTAGCGATTTCGCTAAAATTCACACTCCAAGTAATATTCGGCATGATAATTACGTTGCCGATTGCCAAATTGCATTATCTCTTATAGTTTCCGAGATATGGGCAATCGAAATTTTACACCTTAGAGTCTGTTTCTAACTTGGGTCAAAATTGTAAAATGGTTTTATGAATCAGCGATTTCGTTCCAATTCACATTCCAAGTAATATTCGGCATGCCACTTACGTTGCCGATTGCCAAATTGCATTATCTCTTATAGTTTCCGAGATATGGACTATCGACATCTTACAATATTGGCTGTGCTTCTAACTTGGGCCAAAATTGTAAAATGGTCTTATGAATTAGCGATTTCGCTTCAATTCACATTCCAATTAATATTCGGCATTCTAATTACGTTGCCGAAAGCCAAATTGCATTATCTCTTATAGTTTCCGAGATATGGACTATCGACATCTTACAATATTGGCTCTGCTTCTAACTTGGGCCAGAATTGTAAAATGGCCTTATGAATTAGCGATTTTGTTCCAATCCACACTCCAGGTAATCTTCAGCATTGTAATTACATTGCCGATTGCCAAGTTGCATTATCTCCTATAGTTTCGGAGATATGGCCAATCAAAATGTTACACCTTAGAGTCTGCTTCTAACTTGGGTCAAAATTGTAAAATGGTCTTATGAATTAGCGATTTCGCTAAAATTCAAATTCCAAGTAATATTCGGCATGCAAATTACGTTGCCGATTGCCAAATTGCATTATCTCCTATAGTTTCCGAGATATGGGCAATCGAAATTTTACACCTTAGAGTCTGTTTCTAACTTGGGCCAAAATTGTAAAATGGTCTTATGAATTAGCGATTTCGTTCCAGTTCACATTCCAAGTAATATTCGGCATGCTAATTACGTTGCCGATTGCCAAATTGTATTATCTCTTATAGTTTCCGAGATATGGACTATCGACATCTTACAATATTGGCTGTGCTTCTAACTTGGGCCAAAATTGTAAAATGGTCTTACCTATTAGCGATTTCGCTCCAATTCACATTCCAATTAATATTCGGCATTCTAATTACGTTGCCGATAGCCAAATTGCATTATCTCTTATAGTTTCCGAGATATGGACTATCGACATCTTATAATATTGACTGTGCTTCTAACTTGGGCCAAAATTGTAAAATGGTCTTATGAATTAGCGATTTCTCTAAAATTCACATTCCAATTAATATTCGGCATTTTAATTACGTTGCCGATAGCCAAATTGCATTATCTCTTATAGTTTCCGAGATATGGGCAATCGAAATTTTACACCTTAGAGTCTGCTTCTAACTTGGGTCAAAATTGTAAAACGGTTTTATGAATCAGCGATTTCGTTCCAATTCACATTCCAAGTAATATTCGGCATGCCACTTACGTTGCCGATTGCCAAATTGCATTATCTCTTATAGTTTCCGAGATATGGACCATCGACATCTTACAATATTGGCTGTGCTTCTAACTTGGGCCAAAATTGTAAAATGGTCTTATGAATTAGCGATTTCGCTTCAATTCACATTCCAATTAATATTCGGCATGCAAATTACGTTGCCGATTGCCAAATTGCATTATCTCCTATAGTTTCCGAGATATGGGCAATCGAAATTTTACACCTTAGAGTCTGTTTCTAACTTGGGCCAAAATTGTAAAATGGTCTTATGAATTAGCGATTTCGCTTCAATTCACATTCCAATTAATATTCGGCATTCTAATTACGTAGCCTATAGCCAAATTGCATTATCTCTTATAGTTTCCGAGATATGGACTATCGACATCTTACAATATTGGCTCTGCTTCTAACTTGGGCCAGAATTGTAAAATGGTCTTATGAATTAGCGATTTTGTTCCAATCCACACTCCAAGTAATCTTCAGCATTGTAATTACATTGCCGATTGCCAAGTTGCATTATCTCCTATAGTTTCGGAGATATGGCCAATCAAAATGTTACACCTTAGAGTCTGCTTCTAACTTGGGTCAAAATTGTAAAATGGCCTTATGAATTAGCGATTTCGCTAAAATTCAAATTCCAAGTAATATTCGGATGCAAATTACGTTGCCGATTGCCAAATTGCATTATCTCCTATAGTTTCCGAGATATGGGCAATCGAAATTTTACACATTAGAGTCTGTTTCTAACTTTGGTCAAAATTGTAAAATGGTCTTAAGAATTAGCGATTTCGCTTCAATTCACATTCCAATTAATATTCGGCATTCTAATTACGTTGCCGATAGCCAAATTGCATTATCTCTTATAGTTTCCGAGATATGGACTATCGACATCTTACAATATTGGCTCTGCTTCTAACTTGGGCCAGAATTGTAAAATGGCCTTATGAATTAGCGATTTTGTTCCAATCCACACTCCAAGTAATATTCGGCATGCTAATTACGTTGCCGATTGCCAAATTGCATTATCTCTTATAGTTTCCGAGATATGGGCAATCGAAATTTTACACCTTAGAGTCTGTTTCTAACTTGGGCCAAAATTGTAAAATGGTCTTATGAATTAGCGATTTCGTTCCAGTTCACATTCCAAGTAATATTCGGCATGCTAATTACGTTGCCGATTGCCAAATTGCATTATCTCTTATAGTTTCCGAGATATGGACTATCGACATCTTACAATATTGGCTGTGCTTCTAACTTGGGCCAAAATTGTAAAATGGTCTTATGAATTAGCGATTTCGCTAAAATTCACACTCCAAGTAATATTCGGCATGCTAATTACGTTGCCGATTGCCAAATTGCATTATCTCTTATAGTTTCCGAGATATGGGCAATCGAAATTTTACACCTTAGAGTCTGTTTCTAACTTGGGTCAAAATTGTAAAATGGTTTTATGAATCAGCGATTTCGTTCCAATTCACATTCCAAGTAATATTCGGCATGCCACTTACGTTGCCGATTGCCAAATTGCATTATCTCTTATAGTTTCCGAGATATGGACTATCGACATCTTACAATATTGGCTGTCCTTCTAACTTGGGCCAAAATTGTAAAATGGTCTTATGAATTAGCGATTTCGCTTCAATTCACATTCCAATCAATATTCGGCATTCTAATTACGTTGCCGAAAGCCAAATTGCATTATCTCTTATAGTTTCCGAGATATGGACTATCGACATCTTACAATATTGGCTCTGCTTCTAACTTGGGCCAGAATTGTAAAATGGTCTTATGAATTAGCGATTTTGTTCCAATCCACACTCCAAGTAATCTTCAGCATTGTAATTACATTGCCGATTGCCAAGTTGCATTATCTCCTATAGTTTCGGAGATATGGCCAATCAAAATGTTACACCTTAGAGTCTGCTTCTAACTTGGGTCAAAATTGTAAAATGGTCTTATGAATTAGCGATTTCGCTAAAATTCAAATTCCAAGTAATATTCGGCATGCAAATTACGTTGCCGATTGCCAAATTGCATTATCTCCTATAGTTTCGGAGATATGGCCAATCAAAATGTTACACCTTAGAGTCTGTTTCTAACTTGGGCCAAAATTGTAAAATGGTCTTATGAATTAGCGATTTCGGTCCAGTTCACATTCCAAGTAATATTCGGCATTCTAATTACGTTGCCGATTGCCAAATTGTATTATCTCTTATAGTTTCCGAGATATGGACTATCGACATCTTACAATATTGGCTGTGCTTCTAATTTGGGCCAAAATTGTAAAATGGTCTTATGAATTAGCGATTTCGCTAAAATTCACATTCCAATTAATATTCGGCATTCTAATTACGTTGCCGATAGCCAAATTGCATTATCTCATATAGTTTCCGAGATATGGGCAATCGAAATTTTACACCTTAGAGTCTGCTTCTAACTTGGGTCAAAATTGTAAAACGGTTTTATGAATCAGCGATTTCGTTCCAATTCACATTCCAAGTAATATTCGGCATGCCACTTACGTTGCCGATTGCCAAATTGCATTATCTCTTATAGTTTCCGAGATATGGACTATCGACATCTTACAATATTGGCTGTGCTTCTAACTTGGGCCAAAATTGTAAAATGGTCTTATGAATTAGCGATTTCGTTTCAATTCACATTCCAATTAATATTCGGCATTCTAATTACGTTGCCGATAGCCAAATTGCATTATCTCTTATAGTTTCCGAGATATGGACTATCGATATCTTACAATATTGGCTCTGCTTCTAACTTGGGCCAGAATTGTAAAATGGCCTTATGAATTAGCAATTTTGTTCCAATCCACACTCGAAGTAATATTCGGCATGCTAATTACGTTGCCGAATGCCAAACTGCATTATCTCTTATAGTTTCCGAGATATGGGCAATCGAAATTTTACACCTTAGAGTCTGTTTCTAACTTGGGCCAAAATTGTAAAATGGTCTTATGAATTAGCGATTTCGTTCCAGTTCACATTCCAAGTAATATTCGGCATGCTAATTACGTTGCCGATTGCCAAATTGCATTATCTCTTATAGTTTCCGAGATATGGACTATCGACATCTTACAATATTGGCTGTGCTTCTAACTTGGGCCAAAATTGTAAAATGGTCTTATGAATTAGCGATTTCGCTAAAATTCTCACTCCAAGTAATATTCGGCATGCTAATTACGTTGCCGATTGCCAAATTGCATTATCTCTTATAGTTTCCGAGATATGGGCAATCGAAATTTTACACCTTAGAGTCTGTTTCTAACTTGGGCCAAAATTGTAAAATGGTCTTATGAATTAGCGATTTCGTTCCAGTTCACATTCCAAGTAATATTCGGCATGCTAATTACGTTGCCGATTGCCAAATTGCATTATCTCTTATAGTATCCGAGATATGGACTATCGACATCTTACAATATTGGCTGTGCTTCTAACTTGGGCCAAAATTGTAAAATGGACTTATGAATTAGCGATTTCGCTAAAATTCACACTCCAAGTAATATTCGGCATGCTAATTACGTTGCCGATTGCCAAATTGCATGATCTCTTATAGTTTCCGAGATATGGGCAATCGAAATTTTACACCTTAGAGTCTGTTTCTAACTTGGGTCAAAATTGTAAAATGGTTTTATGAATCAGCGATTTCGTTCCAATTCACATTCCAAGTAATATTCGGCATGCCACTTAGGTTGCCGATTGCCAAATTGCATTATCTCTTATAGTTTCCGAGATATGGACTATCGACATCTTACAATATTGGCTGTGCTTCTAACTTGGGCCAAAATTGTAAAATGGTCTTATGAATTAGCGATTTCGCTTCAATTCACATTCCAATTAATATTCGGCATTCTAATTACGTAGCCGATAGCCAAATTGCATTATCTCTTATAGTTTCCGAGATATGGACTATCGACATCTCACAATATTGGCTCTGCTTCTAACTTGGGCCAGAATTGTAAAATGGTCTTATGAATTAGCGATTTTGTTCCAATCCACACTCCAACTAATCTTCAGCATTGTAATTACATTGCCGATTGCCAAGTTGCATTATCTCCTATAGTTTCGGAGATATGGCCAATCAAAATGTTACACCTTAGAGTCTGCTTCTAACTTGGGTCAAAATTGTAAAATGGCCTTATGAATTAGCGATTTCGCTAAAATTCAAATTCCAAGTAATATTCGGCATGCAAATTACGTTGCCGATTGCCAAATTGCATTATCTCCTATAGTTTCCGAGATAGGGGCAATCGAAATTTTACACATTAGAGTCTGTTTCTAACTTGGGTCAAAATTGTAAAATGGTCTTAAGAATTAGCGATTTCGCTAAAATTCACATTCCAAGTAATATTCGGCATGCTAATTACGTTGCCGATTGCCAAATTGCATTATCTCTTATAGTTTCCGAGATATGAGCAATCGAAATTTTACACCTTAGAGTCTGCTTCTAACTTGGGTCAAAATTGTAAAACGGTTTTATGAATCAGCGATTTCGTTCCAATTCACATTCCAAGTAATATTCGGCATGCCACTTACGTTGCCGATTGCCAAGTTGCATTATCTCTTATAGTTTCCGAGATATGGACTATCGACATCTTACAATATTGGCTGTGCTTCTAACTTGGGCCAAAATTGTAAAATGGTCTTATGAATTAGCGATTTCGTTCCAGTCCACATTCCAAGTAATATTCGGCATGCTAATTACGTTGCCGATTGCCAAATTGTATTATCTCTTATAGTTTCCGAGATATGGACTATCGACATCTTACAATATTGGCTGTGCTTCTAACTTGGGCCAAAATTGTAAAATGGTCTTATGAATTAGCGATTTCGCTCCAATTCACATTCCAATTAATATTCGGCATTCTAATTACGTTGCCGATAGCCAAATTGCATTATCTCTTATAGTTTCCGAGATATGGACTATCGACATCTTATAATATTGGCTTTGCTTCTAACTTGTTCCAAAATTGTAAAATGGTCTTATGAATTAGCGATTTCGCTAAAATTCACATTCCAATTAATATTCGGCATTCTAATTACGTTGCCGATAGCCAAATTGCATTATCTCTTATAGTTTCCGAGATATGGGCAATCGAAATTTTACACCTTAGAGTCTGCTTCTAACTTGGGTCAAAATTGTAAAACGGTTTTATGAATCAGCGATTTCGTTCTAATTCACATTCCAAGTAATATTCGGCATGCCATTTACGTTGCCGATTGCCAAATTGCATTATCTCTTATAGTTTCCGAGATATGGACTATCGACATCTTACAATATTGGCTGTGCTTCTAACTTGGGCCAAAATTGTAAAATGGTCTTATGAATTAGCGATTTCGCTTCAATTCACATTCCAATTAATATTCGGCATTCTAATTACGTTGCCGATAGCCAAATTGCATTATCTCTTATAGTTTCCGAGCTATGGACTATCGACGTCTTACAATATTGGCTCTGCTTCTAACTTGGGCCAGAATTGTAAAATGCCCTTATGAATTTGCGATTTTGTTCCAATCCACACTCCAAGTAATATTCGGCATGCTAATTACGTTGCCGATTGCCAAATTGCATTATCTCTTATAGTTTCCGAGATATGGACTATCGACATCTTACAATATTGGCTGTGCTTCTAACTTGGGCCAAAATTGTAAAATGGTCTTATGAATTAGCGATTTCGCTAAAATTCACACTCCAAGTAATATTCGGCATGCTAATTACGTTGCCGATTGCCAAATTGCATTATCTCTTATAATTTCCGAGATATGGGCAATCGAAATTTTACACCTTAGAGTCTGTTTCTAACTTGGGCCAAAATTGTAAAATGGTCTTATGAATTAGCGATTTCGTTAAAGTTCACATTCCAAGTAATATTCGGCATGCTAATTACGTTGCCGATTGCCAAATTGCATTATCTCTTATAGTTTCCGAGATATGGGCAATCGAAATTTTACACCTTAGAGTCTGTTTCTAACTTGGGTCAAAATTGTAAAATCGTTTTATGAATCAGCGATTTCGTTCCAATTCACATTCCAAGTAATATTCGGCATGCCACTTACGTTGCCGATTGCCAAATTGCATTATCTCTTATAGTTTCCGAGATATGGACTATCGACATCTTACAATATTGGCTCTGCTTCTAACTTGGGCCCAAATTGTAAAATGGTCTTATGAATTAGCGATTTCGCTTCAATTCTCATTCCAATTAATATTCGGCATTCTAATTACGTTGCCGAAAGCCAAATTGCATTATCTCTTATAGTTTCCGAGATATGGACTATCGACATCTTACAATATTGGCTCTGCTTCTAACTTGGGCCAGAATTGTAAAATGGTCTTATGAATTAGCGATTTTGTTCCAATCCACACTCCAAGTAATCTTCAGCATTGTAATTACATTGCCGATTGCCAAGTTGCATTATCTCCTATAGTTTCGGAGATATGGCCAATCAAAATGTTACACCTTAGAGTCTGCTTCTAACTTGGGTCAAAATTGTAAAATGGTCTTATGAATTAGCGATTTCGCTAAAATTCAAATTCCAAGTAATATTCGGCATGCAAATTACGTTGCCGATTGCCAAATTGCATTATCTCCTATAGTTTCCGAGATATGGGCAATCAAAATGTTACACCTTAGAGTCTGTTTCTAACTTGGGTCAAAATTGTAAAATGATCTTATGAATTAGCGATTTCGCTTCAATTCACATTCCAATCAATATTCGGCATTCTAATTACGTTGCCGATAGCCAAATTGCATTATATCTTATAGTTTCCGGGATATGGACTATCGACATCTTACAATGTTGGCTGTGCCTCTAACTTGGGCCAAAATTGTAAAATGGTCTTATAAATTAGCGATTTCGTTCCAGTTCACATTCCAAGTAATATTCGGCATGCTAATTGCGTTGCCGATTGCCAAATTGTATTATCTCTTATAGTTTCCGAGATATGGACTATCGACATCTTACAATATTGGCTGTGCTTCTAACTTGGGCCAAAATTGTAAAATGGTCTTATGAATTAGCGATTTCGCTAAAATTCACATTCCAATTAATATTCGGCATTATAATTACGTTGCCGATAGCCAAATTGCATTATCTCTTATAGTTTCCGAGATATGGGCAATCGAAATTTTACACCTTAGAGTCTGCTTCTAACTTGGGTCAAAATTGTAAAACGGTTTTATGATTCAGCGATTTCGTTCCAATTCACATTCCAAGTAATATTCGGCATGCCACTTACGTTGCCGATTGCCAAATTGCATTATCTCTTATAGTTTCCGAGATATGGACTATCGACATCTTACAATATTGGCTCTGCTTCTAACTTGGGCCAGAATTGTAAAATGGCCTTGTGAATTAGCGATTTTGTTCCAATCCACACTCCAAGTAATATTCGGCATGCTAATTACGTTGCCGAATGCCAAACTGCATTATCTCTTATAGTTTCCGAGATATGGGCAATCGAAATTTTACACCTTAGAGTCTGTTTCTAACTTGGGCCAATATTGTAAAATGGTCTTATGAATTAGCGATTTCGTTCCAGTTCACATTCCAAGTAATATTCGACATGCTAATTACGTTGCCGATTGCCAAATTGCATTATCTCTTATAGTTTCCGAGATATGGACTATCGACATCTTACAATATTGGCTGTGCCTCTAACTTGGGCCAAAATTGTAAAATGGTCTTATGAATTAGCGATTTCGCTAAAATTCACACTCCAAGTAATATTCGGCATGCTAATTACGTTGCCGATTGCCAAATTGCATTATCTCTTATAGTTTCCGAGATATGGGCAATCGAAATTTTACACCTTAGAGTCTGTTTCTAACTTGGGCCAAAATTGTAAAATGGTCTTATGAATTAGCGATTTCGTTCCAGTTCATATTCCAAGTAATATTCGGCATGCTAAATACGTTGCCGATTGCCAAATTGCATTATCTCTTATAGTTTCCGAGATATGGACTATCGACATCTTACAATATTGGCTGTGCTTCTAACTTGGGCCAAAATTGTAAAATGGTCTTATGAATTAGCGATTTCGCTAAAATTCACACTCCAAGTAATATTCGGCATGCTAATTACGTTGCCGATTGCCAAATTGCATTATCTCTTATAGTTTCGGAGATATGGCCAATCAAAATGTTACACCTTAGAGTCTGCTTCTAACTTGGGTCAAAATTGTAAAATGGTCTTATGAATTAGCGATTTCGCTAAATTTCAAATTCCAAGTAATATTCGGCATGAAAATTAGGTTGCCGATTGCCAAATTGCATTATCTCCTATAGTTTCCGAGATATGGGCAATCGAAATTTTACACCTTAGAGTCTGTTTCTAACTTGGGCCAAAATTGTAAAATGGTCTTATGAATTAGCGATTTCGCTTCAATTCACATTCCAATTAATATCCGGCATTCTAATTACGTTGCCGATAGCCAAATTGCATTATATCTTATAGTTTCCGGGATATGGACTATCGACATCTTACAATGTTGGCTGTGCTTCTAACTTGGGCCAAAATTGTAAAATGGTCTTATGAATTAGCGATTTCGTTCCAGTTCACATTCCAAGTAATATTCGGCATGCTAATTACGTTGCCGATTGCCAAATTGTATTATCTCTTATAGTTTCCGAGATATGGACTATCGACATCTTACAATATTGGCTGTGCTTCTAACTTGGGTCAAAATTGTAAAATGGTCTTATGAATTAGCGATTTCGCTCCAATTCGCATTCCAATTAATATTCGGCATTCTAATTACGTTGCCGATAGCCAAATTGCATTATCTCTTATAGTTTCCGAGATATGGACTATCGACATCTTATAATATTGGCTGTGCTTCTAACTTGGGCCAAAATTGTAAAATGGTCTTATGAATTAGCGATTTCGCTAAAATTCACATTCCAATTAATATTCGGCATTCTAATTACGTTGCCGATAGCCAAATTGCATTATCTCTTATAGTTTCCGAGATATGGACTATCGACATCTTACAATATTGGCTCTGCTTCTAACTTGGGCCAGAATTGTAAAATGGCCTTATGAATTAGCGATTTTGTTCCAATCCACACTCCAAGTAATATTCGGCATGCTAATTACGTTGCCGAATGCCAAACTGCATTATCTCTTATAGTTTCCGAGATATGGGCAATCGAAATTTTACACCTTAGTGTCTGTTTCTAACTTGGGCCAAAATTGTAAAATGGTCTTATGAATTAGCGATTTCGTTCCAGTTCACATTCCAAGTAATATTCGGCATGCTAATTACTTTGCCGATTGCCAAATTGCATTATCTCTTATAGTTTCCGAGATATGGACTATCGACATCTTACAATATTGGCTGTGCTTCTAACTTGGGCCAAAATTGTAAAATGGTCTTATGAATTAGCGATTTCGCTAAAATTCACACTCCACGTAATATTCGGCATGTTAATTACGTTGCCGATTGCCAAATTGCATTATCTCTTATAGTTTCCGAGATATGGGCAATCGAAATTTTACACCTTAGAGTCTGTTTCTAACTTGGGCCAAAATTGTAAAATGGTCTTATGAATTAGCGATTTCGTTCCAGTTCACATTCCAAGTAATATTCGGCATGCTAATTACGTTGCCGATTGCCAAATTGCATTATCTCTTATAGTTTCCGAGATATGGACTATCGACATCTTACAACATTGGCTGTGCTTCTAACTTGGGCCAAAATTGTAAAATGGTCTTATGAATTAGCGATTTCGCTAAAATTCACACTCCAAGTAATATTCGGAATGCTAATTACGTTGCCGATTGCCAAATTGCATTATCTCTTATAGTTTCCGAGATATGGACTATCGACATCTTACAATATTGGCTGTGCTTCTAACTTGGGCCAGAATTGTAAAATGGTCTTATGAATTAGCGATTTTGTTCCAATCCACACTCCAAGTAATCTTCAGCGTTGTAATTACATTGCCGATTGCCAAGTTGCATTATCTCCTATAGTTTAGGAGATATGGCCAATCAAAATGTTACACCTTAGAGTCTGCTTCTAACTTGGGTCAAAATTGTAAAATGGTCTTATGAATTAGCGATTTCGCTAAATTCAAATTCCAAGTAATATTCGGCATGCCACTTACGTTGCCGATTGCCAAATTGCATTATCTCTTATAGTTTCCGAGATATGGACTATCGACATCTTACAATATTGGCTGTGCTTCTAACTTGGGCCAGAATTGTAAAATGGTCTTATGAATTAGCGATTTTGTTCCAATCCACACTCCAAGTAATCTTCAGCATTGTAATTACATTGCCGATTGCCAAGTTGCATTATCTCCTATAGTTTAGGAGATATGGGCAATCGAAATTTTACACCTTAGGGTCTGTTTCTAACTTGGGTCAAAATTGTAAAATGGTCTTATGAATTAGCGATTTCGCTAAAATTCACATTCCAAGTAATATTCGGCATGCCACTTACGTTGCCGATTGCCAAATTGCATTATCTCTTATAGTTTCCGAGATATGGACTATCGACATCTTACAATATTGGCTGTACTTCTAACTTGGGCCAAAATTGTAAAATGGTCTTATGAATTAGCGATTTCGCTTCAATTCACATTCCAATCAATATTCGGCATTCTAATTACGTTGCCGAAAGCCAAATTGCATTATATCTTATAGTTTCCGAGATATGGACTATCGACATCTTACAATATTGGCTCTGCTTCTAACTTGGGCCAGAATTGTAAAATGGTCTTATGAATTAGCGATTTTGTTCCAATCCACACTCCAAGTAATCTTCAGCATTGTAATTACATTGCCGATTGCCAAGTTGCATTATCTCCTATAGTTTCGGAGATATGGCCAATCAAAATGTTACACCTTAGAGTCTGCTTCTCACTTGGGTCAAAATTGTAAAATGGTCTTATGAATTAGCGATTTCGCTAAAATTCAAATTCCAAGTAATATTCGGCATGCAAATTACGTTGCCGATTGCCAAATTGCATTATCTCCTATAGTTTCCGAGATATGGGCAATCGAAATTTTACACCTTAGAGTCTGTTTCTAACTTGAGCCAAAATTGTAAAATGGTCTTATGAATTAGCGATTTCGCTTCAATTCACATTCCAATTAATATTCGGCATTCTAATTACGTTGCCGATAGCCAAATTGCATTATATCTTATAGTTTCCGGGATATGGACTATCGACATCTTACAATGTTGGCTGTGTTTCTAACTTGGGCCAAAATTGTAAAATGGTCTTATGAATTAGCGATTTCGTTCCAGTTCACATTCCAAGTAATATTCGGAATGCTAATTACGTTGCCGATTGCCAAATTGTATTATCTCTTATAGTTTCCGAGATATGGACTATCGACATCTTACAATATTGGCTGTGCTTCTAACTTGGGCCAAAATTGTAAAATGGTCTTATGAATTAGCGATTTCGCTTCAATTCACATTCCAATTAATATTCGGCATTCTAATTACGTTGCCGAAAGCTAAATTGCATTATCTCTTAAAGTTTCCGAGATATGGACTATCGACATCTTACAATATTGGCTCTGCTTCTAACTTGTCCCAGAATTGTAAAATGGTCTTATGAATTAGCGATTTTGTTCCAATCCACACTCCAAGTAATCTTCAGCATTGTAATTACATTGCCGATTGCCAAATTGCATTAGCTCTTATAGTTTCGGAGATATGGCCAATCAAAATGTTACACCTCAGAGTCTGCTTCTAACTTGGGTCAATATTGTAAAATGGTCTTATGAATTAGCGATTTCGCTAAATTTCAAATTCCAAGTAATATTCGGCATGAAAATTAGGTTGCCGATTGCCAAATTGCATTATCTCCTATAGTTTCCGAGATATGGGCAATCGAAATTTTACACCTTAGAGTCTGTTTCTAACTTGGGCCAAAATTGTAAAATGGTCTTATGAATTAGCGATTTCGCTTCAATTCACATTCCAATTAATATCCGGCATTCTAATTACGTTGCCGATAGCCAAATTGCATTATATCTTATAGTTTCCGGGATATGGACTATCGACATCTTACAATGTTGGCTGTGCTTCTAACTTGGGCCAAAATTGTAAAATGGTCTTATGAATTAGCGATTTCGTTCCAGTTCACATTCCAAGTAATATTCGGCATGCTAATTACGTTGCCGATTGCCAAATTGTATTATCTCTTATAGTTTCCGAGATATGGACTATCGACATCTTACAATATTGGCTGTGCTTCTAACTTGGGCCAAAATTGTAAAATGGTCTTATGAATTAGCGATTTCGCTCCAATTCGCATTCCAATTAATATTCGGCATTCTAATTACGTTGCCGATAGCCAAATTGCATTATCTCTTATAGTTTCCGAGATATGGACTATCGACATCTTATAATATTGGCTGTGCTTCTAACTTGGGCCAAAATTGTAAAATGGTCTTATGAATTAGCGATTTCGCTAAAATTCACATTCCAATTAATATTCGGCATTCTAATTACGTTGCCGATAGCCAAATTGCATTATATCTTATAGTTTCCGAGATATGGACTATCGACATCTTACAATATTGGCTCTGCTTCTAACTTGGGCCAGAATTGTAAAATGGCCTTATGAATTAGCTATTTTGTTCCAATCCACACTCCAAGTAATATTCGGCATGCTAATTACGTTGCCGAATGCCAAACTGCATTATCTCTTATAGTTTCCGAGATATGGGCAATCGAAATTTTACACCTTAGTGTCTGTTTCTAACTTGGGCCAAAATTGTAAAATGGTCTTATGAATTAGCGATTTCGTTCCAGTTCACATTCCAAGTATTATTCGGCATGCTAATTACTTTGCCGATTGCCAAATTGCATTATCTCTTATAGTTTCCGAGATATGGACTATCGACATCTTACAATATTGGCTGTGCTTCTAACTTGGGCCAAAATTGTAAAATGGTCTTATGAATTAGCGATTTCGCTAAAATTCACACTCCACGTAATATTCGGCATGTTAATTACGTTGCCGATTGCCAAATTGCATTATCTCTTATAGTTTCCGAGATATGGGCAATCGAAATTTTACACCTTAGAGTCTGTTTCTAACTTGGGCCAAAATTGTAAAATGGTCTTATGAATTAGCGATTTCGTTCCAGTTCACATTCCAAGTAATATTCGGCATGCTAATTACGTTGCCGATTGCCAAATTGCATTATCTCTTATAGTTTCCGAGATATGGACTATCGACATCTTACAACATTTTCTGTGCTTCTAACTTGGGCCAAAATTGTAAAATGGTCTTATGAATTAGCGATTTCGCTAAAATTCACACTCCAAGTAATATTCGGAATGCTAATTACGTTGCCGATTGCCAAATTGCATTATCTCTTATAGTTTCCGAGATATGGGCAATCGAAATTTTACACCTTGGAGTCTGTTTCTAACTTGGGTCAAAATTGTAAAATGGTTTTATGAATCAGCGATTTCGTTCCAATTCACATTCCAAGTAATATTCGGCATGCAACTTACGTTGCCGATTGCCAAATTGCATTATCTCTTATAGTTTCCGAGATATGGACTATCGACATCTTACAATATTGGCTGTGCTTCTAACTTGGGCCAGAATTGTAAAATGGTCTTATGAATTAGCGATTTTGTTCCAATCCACACTCCAAGTAATCTTCAGCATTGTAATTACATTGCCGATTGCCAAGTTGTATTATCTCCTATAGTTTAGGAGATATGGCCAATCAAAATGTTACACCTTAGAGTCTGCTTCTAACTTGGGTCAAAATTGTAAAATGGTCTTATGAATTAGCGATTTCGCTAAAATTCACATTCCAAGTAATATTCGGCATGCCACTTACGTTGCCGATTGCCAAATTGCATTATCTCTTATAGTTTCCGAGATATGGACTATCGACATCTTACAATATTGGCTGTACTTCTAACTTGGGCCAAAATTGTAAAATGATCTTATGAATTAGCGATTTCGCTTCAATTCACATTCCAATCAATATTCGGCATTCTAATTACGTTGCCGAAAGCCAAATTGCATTATATCTTATAGTTTCCGAGATATGGACTATCGACATCTTACAATATTGGCTCTGCTTCTAACTTGGGCCAGAATTGTAAAATGGTCTTATGAATTAGCGATTTTGTTCCAATCCACACTCCAAGTAATCTTCAGCATTGTAATTACATTGCCGATTGCCAAGTTGCATTATCTCCTATAGTTTCGGAGATATGGCCAATCAAAATGTTACACCTTAGAGTCTGCTTCTAACTTGGGTCAAAATTGTAAAATGGTCTTATGAATTAGCGATTTCGCTAAAATTCAAATTCCAAGTAATATTCGGCATGCAAATTACGTTGCCGATTGCCAAATTGCATTATCTCCTATAGTTTCCGAGATATGGGCAATCGAAATTTTACACCTTAGAGTCTGTTTCTAACTTGGGCCAAAATTGTAAAATGGTCTTATGAATTAGCGATTTCGCTTCAATTCACATTCCAATTAATATTCGGCATTCTAATTACGTTGCCGATAGCCAAATTGCATTATATCTTATAGTTTCCGGGATATGGACTATCGACATCTTACAATGTTGGCTGTGTTTCTAACTTGGGCCAAAATTGTAAAATGGTCTTATGAATTAGCGATTTCGTTCCAGTTCACATTCCAAGTAATATTCGGAATGCTAATTACGTTGCCGATTGCCAAATTGTATTATCTCTTATAGTTTCCGAGATATGGACTATCGACATCTTACAATATTGGCTGTGCTTCTAACTTGGGCCAAAATTGTAAAATGGTCTTATGAATTAGCGATTTCGCTAAAATTCACATTCCAATTAATATTCGGCATTCTAATTACGTTGCCGATAGCCAAATTGCATTATCTCTTATAGTTTCCGAGATATGGGCAATCGAAATTTTACACCTTAGAGTCTGCTTCTAACTTGGGTCAAAATTGTAAAACGGTTTTATGAATCAGCGATTTCGTTCTAATTCACATTCCAAGTAATATTCGGCATGCCACTTACGTTGCCGATTGCCAAATTGCATTATCTCTTATAGTTTATGAGATATGGACTATCGACATCTTACAATATTGGCTGTGCTTCTAACTTGGGCCAAAATTGTAAAATGGTCTTATGAATTAGCGATTTCGCTTCAATTCACATTCCAATTAATATTCGGCATTCTAATTACGTTGCCCATAGCTAAATTGCATTATCTCTTATAGTTTCCGAGATATGGACTATCGACATCTTACAATATTGGCTGTGCTTCTAACTTGGGCCAAAATTGTAAAATGGTCTTATGAATTAGCGATTTCGCTAAAATTCACACTCCAAGTAATATTCGGCATGCTAATTACGTTGCCGATTGCCAAATTGCATTATCTCTTATAGTTTCCGTGATATGGGCAATCGAAATTTTACACCTTAGAGTCTGTTTCTAACTTGGGCCAGAATTGTAAAATGGTCTTATGAATTAGCGATTTTGTTCCAATCCACACTCCAAGTAATCTTCAGCATTGTAATTATATTGCCGATTACCAAGTTGCATTATCTCTTATAGTTTCGGAGATATGGCCAATCAAAATGTTACACCTTAGAGCCTGTTTCTAACTTGGGCCAAAATTGTAAAATGGTCTTATGAATTAGCGATTTCGTTCCAGTTCACATTCCAAGTAATATTCGGCATGCTAATTACGTTGCCGATTGCCAAATTGCATTATATCTTATAGTTTCCGGGATATGGACTATCGACATCTTACAATGTTGGCTGTGTTTCTAACTTGGGCCAAAATTGTAAAATGGTCTTATGAATTAGCGATTTCGTTCCAGTTCACATTCCAAGTAATATTCGGCATGCTAATTACGTTGCCGATTGCCAAATTGTATTATCTCTTATAGTTTCCGAGATATGGACTATCGACATCTTACAATATTGGCTGTGATTCTAACTTGGGCCAAAATTGTAAAATGAACTTATAAATTAGCGATTTCGCTCCAATTCACATTCCGTTTAATATTCGGCATTCTAATTACGTTGCCGATAGCCAAATTGCATTATCTCTTATAGTTTCCGAGATATGGACTATCGACATCTTACAATATTGGCTCTGCTTCTAACTTGGGCGAGTATTGTAAAATGGCCTTATGAATTAGCGATTTTGTTCCAATCCACACTCCAAGTAATATTCGGCATGCTAATTACGTTGCCGAATGCCAAACTGCATTATCTCTTATAGTTTCCGAGATATGGGCAATCGAAATTTTACACCTTAGAGTCTGTTTCTAACTTGGGCCAAAATTGTAAAATGGTCTTATGAATTAGCGATTTCGTTCCAGTTCACATTCCAAGTAATATTCGGCATGCTAATTACGTTGCCGATTGCCAAATTGCATTATCTCTTATAGTTTCCGAGATATGGACTATCGACATCTTACAATATTGGCTGTGCTTCTAACTTGGGCCAAAATTGTAAAATGGTCTTATAAATTAGCGATTTCGCTAAAATTCACACTCCAAGTAATATTCGGCATGCTAATTACGTTGCCGATTGCCAAATTGCATTATCTCTTATAGTTTCTGAGATATGGGCAATCGAAATTTTACACCTTAGAGTCTGTTTCTAACTTGGGTCAAAATTGTAAAATGGTTTTATGAATCAGCGATTTCGTTCCAATTCACATCCCAAGTAATATTCGGCATGCCACTTACGTTGCCGATTGCCAAATTGCATTATCTCTTATAGTTTCCGAGATGTGGACTATCGACATCTTACAATATTGGCTGTGCTTCTAACTTGGGCCAAAATTGTAAAATGGTTTTATGAATTAGCGATTTCGCTAAAATTCACATTCCAAGTAATATTCGGCATGCTAATTACGCTGCCGATTGCCAAATTGCATTATCTCTTATAGTTTCCGAGATATGGGCAATCGAAATTTTACACCTTAGAGTCTGTTTCTAACTTGGGTCAAAATTGTAAAATGGTCTTATGAATTAGCGATTTTGTTCCAATCCACACTCCAAGTAATCTTCAGCATGGTAATTACATTGCCGATTGCCAAATTGCATTATCTCTTATAGTTTCTGAGATATGAGCAATCGAAATTTTACACCTTAGAGTCTGTTTCTAACTTGGGTAAAAATTTTAAAATGGTTTTATGAATCAGCGATTTCGTTCCAATTCACATTCCAAGTAATATTCGGCATGCTAATTACGTTGCCGATTGCCAAATTGCATTATCTCTTATAGTTTCCGAGATATGGACTATCGACATCTTACAATATTGGCTGTGCTTCTAACTTGGGACAAAATTGTAAAATGGTCTTATGAATTAGCGATTTCGCTAAAATTCACATTCCAAGTAATATTCGGCATTCTAATTACGTTGCCGATTGCCAAATTGCATTATATCTTACAGTTTCCGGGATATGGACTATCGACATCTTACAATATTTGCTGGGTTTCTAACTTGGGCCAAAATTGTAAAATGGTCTTATGAATTAGCGATTTCGTTCCAGTTCACATTCCAAGTAATATTCGGCATGATAATTACGTTGCCGATTACCAAATTGTATTATCTCTTATAGTTTCCGAGATATGGACTATCGACATCTTACAATATTGGCTGTGCTTCTAACTTGGGCCAAAATTGTAAAATGGTCTTATGAATTAGCGATTTTGTTCCAATCCACACTCCAAGTAATATTCGGCCAGCTAATTGCGCTGTCAATTGCCAAATTGCATTATCTCTTATAGTTTCGGAGATATGGCCTATTGAAATTTTACAATTTGGCTCTTCTTCTAACTTGGGCCAAAATTGTAAAATGGTCTTATGAATTGGCGATTACTTTCCAATTCACATTCCAAGTAATATTTGGCATGCTAATTACGCTGTCGATTACTAAATTCCACTGTCTCTTATAGTTTCCGAGATATGGCCAATCAAAATTTTACACCTTGGGCTCTGTTTCTAACTTGGGCCAAAATTGTAAAATGGCCTTATGAATTAGCGATTTCGTTCTAAACCACATTCCAAGTAATCTTCAGCATTGTAATTACATTGCCAATTGCCAAATTGCATTATCTCTTCTAGTTTCGGAGATATGGCCAATCAAAATGTTACACCTTGGGCTCTGTTTCTAACTTGGGACAAAATTGTAAAATGGTCTTATGGATTAGCGATTTCGTTCTAAACCATATTCCAAGTAATCTTCAGCATGGTAATTACATTTCCGATTGCCAAATTGCTCTTATAGTTTCGGAGATACGACCAATCGAAATTTTACAATTTGGCTCTTCTAATTTGGGCCAAAATTGTAAAATGGTCTTATGAATTAGATTCCGCTCCAATTCACATTCCAAGTAATATTCGGCATGCTAATGACGTTGCCGATAGCGACATTGCATTATCCCTTATAGTTTCCGAGATATGAACTATCGACATCTTACAATATTGGCTGTGCTTCTAACTTGGACCAAAATTGTAAAATTGTCTTATGAATTAGCGATTTCGTTCCAATTCACATTCCAAGTAATATTCGGCATGCTAATTACATTGCCGATTGCCAAATTGCATTATCTCTTATAGTTTCTGAGATATAGGCAATCGAAATTTTACACCTTAGAGTCGGTTTCTAACTTGGGTCAAAATTGTAAAATGGTCTTATGAAATAGCGATTTCGTTCCAATTCACATTCCAAGTAATATTCGGCATGCTAATTACGTTGCCGATTGCCAAATTGCATTATCTCCTATAGTTTCCCAGATATGGGCAATCGAAATTTTACACCTTAGAGTCTGTTTCTAACTTGGGTCAAAATTGTAAAATGGTCTTATGAATTAGCGATTCCGCTCCAATTCACATTCCAAGTAATATTCGGCATGCTAATTACGTTGCCGATTGCCAAATTGCATTATCTCCTATAGTTTCCGAGATATGGACTATCGGCATCTTACAATATTGGCTCTGCTTTTAACTTGGGTCGTAATTGTAAAATGGTCTTATGAATTAGCGACTTCGTTCCAATTCACATTCCAAGTAATATTCGGCATGCTAATTACATTGACGATTACCAAATTGCATTATCTCCTATAGTTTCCGAGATATGGACTATCGACATCTTACAATATTGGCTCTGCTTCTAACTTGGGCCAGAATTGTAAAATGGTCTTATGAATTAGCGATTTTGTTCCAATCCACACTCCAAGTAATATTCGGCATGCTAATTACGTTGCCGATTGCCAAACTGCATTATCTCTTATAGTTTCCGAGATATGGACTATCGACATCTTACAATATTGGCTCTGCTTCTAACATGAGCCAGAATTGTAAAATGGTCTTATGAATTAGCGATTTTGTTCCAATCCACACTCCAACTAATCTTCAGCATTGTAATTACATTGCCGATTGCCAAGTTGCATTATCTCTTACAGTTTCGGAGATATGGCCAATCAAAATGTTACACCTTAGAGTCTGCTTCTAACTTGGGTCAAAATTATAAAATGGTCTTATGAATTAGCGATTCCGCTAAAATTCAAATTCCAAGTAATATTCGGCATTACGTTGCCGATTGCCAAATTGCATTATCTCCTATAGTTTCCGAGATATGGGCAATCGAAATTTTACACCTTAGAGTCTGTTTCTAGCTTGGGTCAAAATTGTAAAATGGTCTTATGAATTAGCGATTTTGCTAAAATTCACATTCCAAGTAATATTCGGCATGCTAATTACGTTGCCGATTGCCAAATTGCATTATCTCTTATAGTTTCCGAGATATGGGCAATCGAAATTTTACACCTTAGAGTCTGTTTCTAACTTGGGTCAAAATTGTAAAATGGTCTTATGAATTAGCGATTTTGTTCCAATCCACACTCCAAGTAATCTTCAGCATTTTAATTACATTGCCGATTGCCAAATTGCATTATCTCTTATAGTTTCCGAGATATGGGCAATCGAAATTTTACACCTTAGAGTCTGTTTCTAACTTGGGTCAAAATTGTAAAATGGTTTTATGAATCAGCGATTTCGTTCCAATTCACATTCCAAGTAATATTCGGCATTCTAATTACGTTGCCGATTGCCAAATTGCATTATCTCTTATAGTTTCCGAAATATGGACTATCGACATCTTACAATATTGGCTGTGCTTCTAACTTGGGACAAAATTGTAAAATGGTCTTATGAAATAGCGATGTCGCTAAAATTCACATTCCAAGTAATATTCGGCATTCTAATTACGTTGCCGATTGCCAAATTGCATTATATCTTATAGTTTCCGGGATATGGACTATCGACATCTTACAATGTTTGCTGGGTTTCAAACTTGGGCCTAAATTGTAAAATGGTCTTATGAAATAGCTATGTCGCTAAAATTCACATTCCAAGTAATATTCGGCATGCTAATTGCGCTGTCAATTGCCAAATTGCATTATCTCTTATAGTTTCCGAGATATGGACTATCGATATCTTACAATATTGGCTCTGCTTCTAACTTGGGCCAGAATTGTAAAATGGCCTTATGAAATAGCGATTTTGGTCCAATCCACACTCCAAGTAATATTCGGCATGCTAATTACGTTGCCGAATGCCAAACTGCATTATCTCTTATAGTTTCCGAGATATGAGCAATCGAACTTTTACACCTTACAGTCTGTTTCTAACTTGGGTCAAAATTGTAAAATGGTCTTATGAATTAGCGATTTCGCTCCAATTCCCATTCCAAGTAATATTTGGCATGCTAATTGCGCTGTCAATTGCCAAATTGCATTATCTCTTATAGTTTAATAGATATGGCCAATCGAAATTTTACAATTTGGCTCTTCTTCTAACTCGTGCCAAAATTGTAAAATGGCCTTATGAATTAGCTTATTCACATTCCAAGTAATATTCGGCATGCTAATTACGTTGTCGATTACCAAATTGTATTATCTCTTATAGTTTCCAAGATAGGGGAAATCGAAATTTTACACCTTAGACTCTGTTTCTAACTTGGGCCAAAATTGTAAAATGGTCTTATGAATTGGCGATTACGTTCCAATTCACATTCCAAGTAATATTCGGCAACCTAACTTCCTTGCCGATTGCCAAGTTGGATTATCTATTATAGTTTCCGATATATGGACTATCGACATCTTACAATATTGGCTCTGCTTCTGACTTGGGTCAAAATTGTAAAATGGTTTTATGAATTAGCGAGTTCTTTCCAATTCACATTCCAAGTAATATTCGGCATGCTAATTACGCTGTCGATTACCAAATTGTATTATCCCTTATAGTTTCCGAGATATGGACTATCGACATCTCACAATATTGGCTCTGCTTCTAAGTTGGGCCAGAATTGTAAAATGGCCTTATGAATTAGCTTATTCACATTCCAAGTAATATTCGGCATGCTAATTACGCTGTCGATTACCAAATTATATTATCTCTTATAGTTTCCAAGATAGGGGAAATCGAAATTTTACACCTTAGACTCTGTTTCTAACTTGGGCCAAAATTGTAAAATGGTCTTATGAATTGGCGATTACGTTCCAATTCACATTCCCAGTAATATTCGGCATCCTAACTTCCTTACCGATTGCCAGATTGCATTATCTCTTATAGTTTCCGAGATATGAGATATGGACTATCGACATTTTACAATTTTGGCTCTACTTCTAACTTTGGCCAAAATTGTAGAATGGTCTTATGAATTAGCGAGTTCTTTCCAATTCGCATTCCATATTCGGCATGCTAATTGCGCTGTCAATTGCCAAATTGCATTATCTCTTATAGTTTCGGAGATATGGCCAATCGAAATTTTACAATTTGGCTCTTCTTCTAACTTGGGCCAAAATTGTAAAATGGTCTTATGAATTGGCGATTACTTTCCAATTCACATTCCAAGTAATATTCGGCATGCTAATTACGCTGTCGATTACTAAATTTCACTATCTCTTATAGTTTCCGAGATATGGCCAATCAAAATTTTACACCTTGGGCTCTGTTTCTAACTTGGGCCAAAATTGTAAAATGGCCTTATGAATTAGCGATTTCGTTCTAAACCACATTCCAAGTAATCTTCAGCATTGTAATTACATTGCCGATTGCCAAATTGCATTATCTATTCTAGTTTCGGAGATATGGCCAATCAAAATGTTACACCTTGGGCTCTGTTTCTAACTTGTGCCAAAATTGTAAAATAGTCTTATGAATTAGCTTATTCACGTTCCAAGTAAAATTCGGCATGCTAATTACGCTGTCGATTACCAAATTGTATTATCTCTTATAGTTTCCAAGATAGGGGAAATCGAAATTTTACACCTTAGACTCTGTTTCTAACTTGGGCCTAAATTGTAAAATGGTCTTATGAATTAGCGATTTCGCTCCAATTCACACTCCAATTAATATTCGGCATTCTAATTACGTTGCCGATAGCCAAATTGCATTATCTCTTATAGTTTGCGAGATATGGGCAATCGAAATTTACACCTTAGAGTCTGTTTCTAACTTGGGTCAAAATTGTAAAATGGTCTTATGAATTAGCGATTTCGCTCCAATTCCCATTCCAAGTAATATTCGGCATGCTAATTGCGCTGTCAATTGCCAAATTGCATTATCTCTTATAGTTTCCGAGATATGGACTATCGACATCTTACAATATTGGCTCTGCTTCTAACTTGGGCCAGAATTGTAAAATGGCCTTATGAAATAGCGATTTTGTTCCAATCCACACTCCAAGTAATATTCGGCATGCTAATTACGTTGCCGAATGCCAAACTGCATTATCTCTTATAGTTTCCGAGATATGAGCAATCGAACTTTTACACCTTACAGTCTGTTTCTAACTTGGGTCAAAATTGTAAAATGGTCTTATGAATTAGCGACTTCGCTCCAATTCCCATTCCAAGTAATATTTGGCATGCTAATTGCGCTGTCAATATCCAAATTGCATTATCTCTTATAGTTTAATAGATATGGCCAATCGAAATTTTACAATTTGGCTTTTCTTCTAACTCGTGCCAAAATTGTAAAATGGCCTTATGAATTAGCTTATTCACATTCCAAGTAATATTCGGCATGCTAATTACGTTGTCGATTACCAAATTGTATTATCTCTTATAGTTTCCAAGATAGGGGAAATCGAAATTTTACACCTTAGACTCTGTTTCTAACTTGGGCCAAAATTGTAAAATGGTCTTATGAATTGGCGATTACGTTCCTATTCACATTCCAAGTAATATTCGGCATCCTAACTTCCTTGCCGATTGCCAAATTGGATTATCTATTATAGTTTCCGATATATGGACTATCGACATGTTACAATATTGGCTCTGCTTCTGACTTGGGTCAAAATTGTAAAATGGTCTTATGAATTAGCGAGTTCTTTCCAATTCACATTCCAAGTAATATTCGGCATGCTAATTACGCTGTCGATTACCAAATTGTATTATCCCTTATAGTTTCCGAGATATGGACTATCGACATCTCACAATATTGGCTCTGCTTCTAAGTTGGGCCAGAATTGTAAAATGGCCTTATGAATTAGCTTATTCACATTCCAAGTAATATTCGGCATGCTAATTACGCTGTCGATTACCAAATTATATTATCTCTTATAGTTTCCAAGATAGGGGAAATCGAAATTTTACACCTTAGACTCTGTTTCTAACTTGGGCCAAAATTGTAAAATGGTCTTATGAATTGGAGATTACGTTCCAATTCACATTCCCAGTAATATTCGGCATCCTAACTTCCTTACCGATTGCCAAATTGCATTATCTCTTATAGTTTCCGAGATATGAGATATGGACTATCGACATTTTACAATTTTGGCTCTACTTCTAACTTTGGCCAAAATTGTAGAATGGTCTTATGAATTAGCGAGTTCTTTCCAATTCGCATTCCATATTCGGCATGCTAATTGCGCTGTCAATTGCCAAATTGCATTATCTCTTATAGTTTCGGAGATATTGCCAATCGAAATTTTACAATTTGGCTCTTCTTCTAACTTGGGCCAAAATTGTAAAATGGTCTTATGAATTGGCGATTACTTTCCAATTCACATTCCAAGTAATATTCGGCATGCTAATTACGCTGTCGATTACTAAATTCCACTATCTCTTATAGTCTCCGAGATATGGCCAATCAAAATTTTACACCTTGGGCTCTGTTTCTAACTTGGGCCAAAATTGTAAAATGGCCTTATGAATTAGCGATTTCGTTCTAAACCACATTCCAAGTAATCTTCAGCATTGTAATTACATTGCCGATTGCCAAATTGCATTATCTATTCTAGTTTCGGAGATATGGCCAATCAAAATGTTACACCTTGGGCTCTGTTTCTAACTTGTGCCAAAATTGTAAAATGGTCTTATGAATTAGCTTATTCACATTCCAAGTAAAATTCGGCATGCTAATTACGCTGTCGATTACCAAATTGTATTATCTCTTATAGTTTCCAAGATAGGGGAAATCGAAATTTTACACCTTAGACTCTGTTTCTAACTTGGGCCTAAATTGTAAAATGGTCTTATGAATTAGCGATTTCGCTCCAATTCACACTCCAATTAATATTCGGCATTCTAATTACGTTGCCGATAGCCAAATTGCATTATCTCTTATAGTTTGCGAGATATGGGCAATCGAAATTTACACCTTAGAGTCTGTTTCTAACTTGGGTCAAAATTGTAAAATGGTCTTATGAATTAGCGATTTCGCTCCAATTCCCATTCCAAGTAATATTCGGCATGCTAATTGCGCTGTCAATTGCCAAATTGCATTATCTCTTATAGTTTCCGAGATATGGACTATCGACATCTTACAATATTGGCTCTGCTTCTAACTTGGGCCAGAATTGTAAAATGGCCTTATGAAATAGCGATTTTGTTCCAATCCACACTCCAAGTAATATTCGGCATGCTAATTACGTTGCCGAATGCCAAACTGCATTATCTCTTATAGTTTCCGAGATATGAGCAATCGAACTTTTACACCTTACAGTCTGTTTCTAACTTGGGTCAAAATTGTAAAATGGTCTTATGAATTAGCGATTTCGCTCCAATTCCCATTCCAAGTAATATTTGGCATGCTAATTGCGCTGTCAATTGCCAAATTGCATTATCTCTTATAGTTTAATAGATATGGCCAATCGAAATTTTACAATTTGGCTTTTCTTCTAACTCGTGCCAAAATTGTAAAATGGCCTTATGAATTAGCTTATTCACATTCCAAGTAATATTCGGCATGCTAATTACGTTGTCGATTACCAAATTGTATTATCTCTTATAGTTTCCAAGATAGGGGAAATCGAAATTTTACACCTTAGACTCTGTTTCTAACTTGGGCCAAAATTGTAAAATGGTCTTATGAATTGGCGATTACGTTCCAATTCACATTCCAAGTAATATTCGGCATCCTAACTTCCTTGCCGATTGCCAAATTGGATTATCTATTATAGTTTCCGATATATGGACTATCGACATCTTACAATATTGGCTCTGCTTCTGACTTGGGTCAAAATTGTAAAATGGTCTTATGAATTAGCGAGTTCTTTCCAATTCACATTCCAAGTAATATTCGGCATGCTAATTACGCTGTCGATTACCAAATTGTATTATCCCTTATAGTTTCCGAGATATGGACTATCGACATCTCACAATATTGGCTCTGTTTCTAACTTGTGCCAAAATTGTAAAATGGTCTTATGAATTAGCTTATTCACATTCCAAGTAAAATTCGGCATGCTAATTACGCTGTCGATTACCAAATTGTATTATCTCTTATAGTTTCCAAGATAGGGGAAATCGAAATTTTACACCTTAGACTCTGTTTCTAACTTGGGCCTAAATTGTAAAATGGTCTTATGAATTAGCGAT
Source organism: Rhynchophorus ferrugineus (assembly GCF_030347505.1). Lineage (NCBI taxonomy): Eukaryota > Metazoa > Arthropoda > Insecta > Coleoptera > Curculionidae > Rhynchophorus > Rhynchophorus ferrugineus. The sequence goes on from NW_027472580.1 coordinate 66,382,512, forward strand.
TTCGCTCCAATTCACACTCCAATTAATATTCGGCATTCTAATTACGTTGCCGATAGCCAAATTGCATTATCTCTTATAGTTTGCGAGATATGGGCAATCGAAATTTACACCTTAGAGTCTGTTTCTAACTTGGGTCAAAATTGTAAAATGGTCTTATGAATTAGCGATTTCGCTCCAATTCCCATTCCAAGTAATATTCGGCATGCTAATTGCGCTGTCAATTGCCAAATTGCATTATCTCTTATAGTTTCCGAGATATGGACTATCGACATCTTACAATATTGGCTCTGCTTCTAACTTGGGCCAGAATTGTAAAATGGCCTTATGAAATAGCGATTTTGTTCCAATCCACACTCCAAGTAATATTCGGCATGCTAATTACGTTGCCGAATGCCAAACTGCATTATCTCTTATAGTTTCCGAGATATGAGCAATCGAACTTTTACACCTTACAGTCTGTTTCTAACTTGGGTCAAAATTGTAAAATGGTCTTATGAATTAGCGATTTCGCTCCAATTCCCATTCCAAGTAATATTTGGCATGCTAATTGCGCTGTCAATTGCCAAATTGCATTATCTCTTATAGTTTAATAGATATGGCCAATCGAAATTTTACAATTTGGCTTTTCTTCTAACTCGTGCCAAAATTGTAAAATGGCCTTATGAATTAGCTTATTCACATTCCAAGTAATATTCGGCATGCTAATTACGTTGTCGATTACCAAATTGTATTATCTCTTATAGTTTCCAAGATAGGGGAAATCGAAATTTTACACCTTAGACTCTGTTTCTAACTTGGGCCAAAATTGTAAAATGGTCTTATGAATTGGCGATTACGTTCCAATTCACATTCCAAGTAATATTCGGCATCCTAACTTCCTTGCCGATTGCCAAATTGGATTATCTATTATAGTTTCCGATATATGGACTATCGACATCTTACAATATTGGCTCTGCTTCTGACTTGGGTCAAAATTGTAAAATGGTCTTATGAATTAGCGAGTTCTTTCCAATTCACATTCCAAGTAATATTCGGCATGCTAATTACGCTGTCGATTACCAAATTGTATTATCCCTTATAGTTTCCGAGATATGGACTATCGACATCTCACAATATTGGCTCTGCTTCTAAGTTGGGCCAGAATTGTAAAATGGCCTTATGAATTAGCTTATTCACATTCCAAGTAATATTCGGCATGCTAATTACGCTGTCGATTACCAAATTATATTATCTCTTATAGTTTCCAAGATAGGGGAAATCGAAATTTTACACCTTAGACTCTGTTTCTAACTTGGGCCAAAATTGTAAAATGGTCTTATGAATTGGAGATTACGTTCCAATTCACATTCCCAGTAATATTCGGCATCCTAACTTCCTTTCTGATTGCCAAATTGCATTATCTCTTATAGTTTCCGAGATATGAGATATGGACTATCGACATTTTACAATTTTGGCTCTACTTCTAACTTTGGCCAAAATTGTAGAATGGTCTTATGAATTAGCGAGTTCTTTCCAATTCGCATTCCATATTCGGCATGCTAATTGCGCTGTCAATTGCCAAATTGCATTATCTCTTATAGTTTCGGAGATATGGCCAATCGAAATTTTACAATTTGGCTCTTCTTCTAACTTGGGCCAAAATTGTAAAATGGTCTTATGAATTGGCGATTACTTTCCAATTCACATTCCAAGTAATATTCGGCATGCTAATTACGCTGTCGATTACTAAATTCCACTATCTCTTATAGTCTCCGAGATATGGCCAATCAAAATTGTACACCTTGGGCTCTGCTTCTAACTTGGGCCAAAATTGTAAAATGGCCTTATGAATTAGCGATTTCGTTCTAAACCACATTCCAAGTAATCTTCAGCATTGTAATTACATTGCCGATTGCCAAATTGCATTATCTATTCTAGTTTCGGAGATATGGCCAATCAAAATGTTACACCTTGGGCTCTGTTTCTAACTTGTGCCAAAATTGTAAAATGGTCTTATGAATTAGCTTATTCACATTCCAAGTAAAATTCGGCATGCTAATTACGCTGTCGATTACCAAATTGTATTATCTCTTATAGTTTCCAAGATAGGGGAAATCGAAATTTTACACGTTAGACTCTGTTTCTAACTTGGGCCTAAATTGTAAAATGGTCTTATGAATTAGCGATTTCGCTCCAATTCACACTCCAATTAATATTCGGCATTCTAATTACGTTGCCGATAGCCAAATTGCATTATCTCTTATAGTTTGCGAGATATGGGCAATCGAAATTTACACCTTAGAGTCTGTTTCTAACTTGGGTCAAAATTGTAAAATGGTCTTATGAATTAGCGAGTTCTTTCCAATTCACATTCCAAGTAATATTCGGCATGCTAATTACGCTGTCGATTACCAAATTGTATTATCCCTTATAGTTTCCGAGATATGGACTATCGACATCTCACAATATTGGCTCTGCTTCTAACTTGGGCCAGAATTGTGAAATGGCCTTATGAATTAGCTTATTCACATTCCAAGTAATATTCGGCATGCTAATTACTCTGTCGATTACCAAATTATATTATCTCTTATAGTTTCCAAGATAGGGGAAATCGAAATTTTACACATTAGACTCTGTTTCTAACTTGGGCCAAAATTGTAAAATGGTCTTATGAATTGGCGATTACGTTCCAATTCACATTCCCAGTAATATTCGGCATCCTAACTTCCTTACCGATTGCCAAATTGCATTATCTCTTATAGTTTCCGAGATATGAGATATGGACTATCGACATTTTACAATTTTGGCTCTACTTCTAACTTTGGCCAAAATTGTAGAATGGTCTTATGAATTAGCGAGTTCTTTCCAATTCGCATTCCAAGTAACATTCGGCATGCTAATTACGCTGTCGATTACTAAATTCCACTATCTCTTATAGTTTCCGAGATATGGCCAATCAAAATTTTACACCTTGGGCTCTGTTTCTAACTTGGGCCAAAATTGTAAAATGGCCTTATGAATTAGCGATTTCGTTCTAAACCACATTCCAAGTAATCTTCAGCATTGTAATTACATTGCCGATTGCCAAATTGCATTATCTCTTCTAGTTTCGGAGATATGGCCAATCAAAATGTTACACCTTGGGCTCTGTTTCTAACTTGTGCCAAAATTGTAAAATGGTCTTATGAATTAGCTTAATCACATTCCAAGTAAAATTCGGCATGCTAATTGCGCTGTCAATTGCCAAATTGCATTATCTCTTATAGTTTCGGAGATATGGCCAATCGAAATTTTACAATTTGGCTCTTCTTCTAACTTGGGCCAAAATTGTAAAATGGTCTTATGAATTGGCGATTACTTTCCAATTCACATTCCAAGTAATATTCGGCATGCTAATTACGCTGTCGATTACTAAATTCCACTATCTCTTATAGTTTCCGAGATATGGCCAATCAAAATTTTACACCTTGGGCTCTGTTTCTAACTTGGGCCAAAATTGTAAAATGGCCTTATGAATTAGCGATTTCGTTCTAAACCACATTCCAAGTAATCTTCAGCATTGTAATTACATTGCCGATTGCCAAATTGCATTATCTCTTCTAGTTTCGGAGATATGGCCAATCAAAATGTTACACCTTGGGCTCTGTTTCTAACTTGTGCCAAAATTGTAAAATGGTCTTATGAATTAGCTTATTCACATTCCAAGTAAAATTCGGCATGCTAATTACGCTGTCGATTACCAAATTGTATTATCTCTTATAGTTTCCAAGATAGGGGAAATCGAAATTTTACACCTTAGACTCTGTTTCTAACTTGGGCCAAAATTTCTGCTTCTAAGTTGGGCCAGAATTGTAAAATGGTCTTATGAATTAGCTTATTCACATTCCAAGTAAAATTCGGCATGCTAATTACGCTGTCGATTACCAAATTGTATTATCTCTTATAGTTTCCAAGATAGGGGAAATCGAAATTTTACACCTTAGACTCTGTTTCTAACTTGGGCCAAAATTGTAAAATGGTCTTATGAATTGGCGATTACGTTCCAATTCACATTCCAAGTAATATTCGGCATTCTAATTACGTTGCCGATTGCCAAATTGCATTATATCTTATAGTTTCCGAGATATGGACTATCGACATCTTACAATGTTGGCTCTGCTTCTAACTTGGGCCAAAATTGTAAAAAGTTCTTATGAATTAGCGATATCGTTCCAATTCACATTCCAAGTAGTATTCGGCATGCTAATTACATTACCAATTGCCAAATTGCATTATCTCTTATAGTTTCGGAGATATGGCCAATCGAAATTTTACAATTTGGCTCTTCTTCTAACTTGGGCCAAAATTGTAAAATGGTCTTATGAATTGGCGATTACTTTCCAATTCACATTCCAAGTAATATTCGGCATGCTAATTACGCTGTCGATTACTAAATTCCACTATCTCTTATAGTCTCCGAGATATGGCCAATCAAAATTTTACACCTTGGGCTCTGTTTCTAACTTGGGCCAAAATTGTAAAATGGCCTTATGAATTAGCGATTTCGTTCTAAACCACATTCCAAGTAATCTTCAGCATTGTAAATACATTGCCGATTGCCAAATTGCATTATCTATTCTAGTTTCGGAGATATGGCCAATCAAAATGTTACACCTTGGGCTCTGTTTCTAACTTGTGCAAAATTGTAAAATGGTCTTATGAATTAGCTTATTCACATTCCAAGTAAAATTCGGCATGCTAATTACGCTGTCGATTACCAAATTGTATTATCTCTTATAGTTTCCAAGATAGGGGAAATCGAAATTTTACACCTTAGACTCTGTTTCTAACTTGGGCCTAAATTGTAAAATGGTCTTATGAATTAGCGATTTCGCTCCAATTCACACTCCAATTAATATTCGGCATTCTAATTACGTTGCCGATAGCCAAATTGCATTATCTCTTATAGTTTGCGAGATATGGGCAATCGAAATTTACACCTTAGAGTCTGTTTCTAACTTGGGTCAAAATTGTAAAATGGTCTTATGTATTAGCGAGTTCTTTCCAATTCACATTCCAAGTAATATTCGGCATGCTAATTACGCTGTCGATTACCAAATTGTATTATCCCTTATAGTTTCCGAGATATGGACTATCGACATCTCACAATATTGGCTCTGCTTCTAACTTGGGCCAGAATTGTGAAATGGCCTTATGAATTAGCTTATTCACATTCCAAGTAATATTCGGCATGCTAATTACGCTGTCGATTACCAAATTGCATTATCTCCTATAGTTTCCGAGATATGGACTATCGACATCTTACAATATTGGCTCTGCTTCTAACTTGGGCCAAAATTGTAAAATGGTCTTATGAATTAGCGATTTCGTTCCAGTTCACATTCCAAGTAATATTCGGCATGCTAATTACGTTGCCGATTGCCAAATTGTATTATCTCTTATAGTTTCCGAGATATGGACTATCGACATCTTACAATATTGGCTGTGATTCTAACTTGGGCCAAATTTGTAAAATGGTCTTATGAATCAGCGATTTCGTTCCAATTCACATTCCAAGTAATATTCGGCATGCCACTTACGTTGCCGATTGCCAAATTGCATTATCTCTTATAGTTTCCGAGATATGGACTATCGACATCTTACAATATTGGCTGTGCTTCTAACTTGGGCCAAAATTGTAAAATGGTCTTATGAATTAGCGATTTCGCTTCAATTCACATTCCAATTAATATTCGGCATTCTAATTACGTTGCCGATAGCCAAATTGCATTATCTCTTATAGTTTCCGAGATATGGACTATCGACATCTTACAATATTGGCTCTGCTTCTAACTTGGGCCAGAATTGTAAAATGGTCTTATGAATTAGCGATTTTGTTCCAATCCACACTCCAACTAATCTTCAGCATTGTAATTACATTGCCGATTGCCAAGTTGCATTATCTCTTATAGTTTCGGAGATATGGCCAATCAAAATGTTACACCTTAGAGTCTGCTTCTAACTTGGGTCAAAATTGTAAAATGGTCTTATGAATTAGCGATTTCGCTAAAATTCAAATTCCAAGTAATATTCGGCATGCAAATTACGTTGCCGATTGCCAAATTGCATTATCTCCTATAGTTTCCGAGATATGGGCAATCGAAATTTTACACCTTAGAGTCTGTTTCTAACTTGGGTCAAAATTGTAAAATGGTCTTATGAATTAGCGATTTCGCTAAAATTCACATTCCAAGTAATATTCGGCATGCTAATTACGTTGCCCATTGCCAAATTGCATTATCTCTTATAGTTTCCGAGATATGGGCAATCGAAATTTTACACCTTAGAGTCTGTTTCTAACTTGGGTCAAAATTGTAAAATGGTCTTATGAATTAGGGATTTTGTTCCAATCCACACTCCAAGTAATATTCGGCATGCTAATTACGTTGCCGATTGCCAAATTGCATTATCTCTTATAGTTTCCGAGATATGGACTATCGACATCTTACAATATTGGCTGTGCTTCTAACTTGGGACAAAATTGTAAAATGGTCTTATCAATTAGCGATTTCGCTAAAATTCACATTCCAAGTAATATTCGGCATTCTAATTACGTTGCCGATTGCCAAATTGCATTATATCTTATAGTTTCCGGGATATGGACAATCGACATCTTACAATGTTCGCTGGGTTTCAAACTTGGGCCAAAATTGTAAAATGGTCTTATGAATTAGCGATTTCGTTCCAGTTCACAGTCCAAGTAATATTCGGCATGCTAATTACGTTGCCGATTGCCAAATTGTGTTATCCCTTATAGTTTCCGAGATATGGACTATCGACATCTTACAATATTGGCTGTGCTTCTAACTTGGGCCAAAATTGTAAAATGGTCTTATGAATTAGCGATTTCGCTCCAATTCGGACTCCAATTAATATTCGGCTTTCTAATTACGTTGCCGATAGCCAAATTGCATTATCTCTTATAGTTTCTGAGATATGGGCAATCGAAATTTTACACCTTAGAGTCTGTTTCTAACTTGGGTCAAAATTGTAAAATGGTCTTATGAATTAGCGATTTCGCTCCAATTCCCATTCCAAGTAATATTCGGCATGCTAATTGCGCTGTCAATTGCCAAATTGCATTATCTCTTATAGTTTCCGAGATATGGACTATCGACATCTTACAATATTGGCTGTGCTTCTAACTTGGGCCAAAATTGTAAAATGGTCTTATGAATTAGCGATTTCGCTCCAATTCGGACTCCAATTAATATTCGGCATTCTAATTACGTTGCCGAATGCCAAACTGCATTATCTCTTATAGTTTCCGAGATATGAGCAATCGAACTTTTACACCTTACAGTCTGTTTCTAACTTGGGTCAAAATTGTAAAATGGTCTTATGAATTAGCGATTTCGCTCCAATTCCCATTCCAAGTAATATTTGGCATGCTAATTGCGCTGTCAATTGCCAAATTGCATTATCTCTTATAGTTTAATAGATATGGCCAATCGAAATTTTACAATTTGGCTCTTCTTCTAACTCGTGCCAAAATTGTATAATGGCCTTATGAATTAGCTTATTCACATTCCAAGTAATATTCGGCATGCTAATTACGCTGTCGATTACCAAATTGTATTATCTCTTATAGTTTCCAAGATAGGGGAAATCGAAATTTTACACCTTAGACTCTGTTTCTAACTTGGGCCAAAATTGTAAAATGGTCTTATGAATTGGCGATTACGTTCCAATTCACATTCCAAGTAATATTTGGCATGCTAATTACGTTGCCGATAGCCAAATTGCATTATCTCCTATAGTTTCCGAGATATGGGCAATCGAAATTTTACACCTTAGAGTCTGTTTCTAACTTGGGTCAAAATTGTAAAATGGTCTTATGAATTAGCGATTTCGTTCCAGTTCACAGTCCAAGTAATATTCGGCATGCTAATTACGTTGCCGATTGCCAAATTGTGTTATCCCTTATAGTTTCCGAGATATGGACTATCGACATCTTACAATATTGGCTGTGCTTCTAACTTGGGCCAAAATTGTAAAATGGTCTTATGAATTAGCGATTTCGCTCCAATTCGGACTCCAATTAATATTCGGCATTCTAATTACGTTGCCCATAGCCAAATTGCATTATCTCTTATAGTTTCTGAGATATGGGCAATCGAAATTTTACACCTTAGAGTCTGTTTCTAACTTGGGTCAAAATTGTAAAATGGTCTTATGAATTAGCGATTTCGCTCCAATTCCCATTCCAAGTAATATTCGGCATGCTAATTGCGCTGTCAATTGCCAAATTGCATTATCTCTTATAGTTTCCGAGATATGGACTATCGACATCTTACAATATTGGCTGTGCTTCTAACTTGGGCCAAAATTGTAAAATGGTCTTATGAATTAGCGATTTCGCTCCAATTCGGACTCCAATTAATATTCGGCATTCTAATTACGTTGCCGAATGCCAAACTGCATTATCTCTTATAGTTTCCGAGATATGAGCAATCGAACTTTTACACCTTACAGTCTGTTTCTAACTTGGGTCAAAATTGTAAAATGGTCTTATGAATTAGCGATTTCGCTCCAATTCCCATTCCAAGTAATATTTGGCATGCTAATTGCGCTGTCAATTGCCAAATTGCATTATCTCTTATAGTTTAATAGATATGGCCAATCGAAATTTTACAATTTGGCTCTTCTTCTAACTCGTACCAAAATTGTAAAATGGCCTTATGAATTAGCTTATTCACATTCCAATTAATATTCGGCATGCTAATTACGCTGTCGATTACCAAATTGTATTATCTCTTATAGTTTCCAAGATAGGGGAAATCGAAATTTTACACCTTAGACTCTGTTTCTAACTTGGGCCAAAATTGTAAAATGGTCTTATGAATTGGCGATTACGTCCCAATTCACATTCCAAGTAATATTTGGCATGCTAATTACGTTGCCGATAGCCAAATTGCATTATCTCCTATAGTTTCCGAGATAGGGGAAATCGAAATTTTACACCTTAGACCCTGTTTCTAACTTGGGCCAAAATTGTAAAATGGTCTTATGAATTGGCGATTACGTTCCAATTCACATTCCAAGTAATATTTGGCATGCTAATTACGTTGCCGATAGCCAAATTGCTTTATCTCCTATAGTTTCCGAGATATGGGCAATCGAAATTTTACACCTTAGAGTCTGTTTCTAACTTGGGTCAAAATAGTAAAATGGTCTTATGAATTAGCGATTTCGTTCCAGTTCACAGTCCAAGTAATATTCGGCATGCTAATTACGTTGCCGATTGCCAAATTGTGTTATCCCTTATAGTTTCCGAGATATGGACTATCGACATCTTACAATATTGGCTGTGCTTCTAACTTGGGCCAAAATTGTAAAATGGTCTTATGAATTAGCGATTTATTCGGACTCCAATTAATATTCGGCATTCTAATTACGTTGCCGATAGCCAAATTGCATTATCTCTTATAGTTTCTGAGATATGGGCAATCGAAATTTTACACCTTAGAGTCTGTTTCTAACTTGGGTCAAAATTGTAAAATGGTCTTATGAATTAGCGATTTCGCTCCAATTCCCATTCCAAGTAATATTCGGCATGCTAATTGCGCTGTCAATTGCCAAATTGCATTATCTCTTATAGTTTCCGAGATATGGACTATCGACATCTTACAATATTGGCTGTGCTTCTAACTTGGGCCAAAATTGTAAAATGGTCTTATGAATTAGCGATTTCGCTCCAAATCGGACTCCAATTAATATTCGGCATTCTAATTACGTTGCCGAATGCCAAACTGCATTATCTCTTATAGTTTCCGAGATATGAGCAATCGAACTTTTACACCTTAGAGTCTGTTTCTAACTTGGGTCAAAATTGTAAAATGGTCTTATGAATTAGCGATTTCGCTCCAATTCCCATTCCAAGTAATATTTGGCATGCTAATTGCGCTGTCAATTGCCAAATTGCATTATCTCTTATAGTTTAATAGATATGGCCAATCGAAATTTTACAATTTGGCTCTTATTCTAACTCGTGCCAAAATTGTAAAATGGCCTTATGAATTAGCGTTCCAATTCACATTCCAAGTAAAATTCGGCATGCTAATTACGCGGTCGATTACCAAATTGTATTATCTCTTATAGTTTCCAAGATAGGGGAAATCGAAATTTTACACCTTAGACTCTGTTTCTAACTTGGGCCAAAATTGTAAAATGGTCTTATGAATTGGCGATTACGTTCCAATTCACATTCCAAGTAATATTTGGCATGCTAATTACGTTGCCGATAGCCAAATTGCATTATCTCCTATAGTTTCCGAGATATGGGCAATCGAAATTTTACACCTTAGAGTCTGTTTCTAACTTGGGTCAAAATTGTAAAATGGTCTTATGAATTAGCGATTTCGCTAAAATTCACATTCCAAGTAATATTCGGCATGCTAATTACGTTGCCCATAGCCAAATTGCATTATCTCTTATAGTTTCCGAGATATGGGCAATCGAAATTTTACACCTTAGAGTCTGTTTCTAACTTGGGTCAAAATTGTAAAATGGTCTTATGAATTAGCGATTTTGTTCCAATCCACACTCCAAGTAATAATCGGCATGCTAATTACGTTGCCGATTGCCAAATTGCATTATCTCTTATAGTTTCCGAGATATGGACTATCGACATCTTACAATATTGGCTGTGCTTCTAACTTGGGACAAAATTGTAAAATGGTCTTATGAATTAGCGATTTCGCTAAAATTCACATTCCAAGTAATATTCGGCATTCTAATTACGTTGCCGATTGCCAAATTGCATTATATCTTATTGTTTCCGGGATATGGACTATCGACATCTTACAATGTTTGCTGGGTTTCAAACTTGGGCCAAAATTGTAAAATGGTCTTATGAATTAGCGATTTCGTTCCAGTTCACAGTCCAAGTAATATTCGGCATGCTAATTACGTTGCCGATTGCCAAATTGTGTTATCCCTTATAGTTTCCGAGATATGGACTATCGACATCTTACAATATTGGCTGTGCTTCTAACTTGGGCCAAAATTGTAAAATGGTCTTATGAATTAGCGATTTTGTTCCAATCCACACTCCAAGTAATCTTCAGCATTGTAATTACATTGCCGATTGCCAAATTGCATTATCTCTTATAGTTTCCGAGATATGGGCAATCGAAATTTTACACCTTAGAGTCTGTTTCTAACTTGGGTCAAAATTGTAAAATGGTTTTATGAATCAGCGATTTCGTTCCAATTCACATTCCAAGTAATATTCGGCATTCTAATTACGTTGCCGATTGCCAAATTGCATTATCTCTTATAGTTTCCGAAATATGGACTATCGACATCTTACAATATTGGCTGTGCTTCTAACTTGGGACAAAATTGTAAAATGGTCTTATGAAATAGCGATGTCGCTAAAATTCACATTCCAAGTAATATTCGGCATTCTAATTACGTTGCCGATTGCCAAATTGCATTATATCTTATAGTTTCCGGGATATGGACTATCGACATCTTACAATGTTTGCTGGGTTTCAAACTTGGGCCTAAATTGTAAAATGGTCTTATGAAATAGCGATGTCGCTAAAATTCACATTCCAAGTAATATTCGGCATGCTAATTGCGCTGTCAATTGCCAAATTGCATTATCTCTTATAGTTTCCGAGATATGGACTATCGATATCTTACAATATTGGCTCTGCTTCTAACTTGGGCCAGAATTGTAAAATGGCCTTATGAAATAGCGATTTTGGTCCAATCCACACTCCAAGTAATATTCGGCATGCTAATTACGTTGCCGAATGCCAAAGTGCATTATCTCTTATAGTTTCCGAGATATGAGCAATCGAACTTTTACACCTTACAGTCTGTTTCTAACTTGGGTCAAAATTGTAAAATGGTCTTATGAATTAGCGATTTCGCTCCAATTCCCATTCCAAGTAATATTTGGCATGCTAATTGCGCTGTCAATTGCCAAATTGCATTATCTCTTATAGTTTAATAGATATGGCCAATCGAAATTTTACAATTTGGCTCTTCTTCTAACTCGTGCCAAAATTGTAAAATGGCCTTATGAATTAGCGATTTCGCTAAAATTCACATTCCAAGTAATATTCGGCATGCTAATTACGTTGTCGATTACCAAATTGTATTATCTCTTATAGTTTCCAAGATAGGGGAAATCGAAATTTTACACCTTAGACTCTGTTTCTAACTTGGGCCAAAATTGTAAAATGGTCTTATGAATTGGCGATTACGTTCCAATTCACATTCCAAGTAATATTCGGCATCCTAACTTTCTTGCCGATTGCCAAATTGGATTATCTATTATAGTTTCCGATATATGGACTATCGACATCTTACAATATTGGCTCTGCTTCTGACTTGGGTCAAAATTGTAAAATGGTCTTATGAATTAGCGAGTTCTTTCCAATTCACATTCCAAGTAATATTCGGCATGCTAATTACGCTGTCGATTACCAAATTGTATTATCCCTTATAGTTTCCGAGATATGGACTATCGACATCTCACAATATTGGCTCTGCTTCTAAGTTGGGCCAGATTTGTAAAATGGCCTTATGAATTAGCGATTTATTCACATTCCAAGTAATATTCGGCATGCTAATTACGCTGTCGATTACCAAATTATATTATCTCTTATAGTTTCCAAGATAGGGGAAATCGAAATTTTACACCTTAGACTCTGTTTCTAACTTGGGCCAAAATTGTAAAATGGTCTTATGAATTGGCGATTACGTTCCAATTCACATTCCCAGTAATATTCGGCATCCTAACTTCCTTACCGATTGCCAGATTGCATTATCTCTTATAGTTTCCGAGATATGAGATATGGACTATCGACATTTTACAATTTTGGCTCTACTTCTAACTTTGGCCAAAATTGTAGAATGGTCTTATGAATTAGCGAGTTCTTTCCAATTCGCATTCCAAGTAATATTCGGCATGCTAATTGCGCTGTCAATTGCCAAATTGCATTATCTCTTATAGTTTCGGAGATATGGCCAATCGAAATTTTACAAATTGGCTCTTCTTCTAACTTGGGCCAAAATTGTAAAATGGTCTTATGAATTGGCGATTACTTTCCAATTCACATTCCAAGTAATATTCGGCATGCTAATTACGCTGTCGATTACTAAATTCCACTATCTCTTATAGTTTCCGAGATATGGCCAATCAAAATTTTACACCTTGGGCTCTGTTTCTAACTTGGGCCAAAATTGTAAAATGGCCTTATGAATTAGCGATTTCGTTCTAATCCACATTCCAAGTAATCTTCAGCATTGTAATTACATTGCCGATTGCCAAATTGCATTATCTATTCTAGTTTCGGAGATATGGCCAATCAAAATTTTACACCTTTGGCTCTGTTTCTAACTTGTGCCAAAATTGTAAAATGGTCTTATGAATTAGCGATTTCGCTAAAATTCACATTCCAAGTAAAATTCGGCATGCTAATTACGCTGTCGATTACCAAATTGTATTATCTCTTATAGTTTCCAAGATAGGGGAAATCGAAATTTTACACCTTAGACTCTGTTTCTAACTTGGGCCTAAATTGTAAAATGGTCTTATGAATTAGCGATTTCGCTCCAATTCACACTCCAATTAATATTCGGCATGCTAATTACATTGCCGGTTGCCAAATTGCATTATCTCTTATAGTTTGCGAGATATGGGCAATCGAAATTTTACACCTTAGAGTCTGTTTCTAACTTGGGTCAAAATTGTAAAATGGTCTTATGAATTAGCGATTTCGCTCCAATTCCCATTCCAAGTAATATTCGGCATGCTAATTGCGCTGTCAATTGCCAAATTGCATTATCTCTTATAGTTTCCGAGATATGGACTATCGACATCTTACAATATTGGCTCTGCTTCTAACTTGGGCCAGAATTGTAAAATGGCCTTATGAATTAGCGATTTTGTTCCAATCCACACTCCAAGTAATATTCGGCATGCTAATTACGTTGCCGAATGCCAAACTGCATTATCTCTTATAGTTTCCGAGATATGAGCAATCGAACTTTTACACCTTACAGTCTGTTTCTAACTTGGGTCAAAATTGTAAAATGGTCTTATGAATTAGCGATTTCGCTCCAATTCCCATTCCAAGTAATATTTGGCATGCTAATTGCGCTGTCAATTGCCAAATTGCATTATCTCTTATAGTTTAATAGATATGGCCAATCGAAATTTTACAATTTGGCTTTTCTTCTAACTCGTGCCAAAATTGTAAAATGGCCTTATGAATTAGCTTATTCACATTCCAAGTAATATTCGGCATGCTAATTACGTTGTCGATTACCAAATTGTATTATCTCTTATAGTTTCCAAGATAGGGGAAATCGAAATTTTACACCTTAGACTCTGTTTCTAACTTGGGCCAAAATTGTAAAATGGTCTTATGAATTGGCGATTACGTTCCAATTCACATTCCAAGTAATATTCGGCATCCTAACTTCCTTGCCGATTGCCAAATTGCATTATCTATTATAGTTTCCGATATATGGACTATCGACATCTTACAATATTGGCTCTGCTTCTGACTTGGGCCAAAATTGTAAAATGGTCTTATGAATTAGCGAGTTCTTTCCAATTCACATTCCAAGTAATATTCGGCATGCTAATTACGCTGTCGATTACCAAATTGTATTATCCCTTATAGTTTCCGAGATATGGACTATCGAAATCTCACAATATTGGCTCTGCTTCTAAGTTGGGCCAAAATTGTAAAATGGCCTTATGAATTAGCTTCCAATTCACATTCCAAGTAATATTCGGCATGCTAATTACGCTGTCGATTACCAAATTGTATTATCTCTTATAGTTTCCAAGATAGGGCAAATCGAAATTTTACACCTTAGACTCTGTTTCTAACTTGGGCCAAAATTGTAAAATGGTCTTATGAATTAGCTTATTCACATTCCAAGTAATATTCGGCATCCTAACTACCTTACCGATTGCCAAATTGCATTATCTCTTATAGTTTCCGAGATATGAGATATGGACTATCGACATTTTACAATTTTGGCTCTGCTTCTAACTTTGGCCAAAATTGTAAAATGGTCTTATGAATTAGCGATTTCTTTCCAATTCACATTCCAAGTAACATTCGGCATGCTAATTACGCTGTCGATTACTAAATTCCACTATCTCTTATAGTTTCCGAGATATGGCCAATCAAAATTTTACACCTTGGGCTCTGTTTCTAACTTGGGCCAAAATTGTAAAATGGCCTTATGAATTAGCGATTTCGTTCTAAACCACATTCCAAGTAATCTTCAGCATTGTAATTACATTGCCGATTGCCAAATTGCATTATCTCTTCTAGTTTCGGAGATATGGCCAATCAAAATGTTACACCTTGGGCTCTGTTTCTAACTTGTGCCAAAATTGTAAAATGGTCTTATGAATTAGCTTAATCACATTCCAAGTAAAATTCGGCATGCTAATTGCGCTGTCAATTGCCAAATTGCATTATCTCTTATAGTTTCCAAGATAGGGGAAATCGAAATTTTACACCTTAGACTCTGTTTCTAACTTGGGCCAAAATTGTAAAATGGTCTTATGAATTGGCGATTACGTTCCAATTACATTCCAAGTAATATTCGGCATTCTAATTACGTTGCCGATTGCCAAATTGCATTATATCTTATAGTTTCCGTGATATGGGCTATCGACATCTTACAATATTGGCTGTGTTTCTAACTTGGGCCAAAATTGTAAAATGGCCTTATCAATTAGCGATTTCGCTAAAATTCACATTCCAAGTAATATTCGGCATTCCAATTACGTTGCCGATTGCCAAATTGCATTATATCTTATAGTTTCCGGGATATGGACTATCGACATCTTACAATGTTCGCTGGGTTTCAAACTTGGGCCAAAATTGTAAAATGGTCTTATGAATTAGCGATTTCGTTCCAGTTCACAGTCCAAGTAATATTCGGCATGCTAATTACGTTGCCGATTGCCAAATTGTGTTATCCCTTATAGTTTCCGAGATATGGACTATCGACATCTTACAATATTGGCTGTGCTTCTAACTTGGGCCAAAATTGTAAAATGGTCTTATGAATTAGCGATTTCGCTCCAATTCGGACTCCAATTAATATTCGGCATTCTAATTACGTTGCCCATAGCCAAATTGCATTATCTCTTATAGTTTCTGAGATATGGGCAATCGAAATTTTACACCTTAGAGTCTGTTTCTAACTTGGGTCAAAATTGTAAAATGGTCTTATGAATTAGCGATTTCGCTCCAATTCCCATTCCAAGTAATATTCGGCATGCTAATTGCGCTGTCAATTGCCAAATTGCATTATCTCTTATAGTTTCCGAGATATGGACTATCGACATCTTACAATATTGGCTGTGCTTCTAACTTGGGCCAAAATTGTAAAATGGTCTTATGAATTAGCGATTTCGCTCCAATTCGGACTCCAATTAATATTCGGCATTCTAATTACGTTGCCGAATGCCAAACTGCATTATCTCTTATAGTTTCCGAGATATGAGCAATCGAACTTTTACACCTTACAGTCTGTTTCTAACTTGGGTCAAAATTGTAAAATGGTCTTATGAATTAGCGATTTCGCTCCAATTCCCATTCCAAGTAATATTTGGCATGCTAATTGCGCTGTCAATTGCCAAATTGCATTATCTCTTATAGTTTAATAGATATGGCCAATCGAAATTTTACAATTTGGCTCTTCTTCTAACTCGTACCAAAATTGTAAAATGGCCTTATGAATTAGCTTATTCACATTCCAATTAATATTCGGCATGCTAATTACGCTGTCGATTACCAAATTGTATTATCTCTTATAGTTTCCAAGATAGGGGAAATCGAAATTTTACACCTTAGACTCTGTTTCTAACTTGGGCCAAAATTGTAAAATGGTCTTATGAATTGGCGATTACGTCCCAATTCACATTCCAAGTAATATTTGGCATGCTAATTACGTTGCCGATAGCCAAATTGCATTATCTCCTATAGTTTCCGAGATAGGGGAAATCGAAATTTTACACCTTAGACCCTGTTTCTAACTTGGGCCAAAATTGTAAAATGGTCTTATGAATTGGCGATTACGTTCCAATTCACATTCCAAGTAATATTTGGCATGCTAATTACGTTGCCGATAGCCAAATTGCTTTATCTCCTATAGTTTCCGAGATATGGGCAATCGAAATTTTACACCTTAGAGTCTGTTTCTAACTTGGGTCAAAATAGTAAAATGGTCTTATGAATTAGCGATTTCGTTCCAGTTCACAGTCCAAGTAATATTCGGCATGCTAATTACGTTGCCGATTGCCAAATTGTGTTATCCCTTATAGTTTCCGAGATATGGACTATCGACATCTTACAATATTGGCTGTGCTTCTAACTTGGGCCAAAATTGTAAAATGGTCTTATGAATTAGCGATTTCGCTCCAATTCGGACTCCAATTAATATTCGGCATTCTAATTACGTTGCCGATAGCCAAATTGCATTATCTCTTATAGTTTCTGAGATATGGGCAATCGAAATTTTACACCTTAGAGTCTGTTTCTAACTTGGGTCAAAATTGTAAAATGGTCTTATGAATTAGCGATTTCGCTCCAATTCCCATTCCAAGTAATATTCGGCATGCTAATTGCGCTGTCAATTGCCAAATTGCATTATCTCTTATAGTTTCCGAGATATGGACTATCGACATCTTACAATATTGGCTGTGCTTCTAACTTGGGCCAAAATTGTAAAATGGTCTTATGAATTAGCGATTTCGCTCCAAATCGGACTCCAATTAATATTCGGCATTCTAATTACGTTGCCGAATGCCAAACTGCATTATCTCTTATAGTTTCCGAGATATGAGCAATCGAACTTTTACACCTTAGAGTCTGTTTCTAACTTGGGTCAAAATTGTAAAATGGTCTTATGAATTAGCGATTTCGCTCCAATTCCCATTCCAAGTAATATTTGGCATGCTAATTGCGCTGTCAATTGCCAAATTGCATTATCTCTTATAGTTTAATAGATATGGCCAATCGAAATTTTACAATTTGGCTCTTATTCTAACTCGTGCCAAAATTGTAAAATGGCCTTATGAATTAGCTTATTCACATTCCAAGTAAAATTCGGCATGCTAATTACGCTGTCGATTACCAAATTGTATTATCTCTTATAGTTTCCAAGATAGGGGAAATCGAAATTTTACACCTTAGACTCTGTTTCTAACTTGGGCCAAAATTGTAAAATGGTCTTATGAATTGGCGATTACGTTCCAATTCACATTCCAAGTAATATTTGGCATGCTAATTACGTTGCCGATAGCCAAATTGCATTATCTCCTATAGTTTCCGAGATATGGGCAATCGAAATTTTACACCTTAGAGTCTGTTTCTAACTTGGGTCAAAATTGTAAAATGGTCTTATGAATTAGCGATTTCGCTAAAATTCACATTCCAAGTAATATTCGGCATGCTAATTACGTTGCCCATTGCCAAATTGCATTATCTCTTATAGTTTCCGAGATATGGGCAATCGAAATTTTACACCTTAGAGTCTGTTTCTAACTTGGGTCAAAATTGTAAAATGGTCTTATGAATTAGCGATTTTGTTCCAATCCACACTCCAAGTAATAATCGGCATGCTAATTACGTTGCCGATTGCCAAATTGCATTATCTCTTATAGTTTCCGAGATATGGACTATCGACATCTTACAATATTGGCTGTGCTTCTAACTTGGGCCAAAATTGTAAAATGGTCTTATGAATTAGCGATTTCGCTAAAATTCACATTCCAAGTAATATTCGGCATTCTAATTACGTTGCCGATTGCCAAATTGCATTATATCTTATTGTTTCCGGGATATGGACTATCGACATCTTACAATGTTTGCTGGGTTTCAAACTTGGGCCAAAATTGTAAAATGGTCTTATGAATTAGCGATTTCGTTCCAGTTCACAGTCCAAGTAATATTCGGCATGCTAATTACGTTGCCGATTGCCAAATTGTGTTATCCCTTATAGTTTCCGAGATATGGACTATCGACATCTTACAATATTGGCTGTGCTTCTAACTTGGGCCAAAATTGTAAAATGGTCTTATGAATTAGCGATTTTGTTCCAATCCACACTCCAAGTAATCTTCAGCATTGTAATTACATTGCCGATTGCCAAATTGCATTATCTCTTATAGTTTCCGAGATATGGGCAATCGAAATTTTACACCTTAGAGTCTGTTTCTAACTTGGGTCAAAATTGTAAAATGGTTTTATGAATCAGCGATTTCGTTCCAATTCACATTCCAAGTAATATTCGGCATTCTAATTACGTTGCCGATTGCCAAATTGCATTATCTCTTATAGTTTCCGAAATATGGACTATCGACATCTTACAATATTGGCTGTGCTTCTAACTTGGGACAAAATTGTAAAATGGTCTTATGAAATAGCGATGTCGCTAAAATTCACATTCCAAGTAATATTCGGCATTCTAATTACGTTGCCGATTGCCAAATTGCATTATATCTTATAGTTTCCGGGATATGGACTATCGACATCTTACAATGTTTGCTGGGTTTCAAACTTGGGCCTAAATTGTAAAATGGTCTTATGAAATAGCGATGTCGCTAAAATTCACATTCCAAGTAATATTCGGCATGCTAATTGCGCTGTCAATTGCCAAATTGCTTTATCTCTTATAGTTTCCGAGATATGGACTATCGATATCTTACAATATTGGCTCTGCTTCTAACTTGGGCCAGAATTGTAAAATGGCCTTATGAAATAGCGATTTTGGTCCAATCCACACTCCAAGTAATATTCGGCATGCTAATTACGTTGCCGAATGCCAAACTGCATTATCTCTTATAGTTTCCGAGATATGAGCAATCGAACTTTTACACCTTACAGTCTGTTTCTAACTTGGGTCAAAATTGTAAAATGGTCTTATGAATTAGCGATTTCGCTCCAATTCCCATTCCAAGTAATATTTGGCATGCTAATTGCGCTGTCAATTGCCAAATTGCATTATCTCTTATAGTTTAATAGATATGGCCAATCGAAATTTTACAATTTGGCTCTTCTTCTAACTCGTGCCAAAATTGTAAAATGGCCTTATGAATTAGCTTATTCACATTCCAAGTAATATTCGGCATGCTAATTACGTTGTCGATTACCAAATTGTATTATCTCTTATAGTTTCCAAGATAGGGGAAATCGAAATTTTACACCTTAGACTCTGTTTCTAACTTGGGCCAAAATTGTAAAATGGTCTTATGAATTGGCGATTACGTTCCAATTCACATTCCAAGTAATATTCGGCATCCTAACTTTCTTGCCGATTGCCAAATTGGATTATCTATTATAGTTTCCGATATATGGACTATCGACATCTTACAATATTGGCTCTGCTTCTGACTTGGGTCAAAATTGTAAAATGGTCTTATGAATTAGCGAGTTCTTTCCAATTCACATTCCAAGTAATATTCGGCATGCTAATTACGCTGTCGATTACCAAATTGTATTATCCCTTATAGTTTCCGAGATATGGACTATCGACATCTCACAATATTGGCTCTGCTTCTAAGTTGGGCCAGATTTGTAAAATGGCCTTATGAATTAGCTTATTCACATTCCAAGTAATATTCGGCATGCTAATTACGCTGTCGATTACCAAATTATATTATCTCTTATAGTTTCCAAGATAGGGGAAATCGAAATTTTACACCTTAGACTCTGTTTCTAACTTGGGCCAAAATTGTAAAATGGTCTTATGAATTGGCGATTACGTTCCAATTCACATTCCCAGTAATATTCGGCATCCTAACTTCCTTACCGATTGCCAGATTGCATTATCTCTTATAGTTTCCGAGATATGAGATATGGACTATCGACATTTTACAATTTTGGCTCTACTTCTAACTTTGGCCAAAATTGTAGAATGGTCTTATGAATTAGCGAGTTCTTTCCAATTCGCATTCCATATTCGGCATGCTAATTGCGCTGTCAATTGCCAAATTGCATTATCTCTTATAGTTTCGGAGATATGGCCAATCGAAATTTTACAAATTGGCTCTTCTTCTAACTTGGGCCAAAATTGTAAAATGGTCTTATGAATTGGCGATTACTTTCCAATTCACATTCCAAGTAATATTCGGCATGCTAATTACGCTGTCGATTACTAAATTCCACTATCTCTTATAGTTTCCGAGATATGGCCAATCAAAATTTTACACCTTGGGCTCTGTTTCTAACTTGGGCCAAAATTGTAAAATGGCCTTATGAATTAGCGATTTCGTTCTAAACCACATTCCAAGTAATCTTCAGCATTGTAATTACATTGCCGATTGCCAAATTGCATTATCTATTCTAGTTTCGGAGATATGGCCAATCAAAATGTTACACCTTGGGCTCTGTTTCTAACTTGTGCCAAAATTGTAAAATGGTCTTATGAATTAGCTTATTCACATTCCAAGTAAAATTCGGCATGCTAATTACGCTGTCGATTACCAAATTGTATTATCTCTTATAGTTTCCAAGATAGGGGAAATCGAAATTTTACACCTTAGACTCTGTTTCTAACTTGGGCCTAAATTGTAAAATGGTCTTATGAATTAGCGATTTCGCTCCAATTCACACTCCAATTAATATTCGGCATGCCAATTACATTGCCCATTGCCAAATTGCATTATCTCTTATAGTTTGCGAGATATGGGCAATCGAAATTTACACCTTAGAGTCTGTTTCTAACTTGGGTCAAAATTGTAAAATGGTCTTATGAATTAGCGATTTCGCTCCAATTCCCATTCCAAGTAATATTCGGCATGCTAATTGCGCTGTCAATTGCCAAATTGCATTATCTCTTATAGTTTCCGAGATATGGACTATCGACATCTTACAATATTGGCTCTGCTTCTAACTTGGGCCAGAATTGTAAAATGGCCTTATGAAATAGCGATTTTGTTCCAATCCACACTCCAAGTAATATTCGGCATGCTAATTACGTTGCCGAATGCCAAACTGCATTATCTCTTATAGTTTCCGAGATATGAGCAATCGAACTTTTACACCTTACAGTCTGTTTCTAACTTGGGTCAAAATTGTAAAATGGTCTTATGAATTAGCGATTTCGCTCCAATTCCCATTCCAAGTAATATTTGGCATGCTAATTGCGCTGTCAATTGCCAAATTGCATTATCTCTTATAGTTTAATAGATATGGCCAATCGATAAAATGGCCTTATGAATTAGCTTATTCACATTCCAAGTAATATTCGGCATGCTAATTACGTTGTCGATTACCAAATTGTATTATCTCTTATAGTTTCCAAGATAGGGGAAATCGAAATTTTACACCTTAGACTCTGTTTCTAACTTGGGCCAAAATTGTAAAATGGTCTTATGAATTGGCGATTACGTTCCAATTCACATTCCAAGTAATATTCGGCATCCTAACTTCCTTGCCGATTGCCAAATTGGATTATCTATTATAGTTTCCGATATATGGACTATCGACATCTTACAATATTGGCTCTGCTTCTGACTTGGGTCAAAATTGTAAAATGGTCTTATGAATTAGCGAGTTCTTTCCAATTCACATTCCAAGTAATATTCGGCATGCTAATTACGCTGTCGATTACCAAATTGTATTATCCCTTATAGTTTCCGAGATATGGACTATCGACATCTCACAATATTGGCTCTGCTTCTAAGTTGGGCCAGAATTGTAAAATGGCCTTATGAATTAGCTTATTCACATTCCAAGTAATATTCGGCATGCTAATTACGCTGTCGATTACCAAATTATATTATCTCTTATAGTTTCCAAGATAGGGGAAATCGAAATTTTACACCTTAGACTCTGTTTCTAACTTGGGCCAAAATTGTAAAATGGTCTTATGAATTGGAGATTACGTTCCAATTCACATTCCCAGTAATATTCGGCATCCTAACTTCCTTACCGATTGCCAAATTGCATTATCTCTTATAGTTTCCGAGATATGAGATATGGACTATCGACATTTTACAATTTTGGCTCTACTTCTAACTTTGGCCAAAATTGTAGAATGGTCTTATGAATTAGCGAGTTCTTTCCAATTCGCATTCCAAGTAACATTCGGCATGCTAATTACGCTGTCGATTACTAAATTCCACTATCTCTTATAGTTTCCGAGATATGGCCAATCAAAATTTTACACCTTGGGCTCTGTTTCTAACTTGGGCCAAAATTGTAAAATGGCCTTATGAATTAGCGATTTCGTTCTAAACCACATTCCAAGTAATCTTCAGCATTGTAATTACATTGCCGATTGCCAAATTGCATTATCTCTTCTAGTTTCGGAGATATGGCCAATCAAAATGTTACACCTTGGGCTCTGTTTCTAACTTGTGCCAAAATTGTAAAATGGTCTTATGAATTAGCTTAATCACATTCCAAGTAAAATTCGGCATGCTAATTGCGCTGTCAATTGCCAAATTGCATTATCTCTTATAGTTTCGGAGATATGGCCAATCGAAATTTTACAATTTGGCTCTTCTTCTAACTTGGGCCAAAATTGTAAAATGGTCTTATGAATTGGCGATTACTTTCCAATTCACATTCCAAGTAATATTCGGCATGCTAATTACGCTGTCGATTACTAAATTCCACTATCTCTTATAGTTTCCGAGATATGGCCAATCAAAATTTTACACCTTGGGCTCTGTTTCTAACTTGGGCCAAAATTGTAAAATGGCCTTATGAATTAGCGATTTCGTTCTAAACCACATTCCAAGTAATCTTCAGCATTGTAATTACATTGCCGATTGCCAAATTGCATTATCTCTTCTAGTTTCGGAGATATGGCCAATCAAAATGTTACACCTTGGGCTCTGTTTCTAACTTGTGCCAAAATTGTAAAATGGTCTTATGAATTAGCTTATTCACATTCCAAGTAAAATTCGGCATGCTAATTACGCTGTCGATTACCAAATTGTATTATCTCTTATAGTTTCCAAGATAGGGGAAATCGAAATTTTACACCTTAGACTCTGTTTCTAACTTGGGCCAAAATTGTAAAATGGTCTTATGAATTGGCGATTACGTTCCAATTCACATTCCAAGTAATATTCGGCATGCTAATTACGTTGCCGATTGCCAAATTGCATTATATCTTATAGTTTCCGAGATATGGACTATCGACATCTTACAATGTTGGCTCTGCTTCTAACTTGGGCCAAAATTGTAAAAAGGTCTTATGAATTAGCGATATCGTTCCAATTCACATTCCAAGTAGTATTCGGCATGCTAATTACATTACCAATTGCCAAATTGCATTATCTCTTATAGTTTCCGAGATATGGGCAATCGAAATTTTACACCTTAGAGTCTGTTTCTAATTTGGGTCAAAATTGTAAAATGGTCTTATGAATTAACGATTTCGTTCCAATTCACATTCCAAGTAATATTCGGCATTCTAATTACGTTGCCGATTGCCAAATTGCATTATGTCTTATAGTTTCCGGGATATGGACTATCGATATCTTACAATATTGGCTGTGTTTCTAACTTGGGCCAAAATTGTAAAATGGTCTTATGAATTAGCGATATCGTTCCAATTCACATTCCAAGTAGTATTCGGCGTGCTAATTACATTGCCAATTGCCAAATTGCATTATCTCTTATAGTTTACGAGATATGGACTATCGACATCTTACAATGTTGGCTCTGCTTCTAACTTGGGCCAAAATTGTAAAAAGGTCTTATGAATTAGCGATATCGTTCCAATTCACATTCCAAGTAGTATTCGGCATGCTAATTACATTACCAATTGCCAAATTGCATTATCTCTTATAGTTTCCGAGATATGGGCAATCGAAATTTTACACCTTAGAGTCTGTTTCTAATTTGGGTCAAAATTGTAAAATGGTCTTATGAATTAACGATTTCGTTCCAATTCACATTCCAAGTAATATTCGGCATTCTAATTACGTTGCCGATTGCCAAATTGCATTATGTCTTATAGTTTCCGGGATATGGACTATCGATATCTTACAATATTGGCTGTGTTTCTAACTTGGGCCAAAATTGTAAAATGGTCTTATGAATTAGCGATATCGTTCCAATTCACATTCCAAGTAGTATTCGGCATGCTAATTACATTACCAATTGCCAAATTGCATTATCTCTTATAGTTTCCGAGATATGGGCAATCGAAATTTTACACCTTAGAGTCTGTTTCTAATTTGGGTCAAAATTGTAAAATGGTCTTATGAATTAACGATTTCGTTCCAATTCACATTCCAAGTAATATTCGGCATTCTAATTACGTTGCCGATTGCCAAATTGCATTATGTCTTATAGTTTCCGGGATATGGACTATCGATATCTTACAATATTGGCTGTGTTTCTAACTTGGGCCAAAATTGTAAAATGGTCTTATGAATTAGCGATATCGTTCCAATTCACATTCCAAGTAGTATTCGGCGTGCTAATTACATTGCCAATTGCCAAATTGCATTATCTCTTATAGTTTACGAGATATGGACTATCGACATCTTACAATGTTGGCTCTGCTTCTAACTTGGGCCAAAATTGTAAAAAGGTCTTATGAATTAGCGATATCGTTCCAATTCACATTCCAAGTAATAATCGGCATGTTAATTGCGTTGCCGATCGCCAAATTGCATTATCTCTTATAGTTTCCGAGATATGGGCAATCGAAATTTTACACCTTTGACTGTTTCTAACTTGGGTCATAATTGTAAAATGGTCTTATGAATTAGCGACTTCGTTCCAATTCACATTCCAAGTAATATTCGGCATGCTAATTACATTGACGATTGCCAAATTGCATTATCTCCTATAGTTTCCGAGATATGGACTATCGACATCTTACAATATTGGCTCTGCTTCTAACTTGGGCCAAAATTGTAAAATGGTCTTATGAATTAGCGATTTCGTTCCAGTTCACATTCCAAGTAATATTCGGCATGCTAATTACGTTGCCGATTGCCAAATTGTATTATCTCTTATAGTTTCCGAGATATGGACTATCGACATCTTACAATATTGGCTGTGCTTCTAACTTGGGCCAAAATTGTAAAATGGTCTTATGAATCAGCGATTTCGTTCCAATTCACATTCCAAGTAATATTCGGCATGCCACTTACGTTGCCGATTGCCAAATTGCATTATCTCTCATAGTTTCCGAGATATGGACTATCGACATCTTACAATATTGGCTGTGCTTCTAACTTGGGCCAAAATTGTAAAATGGTCTTATGAATTAGCGATTTCGCTTCAATTCACATTCCAATTAATATTCGGCATTCTAATTACGTTGCCGATAGCCAAATTGCATTATCTCTTATAGTTTCCGAGATATGGACTATCGACATCTTACAATATTGGCTCTGCTTCTAACTTGGGCCAGAATTGTAAAATGGTCTTATGAATTAGCGATTTTGTTCCAATCCACACTCCAACTAATCTTCAGCATTGTAATTACATTGCCGATTGCCAAGTTGCATTATCTCTTATAGTTTCGGAGATATGGCCAATCAAAATGTTACACCTTAGAGTCTGCTTCTAACTTGGGTCAAAATTGTAAAATGGTCTTATGAATTAGCGATTTCGCTAAAATTCAAATTCCAAGTAATATTCGGCATGCAAATTACGTTGCCAATTGCCAAATTGCATTATCTCCTATAGTTTCCGAGATATGGGCAATCGAAATTTTACACCTTAGAGTCTGTTTCTAACTTGGGTCAAAATTGTAAAATGGTCTTATGAATTAGCGATTTCGCTAAAATTCACATTCCAAGTAATATTCGGCATGCTAATTACGTTGCCCATTGCCAAATTGCATTATCTCTTATAGTTTCCGAGATATGGGCAATCGAAATTTTACACCTTAGAGTCTGTTTCTAACTTGGGTCAAAATTGTAAAATGGTCTTATGAATTAGCGATTTTGTTCCAATCCACACTCCAAGTAATATTCGGCATGCTAATTACGTTGCCGATTGCCAAATTGCATTATCTCTTATAGTTTCCGAGATATGGACTATCGACATCTTACAATATTAGCTGTGCTTCTAACTTGGGACAAAATTGTAAAATGGTCTTATCAATTAGCGATTTCGCTAAAATTCACATTCCAAGTAATATTCGGCATTCTAATTACGTTGCCGATTGCCAAATTGCATTATATCTTATAGTTTCCGGGATATGGACTATCGACATCTTACAATGTTCGCTGGGTTTCAAACTTGGGCCAAAATTGTAAAATGGTCTTATGAATTAGCGATTTCGTTCCAGTTCACAGTCCAAGTAATATTCGGCATGCTAATTACGTTGCCGATTGCCAAATTGTGTTATCCCTTATAGTTTCCGAGATATGGACTATCGACATCTTACAATATTGGCTGTGCTTCTAACTTGGGCCAAAATTGTAAAATGGTCTTATGAATTAGCGATTTCGCTCCAATTCGGACTCCAATTAATATTCGGCATTCTAATTACGTTGCCGATAGCCAAATTGCATTATCTCTTATAGTTTCTGAGATATGGGCAATCGAAATTTTACACCTTAGAGTCTGTTTCTAACTTGGGTCAAAATTGTAAAATGGTCTTATGAATTAGCGATTTCGCTCCAATTCCCATTCCAAGTAATATTCGGCATGCTAATTGCGCTGTCAATTGCCAAATTGCATTATCTCTTATAGTTTCCGAGATATGGACTATCGACATCTTACAATATTGGCTGTGCTTCTAACTTGGGCCAAAATTGTAAAATGGTCTTATGAATTAGCGATTTCGCTCCAATTCGGACTCCAATTAATATTCGGCATTCTAATTACGTTGCCGAATGCCAAACTGCATTATCTCTTATAGTTTCCGAGATATGAGCAATCGAACTTTTACACCTTACAGTCTGTTTCTAACTTGGGTCAAAATTGTAAAATGGTCTTATGAATTAGCGATTTCGCTCCAATTCCCATTCCAAGTAATATTTGGCATGCTAATTGCGCTGTCAATTGCCAAATTGCATTATCTCTTATAGTTTAATAGATATGGCCGATCGAAATTTTACAATTTGGCTCTTCTTCTAACTCGTGCCAAAATTGTAAAATGGCCTTATGAATTAGCTTATTCACATTCCAAGTAATATTCGGCATGCTAATTACGCTGTCGATTACCAAATTGTATTATCTCTTATAGTTTCCAAGATAGGGGAAATCGAAATTTTACACCTTAGACTCTGTTTCTAACTTGGGCCAAAATTGTAAAATGGTCTTATGAATTGGCGATTACATTCCAATTCACATTCCAAGTAATAATTGGCATGCTAATTACGTTGCCGATAGCCAAATTGCATTATCTCCTATAGTTTCCGAGATATGGGCAATCGAAATTTTACACCTTAGAGTATGTTTCTAACTTGGGTCAAAATTGTAAAATGGTCTTATGAATTAGCGATTTCGCTAAAATTCACATTCCAAGTAATATTCGGCATGCTAATTACGTTGCCCATTGCCAAATTGCATTATCTCTTATAGTTTCCGAGAGATGGGCAATCGAAATTTTACACCTTAGAGTCTGTTTCTAACTTGGGTCAAAATTGTAAAATGGTCTTATGAATTAGCGATTTTGTTCCAATCCACACTCCAAGTAATATTCGGCATGCTAATTACGTTGCCGATTGCCAAATTGCATTATCTCTTATAGTTTCCGAGATATGGACTATCGACATCTTACAATATTGGCTATGCTTCTAACTTGGGACAAAATTGTAAAATGGTCTTATGAATTAGCGATTTCGCTAAAATTCACATTCCAAGTAATATTCGGCATTCTAATTACGTTGCCGATTGCCAAATTGCATTATATCTTATAGTTTCCGGGATATGGACTATCGACATCTTACAATGTTTGCTGGGTTTCAAACTTGGGCCAAAATTGTAAAATGGTCTTATGAATTAGCGATTTCGTTCCAGTTCACAGTCCAAGTAATATTCGGCATGCTAATTACGTTGCCGATTGCCAAATTGTGTTATCCCTTATAGTTTCCGAGATATGGACTATCGACATCTTACAATATTGGCTGTGCTTCTAACTTGGGCCAAAATTGTAAAATGGTCTTATGAATTAGCGATTTCGCTCCAATTCGGACTCCAATTAATATTCGGCATTCTAATTACGTTGCCGATAGCCAAATTGCATTATCTCTTATAGTTTCTGAGATATGGGCAATCGAAATTTTACACCTCCGAGTCTGTTTCTAACTTGGGTCAAAATTGTAAAATGGTCTTATGAATTAGCGATTTCGCTCCAATTCCCATTCCAAGTAATATTCGGAATGCTAATTGCGCTGTCAATTGCCAAATTGCATTATCTCTTATAGTTTCCGAGATATGGACTATCGACATCTTACAATATTGGCTCTGCTTCTAACTTGGGCCAGAATTGTAAAATGGCCTTATGAATTAGCGATTTTGTTCCAATCCACACTCCAAGTAATATTCGGCATGCTAATTACGTTGCCGAATGCCAAACTGCATTATCTCTTATAGTTTCCGAGATATGAGCAATCGAACTTTTACACCTTACAGTCTGTTTCTAACTTGGGTCAAAATTGTAAAATGGTCTTATGAATTAGCGATTTCGCTCCAATTCCCATTCCAAGTAATATTTGGCATGCTAATTGCGCTGTCAATTGCCAAATTGCATTATCTCATATACATTCCAAGTAATATTCGGCATGCTAATTACGCTGTCGGTTACCAAATTGTATTATCTCTTATAGTTTCCAAGATAGGGGAAATCGAAATTTTACACCTTAGACTCTGTTTCTAACTTGTATGTAACTTGTGTGTTTCTCTCACATTCCAAGTAATATTCGGCATCCTAACTTCCTTGCCGATTGCCAAATTGCATTATCTCTTATAGTTTCCGAGATATGAGATATGGACTATCGACATTTTACAATTTTGGCACTACTTCTAACTTTGGACAAAATTGTAGAATGGTCTTATGAATTAGCGAGTTCTTTCCAATTCACATTCCAAGTAATATTTGGCATGCTAATTGCGCTGTCAATTGCCAAATTGCATTATCTCTTATAGTTTCGGAGATATGGCAAATCGAAATTTTACAATTTGGCTCTTCTTCTAACTTGGGCCAAAATTGTAAAATGGTCTTATGAATTGGCGATTACTTTCCAATTCACATTCCAAGTAATATTCGGCATGCTAATTACGCTGTTGATTACTAAATTCCACTATCTCTTATAGTTTCCGAGATATGGCCAATCAAAATGTTACACCTTGGGCTCTGTTTCTAACTTGTGCCATAATTGTAAAATGGTCTTATGAATTAGCTTATTCACATTCCAAGTAATATTCGGCACGCTAATTACGCTGTCGATTACCAAATTGCATTATATCTTATAGTTTCCGTGTTATGGACTATCGACATCTTACAATATTGGCTGTGTTTCTAACTTGGGCCAAAATTGTAAAATGGTCTTATGAATTGGCGATTACGTTCCAATTCACATTCCAAGTAATATTCGTCATTCTAATTACGTTGCCGATTGCGAAATTGCATTATATCTTATAGTTTCCGGGATATGGACTATCGACATCTTACAATATTGGCTGTGTTTCTAACTTGGACCAAAATTGTAAAATGGTCTTATGAATTAGCGATATCGTTCCAATTCACATTCCAAGTAGTATTCGGCATGCTAATTACATTGCCAATTGCCAAATTGCATTATCTCTTATAGTTTCCGAGATATGGGCAATCGAAATTTTACACCTTAGAGTCTGTTTCTAATTTGGGTCAAAATTGTAAAATGGTCTTATGAATTAACGATTTCGTTCCAATTCACATTCTAAGTAATATTCGGCATTCTAATTACGTTGCCGATTGCGAAATTGCATTATATCTTATAGTTTCCGGGATATGGACTATCGACATCTTACAATATTGGCTGTGTTTCTAACTTGGACCAAAATTGTAAAATGGTCTTATGAATTAGCGATATCGTTCCAATTCACATTCCAAGTAGTATTCGGCATGCTAATTACATTGCCAATTGCCAAATTGCATTATCTCTTATAGTTTCCGAGATATGGACTATCGACATCTTACAATGTTGGCTCTGCTTCTAACTTGGGCCAAAATTGTAAAAAGGTCTTATGAATTAGCGATATCGTTCCAATTCACATTCCAAGTAATAATCGGCATGCTAATTGCGTTGCCGATCGCCAAATTGCATTATCTCTTATAGTTTTCGAGATATGGGCAATCGAAATTTTACACCTTTGACTGTTTCTAACTTGGGTCATAATTGTAAAATGGTCTTATGAATTAGCGACTTCGTTCCAATTCACATTCCAAGTAATATTCGGCATGCTAATTACATTGACGATTGCCAAATTGCATTATCTCCTATAGTTTCCGAGATATGGACTATCGACATCTTACAATATTGGCTCTGCTTTTAACTTGGGCCAATATTGTAAAATGGTCTTATGAATTAGCGATTTCGCTCCAATTCACATTAAAAGTAATATTCGGCATGCTAATTACGCTGTCGATTACTAAATTCCACTATCTCTTATAGTTTCCGAGATATGGCCAATCAAAATTTTACACCTTGGGCTCTGTTTCTAACTTGGGCCAAAATTGTAAAATGGCCTTATGAATTAGCGATTTCGTTCTAAACCACATTCCAAGTAATCTTCAGCATTGCAATTACATTGCCGATTGCCAAATTGCATTATCTCTTCTAGTTTCGGAGATATGGCCATTCAAAATGTTACACCTTGGGCTCTGTTTCTAACTTGGGACAAAATTGTAAAATGGTCTTATGGATTAGCGATTTCGTTCCAATTTACATTCTAAGTTATATTCGACATGCTAATTACATTGCCGATTGCCAAATTGCATTATCTCTTATAGTTTCCGAGATATGGGCAATCGAAATTTTACACCTTAGACTCTGTTTCTAACTTGGGTCAAAATTGTAAAATGGTCTTATGAATTAGCGATTTCGTTCCAATTCCCATTCCAAGTAATATTCGGCATGCTAATTGCGCTGTCAATTGCCAAATTGCATTATCTCTTATAGTTTGGGAGATATGGCCAATTGAAATTTTACAATTTGGCTCTTCTTCTAACTTGGGCCAAAATTGTAAAATGGTCTTATGAATTGGCGATTACTTTCCAATTCACATTCCAAGTAATATTCGGCATGCTAATTACGCTGTCGATTACTAAATTCCACTATCTCTTATAGTTTCCGAGATATGGCCAATCAAAATTTTTCACCTTGGGCTCTGTTTCTAACTTGGGCCAAAATTGTAAAATGGCCTTATGAATTAGCGATTTCGTTCTAAACCACATTCCAAGTAATCTTCAGCATTGTAATTACATTGCCGATTGCCAAATTGCATTATCTCTTCTAGTTTCAGAGATATGGCCAATCAAAATGTTACACCTTGGGCTCTGTTTCTAACTTGGGACAAAATTGTAAAATGGTCTTATGGATTAGCGATTTCGTTCTAAACCATATTCCAAGTAATATTCGGCATGCTAATTACGTTGCCAATTGCCAAATTGCATTATCTCCTATAGTTTCCGAGATATGGCCAATCGAAATTTTACACCTTAGAGTCTGTTTCTAACTTGGGTCAAAATTGTAAAATGGTCTTATGAATTAGCGATTTCGCTAAAATTCACATTCCAAGTAATATTCGGCATGCTAATTACGTTGCCGACAGCCAAATTGCATTATCTCCTATAGTTTCCGAGATATGGGCAATCGAAATTTTACACCTTAGAGTCTGTTTCTAATTTGGATCAAAATTGTAAAATGGTCTTATGAATTAACGATTTCGTTCCAATTCACATTCCAAGTAATATTCGGCATTCTAATTACGTTGCCGATTGCCAAATTGCATTATATTTTATAGTTTCCGGGATATGGACTATCGACATCTTACAATATTGGCTGTGCTTCTAACTTGGGCCAAAATTGTAAAATGGTCTTATGAATTAGCGATATCGTTCCAATTCACATTCCAAGTAGTATTCGGCATGCTAATTACATTGCCAATTGCCAAATTGCATTATCTCTTATAGTTTCCGAGATATGGACTATCGACATCTTACAATGTTGGCTCTGCTTCTAACTTGGGCCAAAATTGTAAAATGGACTAATGAATTAGCGATATCGTTCCAATTCACATTCCAAGTAGTATTCGGCATGCTAATTACATTGCCAATTGCCAAATTGCATTATCTCTTATAGTTTCCGAGATATGGACTATCGACATCTTACAATAGTGGCTCTGCTTCTAACTTGGGCCAGAATTGTAAAATGGTCTTATGAATTAGCTTATTCACATTCCAAGTAAAATTCGGCATGCTAATTACGCTGTCGATTACCAAATTGTATTATCTCTTATAGTTTCCAAGATAGGGGAAATCGAAATTTTACACCTTAGACTCTGTTTCTAACTTGGGCCAAAATTGTAAAATGGTCTTATGAATTAGCTTATTCACATTCCAAGTAAAATTCGGCATGCTAATTACGCTGTCGATTACCAAATTGTATTATCTCTTATAGTTTCCAAGATAGGGGAAATCGAAATTTTACACCTTAGACTCTGTTTCTAACTTGGGCCTAAATTGTAAAATGGTCTTATGAATTAGCGATTTCGCTCCAATTCACACTCCAATTAATATTCGGCATTCTAATTACGTTGCCGATAGCCAAATTGCATTATCTCTTATAGTTTGCGAGATATGGGCAATCGAAATTTACACCTTAGAGTCTGTTTCTAACTTGGGTCAAAATTGTAAAATGGTCTTATGAATTAGCGATTTCGCTCCAATTCCCATTCCAAGTAATATTCGGCATGCTAATTGCGCTGTCAATTGCCAAATTGCATTATCTATTATAGTTTCCGAGATATGGACTATCGACATCTTACAATATTGGCTCTGCTTCTAACTTGGGCCAGAATTGTAAAATGGCCTTATGAAATAGCGATTTTGTTCCAATCCACACTCCAAGTAATATTCGGCATGCTAATTACGTTGCCGAATGCCAAACTGCATTATCTCTTATAGTTTCCGAGATATGAGCAATCGAACTTTTACACCTTACAGTCTGTTTCTAACTTGGGTCAAAATTGTAAAATGGTCTTATGAATTAGCGATTTCGCTCCAATTCCCATTCCAAGTAATATTTGGCATGCTAATTGCGCTGTCAATTGCCAAATTGCATTATCTCTTATAGTTTAATAGATATGGCCAATCGAAATTTTACAATTTGGCTCTTCTTCTAACTCGTGACAAAATTGTAAAATGGCCTTATGAATTAGCTTATTCACATTCCAAGTAATATTCGGCTTGCTAATTACGTTGTCGATTACCAAATTGTATTATCTCTTATAGTTTCCAAGATAGGGGAAATCGAAATTTTACACCTTAGACTCTGTTTCTAACTTGGGCCAAAATTGTAAAATGGTCTTATGAATTGGCGATTACCTTCCAATTCACATTCCAAGTAATATTCGGCATCCTAACTTCCTTGCCGATTGCCAAATTGGATTATCTATTATAGTTTCCGATATATGGACTATCGACATCTTACAATATTGGCTCTGCTTCTGACTTGGGTCAAAATTGTAAAATGGTCTTATTAATTAGCGAGTTCTTTCCAATTCACATTCCAAGTAATATTCGGCATGCTAATTACGCTGTCGATTACCAAATTGTATTATCCCTTATAGTTTCCGAGATATGGACTATCGACATCTCACAATATTGGCTCTGCTTCTAACTTGGGCCAGAATTGTGAAATGGCCTTATGAATTAGCTTATTCACATTCCAAGTAATATTCGGCATGCTAATTACGCTGTCGATTACCAAATTATATTATCTCTTATAGTTTCCAAGATAGGGGAAATCGAAATTTTACACCTTAGACTCTGTTTCTAACTTGGGCCAAAATTGTAAAATGGTCTTATGAATTGACGATTACGTTCCAATTCACATTCCCAGTAATATTCGGCATCCTAACTTCCTTACCGATTGCCAAATTGCATTATCTCTTATAGTTTCCGAGATATGAGATATGGACTATCGACATTTTACAATTTTGGCTCTACTTCTAACTTTGGCCAAAATTGTAGAATGGTCTTATGAATTAGCGAGTTCTTTCCAATTCGCATTCCAAGTAATATTCGGCATGCTAATTACGCTGTCGATTACTAAATTCCACTATCTCTTATAGTTTCCGAGATATGGCCAATCAAAATTTTACTCCTTGGGCTCTGTTTCTAACTTGGGCCAAAATTGTAAAATGGCCTTATGAATTAGCGATTTCGTTCTAAACCACATTCCAAGTAATCTTCAGCATTGTAATTACATTGCCGATTGCCAAATTGCATTATCTCTTCTAGTTTCGGAGATATGGCCAATCAAAATGTTACACCTTGGGCTCTGTTTCTAACTTCTGCCAAAATTGTAAAATGGTCTTATGAATTAGCTTAATCACATTCCAAGTAAAATTCGGCATGCTAATTGCGCTGTCAATTGCCAAATTGCATTATCTCTTATAGTTTCGGAGATATGGCCAATCAAAATTTTACAATTTGGCTCTTCTTCTAACCTGGGCCAAAATTGTAAAATGGTCTTATGAATTGGCGATTACTTTCCAATTCACATTCCAAGTAATATTCGGCATGCTAATTACGCTGTCGATTACTAAATTCCACTATCCCTTATAGTTTCCGAGATATGGCCAATCAAAATTTTACACCTTGGGCTCTGTTTCTAACTTGGGCCAAAATTGTAAAATGGCCTTATGAATTAGCGATTTCGTTCTAAACCACATTCCAAGTAATCTTCAGCATTGTAATTACATTGCCGATTGCCAAATTGCATTATCTCTTCTAGTTTCGGAGATATGGCCAATCAAAATGTTACACCTTGGGCTCTGTTTCTAACTTGTGCCAAAATTGTAAAATGGTCTTATGAATTAGCTTATTCACATTCCAAGTAAAATTCGGCATGCTAATTACGCTGTCGATTACCAAATTGTATTATCTCTTATAGTTTCCAAGATAGGGGAAATCGAAATTTTACACCTTAGACTCTGTTTCTAACTTGGGCCAAAATTGTAAAATGGTCTTATGAATTGGCGATTACGTTCCAATTCACATTCCAAGTAATATTCGGCATTCTAATTACGTTGCCGATTGCCAAATTGCATTATATCTTATAGTTTCCGTGATATGGGCTATCGACATCTTACAATATTGGCTGTGTTTCTAACTTGGGCCAAAATTGTAAAATGGCCTTATCAATTAGCGATTTCGCTAAAATTCACATTCCAAGTAATATTCGGCATTCTAATTACGTTGCCGATTGCCAAATTGCATTATATCTTATAGTTTCCGGGATATGGACTATCGACATCTTACAATGTTCGCTGGGTTTCAAACTTGAGCCAAAATTGTAAAATGGTCTTATGAATTAGCGATTTCGTTCCAGTTCACAGTCCAAGTAATATTCGGCATGCTAATTACGTTGCCGATTGCCAAATTGTGTTATCCCTTATAGTTTCCGAGATATGGACTATCGACATCTTACAATATTGGCTGTGCTTCTAACTTGGGCCAAAATTGTAAAATGGTCTTATAAATTAGCGATTTCGCTCCAATTCGGACTCCAATTAATATTCGGCATTCTAATTACGTTGCCGATAGCCAAATTGCATTATCTCTTATAGTTTCTGAGATATGGGCAATCGAAATTTTACACCTTAGAGTCTGTTTCTAACTTGGGTCAAAATTGTAAAATGGTCTTATGAATTAGCGATTTCGCTCCAATTCCCATTCCAAGTAATATTCGGCATGCTAATTGCGCTGTCAATTGCCAAATTGCATTATCTCTTATAGTTTCCGAGATATGGACTATCGACATCTTACAATATTGGCTGTGCTTCTAACTTGGGCCAAAATTGTAAAATGGTCTTATGAATTAGCGATTTCGCTCCAATTCGGACTCCAATTAATATTCGGCATTCTAATTACGTTGCCGAATGCCAAACTGCATTATCTCTTATAGTTTCCGAGATATGAGCAATCGAACTTTTACACCTTACAGTCTGTTTCTAACTTGGGTCAAAATTGTAAAATGGTCTTATGAATTAGCGATTTCGCTCCAATTCCCATTCCAAGTAATATTTGGCATGCTAATTGCGCTGTCAATTGCCAAATTGCATTATCTCTTATAGTTTAATAGATATGGCCAATCGAAATTTTACAATTTGGCTCTTCTTCTAACTCGTACCAAAATTGTAAAATGGCCTTATGAATTAGCTTATTCACATTCCAATTAATATTCGGCATGCTAATTACGCTGTCGATTACCAAATTGTATTATCTCTTATAGTTTCCAAGATAGGGGAAATCGAAATTTTACACCTTAGACTCTGTTTCTAACTTGGGCCAAAATTGTAAAATGGTCTTATGAATTGGCGATTACGTTCCAATTCACATTCCAAGTAATATTTGGCATGCTAATTACGTTGCCGATAGCCAAATTGCATTATCTCCTATAGTTTCCGAGATAGGGGAAATCGAAATTTTACACCTTAGACCCTGTTTCTAACTTGGGCCAAAATTGTAAAATGGTCTTATGAATTGGCGATTACGTTCCAATTCACATTCCAAGTAATATTTGGCATGCTAATTACGTTGCCGATAGCCAAATTGCATTATCTCCTATAGTTTCCGAGATATGGGCAATCGAAATTTTACACCTTAGAGTCTGTTTCTAACTTGGGTCAAAATAGTAAAATGGTCTTATGAATTAGCGATTTCGTTCCAGTTCACAGTCCAA
Organism: Rhynchophorus ferrugineus; assembly: GCF_030347505.1. Lineage (NCBI taxonomy): Eukaryota > Metazoa > Arthropoda > Insecta > Coleoptera > Curculionidae > Rhynchophorus > Rhynchophorus ferrugineus. The sequence goes on from NW_027472580.1 coordinate 66,420,415, forward strand.
GTAATATTCGGCATGCTAATTACGTTGCCGATTGCCAAATTGTGTTATCCCTTATAGTTTCCGAGATATGGACTATCGACATCTTACAATATTGGCTGTGCTTCTAACTTGGGCCAAAATTGTAAAATGGTCTTATGAATTAGCGATTTCGCTCCAATTCGGACTCCAATTAATATTCGGCATTCTAATTACGTTGCCGATAGCCAAATTGCATTATCTCTTATAGTTTCTGAGATATGGGCAATCGAAATTTTACACCTTAGAGTCTGTTTCTAACTTGGGTCAAAATTGTAAAATGGTCTTATGAATTAGCGATTTCGCTCCAATTCCCATTCCAAGTAATATTCGGCATGCTAATTGCGCTGTCAATTGCCAAATTGCATTATCTCTTATAGTTTCCGAGATATGGACTATCGACATCTTACAATATTGGCTGTGCTTCTAACTTGGGCCAAAATTGTAAAATGGTCTTATGAATTAGCGATTTCGCTCCAATTCGGACTCCAATTAATATTCGGCATTCTAATTACGTTGCCGAATGCCAAACTGCATTATCTCTTATAGTTTCCGAGATATGAGCAATCGAACTTTTACACCTTACAGTCTGTTTCTAACTTGGGTCAAAATTGTAAAATGGTCTTATGAATTAGCGATTTCGCTCCAATTCCCATTCCAAGTAATATTTGGCATGCTAATTGCGCTGTCAATTGCCAAATTGCATTATCTCTTATAGTTTAATAGATATGGCCAATCGAAATTTTACAATTTGGCTCTTCTTCTAACTCGTGCCAAAATTGTAAAATGGCCTTATGAATTAGCTTATTCACATTCCAAGTAATATTCGGCATGCTAATTACGCTGTCGATTACCAAATTGTATTATCTCTTATAGTTTCCAAGATAGGGGAAATCGAAATTTTACACCTTAGACTCTGTTTCTAACTTGGGCCAAAATTGTAAAATGGTCTTATGAATTGGCGATTACGTTCCAATTCACATTCCAAGTAATATTTGGCATGCTAATTACGTTGCCGATAGCCAAATTGCATTATCTCCTATAGTTTCCGAGATATGGGCAATCGAAATTTTACACCTTAGAGTCTGTTTCTAACTTGGGTCAAAATTGTAAAATGGTCTTATGAATTAGCGATTTCGCTAAAATTCACATTCCAAGTAATATTCGGCATGCTAATTACGTTGCCCATTGCCAAATTGCATTATCTCTTATAGTTTCCGAGATATGGGCAATCGAAATTTTACACCTTAGAGTCTGTTTCTAACTTGGGTCAAAATTGTAAAATGGTCTTATGAATTAGCGATTTTGTTCCAATCCACACTCCAAGTAATAATCGGCATGCTAATTACGTTGCCGATTGCCAAATTGCATTATCTCTTATAGTTTCCGAGATATGGACTATCGACATCTTACAATATTGGCTGTGCTTCTAACTTGGGACAAAATTGTAAAATGGTCTTATGAATTAGCGATTTCGCTAAAATTCACATTCCAAGTAATATTCGGCATTCTAATTACGTTGCCGATTGCCAAATTGCATTATATCTTAGAGTTTCCGGGATATGGACTATCGACATCTTACAATGTTTGCTGGGTTTCAAACTTGGGCCAAAATTGTAAAATGGTCTTATGAATTAGCGATTTCGTTCCAGTTCACAGTCCAAGTAATATTCGGCATGCTAATTACGTTGCCGATTGCCAAATTGTGTTATCCCTTATAGTTTCCGAGATATGGACTATCGACATCTTACAATATTGGCTGTGCTTCTAACTTGGGCCAAAATTGTAAAATGGTCTTATGAATTAGCGATTTCGCTCCAATTCGGACTCCAATTAATATTCGGCATTCTAATTACGTTGCCGATAGCCAAATTGCATTATCTCTTATAGTTTCTGAGATATGGGCAATCGAAATTTTACACCTCCGAGTCTGTTTCTAACTTGGGTCAAAATTGTAAAATGGTCTTATGAATTAGCGATTTCGCTCCAATTCCCATTCCAAGTAATATTCGGCATGCTAATTGCGCTGTCAATTGCCAAATTGCATTATCTCTTATAGTTTCCGAGATATGGACTATCGACATCTTACAATATTGGCTCTGCTTCTAACTTGGGCCAGAATTGTAAAATGGCCTTATGAATTAGCGATTTTGTTCCAATCCACACTCCAAGTAATATTCGGCATGCTAATTACGTTGCCGAATGCCAAACTGCATTATCTCTTATAGTTTCCGAGATATGAGCAATCGAACTTTTACACCTTACAGTCTGTTTCTAACTTGGGTCAAAATTGTAAAATGGTTTTATGAATTAGCGATTTCGCTCCAATTCCCATTCCAAGTAATATTTGGCATGCTAATTGCGCTGTCAATTGCCAAATTGCATTATCTCTTAGAGTTTAATAGATATGGCCAATCCAAATTTTACAATTTGTCTCTTCTTCTAACTCGTGCCAAAATTGTAAAATGGCCTTATGAATTAGCTTATTCACATTCCAAGTAATATTCGGCATGCTAATTACGCTGTCGGTTACCAAATTGTATTATCTCTTATAGTTTCCAAGATAGGGGAAATCGAAATTTTACACCTTAGACTCTGTTTCTAACTTGGGCCAAAATTGTAAAATGGTCTTATGAATTGGCGATTACGTTCCAATTCACATTCCAAGTAATATTCGGCATCCTAACTTCCTTGCCGATTGCCAAATTGCATTATCTCTTATAGTTTCCGAGATATGAGATATGGACTATCGACATTTTACAATTTTGGCACTACTTCTAACTTTGGACAAAATTGTAGAATGGTCTTATGAATTAGCGAGTTCTTTCCAATTCACATTCCAAGTAATATTCGGCATGCTAATTGCGCTGTCAATTGCCAAATTGCATTATCTCTTATAGTTTCGGAGATATGGCAAATCGAAATTTTACAATTTGGCTCTTCTTCTAACTTGGGCCAAAATTGTAAAATGGTCTTATGAATTGGCGATTACTTTCCAATTCACATTCCAAGTAATATTCGGCATGCTAATTACGCTGTCGATTACTAAATTCCACCATCTCTTATAGTTTCCGAGATATGGCCAATCAAAATGTTACACCTTGGGCTCTGTTTCTAACTTGTGCCAAAATTGTAAAATGGTCTTATGAATTAGCTTATTCACATTCCAAGTAATATTCGGCACGCTAATTACGCTGACGATTACCAAATTGCATTATATCTTATAGTTTCCGGGTTATGGACTATCGACATCTTACAATATTGGCTGTGTTTCTAACTTGGGCCAAAATTGTAAAATGGTCTTATGAATTGGCGATTACGTTCCAATTCACATTCCAAGTAATATTCGTCATTCTAATTACGTTGCCGATTGCCAAATTGCATTATATCTTATAGTTTCCGGGATATGGACTATCGACATCTTACAATATTGGCTGTGTTTCTAACTTGGGCCAAAATTGTAAAATGGCCTTATTAATTAGCGATATCGTTCCAATTCACATTCCAAGTAGTATTCGGCATGCTAATTACATTGCCAATTGACAAATTGCATTATCTCTTATAGTTTCCGAGATATGGGCAATCGAAATTTTACACCTTAGAGTCTGTTTCTAATTTGGGTCAAAATTGTAAAATGGTCTTATGAATTAACGATTTCGTTCCAATTCACATTCTAAGTAATATTCGGCATTCTAATTACGTTGCCGATTGCGAAATTGCATTATATCTTATAGTTTCCGGGATATGGACTATCGACATCTTACAATATTGGCTGTGTTTCTAACTTGGACCAAAATTGTAAAATGGTCTTATGAATTAGCGATATCGTTCCAATTCACATTCCAAGTAGTATTCGGCATGCTAATTACATTGCTAATTGCCAAATTGCATTATCTCTTATAGTTTCCGAGATATGGGCAATCGAAATTTTACACCTTAGAGTCTGTTTCTAATTTGGGTCAAAATTGTAAAATGGTCTTATGAATTAACGATTTCGTTCCAATTCACATTCTAAGTAATATTCGGCATTCTAATTACGTTGCCGATTGCGAAATTGCATTATATCTTATAGTTTCCGGGATATGGACTATCGACATCTTACAATATTGGCTGTGTTTCTAACTTGGACCAAAATTGTAAATTGGTTTTGTGAATTAGCGATATCGTTCCAATTCACATTCCAAGTAGTATTCGGCATGCTAATTACATTGCCAATTGCCAAATTGCATTATCTCTTATAGTTTCCGAGATATGGACTATCGACATCTTACAATATTGGCTGTGCTTCTAACTTGGGACAAAATTGTAAAATGGTCTTATGAATTAGCGATTTCGCTAAAATTCACATTCCAAGTAATATTCGGCATTCTAATTACGTTGCCGATTGCCAAATTGCATTATATCTTATAGTTTCCGGGATATGGACTATCGACATCTTACAATGTTTGCTGGGTTTCAAACTTGGGCCAAAATTGTAAAATGGTCTTATGAATTAGCGATTTCGTTCCAGTTCACAGTCCAAGTAATATTCGGCATGCTAATTACGTTGCCGATTGCCAAATTGTGTTATCCCTTATAGTTTCCGAGATATGGACTATCGGCATCTTACAATATTGGCTGTGCTTCTAACTTGGGCCAAAATTGTAAAATGGTCTTATGAATTAGCGATTTCGCTCCAATTCGGACTCCAATTAATATTCGGCATTCTAATTACGTTGCCGATAGCCAAATTGCATTATCTCTTATAGTTTCTGAGATATGGGCAATCGAAATTTTACACCTTAGAGTCTGTTTCTAACTTGGGTCAAAATTGTAAAATGGTCTTATGAATTAGCGATTTCGCTCCAATTCCCATTCCAAGTAATATTCGGCATGCTAATTGCGCTGTCCATTGCCAAATTGCATTATCTCTTATAGTTTCCGAGATATGGACTATCGACATCTTACCATATTGGCTGTGCTTCTAACTTGGGCCAAAATTGAAAAATGGTCTTATGAATTAGCGATTTCGCTCCAATTCGGACTCCAATTAATATTCGGCATTCTAATTACGTTGCCGAATGCCAAACTGCATTATCTCTTATAGTTTCCGAGATATGAGCAATCGAACTTTTACACCTTACAGCCTGTTTCTAACTTGGGTCAAAATTGTAAAATGGTCTTATGAATTAGCGATTTCGCTCCAATTCCCATTCCAAGTAATATTTGGCATGCTAATTGCGCTGTCAATTGCCAAATTGCATTATCTCTTATAGTTTAATAGATATGGCCAATCGAAATTTTACAATTTGGCTCTTCTTCTAACTCGTACCAAAATTGTAAAATGGCCTTATGAATTAGCTTATTCACATTCCAATTAATATTCGGCATGCTAATTACGCTGTCAATTACCAAATTGTATTATCTCTTATAGTTTCCAAGATAGGGGAAATCGAAATTTTACACCTTAGACTCTGTTTCTAACTTGGGCCAAAATTGTAAAATGGTCTTATGAATTGGCGATTACGTTCCAATTCACATTCCAAGTAATATTTGGCATGCTAATTACGTTGCCGATAGCCAAATTGCATTATCTCCTATAGTTTCCGAGATAGGGGAAATCGAAATTTTACACCTTAGACCCTGTTTCTAACTTGGGCCAAAATTGTAAAATGGTCTTATGAATTGGCGATTACGTTCCAATTCACATTCCAAGTAATATTTGGCATGCTAATTACGTTGCCGATAGCCAAATTGCATTATCTCCTATAGTTTCCGAGATATGGGCAATCGAAATTTTACACCTTAGAGTCTGTTTCTAACTTGGGTCAAAATAGTAAAATGGTCTTATGAATTAGCGATTTCGTTCCAGTTCACAGTCCAAGTAATATTCGGCATGCTAATTACGTTGCCGATTGCCAAATTGTGTTATCCCTTATAGTTTCCGAGATATGGACTATCGACATCTTACAATATTGGCTGTGCTTCTAACTTGGGCCAAAATTGTAAAATGGTCTTATGAATTAGCGATTTCGCTCCAATTCGGACTCCAATTAATATTCGGCATTCTAATTACGTTGCCGATAGCCAAATTGCATTATCTCTTATAGTTTCTGAGATATGGGCAATCGAAATTTTACACCTCCGAGTCTGTTTCTAACTTGGATCAAAATTGTAAAATGGTCTTATGAATTAGCGATTTCGCTCCAATTCCCATTCCAAGTAATATTCGGCATGCTAATTGCGCTGTCAATTGCCAAATTGCATTATCTCTTATAGTTTCCGAGATATGGACTATCGACATCTTACAATATTGGCTCTGCTTCTAACTTGGGCCAGAATTGTAAAATGGCCTTATGAATTAGCGATTTTGTTCCAATCCACACTCCAAGTAATATTCGGCATGCTAATTACGTTGCCGAATGCCAAACTGCATTATCTCTTATAGTTTCCGAGATATGAGCAATCGAACTTTTACACCTTACAGTCTGTTTCTAACTTGGGTCAAAATTGTAAAATGGTTTTATGAATTAGCGATTTCGCTCCAATTCCCATTCCAAGTAATATTTGGCATGCTAATTGCGCTGTCAATTGCCAAATTGCATTATCTCTAGAGTTTAATAGATATGGCCAATCCAAATTTTACAATTTGGCTCTTCTTCTAACTCGTGCCAAAATTGTAAAATGGCCTTATGAATTAGCTTATTCACATTCCAAGTAATATTCGGCATGCTAATTACGCTGTCGGTTACCAAATTGTATTATCTCTTACAGTTTCCAAGATAGGGGAAATCGAAATTTTACACCTTAGACTCTGTTTCTAACTTGGGCCAAAATTGTAAAATGGTCTTATGAATTGGCGATTACGTTCCAATTCACATTCCAAGTAATATTCGGCATCCTAACTTCCTTGCCGATTGCCAAATTGCATTATCTCTTATAGTTTCCGAGATATGAGATATGGACTATCGACATTTTACAATTTTGGCACTACTTCTAACTTTGGACAAAATTGTAGAATGGTCTTATGAATTAGCGAGTTCTTTCCAATTCACATTCCAAGTAATATTCGGCATGCTAATTGCGCTGTCAATTGCCAAATTGCATTATCTCTTATAGTTTCGGAGATATGGCAAATCGAAATTTTACAATTTGGCTCTTCTTCTAACTTGGGCCAAAATTGTAAAATGGTCTTATGAATTAGCTTATTCACATTCCAAGTAATATTCGGCACGCTAATTACGATGTCGATTACCAAATTGCATTATATCTTATAGTTTCCGGGTTATGGACTATCGACATCTTACAATATTGGCTGTGTTTCTAACTTGGGCCAAAATTGTAAAATGGCCTTATTAATTAGCGATATCGTTCCAATTCACATTCCAAGTAGTATTCGGCATGCTAATTACATTGCCAATTGACAAATTGCATTATCTCTTATAGTTTCCGAGATATGGGCAATCGAAATTTTACACCTTAGAGTCTGTTTCTAATTTGGGTCAAAATTGTAAAATGGTCTTATGAATTAACGATTTCGTTCCAATTCACATTCTAAGTAATATTCGGCATTCTAATTACGTTGCCGATAGCGAAATTGCATTATATCTTATAGTTTCCGGGATATGGACTATCGACATCTTACAATATTGGCTGTGTTTCTAACTTGGACCAAAATTGTAAAATGGTCTTATGAATTAGCGATATCGTTCCAATTCACATTCCAAGTAGTATTCGGCATGCTAATTACATTGCTAATTGCCAAATTGCATTATCTCTTATAGTTTCCGAGATATGGGCAATCGAAATTTTACATCTTAGAGTCTGTTTCTAATTTGGGTCAAAATTGTAAAATGGTCTTATGTATTAACGATTTCGTTCCAATTCACATTCTAAGTAATATTCGGCATTCTAATTACGTTGCCGATTGCGAAATTGCATTATATCTTATAGTTTCCGGGATATGGACTATCGACATCTTACAATATTGGCTGTGTTTCTAACTTGGACCAAAATTGTAAAATGGTCTTATGAATTAGCGATATCGTTCCAATTCACATTCCAAGTAGTATTCGGCATGCTAATTACATTGCCAATTGCCAAATTGCATTATCTCTTATAGTTTCCGAGATATGGACTATCGACATCTTACAATATTGGCTGTGCTTCTAACTTGGGACAAAATTGTAAAATGGTCTTATGAATTAGCGATTTCGCTAAAATTCACATTCCAAGTAATATTCGGCATTCTAATTACGTTGCCGATTGCCAAATTGCATTATATCTTATAGTTTCCGGGATATGGACTATCGACATCTTACAATGTTTGCTGGGTTTCAAACTTGGGCCAAAATTGTAAAATGGTCTTATGAATTAGCGATTTCGTTCCAGTTCACAGTCCAAGTAATATTCGGCATGCTAATTACGTTGCCGATTGCCAAATTGTGTTATCCCTTATAGTTTCCGAGATATGGACTATCGGCATCTTACAATATTGGCTGTGCTTCTAACTTGGGCCAAAATTGTAAAATGGTCTTATGAATTAGCGATTTCGCTCCAATTCGGACTCCAATTAATATTCGGCATTCTAATTACGTTGCCGATAGCCAAATTGCATTATCTCTTATAGTTTCTGAGATATGGGCAATCGAAATTTTACACCTTAGAGTATGTTTCTAACTTGGGTCAAAATTGTAAAATGGTCTTATGAATTAGCGATTTCGCTCCAATTCCCATTCCAAGTAATATTCGGCATGCTAATTGCGCTGTCAATTGCCAAATTGCATTATCTCTTATAGTTTCCGAGATATGGACTATCGACATCTTACCATATTGGCTGTGCTTCTAACTTGGGCCAAAATTGAAAAATGGTCTTATGAATTAGCGATTTCGCTCCAATTCGGACTCCAATTAATATTCGGCATTCTAATTACGTTGCCGAATGCCAAACTGCATTATCTCTTATAGTTTCCGAGATATGAGCAATCGAACTTTTACACCTTACAGTCTGTTTCTAACTTGGGTCAAAATTGTAAAATGGTCTTATGAATTAGCGATTTCGCTCCAATTCCCATTCCAAGTAATATTTGGCATGCTAATTGCGCTGTCAATTGCCAAATTGCATTATCTCTTATACTTTAATAGATATGGCCAATCGAAATTTTACAATTTGGCTCTTCTTCTAACTCGTACCAAAATTGTAAAATGGCCTTATGAATTAGCTTATTCACATTCCAATTAATATTCGGCATGCTAATTACGCTGTCAATTACCAAATTGTATTATCTCTTATAGTTTCCAAGATAGGAAAATCGAAATTTTACACCTTAGACTCTGTTTCTAACTTGGGCCAAAATTGTAAAATGGTCTTATGAATTGGCGATTACGTTCCAATTCACATTCCAAGTAATATTTGGCATGCTAATTACGTTGCCGATAGCCAAATTGCATTATCTCCTATAGTTTCCGAGATAGGGGAAATCGAAATTTTACACCTTAGACCCTGTTTCTAACTTGGGCCAAAATTGTAAAATGGTCTTATGAATTGGCGATTACGTTCCAATTCACATTCCAAGTAATATTTGGCATGCTAATTACGTTGCCGATAGCCAAATTGCATTATCTCCTATAGTTTCCGAGATATGGGCAATCGAAATTTTACACCTTAGAGTCTGTTTCTAACTTGGGTCAAAATAGTAAAATGGTCTTATGAATTAGCGATTTCGTTCCAGTTCACAGTCCAAGTAATATTCGGCATGCTAATTACGTTGCCGATTGCCAAATTGTGTTATCCCTTATAGTTTCCGAGATATAGACTATCGACATCTTACAATATTGGCTGTGCTTCTAACTTGGGCCAAAATTGTAAAATGGTCTTATGAATTAGCGATTTCGCTCCAATTCGGACTCCAATTAATATTCGGCATTCTAATTACGTTGCCGATAGCCAAATTGCATTATCTCTTATAGTTTCTGAGATATGGGCAATCGAAATTTTACACCTTAGAGTCTGTTTCTAACCTGGGTCAAAATTGTAAAATGGTCTTATGAATTAGCGATTTCGCTCCAATTCGGACTCCAATTAATATTCGGCATGCTAATTGCGCTGTCAATTGCCAAATTGCATTATCTCTTATAGTTTCGGAGATATGGCAAATCGAAATTTTACAATTTGGCTCTTCTTCTAACTTGAGCCAAAATTGTAAAATGGTCTTATGAATTGGCGATTACTTTCCAATTCACATTCCAAGTAATATTCGGCATGCTAATTACGCTGTCGATTACTAAATTCCACTATATCTTATAGTTTCCGAGATATGGCCAATCAAAATGTTACACCTTGGGCTCTGTTTCTAACTTGTGCCAAAATTGTAAAATGGTCTTATGAATTAGCTTATTCACATTCCAAGTAATATTCGGCACGCTAATTACGCTGTCGATTACCAAATTGCATTATAACTTATAGTTTCCGGGTTATGGACTATCGACATCTTACAATATTGGCTGTGTTTCTAACTTGGGCCAAAATTGTAAAATGGTCTTATGAATTGGCGATTACGTTCCAATTCACATTCCAAGTAATATTCGTCATTCTAATTACGTTGCCGATTGCCAAATTGCATTATATCTTATAGTTTCCGGGATATGGACTATCGACATCTTACAATATTGGCTGTGTTTCTAACTTGGGCCAAAATTGTAAAATGGCCTTATTAATTAGCGATATCGTTCCAATTCACATTCCAAGTAGTATTCGGCATGCTAATTACATTGCCAATTGACAAATTGCATTATCTCCTACAGTTTCCGAGATATGGACTATCGACATCTTACAATGTTGGCTGTGTTTCTAACTTGGGCCAAAATTGTAAAATGGTCTTATGAATTAGCGATATCGTTCCAATTCACATTCCAAGTAGTATTCGGCATGCTAATTACATTGCTAATTGCCAAATTGCATTATCTCTTATAGTTTCCGAGATATGGGCAATCGAAATTTTACACCTTAGAGTCTGTTTCTAATTTGGGTCAAAATTGTAAAATGGTCTTATGAATTAACGATTTCGTTCCAATTCACATTCTAAGTAATATTCGGCATTCTAATTACGTTGCCGATTGCGAAATTGCATTATATCTTATAGTTTCCGGGATATGGACTATCGACATCTTACAATATTGGCTGTGTTTCTAACTTGGACCAAAATTGTAAAATGGTCTTATGAATTAGCGATATCGTTCCAATTCACATTCCAAGTAGTATTCGGCATGCTAATTACATTGCCAATTGCCAAATTGCATTATCTCTTATAGTTTCCGAGATATGGACTATCGACATCTTACAATGTTGGCTCTGCTTCTAACTTTGGCCAAAATTGTAAAAAGGTCTTATGAATTAGCGATATCGTTCCAATCCACATTCCAAGTAATAATCGGCATGCTAATTGCGTTGCCGATCGCCAAATTGCATTATCTCTTATAGTTTCCGAGATATGGGCAATCGAAATTTTACACCTTTGACTGTTTCTAACTTGGGTCATAATTGTAAAATGGTCTTATGAATTAGCGACTTCGTTCCAATTCACATTCTAAGTAATGTTCGGCATGCTAATTACATTGACGATTGCCAAATTGCATTATCTCCTATAGTTTCCGAGATATGGACTATCGACATCTTACAATATTGGCTCTGCTTTTAACTTGGGCCAATATTGTAAAATGGTCTTATGAATTAGCGATTTCGCTCCAATTCACATTAAAAGTAATATTCGGCATGCTAATTATGCTGTCGATTACTAAATTCCACTATCTCTTATAGTTTCCGAGATATGGCCAATCAAAATTTTACACCTTGGGCTCTGTTTCTAACTTGGGCCAAAATTGTAAAATGGCCTTATGAATTAGCGATTTCGTTCTAAACCACATTCCAAGTAATCTTCAGCATTGCAATTACATTGCCGATTGCCAAATTGCATTATCTCTTCTAGTTTCGGAGATATGGCCAATCAAAATGTTACACCTTGGGCTCTGTTTCTAACTTGGGACAAAATTGTAAAATGGTCTTATGGATTAGCGATTTCGTTCCAATTTACATTCTAAGTTATATTCGACATGCTAATTACATTGCCGATTGCCAAATTGCATTATCTCTTATAGTTTCCGAGATATGGGCAATCGAAATTTTACACCTTAGACTCTGTTTCTAACTTGGGTCAAAATTGTAAAATGGTCTTATGAATTAGCGATTTCGTTCCAATTCCCATTCCAAGTAATATTCGGCATGCTAATTGCGCTGTCAATTGCCAAATTGCATTATCTCTTATAGTTTCGGAGATATGGCCAATCGAAATTTTACAATTTGGCTCTTCTTCTAACTTGGGCCAAAATTGTAAAATGGTCTTATGAATTGGCGATTACTTTCCAATTCACATTCCAAGTAATATTCGGCATGCTAATTACGCTGTCGATTACTAAATTCCACTATCTCTTATAGTTTCCGAGATATGGCCAATCAAAATTTTACACCTTGGGCTCTGTTTCTAACTTGGGCCAAAATTGTAAAATGGCCTTATGAATTAGCGATTTCGTTCTAAACCACATTCCAAGTAATCTTCAGCATTGTAATTACATTGCCGATTGCCAAATTGCATTATCTCTTCTAGTTTCGGAGATATGGCCAATCAAAATGTTACACCTTGGGCTCTGTTTCTAACTTGGGACAAAATTGTAAAATGGTCTTATGGATTAGCGATTTCGTTCTAAACCATATTCCAAGTAATATTCAGCATGCTAATTACGTTGCCAATTGCCAAATTGCATTATCTCCTATAGTTTCCGAGATATGGCCAATCGAAATTTTACACCTTAGAGTCTGTTTCTAACTTGGGTCAAAATTGTAAAATGGTCTTATGAATTAGCGATTTCGCTAAAATTCACATTCCAAGTAATATTCGGCATGCTAATTACGTTGCCGACAGCCAAATTGCATTATCTCCTATAGTTTCCGAGATATGGGCAATCGAAATTTTACACCTTAGAGTCTGTTTCTAATTTGGATCAAAATTGTAAAATGGTCTTATGAATTAACGATTTCGTTCCAATTCACATTCCAAGTAATATTCGGCATTCTAATTACGTTGCCGATTGCCAAATTGCATTATATCTTATAGTTTCCGGGATATGGACTATCGACATCTTACAATATTGGCTGTGCTTCTAACTTGGGCCAAAATTGTAAAATGGTCTTATGAATTAGCGATATCGTTCCAATTCACATTCCAAGTAGTATTCGGCATGCTAATTACATTGCCAATTGCCAAATTGCATTATCTCTTATAGTTTCCGAGATATGGACTATCGACATCTTACAATGTTGGCTCTGCTTCTAATTTGGGCCAAAATTGTAAAATGGACTAATGAATTAGCGATATCGTTCCAATTCACATTCCAAGTAATATTCGGCAAGCTAATTACATTGCCGATTACCAAATAGCATTATCTCTTATAGTTTCCGAGATATGGACTATCGACATCTTACAATGTTGGCTCTGCTATAACTTGGGCCAAAATTGTAAAATGGTCTTATGAATTAGCGATTTCGTTCCAATTCACATTCCAAGTAATATTCGGCATGCTAACTACATTGCCGATTGCCAAATTGCATTATCTCTTATAGTTTCCGAGATATGGGCAATCGAAATTTTACACCTTAGAGTCTGTTTCTAACTTGGGTCAAAATTGTAAAATGGTCTTATGAATTAGAGATTTCGCTAAATTCACATTGCAAGTAATATTCGGCATGCTAATTACATTGCCGATTGGCAAATTGCATTATCTCTTATAGTTTCCGAGATATGGACTATCGACATCTGGCAATAGTGGCTCTGCTTCTAACTTGGGCCAGAATTGTAAAATGGTCTTATGAATTAGCGATTCCGTTCCAATTCACATTCCAAGTAATATTCGGCATGCTAATTAGGTTGCCGATTGCCAAATTGCATTATCTCTTATAGTTTCCGAGATATGGACTATCGACATCTTACAATACTGGCTCTGCTTCTAACTTGGGCCAAAATTGTAATATAGTCTTATGAATTAGCGATTTCGTTCCAATTCACATTCCAAGTAATATTCGGCATGCTAATTACGTTGCCGATTGCCAAATTGTATTATCTCTTATAGTTTCCGAGATAAGGACTATCGACATCTTACAACATTGGCTCTGCTTCTAACTTGGGCCAGAATTGTAAAATGGTCTTATGAATTAGCGATTTCGTTCTAATTCACATTCCAAGTAATATTCGGCATGCTAGTTACGTTGCCGATTGCCAAATTGCATTAGCTCTTAAAGTTTCCGAGATATGGGCAATCGAAATTTTACACCTTAGAATCTGTTTCTAACTCGGGCCAAAATTGTAAAATGGATTTTTGAATTAGCGACTTCGTTCCAATTCACATTCCAAATAATAATCGGCATGCTAATTACGTTGCCGATTGCCAAATTGTATTATCTCTTATAGTTTCCGAGATAAGGACTATCGACATCTTACAACATTGGCTCTGCTTCTAACTTGGGCCAGAATTGTAAAATGGTCTTATGAATTAGCGATTTCGTTCTAATTCACATTCCAAGTAATATTCGGCATGCTAGTTACGTTGCCGATTGCCAAATTGTATTATCTCTTATAGTTTCCGAGATAAGGACTATCGACATCTTACAATATTGGCTGTGTTTCTAACTTGGGCCAAAATTGTAAAATGGTCTTATGAATTGGCGATTACGTTCCAATTCACATTCCAAGTAATATTCGTCATTCTAATTACGTTGCCGATTGCCAAATTGCATTATATCTTATAGTTTCCGGGATATGGACTATCGACATCTTACAATATTGGCTGTGTTTCTAACTTGGGCCAAAATTGTAAAATGGCCTTATTAATTAGCGATATCGTTCCAATTCACATTCCAAGTAGTATTCGGCATGCTAATTACATTGCCAATTGACAAATTGCATTATCTCCTACAGTTTCCGAGATATGGACTATCGACATCTTACAATGTTGGCTGTGTTTCTAACTTGGGCCAAAATTGTAAAATGGTCTTATGAATTAGCGATATCGTTCCAATTCACATTCCAAGTAGTATTCGGCATGCTAATTACATTGCTAATTGCCAAATTGCATTATCTCTTATAGTTTCCGAGATATGGGCAATCGAAATTTTACACCTTAGAGTCTGTTTCTAATTTGGGTCAAAATTGTAAAATGGTCTTATGAATTAACGATTTCGTTCCAATTCACATTCTAAGTAATATTCGGCATTCTAATTACGTTGCCGATTGCGAAATTGCATTATATCTTATAGTTTCCGGGATATGGACTATCGACATCTTACAATATTGGCTGTGTTTCTAACTTGGACCAAAATTGTAAAATGGTCTTATGAATTAGCGATATCGTTCCAATTCACATTCCAAGTAGTATTCGGCATGCTAATTACATTGCCAATTGCCAAATTGCATTATCTCTTATAGTTTCCGAGATATGGACTATCGACATCTTACAATGTTGGCTCTGCTTCTAACTTTGGCCAAAATTGTAAAAAGGTCTTATGAATTAGCGATATCGTTCCAATTCACATTCCAAGTAATAATCGGCATGCTAATTGCGTTGCCGATCGCCAAATTGCATTATCTCTTATAGTTTCCGAGATATGGGCAATCGAAATTTTACACCTTTGACTGTTTCTAACTTGGGTCATAATTGTAAAATGGTCTTATGAATTAGCGACTTCGTTCCAATTCACATTCCAAGTAATATTCGGCATGCTAATTACATTGACGATTGCCAAATTGCATTATCTCCTATAGTTTCCGAGATATGGACTATCGACATCTTACAATATTGGCTCTGCTTTTAACTTGGGCCAATATTGTAAAATGGTCTTATGAATTAGCGATTTCGCTCCAATTCACATTAAAAGTAATATTCGGCATGCTAATTACGCTGTCGATTACTAAATTCCACTATCTCTTATAGTTTCCGAGATATGGCCAATCAAAATTTTACACCTTGGGCTCTGTTTCTAACTTGGGCCAAAATTGTAAAATGGCCTTATGAATTAGCGATTTCGTTCTAAACCACATTCCAAGTAATCTTCAGCATTGCAATTACATTGCCGATTGCCAAATTGCATTATCTCTTCTAGTTTCGGAGATATGGCCAATCAAAATGTTACACCTTGGGCTCTGTTTCTAACTTGGGACAAAATTGTAAAATGGTCTTATGGATTAGCGATTTCGTTCCAATTTACATTCTAAGTTATATTCGACATGCTAATTACATTGCCGATTGCCAAATTGCATTATCTCTTATAGTTTCCGAGATATGGGCAATCGAAATTTTACACCTTAGACTCTGTTTCTAACTTGGGTCAAAATTGTAAAATGGTCTTATGAATTAGCGATTTCGTTCCAATTCCCATTCCAAGTAATATTCGGCATGCTAATTGCGCTGTCAATTGCCAAATTGCATTATCTCCTATAGTTTCCGAGATATGGCCAATCGAAATTTTACACCTTAGAGTCTGTTTCTAACTTGGGTCAAAATTGTAAAATGGTCTTATGAATTAGCGATTTCGCTAAAATTCACATTCCAAGTAATATTCGGCATGCTAATTACGTTGCCGACAGCCAAATTGCATTATCTCCTATAGTTTCCGAGATATGGGCAATCGAAATTTTACACCTTAGAGTCTGTTTCTAATTTGGATCAAAATTGTAAAATGGTCTTATGAATTAACGATTTCGTTCCAATTCACATTCCAAGTAATATTCGGCATTCTAATTACGTTGCCGATTGCCAAATTGCATTATATCTTATAGTTTCCGGGATATGGACTATCGACATCTTACAATATTGGCTGTGCTTCTAACTTGGGCCAAAATTGTAAAATGGTCTTATGAATTAGCGATATCGTTCCAATTCACATTCCAAGTAGTATTCGGCATGCTAATTACATTGCCAATTGCCAAATTGCATTATCTCTTATAGTTTCCGAGATATGGACTATCGACATCTTACAATGTTGGCTCTGCTTCTAACTTGGGCCAAAATTGTAAAATGGACTAATGAATTAGCGATATCGTTCCAATTCACATTCCAAGTAATATTCGGCAAGCTAATTACATTGCCGATTACCAAATAGCATTATCTCTTATAGTTTCCGAGATATGGACTATCGACATCTTACAATGTTGGCTCTGCTATAACTTGGGCCAAAATTGTAAAATGGTCTTATGAATTAGCGATTTCGTTCCAATTCACATTCCAAGTAATATTCGGCATGCTAACTACATTGCCGATTGCCAAATTGCATTATCTCCTATAGTTTCCGAGATATGGGCAATCGAAATTTTACACCTTAGAGTCTGTTTCTAACTTGGGTCAAAATTGTAAAATGGTCTTATGAATTAGAGATTTCGCTAAATTCACATTGCAAGTAATATTCGGCATGCTAATTACATTGCCGATTGGCAAATTGCATTATCTCTTATAGTTTCCGAGATATGGACTATCGACATCTGGCAATAGTGGCTCTGCTTCTAACTTGGGCCAGAATTGTAAAATGGTCTTATGAATTAGCGATTCCGTTCCAATTCACATTCCAAGTAATATTCGGCATGCTAATTAGGTTGCCGATTGCCAAATTGCATTATCTCTTATAGTTTCCGAGATATGGACTATCGACATCTTACAATACTGGCTCTGCTTCTAACTTGGGCCAAAATTGTAATATAGTCTTATGAATTAGCGATTTCGTTCCAATTCACATTCCAAGTAATATTCGGCATGCTAATTACGTTGCCGATTGCCAAATTGTATTATCTCTTATAGTTTCCGAGATAAGGACTATCGACATCTTACAACATTGGCTCTGCTTCTAACTTGGGCCAGAATTGTAAAATGGTCTTATGAATTAGCGATTTCGTTCTAATTCACATTCCAAGTAATATTCGGCATGCTAGTTACGTTGCCGATTGCCAAATTGCATTAGCTCTTAAAGTTTCCGAGATATGGGCAATCGAAATTTTACACCTTAGAATCTGTTTCTAACTCGGGCCAAAATTGTAAAATGGATTTTTGAATTAGCGACTTCGTTCCAATTCACATTCCAAATAATAATCGGCATGCTAATTACGTTGCCGATTGCCAAATTGTATTATCTCTTATAGTTTCCGAGATAAGGACTATCGACATCTTACAACATTGGCTCTGCTTCTAACTTGGGCCAGAATTGTAAAATGGTCTTATGAATTAGCGATTTCGTTCTAATTCACATTCCAAGTAATATTCGGCATGCTAGTTACGTTGCCGATTGCCAAATTGCATTAGCTCTTAAAGTTTCCGAGATATGGGCAATCGAAATTTTACACCTTAGAATCTGTTTCTAACTCGGGTCAAAATTGTAAAATGGTTTTATGAATCAGCGATTTCGTTCCAATTCACATTCCAAGTAATATTCGGCATCGTAACTTCCTTGCCGATTGCCAAATTGAATTATCTATTATAGTTTCCGATATATGGACTATCGACATCTTACAATGTTGGCTGTGCTTCTAACTTGGGCCAAAATTGTAAAATGGTCTTATGAATTTGCGTTTTCGTTAAAATTCACACTCCAAGTAATAATCGGCATGCTAATTGCGTTGCCGATCGCCAAATTGCATTATCTCTTATAGTTTCCGAGATATGGGCAATCGAAATTTTACACCTTTGACTGTTTCTAACTTGGGTCATAATTGTAAAATGGTCTTATGAATTAGCGACTTCGTTCCAATTCACATTCCAAGTAATATTCGGCATGCTAATTACATTGACGATTGCCAAATTGCATTATCTCCTATAGTTTCCGAGATATGGACTATCGACATCTTACAATATTGGCTCTGCTTTTAACTTGGGCCAATATTGTAAAATGGTCTTATGAATTAGCGATTTCGCTCCAATTCACATTAAAAGTAATATTCGGCATGCTAATTATGCTGTCGATTACTAAATTCCACTATCTCTTATAGTTTCCGAGATATGGCCAATCAAAATTTTACACCTTGGGCTCTGTTTCTAACTTGGGCCAAAATTGTAAAATGGCCTTATGAATTAGCGATTTCGTTCTAAACCACATTCCAAGTAATCTTCAGCATTGCAATTACATTGCCGATTGCCAAATTGCATTATCTCTTCTAGTTTCGGAGATATGGCCAATCAAAATGTTACACCTTGGGCTCTGTTTCTAACTTGGGACAAAATTGTAAAATGGTCTTATGGATTAGCGATTTCGTTCCAATTTACATTCTAAGTTATATTCGACATGCTAATTACATTGCCGGTTGCCAAATTGCATTATCTCTTATAGTTTCCGAGATATGGGCAATCGAAATTTTACACCTTAGACTCTGTTTCTAACTTGGGTCAAAATTGTAAAATGGTCTTATGAATTAGCGATTTCGTTCCAATTCCCATTCCAAGTAATATTCGGCATGCTAATTGCGCTGTCAATTGCCAAATTGCATTATCTCTTATAGTTTCGGAGATATGGCCAATCGAAATTTTACAATTTGGCTCTTCTTCTAACTTGGGCCAAAATTGTAAAATGGTCTTATGAATTGGCGATTACTTTCCAATTCACATTCCAAGTAATATTCGGCATGCTAATTACGCTGTCGATTACTAAATTCCACTATCTCTTATAGTTTCCGAGATATGGCCAATCAAAATTTTTCACCTTGGGCTCTGTTTCTAACTTGGGCCAAAATTGTAAAATGGCCTTATGAATTAGCGATTTCGTTCTAAACCACATTCCAAGTTATCTTCAGCTTTGTAATTACATTGCCGATTGCCAAATTGCATTATCTCTTCTAGTTTCGGAGATATGGCCAATCAAAATGTTACACCTTGGGCTCTGTTTCTAACTTGGGACAAAATTGTAAAATGGTCTTATGGATTAGCGATTTCGTTCTAAACCATATTCCAAGTAATATTCAGCATGCTAATTACGTTGCCAATTGCCAAATTGCATTATCTCCTATAGTTTCCGAGATATGGCCAATCGAAATTTTACACCTTAGAGTCTGTTTCTAACTTGGGTCAAAATTGTAAAATGGTCTTATGAATTAGCGATTTCGCTAAAATTCACATTCCAAGTAATATTCGGCATGCTAATTACGTTGCCGACAGCCAAATTGCATTATCTCCTATAGTTTCCGAGATATGGGCAATCGAAATTTTACACCTTAGAGTCTGTTTCTAATTTGGATCAAAATTGTAAAATGGTCTTATGAATTAACGATTTCGTTCCAATTCACATTCCAAGTAATATTCGGCATTCTAATTACGTTGCCGATTGCCAAATTGCATTATATCTTATAGTTTCCGGGATATGGACTATCGACATCTTACAATATTGGCTGTGCTTCTAACTTGGGCCAAAATTGTAAAATGGTCTTATGAATTAGCGATATCGTTCCAATTCACATTCCAAGTAGTATTCGGCATGCTAATTACATTGCCAATTGCCAAATTGCATTATCTCTTATAGTTTCCGAGATATGGACTATCGACATCTTACAATGTTGGCTCTGCTTCTAATTTGGGCCAAAATTGTAAAATGGACTAATGAATTAGCGATATCGTTCCAATTCACATTCCAAGTAATATTCGGCAAGCTAATTACATTGCCGATTACCAAATAGCATTATCTCTTATAGTTTCCGAGATATGGACTATCGACATCTTACAATGTTGGCTCTGCTATAACTTGGGCCAAAATTGTAAAATGGTCTTATGAATTAGCGATTTCGTTCCAATTCACATTCCAAGTAATATTCGGCATGCTAACTACATTGCCGATTGCCAAATTGCATTATCTCCTATAGTTTCCGAGATATGGGCAATCGAAATTTTACACCTTAGAGTCTGTTTCTAACTTGGGTCAAAATTGTAAAATGGTCTTATGAATTAGAGATTTCGCTAAATTCACATTGCAAGTAATATTCGGCATGCTAATTACATTGCCGATTGGCAAATTGCATTATCTCTTATAGTTTCCGAGATATGGACTATCGACATCTGGCAATAGTGGCTCTGCTTCTAACTTGGGCCAGAATTGTAAAATGGTCTTATGAATTAGCGATTCCGTTCCAATTCACATTCCAAGTAATATTCGGCATGCTAATTAGGTTGCCGATTGCCAAATTGCATTATCTCTTATAGTTTCCGAGATATGGACTATCGACATCTTACAATACTGGCTCTGCTTCTAACTTGGGCCAAAATTGTAATATAGTCTTATGAATTAGCGATTTCGTTCCAATTCACATTCCAAGTAATATTCGGCATGCTAATTACGTTGCCGATTGCCAAATTGTATTATCTCTTATAGTTTCCGAGATAAGGACTATCGACATCTTACAACATTGGCTCTGCTTCTAACTTGGGCCAGAATTGTAAAATGGTCTTATGAATTAGCGATTTCGTTCTAATTCACATTCCAAGTAATATTCGGCATGCTAGTTACGTTGCCGATTGCCAAATTGCATTAGCTCTTAAAGTTTCCGAGATATGGGCAATCGAAATTTTACACCTTAGAATCTGTTTCTAACTCGGGCCAAAATTGTAAAATGGATTTTTGAATTAGCGACTTCGTTCCAATTCACATTCCAAATAATAATCGGCATGCTAATTACGTTGCCGATTGCCAAATTGTATTATCTCTTATAGTTTCCGAGATAAGGACTATCGACATCTTACAACATTGGCTCTGCTTCTAACTTGGGCCAGAATTGTAAAATGGTCTTATGAATTAGCGATTTCGTTCTAATTCACATTCCAAGTAATATTCGGCATGCTAGTTACGTTGCCGATTGCCAAATTGTATTATCTCTTATAGTTTCCGAGATAAGGACTATCGACATCTTACAATATTGGCTGTGTTTCTAACTTGGGCCAAAATTGTAAAATGGTCTTATGAATTGGCGATTACGTTCCAATTCACATTCCAAGTAATATTCGTCATTCTAATTACGTTGCCGATTGCCAAATTGCATTATATCTTATAGTTTCCGGGATATGGACTATCGACATCTTACAATATTGGCTGTGTTTCTAACTTGGGCC
The DNA here is from genome assembly GCF_030347505.1 of Rhynchophorus ferrugineus. Lineage (NCBI taxonomy): Eukaryota > Metazoa > Arthropoda > Insecta > Coleoptera > Curculionidae > Rhynchophorus > Rhynchophorus ferrugineus. Next base: position 66,442,579 of record NW_027472580.1, read on the forward strand.
AAAATTGTAAAATGGCCTTATTAATTAGCGATATCGTTCCAATTCACATTCCAAGTAGTATTCGGCATGCTAATTACATTGCCAATTGACAAATTGCATTATCTCCTACAGTTTCCGAGATATGGACTATCGACATCTTACAATGTTGGCTGTGTTTCTAACTTGGGCCAAAATTGTAAAATGGTCTTATGAATTAGCGATATCGTTCCAATTCACATTCCAAGTAGTATTCGGCATGCTAATTACATTGCTAATTGCCAAATTGCATTATCTCTTATAGTTTCCGAGATATGGGCAATCGAAATTTTACACCTTAGAGTCTGTTTCTAATTTGGGTCAAAATTGTAAAATGGTCTTATGAATTAACGATTTCGTTCCAATTCACATTCTAAGTAATATTCGGCATTCTAATTACGTTGCCGATTGCGAAATTGCATTATATCTTATAGTTTCCGGGATATGGACTATCGACATCTTACAATATTGGCTGTGTTTCTAACTTGGACCAAAATTGTAAAATGGTCTTATGAATTAGCGATATCGTTCCAATTCACATTCCAAGTAGTATTCGGCATGCTAATTACATTGCCAATTGCCAAATTGCATTATCTCTTATAGTTTCCGAGATATGGACTATCGACATCTTACAATGTTGGCTCTGCTTCTAACTTTGGCCAAAATTGTAAAAAGGTCTTATGAATTAGCGATATCGTTCCAATTCACATTCCAAGTAATAATCGGCATGCTAATTGCGTTGCCGATCGCCAAATTGCATTATCTCTTATAGTTTCCGAGATATGGGCAATCGAAATTTTACACCTTTGACTGTTTCTAACTTGGGTCATAATTGTAAAATGGTCTTATGAATTAGCGACTTCGTTCCAATTCACATTCCAAGTAATATTCGGCATGCTAATTACATTGACGATTGCCAAATTGCATTATCTCCTATAGTTTCCGAGATATGGACTATCGACATCTTACAATATTGGCTCTGCTTTTAACTTGGGCCAATATTGTAAAATGGTCTTATGAATTAGCGATTTCGCTCCAATTCACATTAAAAGTAATATTCGGCATGCTAATTACGCTGTCGATTACTAAATTCCACTATCTCTTATAGTTTCCGAGATATGGCCAATCAAAATTTTACACCTTGGGCTCTGTTTCTAACTTGGGCCAAAATTGTAAAATGGCCTTATGAATTAGCGATTTCGTTCTAAACCACATTCCAAGTAATCTTCAGCATTGCAATTACATTGCCGATTGCCAAATTGCATTATCTCTTCTAGTTTCGGAGATATGGCCAATCAAAATGTTACACCTTGGGCTCTGTTTCTAACTTGGGACAAAATTGTAAAATGGTCTTATGGATTAGCGATTTCGTTCCAATTTACATTCTAAGTTATATTCGACATGCTAATTACATTGCCGATTGCCAAATTGCATTATCTCTTATAGTTTCCGAGATATGGGCAATCGAAATTTTACACCTTAGACTCTGTTTCTAACTTGGGTCAAAATTGTAAAATGGTCTTATGAATTAGCGATTTCGTTCCAATTCCCATTCCAAGTAATATTCGGCATGCTAATTGCGCTGTCAATTGCCAAATTGCATTATCTCCTATAGTTTCCGAGATATGGCCAATCGAAATTTTACACCTTAGAGTCTGTTTCTAACTTGGGTCAAAATTGTAAAATGGTCTTATGAATTAGCGATTTCGCTAAAATTCACATTCCAAGTAATATTCGGCATGCTAATTACGTTGCCGACAGCCAAATTGCATTATCTCCTATAGTTTCCGAGATATGGGCAATCGAAATTTTACACCTTAGAGTCTGTTTCTAATTTGGATCAAAATTGTAAAATGGTCTTATGAATTAACGATTTCGTTCCAATTCACATTCCAAGTAATATTCGGCATTCTAATTACGTTGCCGATTGCCAAATTGCATTATATCTTATAGTTTCCGGGATATGGACTATCGACATCTTACAATATTGGCTGTGCTTCTAACTTGGGCCAAAATTGTAAAATGGTCTTATGAATTAGCGATATCGTTCCAATTCACATTCCAAGTAGTATTCGGCATGCTAATTACATTGCCAATTGCCAAATTGCATTATCTCTTATAGTTTCCGAGATATGGACTATCGACATCTTACAATGTTGGCTCTGCTTCTAACTTGGGCCAAAATTGTAAAATGGACTAATGAATTAGCGATATCGTTCCAATTCACATTCCAAGTAATATTCGGCAAGCTAATTACATTGCCGATTACCAAATAGCATTATCTCTTATAGTTTCCGAGATATGGACTATCGACATCTTACAATGTTGGCTCTGCTATAACTTGGGCCAAAATTGTAAAATGGTCTTATGAATTAGCGATTTCGTTCCAATTCACATTCCAAGTAATATTCGGCATGCTAACTACATTGCCGATTGCCAAATTGCATTATCTCCTATAGTTTCCGAGATATGGGCAATCGAAATTTTACACCTTAGAGTCTGTTTCTAACTTGGGTCAAAATTGTAAAATGGTCTTATGAATTAGAGATTTCGCTAAATTCACATTGCAAGTAATATTCGGCATGCTAATTACATTGCCGATTGGCAAATTGCATTATCTCTTATAGTTTCCGAGATATGGACTATCGACATCTGGCAATAGTGGCTCTGCTTCTAACTTGGGCCAGAATTGTAAAATGGTCTTATGAATTAGCGATTCCGTTCCAATTCACATTCCAAGTAATATTCGGCATGCTAATTAGGTTGCCGATTGCCAAATTGCATTATCTCTTATAGTTTCCGAGATATGGACTATCGACATCTTACAATACTGGCTCTGCTTCTAACTTGGGCCAAAATTGTAATATAGTCTTATGAATTAGCGATTTCGTTCCAATTCACATTCCAAGTAATATTCGGCATGCTAATTACGTTGCCGATTGCCAAATTGTATTATCTCTTATAGTTTCCGAGATAAGGACTATCGACATCTTACAACATTGGCTCTGCTTCTAACTTGGGCCAGAATTGTAAAATGGTCTTATGAATTAGCGATTTCGTTCTAATTCACATTCCAAGTAATATTCGGCATGCTAGTTACGTTGCCGATTGCCAAATTGCATTAGCTCTTAAAGTTTCCGAGATATGGGCAATCGAAATTTTACACCTTAGAATCTGTTTCTAACTCGGGCCAAAATTGTAAAATGGATTTTTGAATTAGCGACTTCGTTCCAATTCACATTCCAAATAATAATCGGCATGCTAATTACGTTGCCGATTGCCAAATTGTATTATCTCTTATAGTTTCCGAGATAAGGACTATCGACATCTTACAACATTGGCTCTGCTTCTAACTTGGGCCAGAATTGTAAAATGGTCTTATGAATTAGCGATTTCGTTCTAATTCACATTCCAAGTAATATTCGGCATGCTAGTTACGTTGCCGATTGCCAAATTGCATTAGCTCTTAAAGTTTCCGAGATATGGGCAATCGAAATTTTACACCTTAGAATCTGTTTCTAACTCGGGTCAAAATTGTAAAATGGTTTTATGAATCAGCGATTTCGTTCCAATTCACATTCCAAGTAATATTCGGCATCGTAACTTCCTTGCCGATTGCCAAATTGAATTATCTATTATAGTTTCCGATATATGGACTATCGACATCTTACAATGTTGGCTGTGCTTCTAACTTGGGCCAAAATTGTAAAATGGTCTTATGAATTTGCGTTTTCGTTAAAATTCACACTCCAAGTAATATTCGGCATGCTAATTACGTTGCCGATTGCCAAATTGCATTATCTCTTATAGTTTCCGAGATATGGACTATCGACATCTTACAATATTGGCTGTGCTTCTAACTTGGGCCAAAATTGTAAAATGGTCTTATGAATTAGCGTTTTCGTTAAAATTCACACTCCAAGTAATATTCGGCATGCTAATTACGTTGCCGATTGCCAAATTGCATTATCTCTTATAGTTTCCGAGATATGGGCAATCGAAATTTTACACCTTAGACTCTGTTTCTAACTTGGGTCAAAATTGTAAAATGGTTTTATGAATCAGCGATTTCGTTCCAATTCACATTCCAAGTAATATTCGGCATCGTAACTTCCTTGCCGATTGCCAAATTGAATTATCTATTATAGTTTCCGATATATGGACTATCGACATCTTACAATGTTGGCTGTGTTTCTAACTTGGGCCAAAATTGTAAAATGGTCTTATGAATTAGCGATTTCGTTCCAATTCACATTCCAAGTAATATTCGGCATCGTAACTTCCTTGCCGATTGCCAAATTGAATTATCTATTATAGTTTCCGATATATGGACTATCGACATCTTACAATGTTGGCTGTGTTTCTAACTTGGGCCAAAATTGTAAAATGGTCTTATGAATTAGCGATATCGTTCCAATTCACATTCCAAGTAGTATTCGGCATGCTAATTACATTGCCAATTGCCAAATTGCATTATCTCTTATAGTTTCCGAGATATGGGCAATCGAAATTTTACACCTTAGAGTCTGTTTCTAACTTGGGTCAAAATTGTAAAATGGTTTTATGAATCAGCGATTTCGTTCCAATTCACATTCCAAGTAATATTCGGCATGCCAATTACATTGCCCATTGCCAAGTTGCATTATCTCTTATAGTTTCCGAGATATGGACTATCGACATCTTACAATATTGGCTGTGCCTCTAACTTGGGCCAAAATTGTAAAATGGTCTCATGAATTAGCGATTTCGTTCCAGTTCACATTCCAAGTAATATTCGGCATGCTAATTACGTTGCCGATTGCCAAATTGCATTATCTCTTATAGTTTCCGAGATATGGACTATCGACATCTTACAATATTGGCTGTGCTTCTAACTTGGGCCAAAATTGTAAAATGGTCTTATGAATTAGCGTTTTCGTTAAAATTCACACTCCAAGTAATATTCGGCATGCTAATTACGTTGCCGATTGCCAAATTGCATTATCTCTTATAGTTTCCGAGATATGGGTAATCGAAATTTTACACCTTAGAGTCTGTTTCTAACTTGGGTCAAAATTGTAAAATGGTTTTATGAATCAGCGATTTCGTTTCAATTCACATTCCAAGTAATATTCGGCATGCCACTTACGTTGCCGATTGCGAAATTGCATTATCTCTTATAGTTTCCGAAATATGGACTATCGACATCTTACAATATTGGCTCTGCTTCTAACTTTGGCCAAAATTGTAAAGTGGTCTTATGAATTAGCGATTTCGCTAAAATTCACATTCCAAGTAATATTCGGCATGCTAATTACGTTGCCGATTGCCAAATTTCATTATCTCTTATAGTTTCCGAGATATGGGCAATCGAAATTTTACACCTTAGACTCTGTTTCTAACTTGGGTCAAAATTGCAAAATGGTTTTATGAATCAGCGATTTCGTTCCAGTTCACATTCCAAGTAATATTCGGGATGCTAATTACGTTGCCGATTGCCAAATTGCATTATCTCTTATAGTTTCCGAGATATGGGCAATCGAAATTTTACACCTTAGACTCTGTTTCTAACTTGGGTCAAAATTGCAAGATGGTTTTATGAATCAGCGATTTCGTTCCAATTCACATTCCAAGTAATATTCGGCATGCCATTTACGTTGCCGATTGCCAAATTGCATTATCTCTTATAGTTTCCGAGATATGGACTATCGACATCTGGCAATAGTGGCTCTGCTTCTAACTTGGGCCAGAATTGTAAAATGGTCTTATGAATTAGCGATTCCGTTCCAATTCACATTCCAAGTAATATTCGGCATGCTAATTAGGTCGCCGATTGCCAAATTGCATTATCTCTTATAGTTTCCGAGATATGGACTATCGACATCTTACAATACTGGCTCTGCTTCTAACTTGGGCCAAAATTGTAATATAGTCTTATGAATTAGCGATTTCGTTCCAATTCACATTCCAAGTAATATTCGGCATGCTAATTAGGTTGCCGAATGCCAAATTGCATCATCCCTTATAGTTTCCGAGATATGGGCAATCGAAATTTTACACCATAGACTCTGTTTCTAACTTGGGTCAAAATTGTAAAATGGTCTTATGAATTAGTGATTTCGTTCCAATTCACATTCCAAGTAATATTCGGCATGCTAAATATGTTGCCGATTGCCAAATTGCATTATCTCTTATAGTTTCCGAGATATGAACTATCGACATCTTACAATATTGGCTGTGCTTCTAACTTGGGCCAATATTGTAAAATGGTCTTATGAATTAGCGATATCGTTCCAATTCACATTCCAAGTAATATTCGGCATGCTAATTACATTGCCGATTGCCAAATTGCATTATCTATTATAGTTTCCGATATATGGACTATCGACATCTTACAATGTTGGCTGTGTTTCTAACTTGGGCCAGAATTGTAAAATGGTCTTAAGAATTAGCGATTCCGCTCCAATTCACATTCCAAGTAATATTCGGCATGCTAATTAGGTTGCCGATTGCCAAATTGCATTATCTCTTATAGTTTCCGAGATAAGGACTATCGACATCTTACAACATTGGCTCTGCTTCTAACTTGGGCCAGAATTGTAAAATGGTCTTATGAATTAGCGATTTCGTTCTAATTCACATTCCAAGTAATATTCGGCATGCTAATTACGTTGCCGATTGCCAAATTGCATTAGCTCTTATAGTTTCCGAGATATGGGCAATCGAAATTTTACACCTTAGAGTCTGTTTCTAACTTGGGCCAAAATTGTATAATGGATTTTTGAATTAGCGACTTCGTTCCAATTCACATTCCAAATAACAATCGGCATGCTAATTACGTTGCCGATTGCCAAATTGCATTATCTCTTATAGTTTCCGTGATATGGACTATCGACATCTTACAATATTGTCTCTGCTTCTAACTTGGGCCAGAATTGTAAAATGGCCTTATGGATTAGCGATTTCGTTCCAATTCACATTCCAAGTTATATTCCGCATGCTAATTACGTTGCCGATAGCCAAATTGCATTATCTCTTATAGTTTCCGAGATATGGGCAATCGAAATTTTACACCTTAGAGTCTGTTTCTAACTTGGGCCAAAATTGTATAATGGATTTTTGAATTAGCGACTTCGTTCCAATTCACATTCCAAATAACAATCGGCATGCTAATTACGTTGCCGATTGCCAAATTGCATTATCTCTTATAGTTTCCGTGATATGGACTATCGACATCTTACAATATTGTCTCTGCTTCTAACTTGGGCCAGAATTGTAAAATGGCCTTATGGATTAGCGATTTCGTTCCAATTCACATTCCAAGTTATATTCCGCATGCTAATTACGTTGCCGATTGCCAAATTGCATTATCTCTTATAGTTTCCGTGATATGGACTATCGACATCTTACAATATTGTCTCTGCTTCTAACTTGGGTCAAAATTGTAAAATGGTCTTATGAATTAGCGATTTCGTTCCAATTCACATTCCAAGTAATATTCGGCATCCTAACTTCCTTGCCGATTGCCAAATTGCATTATCTATTATAGTTTCCGATATATGGACTATCGACATCTTACAATGTTGGCTGTGTTTCTAACTTGGGCCAAAATTGTAAAATGGTCTTATGAATTAGCGATATCGTTCCAATTCACATTCCAAGTAGTATTCGGCATGCTAATTACATTGCCAATTGCCAAATTGCATTATCCCTTATAGTTTCCGAGATATGGGCAATCGAAATTTTACACCTTAGAGTCTGTTTCTAACTTGGGTCAAAATTGTAAAATGGTTTTATGAATCAGCGATTTCGTTCCAATTCACATTCCAAGTAATATTCGGCATGCCAATTACATTGCCCATTGCCAAATTGCATTATCTCTTATAGTTTCCGAGATATGGACTATCGACATCTTACAATATTGGCTGTGCCTCTAACTTGGGCCAAAATTGTAAAATGGGCTCATGAATTAGCGATTTCGTTCCAGTTCACATTCCAAGTAATATTCGGCATGCTAATTACGTTGCCGATTGCCAAATTGCATTATCTCTTATAGTTTCCGAGATATGAACTATCGACATCTTACAATATTGGCTGTGCTTCTAACTTGGGCCAAAATTGTAAAATGGTCTTATGAATTAGCGTTTTCGTTAAAATTCACACTCCAAGTAATATTCGGCATGCTAATTACGTTGCCGATTGCCAAATTGCATTATCTCTTATAGTTTCCGAGATATGGGCAATCGAAATTTTACACCTTAGAGTCTGTTTCTAACTTGGGTCAAAATTGTAAAATGGTTTTATGAATCAGCGATTTCGTTCCAATTCACATTCCAAGTAATATTCGGCATGCCACCTACGTTGCCGATTGCCAAATTGCATTATCTCTTATAGTTTCCGAGATATGGACTATCGACATCTGGCAATAGTGGCTCTGCTTCTAACTTGGGCCAGAATTGTAAAATGGTCTTATGAATTAGCGATTCCGTTCCAATTCACATTCCAAGTAACATTCGGTATGCTAATTACGTTGCCGATTGCCAAATTGCATTAACTCTTATAGTTTCCGAGATATGGGCAATCGAAATTTTACACCATAGAGTCTGTTTCTAACTTGGGTCAAAATTGTAAAATAGTTTTAGGAATTAGCAATTTCGTTCCAATTCATATTCCAAGTAATATTCGGCATGCTAATTAGGTTGCCGAATGCCAAATTGCATCATCCCTTATAGTTTCCGAGATATGGGCAATCGAAATTTTACACCTTAGAGTCTGTTTCTAATTTGGGTCAAAATTTTAAAATGGTCTTATGAATTAGCGATTTCGTTCCAATTCACACTCCAATTAATATTCGGCATGCTAATTACATTGCCGATTACCAAATTGCATTATCTCTTTAATTTCCGAGATATGGGCAATCGAAATTCTACACCATAGACTCTGTTTCTAACTTGGGTCAAAATTGTAAAATGGTCTTATGAATTAGTGATTTCGTTCCAATTCACATTCCAAGTAATATTCGGCATGCTAAATATGTTGCCGATTGCCAAATTGCATTATCTCTTATAGTTTCCGAGATATGAACTATCGACATCTTACAATATTGGCTGTGCTTCTAACTTGTTCCAATATTGTAAAATGGTCTTATGAATTAGCGATATCGTTCCAATTCACATTCCAAGTAATATTCGGCATGCTAATTACATTGCCGATTGCCAAATTGCATTATCTCTTTTAGTTTCCGAGATATGGGCAATCGAAATTTTACACCTTAGAGTCTGTTTCTAACTTGGGTCAAAATTGTAAAATGGTTTTATGAATCAGCGATTTCGTTCCAATTCACATTCCAAGTAATATTCGGCATGCCACTTACGTTGCCGATTGCCAAATTGCATTATCTCTTATAGTTTCCGAGATATGGACTATCGACATCTTACAATATTGGCTGTGCTTCTAACTTGGGCCAAAATTGTAAAATGGTCTTATGAATTAGCGATTTCGTTCCAGTTCACATTCCAAGTAATATTCAGCATGCTAATTACGTTGCCGATTGCCAAATTGCATTATCTCTTATAGTTTCCGAGATATGGACTATCGACATCTTACAATATTGGCTGGACTTCTAACTTGGGACAAAATTGTAAAATGGTCTTATGAATTAGCGATTTCGCTCCAATTCACATTCCAATTAATATTCGGCATTCTAATTACGTTGCCGATAGCCAAATTGCATTATCTCTTATAGTTTCCGAGATATGGACTATCGACATCTTACAATATTGGCTCTGCTTCTAACTTGGGCCAGAATTGTAAAATGGTCTTATGAATTAGCGATTTTGTTCCAATCCACACTCCAAGTAATATTCGGCATGCTAATTACGTTGCCGATTGCCAATCTGCATTATCTCTTATAGTTTCCGAGATATGGGCAATCGAAATTTTACACCTTAGACTCTGTTTCTAACTTGGGTCAAAATTGTAAAATGGTTTTATGAATCAGCGATTTCGTTCCAATTCACATTCCAAGTAATATTCGGCATGCCAATTACATTGCCCATTGCCAAATTGCATTATCTCTTATAGATTCCGAGATATGGACTATCGACATCTTACAATATTGGCTGTGCCTCTAACTTGGGCCAAAATTGTAAAATGGTCTCATGAATTAGCGATTTCGTTCCAGTTCACATTCCAAGTAATATTCGGCATGCTAATTACGTTGCCGATTGCCAAATTGCATTATCTCTTTTAGTTTCCGAGATATGGGCAATCGAAATTTTACACCTTAGAGTCTGTTTCTAACTTGGGTCAAAATTGTAAAATGGTTTTGTGAATCAGCTATTTCGTTCCAATTCACATTCCAAGTAATATTCGGCATGCCAATTACATTGCCCATTGCCAAATTGCATTATCTCTTATAGTTTCCGAGATATGGACTATCGACATCTTACAATATTGGCTGTGCCTCTAACTTGGGCCAAAATTGTAAAATGGTCTCATGAATTAGCGATTTCCTTCCAGTTCACATTCCAAGTAATATTCGGCATGCTAATTACGTTGCCGATTGCCAAATTGCATTATCTCTTATAGTTTCCGAGATATGGACTATCGACATCTTACAATATTGCCTGTGCTTCTAACTTGGGCCAAAATTGTTAAATGGTCTTATGAATTAGCGTTTTCGTTAAAATTCACACTCCAAGTAATATTCGGCATGCTAATTACGTTGCCGATTGCCAAATTGCATTATCTCTTATAGTTTCCGAGATATGGGCAATCGAAATTTTACACCTTAGACTCTGTTTCTAACTTGGGTCAAAATTGCAAAATAGTTTTATGAATCAGCGATTTCGTTCCAATTCACATTCCAAGTAATATTCGGCATGCCACTTACGTTGCCGATTGCCAAATTGCATTATCTCTTATAGTTTCCGAGATATGGACTATCGACATCTGGCAATAGTGGCTCTGCTTCTAACTTGGGCCAAAATTGTTAAATGGTCTTATGAATTAGCGTTTTCGTTAAAATTCACACTCCAAGTAATATTCGGCATGCTAATTACGTTGCCGATTGCCAAATTGCATTATCTCTTATAGTTTCCGAGATATGGGCAATCGAAATTTTACACCTTAGAGTCTGTTTCTAAGTTGGGTCAAAATTGTAAAATGGTTCTATGAATCAGCGATTTCGTTCCAATTCACATTCCAAGTAATATTCGGCATGCCACTTACGTTGCCGATTGCCAAATTGCATTATCTCTTATAGTTTCCGAGATATGGACTATCGACATCTTACAATATTGGCTCTGCTTCTAACTTTGGCCAAAATTGTAAAGTGGTCTTATGAATTAGCGATTTCTCTAAAATTCACACTCCAAGTAATATTCGGCATGCTAATTACGTTGCCGATTGCCAAACTGCATTATCTCTTATAGTTTCCGAGATGTGGGCAATCGAAAGTTTACACCTTAGACTCTGTTTCTAACTTGGGTCAAAATTGCAAAATAGTTTTATGAATCAGCGATTTCGTTCCAATTCACATTCCAAGTAATATTAGGCATGCCACTTACGTTGCCGATTGCCAAATTGCATTATCTCTTATAGTTTCCGAGATATGGACTATCGACATCTGGCAATAGTGGCTCTGCTTCTAACTTGGGCCAGAATTGTAAAATGGTCTTATGAATTAGCGATTCCGTTCCAATTCACATTCCAAGTAATATTCGGTATGCTAATTACGTTGCCGATTGCCAAATTGCATTAACTCTTATAGTTTCCGAGATATGGGCAATCGAAATTTTACACCTTAGAGTCTGTTTCTAACTTGGGTCAAAATTGTAAAATAGTTTTAGGAATTAGCAATTTCGTTCCAATTCATATTCCAAGTAATATTCGGCATGCTAATTAGGTAGCCGATTGCCAAATTGCATCATCCCTTATAGTTTCCGAGATGTGGGCAATCGAAATTTTACACCTTAGACTCTGTTTCTAACTTGGGTCAAAATTGTAAAATGGTCTTATGAATTAGTGATTTCGTTCCAATTCACATTCCAAGTAATATTCGGTATGCTAATTATGTTGCCGATTGCCAAATTGCATTATCTCTTATAGTTTCCGAGATATGAACTATCGACATCTTACAATATTGGCTGTGCTTCTAACTTGGGCCAATATTGTAAAATGGTCTTATGAATTAGCGATATCGTTCCAATTCACATTCCAAGTAATATTCGGCATGCTAATTACATTGCCGATTGCCAAATTGCATTATCTCCTATAGTTTCCGAGATATGGACTATCGACATCTTACAATATTGGCTGTGCTTCTAACATGGGCCAAAATTGTAAAATGGTCTTATGAATTAGCGATTTCGCTAAAATTCACACTCCAAGTAATATTCGGCATGCTAATTACGTTGCCGATTGCCAAATTGCATTATCTCTTTTAGTTTCCGAGATATGGGCAATCGAAATTTTACACCTTAGAGTCTGTTTCTAACTTGGGTCAAAATTGTAAAATGGTTTTATGAATCAGCGATTTCGTTCCAATTCACATTCCAAGTAATATTCGGCATGCCACTTACGTTGCCGATTGCCAAATTGCATTATCTCTTATAGTTTCTGAGATATGGACTATCGACATCTTACAATATTGGCTGTGCTTCTAACTTGGGCCAAAATTGTAAAATGGTCTTATGAATTAGCGATTTCGTTCCAGTTCACATTCCAAGTAATATTCGGCATGCTAATTACGTTGCCGATTGCCAAATTGCATTATCTCTTATAGTTTCCGAGATATGGACTATCGACATCTTACAATATTGGCTCTGCTTCTAACTTGGGCCAGAATTGTAAAATGGTCTTATGAATTAGCGATTTTGTTCCAATCCACACTCCAAGTAATATTCGGCATGCTAATTACGTTGCCGATTGCCAAACTGCATTATCTCTTATAGTTTCCGAGATATGGGCAATCGAAATTTTACACCTTAGAGTCTGATTCTAACTTGGGTCAAAATTGTAAAATGGTCTTATGAATTAGCGATTTCGCTAAAATTCATATTCCAAGTAATATTCGGCATGCTAATTACGTTGCCGATTGCCAAATTGCATTATCTCTTATAGTTTCCGAGATATGGGCAATCGAAATTTTACACCTTAGAGTCTGTTTCTAACTTGGGCCAGAATTGTAAAATGGTCTTATGAATTAGCGATTTTGTTCCAATCCACACTCCAAGTAATCTTCAGCATTGTAATTACATTGCCGATTACCAAGTTGCATTATCTCTTATAGTTTCGGATATATGGCCAATCAAAATGTTACACCTTAGAGTCTGTTTCTAACTTGGGTCAAAATTGTAAAATGGTCTTAAGAATTAGCGATTTCGCTAAAATTCAAATTTCAAGTAATATTCGGCATGCAAATTACGTTGCCGATTGCCAAATTGCATTATCTCCTATAGTTTCCGAGATATGGGCAATCGAAATTTTACACCTTAGACTCTGTTGCTAACTTGGGTCAAAATTGTAAAATGGTCTTATGAATTAACGATTTCGTTCCAATTCACATTCCAAGTAATATTCGGCATTCTAATTACGTTGCCGATTGCCAAATTGCATTATATCTTATAGTTTCCGGGATATGGACTATCGACATCTTACAATGTTGGCTGTGTTTCTAACTTGGGCCAAAATTGTAAAATGGTCTTATGAATTAGCGATTTCGTTCCAGTTCACATTCCAAGTAATATTCGGCATGCTAATTACGTTGCCGATTGCCAAATTGTATTATATCTTATAGTTTCCGAGATATGGACTATCGACATCTTACAATATTGGCTGTGCTTCTAACTTGGGCCAAAATTGTAAAATGGTCTTATGAATTAGCGATTTCGCTCCAATTTACATTCCAATTAATATTCGGCATTCTAATTACGTTGCCGATAGCCAAATTGCATTATCTCTTATAGTTTCCCAGATATGGACTATCGACATCTTATAATATTGGCTGTGCTTCTAACTTGGGCCAAAATTGTAAAATGGTCTTATGAATTAGCGATTTGGCTAAAATTAACATTCCAATTAATATTCGGCATTCTAATTACGTTGCCGATAGCCAAATTGCATTATCTCTTATAGTTTCCGAGATATGGGCAATCGAAATTTTACACCTTAGAGTCTGCTTCTAACTTGGGTCAAAATTGTAAAACGGTTTTATGAATCAGCGATTTCGTTCCAATTCACATTCCAAGTAATATTCTGCATGCCACTTACGTTGCCGATTGCCAAATTGCATTATCTCTTATAGTTTCCGAGATATGGACTATCGACATCTTACAATATTGGCTCTGCTTCTAACTTGGGCCAGAATTGTAAAATGGCCTGATGAATTAGCGATTTTGTTAGAATCCACACTCCAAGTAATATTCGGCATGCTAATTACGTTGCCGAATGCCAAACTGCATTATCTCTTATAGTTTCCGAGATATGGGCAATCGAAATTTTACACCTTAGAGTCTGTTTCTAACTTGGGCCAAAATTGTAAAATGGTCTTATGAATTAGCGATTTCGTTCCAGTTCACATTCCAAGTAATAGTCGGCATGCTAATTACGTTGCCGATTGCCAAATTGCATTATCTCTTATAGTTTCCGAGATATGGACTATCGACATCTTACAATATTGGCTGTGCTTCTAACTTGGGCCAAAATTGTAAAATGGTCTTATGAATTAGCGATTTCGCTAAAATTCACACTCCAAGTAATATTCGGCATGGTAATTACGTTACCGATTGCCAAATTGCATCATCCCTTATAGTTTCCGAGATATGGGCAATCGAAATTTTACACCTTAGAGTCTGTTTCTAATTTGGGTCAAAATTTTAAAATGGTCTTATGAATTAGCGATTTCGTTCCAATTCACACTCCAATTAATATTCGGCATGCTAATTACATTGCCGATTACCAAATTGCATTATCTCTTTAATTTCCGAGATATGGGCAATCGAAATTCTACACCATAGACTCTGTTTCTAACTTGGGTCAAAATTGTAAAATGGTCTTATGAATTAGTGATTTCGTTCCAATTCACATTCCAAGTAATATTCGGCATGCTAAATATGTTGCCGATTGCCAAATTGCATTATCTCTTATAGTTTCCGAGATATGAACTATCGACATCTTACAATATTGGCTGTGCTTCTAACTTGGGCCAATATTGTAAAATGGTCTTATGAATTAGCGATATCGTTCCAATTCACATTCCAAGTAATATTCGGCATGCTAATTACATTGCCGATTGCCAAATTGCATTATCTCTTTTAGTTTCCGAGATATGGGCAATCGAAATTTTACACCTTAGAGTCTGTTTCTAACTTGGGTCAAAATTGTAAAATGGTTTTATGAATCAGCGATTTCGTTCCAATTCACATTCCAAGTAATATTCGGCATGCCACTTACGTTGCCGATTGCCAAATTGCATTATCTCTTATAGTTTCCGAGATATGGACTATCGACATCTTACAATATTGGCTGTGCTTCTAACTTGGGCCAAAATTGTAAAATGGTCTTATGAATTAGCGATTTCGTTCCAGTTCACATTCCAAGTAATATTCAGCATGCTAATTACGTTGCCGATTGCCAAATTGCATTATCTCTTATAGTTTCTGAGATATGGACTATCGACATCTTACAATATTGGCTGGACTTCTAACTTGGGACAAAATTGTAAAATGGTCTTATGAATTAGCGATTTCGCTCCAATTCACATTCCAATTAATATTCGGCATTCTAATTACGTTGCCGATAGCCAAATTGCATTATCTCTTATAGTTTCCGAGATATGGACTATCGACATCTTACAATATTGGCTCTGCTTCTAACTTGGGCCAGAATTGTAAAATGGTCTTATGAATTAGCGATTTTGTTCCAATCCACACTCCAAGTAATATTCGGCATGCTAATTACGTTGCCGATTGCCAATCTGCATTATCTCTTATAGTTTCCGAGATATGGGCAATCGAAATTTTACACCTTAGACTCTGTTTCTAACTTGGGTCAAAATTGTAAAATGGTTTTATGAATCAGCGATTTCGTTCCAATTCACATTCCAAGTAATATTCGGCATGCCAATTACATTGCCCATTGCCAAATTGCATTATCTCTTATAGATTCCGAGATATGGACTATCGACATCTTACAATATTGGCTGTGCCTCTAACTTGGGCCAAAATTGTAAAATGGTCTCATGAATTAGCGATTTCGTTCCAGTTCACATTCCAAGTAATATTCGGCATGCTAATTACGTTGCCGATTGCCAAATTGCATTATCTCTTTTAGTTTCCGAGATATGGGCAATCGAAATTTTACACCTTAGAGTCTGTTTCTAACTTGGGTCAAAATTGTAAAATGGTTTTGTGAATCAGCGATTTCGTTCCAATTCACATTCCAAGTAATATTCGGCATGCCAATTACATTGCCCATTGCCAAATTGCATTATCTCTTATAGTTTCCGAGATATGGACTATCGACATCTTACAATATTGGCTGTGCCTCTAACTTGGGCCAAAATTGTAAAATGGTCTCATGAATTAGCGATTTCCTTCCAGTTCACATTCCAAGTAATATTCGGCATGCTAATTACGTTGCCGATTGCCAAATTGCATTATCTCTTATAGTTTCCGAGATATGGACTATCGACATCTTACAATATTGCCTGTGCTTCTAACTTGGGCCAAAATTGTTAAATGGTCTTATGAATTAGCGTTTTCGTTAAAATTCACACTCCAAGTAATATTCGGCATGCTAATTACGTTGCCGATTGCCAAATTGCATTATCTCTTATAGTTTCCGAGATATGGGCAATCGAAATTTTACACCTTAGACTCTGTTTCTAACTTGGGTCAAAATTGCAAAATAGTTTTATGAATCAGCGATTTCGTTCCAATTCACATTCCAAGTAATATTCGGCATGCCACTTACGTTGCCGATTGCCAAATTGCATTATCTCTTATAGTTTCCGAGATATGGACTATCGACATCTGGCAATAGTGGCTCTGCTTCTAACTTGGGCCAAAATTGTTAAATGGTCTTATGAATTAGCGTTTTCGTTAAAATTCACACTCCAAGTAATATTCGGCATGCTAATTACGTTGCCGATTGCCAAATTGCATTATCTCTTATAGTTTCCGAGATATGGGCAATCGAAATTTTACACCTTAGAGTCTGTTTCTAAGTTGGGTCAAAATTGTAAAATGGTTCTATGAATCAGCGATTTCGTTCCAATTCACATTCCAAGTAATATTCGGCATGCCACTTACGTTGCCGATTGCCAAATTGCATTATCTCTTATAGTTTCCGAGATATGGACTATCGACATCTTACAATATTGGCTCTGCCTCTAACTTTGGCCAAAATTGTAAAGTGGTCTTATGAATTAGCGATTTCGCTAAAATTCACACTCCAAGTAATATTCGGCATGCTAATTACGTTGCCGATTGCCAAACTGCATTATCTCTTATAGTTTCCGAGATGTGGGCAATCGAAAGTTTACACCTTAGACTCTGTTTCTAACTTGGGTCAAAATTGCAAAATAGTTTTATGAATCAGCGATTTCGTTCCAATTCACATTCCAAGTAATATTCGGCATGCCAATTACATTGCCCATTGCCAAATTGCATTATCTCTTATAGTTTCCGAGATATGGACTATCGACATCTTACAATGTTGGCTCTGCTTCTAACTTGGGCCAAAATTGTAAAAAGGTCTTATGAATTAGCGATATCGTTCCAATTCACATTCCAAGTAATATTCGGCATGCTAATTACATTGCCGATTGCCAAATTGCATTATCTCCTATAGTTTCCGAGATATGGACTATCGACATCTTACAATATTGGCTGTGCTTCTAACATGGGCCAAAATTGTAAAATGGTCTTATGAATTAGCGATTTCGCTAAAATTCACACTCCAAGTAATATTCGGCATGCTAATTACGTTGCCGATTGCCAAATTGCATTATCTCTTTTAGTTTCCGAGATATGGGCAATCGAAATTTTACACCTTAGAGTCTGTTTCTAACTTGGGTCAAAATTGTAAAATGGTTTTATGAATCAGCGATTTCGTTCCAATTCACATTCCAAGTAATATTCGGCATGCCACTTACGTTGCCGATTGCCAAATTGCATTATCTCTTATAGTTTCTGAGATATGGACTATCGACATCTTACAATATTGGCTGTGCTTCTAACTTGGGCCAAAATTGTAAAATGGTCTTATGAATTAGCGATTTCGTTCCAGTTCACATTCCAAGTAATATTCGGCATGCTAATTACGTTGCCGATTGCCAAATTGCATTATCTCTTATAGTTTCCGAGATATGGACTATCGACATCTTACAATATTGGCTCTGCTTCTAACTTGGGCCAGAATTGTAAAATGGTCTTATGAATTAGCGATTTTGTTCCAATCCACACTCCAAGTAATATTCGGCATGCTAATTACGTTGCCGATTGCCAAACTGCATTATCTCTTATAGTTTCGGATATATGGCCAATCAAAATGTTACACCTTAGAGTCTGTTTCTAACTTGGGTCAAAATTGTAAAATGGTCTTATGAATTAGCGATTTCGCTAAAATTCAAATTTCAAGTAATATTCGGCATGCAAATTACGTTGCCGATTGCCAAATTGCATTATCTCCTATAGTTTCCGAGATATGGGCAATCGAAATTTTACACCTTAGACTCTGTTGCTAACTTGGGTCAAAATTGTAAAATGGTCTTATGAATTAACGATTTCGTTCCAATTCACATTCCAAGTAATATTCGGCATTCTAATTACGTTGCCGATTGCCAAATTGCATTATATCTTATAGTTTCCGGGATATGGACTATCGACATCTTACAATGTTGGCTGTGTTTCTAACTTGGGCCAAAATTGTAAAATGGTCTTATGAATTAGCGATTTCGTTCCAGTTCACATTCCAAGTAATATTCGGCATGCTAATTACGTTGCCGATTGCCAAATTGTATTATATCTTATAGTTTCCGAGATATGGACTATCGACATCTTACAATATTGGCTGTGCTTCTAACTTGGGCCAAAATTGTAAAATGGTCTTATGAATTAGCGATTTCGCTCCAATTTACATTCCAATTAATATTCGGCATTCTAATTACGTTGCCGATAGCCAAATTGCATTATCTCTTATAGTTTCCCAGATATGGACTATCGACATCTTATAATATTGGCTGTGCTTCTAACTTGGGCCAAAATTGTAAAATGGTCTTATGAATTAGCGATTTGGCTAAAATTAACATTCCAATTAATATTCGGCATTCTAATTACGTTGCCGATAGCCAAATTGCATTATCTCTTATAGTTTCCGAGATATGGGCAATCGAAATTTTACACCTTAGAGTCTGCTTCTAACTTGGGTCAAAATTGTAAAACGGTTTTATGAATCAGCGATTTCGTTCCAATTCACATTCCAAGTAATATTCTGCATGCCACTTACGTTGCCGATTGCCAAATTGCATTATCTCTTATAGTTTCCGAGATATGGACTATCGACATCTTACAATATTGGCTCTGCTTCTAACTTGGGCCAGAATTGTAAAATGGCCTGATGAATTAGCGATTTTGTTAGAATCCACACTCCAAGTAATATTCGGCATGCTAATTACGTTGCCGAATGCCAAACTGCATTATCTCTTATAGTTTCCGAGATATGGGCAATCGAAATTTTACACCTTAGAGTCTGTTTCTAACTTGGGCCAAAATTGTAAAATGGTCTTATGAATTAGCGATTTCGTTCCAGTTCACATTCCAAGTAATAGTCGGCATGCTAATTACGTTGCCGATTGCCAAATTGCATTATCTCTTATAGTTTCCGAGATATGGACTATCGACATCTTACAATATTGGCTGTGCTTCTAACTTGGGCCAAAATTGTAAAATGGTCTTATGAATTAGCGATTTCGCTAAAATTCACACTCCAAGTAATATTCGGCATGGTAATTACGTTACCGATTGCCAAATTGCATTATCTCTTATAGTTTCCGAGATATGGGCAATCGAAATTTTACACCTTAGAGTCTGTTTCTAACTTGGGTCAAAATTGTAAAATGGTCTTATGAATTAGCGATTTCGTTCCAGTTCACATTCCAAGTAATAGTCGGCATGCTAATTACGTTGCCGATTGCCAAATTGCATTATCTCTTATAGTTTCCGAGATATGGACTATCGACATCTTACAATATTGGCTGTGCTTCTAACTTGGGCCAAAATTGTAAAATGGTCTTATGAATTAGCGATATCGTTCCAATTCACATTCCAAGTAGTATTCGGCATGCTAATTACATTGCCAATTGCCAAATTGCATTATCTCTTATAGTTTCCGGGATATGGACTATCGACATCTTACCATGTTGGCTCTGCTTCTAACTGGGGTCAAAATTGTAAAATAGTCTTAAGAATTAGCGATTTCGCTCCAATTCACATTCCAAGTAATATTCGGTATGCTAATTACGTTGCCGATTGCCAAATTACATTATCTCTTATAGTTTCCGAGATATGGACTATCGACTTCTTACAATATTGGCTCTGCCTCTAACTTGGGCCCGAATTGTAAAATGGTCTTATGAATTAGCGATTTCGTTCCAATTCACATTCCAAGTAATATTCGGCATGCTAACTACATTGCCGATTGCCAAATTGCATTATCTCTTATAGTTTCCGAGATATGGGCAATCGAAATTTTACACCTTAGACTCTGTTTCTAACTTGCGTCAAAATTGTAAAATGGTCTTATGAATTAGCGATTCCGCTCCAATTCACATTCCAAGTAATATTCGGCATGCTAATTACGTTGCCGATAGCCACATTGCATTATTCCTTATAGTTTCCGAGATATGAACTATCGACATCTTACAATATTGGCTGTGCTTCTAACTTGGGCCAGAATTGTAAAATGGTCTTATGAATTAGCGATTTCGTTCCAATTCACATTCCAAGTAATATTCGGAATCCTAACTTCCTTGCCGATTGCCAAATTGCATTATATCTTATAGTTTCCGAGATATGGACTATCGACATCTTACAATGTTGGCTCTGCTTCTAACTTGGGCCAAAATTGTAAAAAGGTCTTATGAATTAGCGATATCGTTCCAATTCACATTCCAAGTAATAATCGGCATGCTAATTGCGTTGCCGATCGCCAAATTGCATTATCTCTTATAGTTTCCGAGATATGGACTATCGACATCTTACAATATTGACTCTGCTTTTAACTTGGGCCAAAATTGTAAAATGGTTTTATGAATTAGCGATTTCGCTCCAATTCACATTAAAAGTAATATTCGGCATGCTAGTTACATTGCCGATTGCCAAATTGCATTATCGCTTATAGTTTCCGAGATATGGACTATCGTCATCTGACAATATTGGCTCTGCTTCTAACTTGGGTCAAAATTGTAAAATGGTCTTATGAATTAGCGACTCCGCTCCAATTCACATTCCAAGTAATATTCGGCATGCTAATTACGTTGCCGATAGCCACATTGCATTATTCCTTATAGTTTCCAAGATATGAACTATCGACATCTTACAATATTGGCTGTGCTTCTAACTTTGGCCAGAATTGTAAAATGGTCTTATGAATTAGCGATTTCGTTCCAATTCACATTCCAAGTAATATTCGGCATTCTAGTTACGTTGCCGATTGCCAAATTGCATTATATCTTATAGTTTCCGGGATATGGACTATAGTCATCTTACAATATTGACTGTGTTTCTAACTTGGGGCAAAATTGTAAAATGGTCTTATGAATTAGCGATATCGTTCCAATTCACATTCCAAGTAGTATTCGGCATGCTAATTACATTGCCAATTGCCAAATTGCATTATCTCTTATAGTTTCCGAGATATGGACTATCGACATCTTACAATGTTGGCTCTGCTTCTAACTTGGGCCAAAATTGTAAAAAGGTCTTATGAATTAGCGATATCGTTCCAATTCACATTCCAAGTAATAATCGGCATGCTAATTGCGTTGCCGATGGCCAAATTGCACTATCTCTTATAGTTTCCGAGATATGGGCAATCGAAATTTTACACCTTTGACTGTTTCTAACTTGGGTCAAAATTGTAAAATGGTCTTATGAATTAGCGATTTCGTTCCAATTCACATTCCAAGTAATATGCTAATTACATTGCCGAATGCCAAATTGCATTAGCCCTTATAGTTTCCGAGATATGGACTATCGACATCTTACAATATTGGCTCTGCTTCTAACTTGGGCCAAAATTGTAAAATGGTCTTATGAATTAGCGATTTCGTTCCAATTCACATTCCAAATAATATGCTAATTACATTGCCGATTGCCAAATTGCATTAGCCCTTATAGTTTCCGAGATATGGACTATCGACATCTTACAATACTGGCTCTGCTTCTAACTTGGGCCAAAATTGTTAAATGGTCTTATGAATTAGCGATTTCGTTCCAATTCACATTCCAAGTAACATTCGGCATGCTAATTGCGCTGTCAATTGCCAAATTGCATTATCTCTTATAGTTTAAGAGATATGGCCAATCGAAATATTACAATTTGGCTCTTCTTCTAACTTGGGCCATAATTGTAAAATGGCCTTATGTATTAACAATTTCGTTCCAATTTACATTCTAAGTTATATTCGGCATGCTAATTACATTGCCGATTGCCAAATTGCATTATCTCTTATAGTTTCCGAGATATGGGCAATCGAAATTTTACACCTTAGACTCTGTTTCTAACTTGGGTCAAAATTGTAAAATGGTCTTATGAATTAGCGATTTCGTTCCAATTCACATTCCAAGTAATATGCTAATTACATTGCCGATTGCCAAATTGCATTAGCCCTTATAGTTTCCGAGATATGGACTATCGACATCTTACAATATTGGCTCTGCTTCTAACTTGGGCCAAAATTGTAAAATGGTCGTATGAATTAGCGATTTCGTTCCAATTCACATTCCAATTAATATGCCAATTACATTGCCGATTGCTAAGTTGCATTAGCCCTTATAGTTTCCGAGATATAGACTATCGACATCTTACAATATTGGCTCTGCTTCTAACCTGGGCCAAAATTGTAAAATGGTCTTATGAATTAGCGATTTCGTTCCAATTCACATTCCAAGTAATATTCGGCATGCTAACTACATTGCCGATTGCCAAATTGCATTATCTCTTATAGTTTCCGAGATATGGGCAATCGAAATTTTACACCTTAGAGTCTGTTTCTAACTTGGGCCAAAATTGTAAAATGGATTTATGAATTAGCGATTTCGTTCCAATTCACATTCCAAATAATATTCGGCATGCTAATTACGTTGCCGATTGCCAAATTGCATTAGGTCTTATAGTTTCCGTGATATGGACTATCGACATCTTACAATATTGTCTCTACTTCTAACTTGGGCCAGAATTGTAAAATGGTCTTACGAATTAGCGATTTCGTTCCAATTCACATTCCAAGTTATATTCCGCATGCTAATTACGTTGCCGATAGCCAAATTGCATTATCTCTTATAGTTTCCGAGATAAGGACTTTCGACATCTTACAATATTGGCTGTGCTTCTAACTTGGGCCAAAATTGTAAAATGGTCTTATGAATTAGCGATTTCGCTCCAATTCACAATCCAAGTAATATTCGGTATGCTAATTACGTTGCCGATTGCCAAATTGTATTATCTCTTATAGTTTCCGAGATGTGGACTATCGACATCTTACAACATTGGCTCTGCTTCTAACTTGGGCTAGAATTGTAAAATGGTCTTATGAATTAGCGATTTCGTTCTAATTCACATTCCAAGTAATATTCGGCATGCTAATTACGTTGCCGATTGCCAAATTGCATTAGCTCTTATAGTTTCCGAGATATGGGCAATCGAAATTTTACACCTTAGAGTCTGTTTCTAACTTGGGCCAAAATTGTAAAATGGATTTATGAATTAGCGATTTCGTTCCAATTCACATTCCACATAATATTCGGCATGCTAATTACGTTGCCGATTGCCAAATTGCATTATCTCTTATAGTTTCCGTGATATGGACTATCGACATCTTACAATATTGTCTCTACTTCTAACTTGGGCCAGAATTGTAAAATGGTCTTATGAATTAGCGATTTCGTTCCAATTCACATTCCAAGTTATATTCCGCATGCTAATTACGTTGCCGATAGCCAAATTGCATTATCTCTTATAGTTTCCGAGATGTGGGCAATCGAAATTTTACACCTTAGGGTCTGTCTCTAACTTGGGTCAAAATTGTAAAATGGTCTTATGAATTAGCGATTCCGCTCCAATTCACATTCCAAGTAATATTCGGCATGCTAATTACGTTGCCGATAGCTACATTGCATTATCCCTTATAGTTTCCGAGATATGAACTATCGACATCTTACAATATTGGCTGTGCTTCTAACTTGGGTCAGAATTGTAAAATGGTCTTATGAATTAGCGATTTCGTTCCAATTCACATTCCAAGTAATATTGGGCATCCTAAATTCCTTGCCGATTGCCAAATTGCATTATCTATTATAGTTTCCGATATATGGACTCTCGATATCTTACAATATTGGCTCTGCTTCTGACTTGGGTTAAAATTGTAAAATGGTCTCATGAATTAGCGATTTCGTTCCAATTCACATTCCAAGTAACATTCGGCATGCTAATTGCGCTGTCAATTGCCAAATTGCATTATCTCTTATAGTTTAAGAGATATGGCCAATCGAAATTTTACAATTTGGCTCTTCTTCTAACTTGGGCCATAATTGTAAAATGGCCTTATGTATTAACAATTTCGTTCCAATTTACATTCTAAGTTATATTCGGCATTACATTGCCGATTGCCAAATTGCATTATCTCTTATAGTTTCCGAGATATGGGCAATCGAAATTTTACACCTTAGACTCTGTTTCTAACTTGGGTCAAAATTGTAAAATGGTCTTATGAATTAGCGATTTCGTTCCAATTCACAATCCAAGTAATATGCTAATTACATTGCCGATTGCCAAATTGCATTAGCCCTTATAGTTTCCGAGATATGGACTATCGACATCTTACAATATTGGCTCGGCTCCTAACTTGGGCCAAAATTGTAAAATGGTCTTATGAATTAGCGATTTCGTTCCAATTCACATTCCAAGTAATATGCTAATTACATTGCCGATTGCCAAATTGCATTAGCCCTTATAGTTTCCGAGATATGGACTATCGACATCTTACAATACTGGCTCTGCTTCTAACTTGGGCCAAAATTGTAAAATGGTCTTATGAATTAGCGATTTCGTTCCAATTCACATTCCAATTAATATGCCAATTACATTGCCGATTGCTAAGTTGCATTAGCCCTTATAGTTTCCGAGATATAGACTATCGACATCTTACAATATTGGCTCTGCTTCTAACCTGGGCCAAAATTGTAAAATGGTCTTATGAATTAGCGATTTCGTTCCAATTCACATTCCAAGTAATATTCGGCATGCTAACTACATTGCCGATTGCCAAATTGCATTATCTCTTATAGTTTCCGAGATATGGGCAATCGAAATTTTACACCTTAGACTCTGTTTCTAACTTGGATCAAAATTGTAAAATGGTCTTATGAATTAGCGATTTCGCTAAAATTCACATTCCAAGTAATATTCGGCATGCTAATTACATTGCCGATTGCCAAATTGTATTATCTCTTATAGTTTCCGAGATGTGGACTATCGACATCTTACAATATTGGCTGTGCTTCTAACTTGGGCCAAAATTGTAAAATGGTCTTATAAATTAGCGATTTCGCTCCAATTCACATTCCAAGTAATATTCAGCATGCTAATTACGTTGCCGATTGCCAAATTGTATTATCTCTTATAGTTTCCGAGATGTGGACTATCGACATCTTACAACATTGGCTCTGCTTCTAACTTGAGTCAGAATTGTAAAATGGTCTTATGAATTAGCGATTTCGTTCCAATTCACATTCCAAGTTATATTCCGCATGCTAATTACGTTGCCGATAGCCAAATTGCATTATCTCTTATAGTTTCCGAGATATGGGCAATCGGAATTTTACACCTTAGAGTCTGTCTCTAACTTGGGTCAAAATTGTAAAATGGTCTTATGAATTAGCGATTCCGCTCCAATTCACATTCCAAGTAATATTCGGCATGCTGATTACGTTGCCGATAGCCACATTGCATTATCCCTTATAGTTTCCGAGATATGAACTATCGACATCTTACAATATTGGCTGTGCTTCTAACTTGGGCCAGAATTTTAAAATGGTCTTATGAATTAGCGATTTCGTTCCAATTCACATTCCAAGTAATATTCGGCATCCTAACTTCCTTGCCGATTGCCAAATTGCATTATCTATTATAGTTTCCGATATATGGACTATCGACATCTTACAATATTGGCTCTGCTTCTGACTTGGGTTAAAATTGTAAAATGGTCTCATGAATTAGCGATTTCGTTCCAATTCACATTCCAAGTAACATTGGGCATGCTAATTGCGCTGTCAATTGCCAAATTGCATTATCTCTTATAGTTTAAGAGATATGGCCAATCGAAATTTTACAATTTGGCTCTTCTTCTAACTTGGTATATAATTGTAAAATGGCCTTATGTATTAACGATTTCGTTCCAATTTACATTCTAAGTTATATTCGGCATGCTAATTACATGGCCGATTGCCAAATTGCATTATCTCTTATAGTTTCCGAGATATGGGCAATCGAAATTTTACAATATTGGCTGTGCTTCTAACTTGGGCCAAAATTGTATAATGGTCTTATGAATTAGCGATTTCGCTCCAATTCACATTCCAAGTAATATTCGGCATGCTAATTACGTTGCCGATTGCCAAATTGTATTACCTCTTATAGTTTCCGAGATGTGGACTATCGACATCTTACAACATAGGCTCTGCTTCTAACTTGGGCCAGAATTGTAAAATGGTCTTATGAATTAGCGATTTCGTTCCAATTCACATTCCAAGTTATATTCCGCATGCTAATTACGTTGCCGATAGCCAAATTGCATTATCTCTTATAGTTTCCGAGATAAGGACTATCGACATCTTACAATATTGGCTGTGCTTCTAACTTGGGCCAAAATTGTATAATGGTCTTATGAATTAGCGATTTCGCTCCAATTCACATTCCAAGTAATATTCGGCATGCTAATTACGTTGCCGATTGCCAAATTGTATTACCTCTTATAGTTTCCGAGATGTGGACTATCGACATCTTACAACATAGGCTCTGCTTCTAACTTGGGCCAGAATTGTAAAATGGTCTTATGAATTAGCGATTTCGTTCCAATTCACATTCCAAGTTATATTCCGCATGCTAATTACGTTGCCGATAGCCAAATTGCATTATCTCTTATAGTTTCCGAGATATGGGCAATCGAAATTTTACACCTTAGAGTCTGTTTCTAACTTGGGTCAAAATTGTAAAATGGTCTTATGAATTAGAGATTTCGCTAAAATTCACATTGCAAGTAATATTCGGCATGCTAATTACATTGCCGATTGGCAAATTGCATTATCTCTTATAGTTTCGGAGATATGGCCAATCGAAATTTTACAATTTGGCTCTTGTTCTAACTTGGGCCAAAATTGTAAAATGGCCTTATGAATTAGCTTATTCACATTCCAAGTAGTAGTCGGCATGCTAATTACGCTGTCGATTACCAAATTGTATTATCTCTTATAGTTTCCAAGATAGGGGAAATCGAAATTTTACACCTTAGACTCTGTTTCTAACTTGGGCCAAAATTGTAAAATGGTCTTATGAATTGTCGATTACGTTCCAATTCACATTCCAAGTAATATTCGGCATCCTAACTTCCTTGCCGATTGCCAAATTGCATTATCTCTTATAGTTTCCGAGATATGAGATAAGGATTATCGACATTTTACAATTTTGGCTCTACTTCTAACTTTGGCCAAAATTGTAGAATGGTCTTATGAATTAGCGAGTTCCTTCCAATTCACATTCCAAGTAATATTCGGCATGCTAACTACATTGCCGATTGCCAAATTGCATTATCTCCTATAGTTTCCGAGATATGGGCAATCGAAATTTTACACCTTAGAGTCTGTTTCTAATTTGGGTCAAAATTGTAAAATGGTCTTATGAATTAACGATTTCGTTCCAATTCACATTCCAAGTAATATTCGGCATTCTAATTACGTTGCCGATTGCCAAATTGCATTATATCTTATAGTTTCCGGGATATGGACTATCGACATCTTACAATATTGGCTGTGCTTCTAACTTGGGCCAAAATTGTAAAATGGTCTTATGAATTAGCGATTTCGTTCCAATTCACATTTCAAGTAATATTCGGCATTCTAATTAGGTTGCCGATTGCCAAATTGCATTATATCTTATAGTTTCCGGAATATGGACTATCGACATCTTACAATATTGGCTGTGTTTCTAACTTGGGCCAAAATTGTAAAATGGTCTTATGAATTAGCGATATCGTTCCAATTCACATTCCAAGTAATATTCGGCATGCTAATTACGTTGCCGATTGCCAAATTGCATTATCTCTTATAGTTTCCGAGATATGGACTATCGACATCTTACAATACTGTCTCTGCTTCTAACTTGAGCCAACATTGTAATATGGTCTTATGAATTAGCGATTTCGTTCCAATACACATTCCAAGTAATATGCTAATTACATTGCCGATTGCCAAATTGCATTAGCTCTTATAGTTTCCGAGATGTGGACTATCGACATCTTACAATACTGTCTCTGCTTCTAACTTGGGCCAAAATTGTAAAATGGTCTTATGAATTAGCGATTTCGTTCCAATTCACATTCCAAGTAATATTCGGCATGGTAACTACATTGCCGATTGCCAAATTGCATTATCTCCTATAGTTTCCGAGATATGGGCAATCGAAATTTTACACCTTAGAGTCTGTTTCTAACTTGGGTCAAAATTGTAAAATGGTCTTATGAATTAGAGATTTCGCTAAAATTCACATTGCAAGTAATATTCGGCATGCTAATTACATTGCCGATTGCCAAATTGCATTATCGCTTATAGTTTCCGAGATATGGGCAATCGAAATTTTACACCTTAGACTCTGTTTCTAACTTGGGTCAAAATTGTAAAATGGCCTTATGAATTAGCGATTTCGTTCCAATTCACATTCCAAGTAATATGCTAATTACATTGCCGATTGCCAAATTGCATTAGCCCTTATAGTTTCCGAGATATGGGCTATCGACATCTTACAATATTGGCTCTGCTTCTAACTTGGGCCAAAATTGTAAAATGGTCTTATGAATTAGCGACTTCGTTCCAATTCACATTCCAAGTAATATGCTAATTACATTGCCGATTGCCAAATTGCATTAGCTCTTATAGTTTCCGAGATATGGACTATCGACATCTTACAATACTGGCTCTGCTTCTAACTTGGGCCAAAATTGTAAAATGGTCTTATGAATTAGCGATTTCGTTCCAATTCACATTCCAATTAATATGCCAATTACATTGCCGATTGCCAAATTGCATTAGCCCTTATAGTTTCCGAGATATCGACATCTTACAATATTGGCTCTGCTTCTAACTTGGGCCAAAATTGTAAAATGGTCTTATGAATTAGCGATTTCGTTCCAATTCACATTCCAAGTAATATTCGGCATGCTAACTACATTGCCGATTGCCAAATTGCATTATCTCTTATAGTTTCCGAGATATGGGCAATCGAAATTTTACACCTTAGACTCTGTTTCTAACTTGGATCAAAATTGCAAAATGGTCTTATGAATTAGCGATTTCGCTAAAATTCACATTCCAAGTAATATTCGGCATGCTAATTACATTGCCGATTGCCAAATTGCATTAGCCCTTATAGTTTCCGAGATATGGACTATCGACATCTTACAATACTGGCTCTGCTTCTAACTTAGGCCAAAATTGTAAAATGGTCTTATGAATTAGCGATTTCGTTCCAATTCACATTCCAATTAATATGCCAATTACATTGCCGATTGCCAAATTGCATTAGCCCTTATAGTTTCCGAGATATCGACATCTTACAATACTGGCTCTGCTTCTAACTTGGGCCAAAATTGTAAAATGGTCTTATGAATTAGCGATTTCGTTCCAATTCACATTCCAATTAATATGCCAATTACATTGCCGATTGCCAAATTGCATTAGCCCTTATAGTTTCCGAGATATCGACATCTTACAATATTGGCTCTGCTTCTAACTTGGGCCAAAATTGTAAAATGGTCTTATGAATTAGCGATTTCGTTCCAATTCACATTCCAAGTAATATTCGGCATGCTAACTACATTGCCGATTGCCAAATTGCATTATCTCTTATAGTTTCCGAGATATGGGCAATCGAAATTTTACACCTTAGACTCTGTTTCTAACTTGGATCAAAATTGTAAAATGGTCTTATGAATTAGCGATTTCGCTAAAATTCACATTCCAAGTAATATTCGGCATGCTAATTACATTGCCGGTTGCCAAATTGCATTAGCCCTTATAGTTTCCGAGATATGGACTATCGACATCTTACAATACTGGCTCTGCTTCTAACTTAGGCCAAAATTGTAAAATGGTCTTATGAATTAGCGATTTCGTTCCAATTCACATTCCAATTAATATGCCAATTACATTGCCGATTGCCAAATTGCATTAGCCCTTATAGTTTCCGAGATATCGACATCTTACAATATTGGCTCTGCTTCTAACTTGGGCCAAAATTGTAAAATGGTCTTATGAATTAGCGATTTCGTTCCAATTCACATTCCAAGTAATATTCGGCATGCTAACTACATTGCCGATTGCCAAATTGCATTATCTCTTATAGTTTCCGAGATATGGGCAATCGAAATTTTACACCTTAGACTCTGTTTCTAACTTGGATCAAAATTGTAAAATGGTCTTATGAATTAGCGATTTCGCTAAAATTCACATTCCAAGTAATATTCGGCATGCTAATTACATTGCCGATTGCCAAATTGTATTATCTCTTATAGTTTCCGAGATGTGGACTATCGACATCTTACAACATTGGCTCTGCTTCTAACTTGGGCCAGAATTGTAAAATGGTCTTATGAATTAGCGATTTCGTTCCAATTCACATTCCAAGTTATATTCCGCATGCTAATTACGTTGCCGATAGCCAAATTGCATTATCTCTTATAGTTTCCGAGATAAGGACTATCGACATCTTACAATATTGGCTGTGCTTCTAACTTGGGCCAAAAGTGTATAATGGTCTTATGAATTAGCGATTTCGCTCCAATTCACATTCCAAGTAATATTCGGCATGCTAATTACGTTGCCGATTGCCAAATTGTATTACCTCTTATAGTTTCCGAGATGTGGACTATCGACATCTTACAACATAGGCTCTGCTTCTAACTTGGGCCAGAATTGTAAAATGGTCTTATGAATTAGCGACTTCGTTCCAATTCACATTCCAAGTTATATTCCGCATGCTAATTACGTTGCCGATAGCCAAATTGCATTATCTCTTATAGTTTCCGAGATATGGGCAATCGAAATTTTACACCTTAGAGTCTGTTTCTAACTTGGGTCAAAATTGTAAAATGGACTTATGAATTAGAGATTTCGCTAAAATTCACATTGCAAGTAATATTCGGCATGCTAATTACATTGCCGATTGGCAAATTGCATTATCTCTTATAGTTTCGGAGATATGGCCAATCGAAATTTTACAATTTGGCTCTTGTTCTAACTTGGGCCAAAATTGTAAAATGGCCTTATGAATTAGCTTATTCACATTCCAAGTAGTAGTCGGCATGCTAATTACGCTGTCGATTACCAAATTGTATTATCTCTTATAGTTTCCAAGATAGGGGAAATCGAAATTTTACACCTTAGACTCTGTTTCTAACTTGGGCCAAAATTGTAAAATGGTCTTATGAATTGGCGATTACGTTCCAATTCACATTCCAAGTAATATTCGGCATCCTAACTTCCTTGCCGATTGCCAAATTGCATTATCTCTTATAGTTTCCGAGATATGAGATAAGGATTATCGACATTTTACAATTTTGGCTCTACTTCTAACTTTGGCCAAAATTGTAGAATGGTCTTATGAATTAGCGAGTTCCTTCCAATTCACATTCCAAGTAATATTCGGCATGCTAACTACATTGCCGATTGCCAAATTGCATTATCTCCTATAGTTTCCGAGATATGGGCAATCGAAATTTTACACCTTAGAGTCTGTTTCTAACTTGGGTCAAAATTGTAAAATGGTCTTATGAATTAGAGATTTCGCTAAAATTCACATTGCAAGTAATATTCGGCATGCTAATTACATTGCCGATTGGCAAATTGCATTATCTCTTATAGTTTCGGAGATATGGCCAATCGAAATTTTACAATTTGGCTCTTGTTCTAACTTGGGCCAAAATTGTAAAATGGTCTTATGAATTAGCGATTTCGTTCTAAATCACATTCCAAGTAATCTTCAGCATGGTAATTACATTTCCGATTGCCAAATTGCTCTTATAGTTTCGGAGATATGACCAATCGAAATTTTACAATTTGGCTCTTCTAACTTGGGCCAAAATTGTAAAATGGTCTTATGAATTAGATTCCGCTCAAATTCACATTCCAAGTAATATTCGGCATGCTAATTACGTTGCCGATTGATAAATTGCATTATCCCCTTATAGTTTCCTAGATATGAACTATCGACATCTTACAATATTGGCTGTGCTTCTAACTTGGGCCAGAATTGTAAAATGGTCTTATGAATTAGCGATTTCGTTCTAATTCACATTCCAAGTAATATTCGGCATGCTAATTACGTTGCCGATTGCCAAATTGCATTATCTCCTATAGTTTCCGAGATATGGGCAATCGAAATTTTTAACCTTAGAGTCTGTTTCTAACTTGGGTCAAAATTGTAAAATGGTCTTATGAATTAGCGATTTCGCTAAAATTCACATTCCAAGTAATATTCGGCATGCTAATTACGTTGCCGATTGCCAAATTGCATTATCTCCTATAGTTTCCGAGATATGGGCAATCGAAATTTTACACCTTAGAGTCTGTTTCTAACTTGGGTCAAAATTGTAAAATGGTCTTATGAATTAACGATTTCGTTCCAATTCACATTCCAAGTAATATTCGGCATGCTAATTACGTTGCCGATTGCCAAATTGCATTATATCTTATAGTTTCCGGGATATGGACTATCGACATCTTACAATATTGGCTGTGCTTCTAACTTGGGCCAAAATTGTAAAATGGTCTTATGAATTAGCAATTTCGTTCCAATTCACATTTCAAGTAATATTCGGCATTCTAATTAGGTTGCCGATTGCCAAATTGCATTATATCTTATAGCCTCCGGAATATGGACTATCGACATCTTACAATATTGGCTGTGTTTCTAACTTGGGCCAAAATTGTAAAATGGTCTTATGAATTAGCGATATCGTTCCAATTCACATTCCAAGTAATATTCGGCATGCTAATTACGTTGCCGATTGCCAAATTGCATTATCTCTTATAGTTTCCGAGATATGGACTATCGACATCTTACAATACTTGCTCTGCTTCTAACTTGAGCCAAAATTGTAATATGGTCTTATGAATTAGCGATTTCGTTCCAATACACATTCCAAGTAATATGCTAATTACATTGCCGATTGCCAAATTGCATTAGCTCTTATAGTTTCCGAGATGTGGACTATCGACATCTTACAATACTGTCTCTGCTTCTAACTTGGGCCAAAATTGTAAAATGGTCTTATGAATTAGCGATTTCGTTCCAATTCACATTCCAAGTAATATTCGGCATGGTAACTACATTGCCGATTGCCAAATTGCATTATCTCCTATAGTTTCCGAGATATGGGCAATCGAAATTTTACACCTTAGAGTCTGTTTCTAACTTGGGTCAAAATTGTAATATGGTCTTATGAATTAGCGATTCCGCTCCAATTCACATTCCAAGTAATATTCGGCATGCTAATTACGTTGCCGATAGCCACATTGCATTATCCCTTATAGTTTCCGAGGTATGAACTATCCACATCTTACAATATTGGCTGTGCTTCTAACTTGGGCCAAAATTGTAATATGGTCTTATGAATTAGCGATTTCGTTCCAATTCACATTCCAAATAATATGCTAATTACATTGCCGATTGCCAAATCGCATTATCTCTTATAGTTTCCGAGATATGGACTATCGACATCTTACAATACTGGCTCTGCTTCTAACTTGAGCCAAAATTGTAATATGGTCTTATGAATTAGCGATTTCGTTCCAATTCACATTCCAAATAATATGCTAATTACATTGCCGATTGCCAAATCGCATTATCTCTTATAGTTTCCGAGATATGGACTATCGACATCTTACAATATTGGCTGTGTTTTTAACTTGGGCCAAAATTGTAAAATGGTCTTATGAATTAGCGATATCGTTCCAATTCACATTCCAAGTAATATTCGGCATGCTAATTACGTTGCCGATTGCCAAATCGCATTATCTCTTATAGTTTCCGAGATGTGGACTATCGACATCTTACAATACTGGCTCTGCTTCTAACTTGAGCCAAAATTGTAATATGGTCTTATGAATTAGCGATTTCGTTCCAATTCACATTCCAAATAATATGCTAATTACATTGCCGATTGCCAAATCGCATTATCTCTTATAGTTTCCGAGATGTGGACTATCGACATCTTACAATACTGGCTCTGCTTCTAACTTGGGCCAAAATTGTAAAATGGTCTTATGAATTAGCGATTTCGTTCCAATTCACATTAAAAGTAATATTCGGCATGCTAATTACGTTGCCGATTGCCAAATCGCATTATCTCTTATAGTTTCCGAGATGTGGACTATCGACATCTTACAATACTGGCTCTGCTTCTAACTTGAGCCAAAATTGTAATATGGTCTTATCTATTGGCGATTTCGTTCCAATTCACATTCCAAATAATATGCTAATTACATTGCCGATTGCCAAATCGCATTATCTCTTATAGTTTCCGAGATATGGACTATCGACATCTTACAATATTGGCTGTGTTTCTAACTTGGGCCAAAATTGTAATATAGTCTTATGAATTAGCGATTTCGTTCCAATTCACATTCCAAGTAATATGCTAATTACATTGCCGAATGCCAAATTGCATTAGCTCTTATAGTTTCCGAGATATGGACTATCGACATCTTACAATAATGGCTCTGCTTCTAACTTGGGCCAAAATTGTAAAATGGTCTTATGAATTAGCGATTTCGCTCCAATTCACATTAAAAGTAATTTTCGGCATGCTAATTACATTGCCGATTGCCTAATTGCATTATCGCTTATAGTTACTGAGATATGGACTATCGACATCTTACAATATTGGCTCTGCTTTTAACTTAGGCCAAAATTGTAAAATGGTCTTATGAATAAGCGATTTCGATCCAATTCACATTCCAAGTAATATTCGGCATGTTAATTACATTGCCGATTGCCACATTGCATTATCTCCTATAGTTTTCGAGATATGGGCAATCGAAATTTTACACCTTTGACTGTTTCTAACTTGGGTCATAATTGTAAAATGGTCTTATGAATTAGCGACTTCGTTCCAATTCACATTCCAAGTAATGTTCGGCATGCTAATTACATTGACGATTGAAAATTGCATTATCTCCTATAGTTTCCGAGATATGGACTATCGACATCTTACAGTATTGGCTCTGCTTTTAACTTGGGCCAAAATTGTAAAATGGTCTTATGAATTAGCGATTTCGATCCAATTCACATTCCAAGTAATATTCGGCATGCTAATTACATTGCCTATTGCCAAATTGCATTAGCTCTTATAGTTTCCGAGATATGAGCAATCGAAATTTTACACCTTAGAGTCTGTTTCTAACTTGGGTCAAAATTGTAAAATGGTCTTATGAATTAGCGATTTCGCTCCAATTCACATTAAAAGTAATATTCGGCATGCTAATTACATTGCCGATTGCCAAATTGCATTATCGCTTATAGTTTCCGAGATATGGACTATCGACATCTTACAATAATGGCTCTGCTTTTAACTTGGGCCAAAATTGTTAAATGGTCTTATGAATAAACGATTTCGATCCAATTCACATTCCAAGTAATATTCGGCATGCTAATTTCATTGCCGATTGCCAAATTGCATTAGCTCTTATAGTTTCCGAGATATGGGCAATCGAAATTTTACACCTTAGACTCTGTTTCTAACTTGGGTCAAAATTGTAAAATGGTCTTATGAATTAACGATTTCGTTCCAATTCACATTCCAAGTAATATGCTAATTACATTGCCGATTGCCAAATTGCATTAGCCCTTATAGTTTCCGAGATATGGACTATCGACATCTTACAATATTGGCTCTGCTTCTAACTTGGGCCAAAATTGTAAAATGGTCTTATGAATTAGCGATTTCGTTCCAATTCACATTCCAAGTAATATGCTAATTACATTGCTGATTGCCAAATTGCATAAGCCCTTATAGTTTCCTAGATCTGGACTATCGACATCTTACAATACTGGCTCTGCTTCTAACTTGGGCCAAAATTGTAAAATGGTCTTATGAATTAGCGATTTCGTTCCAATTCACATTCCAAGTAATATGCCAATTACATTGCCGATTGCCAAATTGCATTAGCCCTTATAGTTTCCGAGATATAGACTATCGACATCTTACAATATTGGCTCTGCTTCTAACTTGGGCAAAAATTGTAAAATGGTCTTATGAATTAGCGATTTCGTTCCAATTCACATCCCAAGTAATATTCGGCATGCTAACTACATTGCCGATTGCCACATTGCATTATCTCCTATAGTTTCCGAGATATGGGCAATCGAAATTTTACACCTTTGACTGTTTCTAACTTGGGTCAAAATTGTAAAATGGCCTTATGAATTAGCGATTTCGCTCCAATTCACATTAAAAGTAATATTCGGCATGCTAATTACATTGCCGATTGCCAAATTGCATTATCGCTTATAGTTTCCAAGATATGGACTATCGACATCTTACAATAGTGGCTCTGCTTTTAACTTGGGCCAAAATTGTAAAATGGTCTTATGAATAAGCGATTTCGATCCAATTCACATTCCAAGTTATATTCCGCATGCTAATTACGTTGACGATTGCCAAATTGCATTAGCTGTTATCGTTTCCGAGATATGGGCAATCGAAATTTTACACTTTAGAGTCTGTTTCTAACTTGGGTCAAAATTGTAATATGGTCTTATGAATTAGCGATTCCGCTCCAATTCACATTCCAAGTAATATTCGGCATGCTAATTACGTTGCCGATAGCCACATTGCATTATCCCTTATAGTTTCCGAGATATGAACTATCCACATCTTACAATATTGGCTGTGCTTCTAACTTGGGCCAAAATGGTAAAATGGTCTTATGAATTAGCGATTTCGTTCCAATTCACATTAAAAGTAATATTCGGCATGCTAATTACATTGCCGATTGCCTAATTGCATTATCGCTTATAGTTACTGAGATATGGACTATCGACATCTTACAATATTGGCTCTGCTTTTAACTTAGGCCAAAATTGTAAAATGGTCTTATGAATAAGCGATTTCGATCCAATTCACACTCCAAGTAATATTCGGCATGTTAATTACATTGCCGATTGAAACATTGCATTATCTCCTATAGTTTCCGAGATATGGGCAATCGAAATTTTACACCTTTGACTGTTTCTAACTTGGGTCATAATTGTAAAATGGTCTTATGAATTAGCGACTTCGTTCCAATTCACATTCCAAGTAATGTTCGGTATGCTAATTACATTGACGATTGCCAAATTGCATTATCTCCTATAGTTTCCGAGATATGGACTATCGACATCTTACAATATTGGCTCTGCTTTTAACTTGGGCCAAAATTGTAAAATGGTCTTATGAATTAGCGATTTCGTTCCAATTCACATTCCAAGTAATATTCGGCATGCTAATTACATTGCCGATTGCCAAATTGCATTAGGTCTTATAGTTTCCGAGATATGAGCAATCGAAATTTTATACCTTAGAGTCTGTTTCTAACTTGGGTCAAAATTGTAAAATGGTCTTATGAATTAGCGATTTCGCTCCAATTCACATTAAAAGTAATATTCGGCATGCTAATTACATTGCCGATTGCCAAATTGCATTATCGCTTATAGTTTCCGAGATATGGACTATCGACCTCTTACAATAATGGCTCTGCTTCTAACTTGGGCCAAAATTGTAAAATGGTCTTATGAATTAGCGATTTCGCTCCAATTCACATTAAAAGTAATATTCGGCATGCTAATTACATTGCCGATTGCCTAATTGCATTATCGCTTATAGTTACTGAGATATGGACTATCGACATCTTACAATATTGGCTCTGCTTTTAACTTAGGCCAAAATTGTAAAATGGTCTTATGAATAAGCGATTTCGATCCAATTCACATTCCAAGTAATATTCGGCATGCTAATTTCATTGCCGATTGCCAAATTGCATTAGCTCTTATAGTTTCCGAGATATGGGCAATCGAAATTTTACACCTTTGACTGTTTCTAACTTGGGTCAAAATTGTAAAATGGTCTTATGAATTAGCGATTTCGTTCCAATTCACATTCCAAGTAATATGCTAATTACATTGCCGATTGCCAAATTGCATTAGCCCTTATAGTTTCCGAGATATGGACTATCGACATCTTACAATATTGGCTCTGCTTCTAACTTGGGCCAAAATTGTAAAATGGTCTTATGAATAAGCGATTTCGTTCCAATTCACATTCCAAGTAATATGCCAATTACATTGCCGATTGCCAAATTGCATTAGCCCTTATAGTTTCCGAGATATAGACTATCGACATCTTACAATATTGGCTCTGCTTCTAACTTGGGCAAAAATTGTAAAATGGTCTTATGAATTAGCGATTTCGTTCCAATTCACATCCCAAGTAATATTCGGCATGCTAACTACATTGCCGATTGCCAAATTGCATTATCTCGTATAGTTTCCGAGATATGGGCAATCGAAATTTTACACTTTAGACTCTGTTTCTAATTTGGGCCAAAATTGTAAAATGGTCTTATGAATTAGCGATTTCGCTCCAATTCGCATTCCAAGTAATATTCGGCATGCTAATTACGTTGCCGATTGCCAAATTTTATTATCTCTTATAGTTTCCGAGATATGGACTATCGACATCTTACAACATTGGCTCTGCTTCTAACTTGGGCCAGAATTCTAAAATGGTCTTATGAATTAGCGATTTCGTTCCAATTCACATTCCAAGTTATATTCCGCATGCTAATTACGTTGCCGATAGCCAAATTGTATTATCTCTTATAGTTTCCGAGATATGGGCAATCGAAATTTTACACCTTAGAGTCTGTTTCTAACTTGGGCCAAAATTGTAAAATGGATTTCTGAATTAGCGATTTCGTTCCTATTCACATTCCAAATAATATTCGGCATGCTAATTACGTTGCCGATTGCCAAATTGCATTATCTCTTATAGTTTCAGGGATATGGACTATCGACATCTTACAATATTGTCTCTGCTTCTAACTTGGGCCAGAATTGTAAAATGGTCTTATGAATTAGCGATTTCGTTCCAATTCACATTCCAAGTTATATTCCGCATGCTAATTACGTTGCCGATAGCCAAATTGTATTATCTCTTATAGTTTCCGAGATATGGGCAATCGAAATTTTACACCTTAGAGTCTGTTTCTAACTTGGGCCAAAATTGTAAAATGGATTTCTGAATTAGCGATTTCGTTCCAATTCACATTCCAAGCTATATTCCGCATGCTAATTACGTTGCCGATTGCCAAATTACATTAGCTCTTATCGTTTCCGAGATATGGGCAATCGAAATTTTACACCTTAGAGTCTGTTTCTAACTTGGGTCAAAATTGTAATATGGTCTTATGAATTAGCGATTCCGCTCCAATTCACATTCCAAGTAATATTCGGCATGCTAATTACGTTGCCGATAGCCACATTGCATTATCCCTTATAGTTTCCGAGATATGAACTATCCACATCTTACAATATTGGCTGTGCTTCTAACTTGGGCCAGAATTGTAAAATGGTCTTATGAATTAGCGATTTCGTTCCAATTCACATTCCAAGTTATATTCCGCATGCTAATTAGGTTGCCGATTGCCAAATCGCATTAGCTCTTATCGTTTCCGAGATATGGGCAATCGAAATTATACACCTTAGAGTCTGTTTCTAACTTGGGTCAAAATTGTAATATGGTCTTATGAATTAGCGATTTCGCTCCAATTCACATTCCAAGTAATATACGGCATGCTAAATACATTGCCGATTGCCAAATTGCATTATCTCTTATAGTTTCTGAGATATAGGCAATCGAAATTTTACACCTTAGAGTCGGTTTCTAACTTGGGTCAAAATTGTAAAGTGGTTTTATGAATTAACGATTTCGTTCCAATTCACATTCCAAGTAATATTCTTCATGCTAATTACGTTGCCGATTGCCAAATTGCATTATCTCCTATAGTTTCCGAGATATGGGCAATCGAAATTTTACACCTTAGAGTCTGTTTCTAACTTGGGTCAAAATTGTAAAATGGTCTTATGAATTAGAGATTTCGCTAAAATTCACATTGCAAGTAATATTCGGCATGCTAATTACATTGCCGATTGGCAAATTGCATTATCTCTTATAGTTTCCGAGATATGGACTATCGACATCTGGCAATAGTGGCTCTGCTTCTAACTTGGGCCAGAATTGTAAAATGGTCTTATGAATTAGCGATTCCGTTCCAATTCACATTCCAAGTAATATTCGGCATGCTAATTAGGTTGCCGATTGCCAAATTGCATTATCTCTTATAGTTTCCGAGATATGGACTATCGACATCTTACAATACTGGCTCTGCTTCTAACTTGGGCCAAAATTGTAATATAGTCTTATGAATTAGCGATTTCGATCCAATTCACATTCCAAGTAATATGCTAATTACATTGCCGATTGCCAAATTGCATTAGCTCTTATAGTTTCCGAGATATGGACTATCGACATCTTACAATATTGGCTCTGCTTCTAACTTGGGCCGAAATTGTAAAATGGATTTATGAATTAGCGATTTGGTTCGTCCACATTCCAAGTAATATTCGGCATGCTAACTACATTGCCGATTGCCACATTGCATTATCTCCTATAGTTTCCGAGATATGGGCAATCGAAATTTTACACCTTTGACTGTTTCTAACTTGGGTCAAAATTGTAAAATGGCCTTATGAATTAGCGATTTCGCTCCAATTCACATTAAAAGTAATATTCGGCATGCTAATTACATTGCCGATTGCCAAATTGCATTATCGCTTATAGTTTCCAAGATATGGACTATCGACATCTTACAATATTGGCTCTGCTTTTAACTTGGGCCAAAATTGTAAAATGGTCTTATGAATAAGCGATTTCGATCCAATTCACATTCCAAGTTATATTCCGCATGCTAATTACGTTGCCGATTGCCAAATTGCATTAGCTCTTATCGTTTCCGAGATATGGGCAATCGAAATT
Source organism: Rhynchophorus ferrugineus (assembly GCF_030347505.1). Lineage (NCBI taxonomy): Eukaryota > Metazoa > Arthropoda > Insecta > Coleoptera > Curculionidae > Rhynchophorus > Rhynchophorus ferrugineus. The sequence goes on from NW_027472580.1 coordinate 66,484,199, forward strand.
TTACACTTTAGAGTCTGTTTCTAACTTGGGTCAAAATTGTAATATGGTCTTATGAATTAGCGATTCCGCTCCAATTCACATTCCAAGTAATATTCGGCATGCTAATTACGTTGCCTATAGCCACATTGCATTATCCCTTATAGTTTCCGAGATATGAACTATCCACATCTTACAATATTGCCTGTGCTTCTAACTTGGGCCAAAATGGTAAAATGGTCTTATGAATTAGCGATTTCGTTCCAATTCATATTAAAAGTAATATTCGGCATGCTAATTACATTGCCGATTGCCTAATTGCATTATCGCTTATAGTTACTGAGATATGGACTATCGACATCTTACAATATTGGCTCTGCTTTTAACTTAGGCCAAAATTGTAAAATGGTCTTATGAATAAGCGATTTCGATCCAATTCACATTCCAAGTAATATTCGGCATGTTAATTACATTGCCGATTGCCACATTGCATTATCTCCTATAGATTCCGAGATATGGGCAATCGAAATTTTACACCTTTGGCTGTTTCTAACTTGGGTCATAATTGTAAAATGGTCTTATGAATTAGCGACTTCGTTCCAATTCACATTCCAAGTAATGTTCGGCATGCTAATTACATTGACGATTGCCAAATTGCATTATCTCCTATAGTTTCCGAGATATGGACTATCGACATCTTACAATATTGGCTCTGCTTTTAACTTGGGCCAAAATTGTAAAATGGTCTTATGAATTAGCGATTTCGATCCAATTCACATTCCAAGTAATATTCGGCATGCTAATTACATTGCCGATTGCCAAATTGCATTAGCTCTTATAGTTTCCGAGATATGAGCAATCGAAATTTTATACCTTAGAGTCTGTTTCTAACTTGGGTCAAAATTGTAAAATGGCCTTATGAATTAGCGATTTCGCTCCAATTCACATTAAAAGTAATATTCGGCATGCTAATTACATTGCCGATTGCCAAATTGCATTATCGCTTATAGTTTCCAAGATATGGACTATCGACATCTTACAATATTGGCTCTGCTTTTAACTTGGGCCAAAATTGTAAAATGGTCTTATGAATAAGCGATTTCGATCCAATTCAAATTCCAAGTTATATTCCGCATGCTAATTACGTTGCCGATTGCCAAATTGCATTAGCTGTTATCGTTTCCGAGATATGGGCAATCGAAATTTTACACTTTAGAGTCTGTTTCTAACTTGGGTCAAAATTGTAATATGGTCTTATGAATTAGCGATTCCGCTCCAATTCACATTCCAAGTAATATTCGGCATGCTAATTACGTTGCCGATAGCCACATTGCATTATCCCTTATAGTTTCCGAGATATGAACTATCCACATCTTACAATATTGGCTGTGCTTCTAACTTGGGCCAAAATGGTAAAATGGTCTTATGAATTAGCGATTTCGTTCCAATTCACATTAAAAGTAATATTCGGCATGCTAATTACATTGCCGATTGCCTAATTGCATTATCGCTTATAGTTACTGAGATATGGACTATCGACATCTTACAATATTGGCTCTGCTTTTAACTTAGGCCAAAATTGTAAAATGGTCTTATGAATAAGCGATTTCGATCCAATTCACATTCCAAGTAATATTCGGCATGTTAATTACATTGCCGCTTGCCACATTGCATTATCTCCTATAGTTTCCGAGATATGGGCAATCGAAATTTTACACCTTTGACTGTTTCTAACTTGGGTCATAATTGTAAAATGGTCTTATGAATTAGCGACTTCGTTCCAATTCACATTCTAAGTAATGTTCGGCATGCTAATTACATTGACGATTGCCAAATTGCATTATCTCCTATAGTTTCCGAGATATGGACTATCGACATCTTACAATATTGGCTCTGCTTTTAACTTGGGCCAAAATTGTAAAATGGTCTTATGAATTAGCGATTTCGATCCAATTCACATTCCAAGTAATATTCGGCATGCTAATTACATTGCCGATTGCCAAATTGCATTAGCTCTTATAGTTTCCGAGATATGGGTCAATTCGCTCCAATTCACATTAAAAGTAATATTCGGCATGCTAAATACATTGCCGATTGCCAAATTGCATTATCGCTTATAGTTTCCGAGATATGGACTATCGACATCTTACAATAATGGCTCTGCTTTTAACTTGGGCCAAAAGTGTAAAATGGTCTTATGAATAAGCGATTTCGATCCAATTCACATTCCAAGTAATATTCGGCATGCTAATTTCATTGCCGATTGCCAAATTGCATTAGCTCTTATAGTTTCCGAGATATGGGCAATCGAAATTTTACACCTTAGACTCTGTTTCTAACTTGGGTCAAAATTGTAAAATGGTCTTATGAATTAGCGATTTCGTTCCAATTCAAGTAATATGCTAATTACATTGCCGATTGCCAAATTGCATTAGCCCTTATAGTTTCCGAGATAAGGACTATCGACATCTTACAATATTGGCTCTGCTTCTAACTTGGGCCAAAATGGTAAAATGGTCTTATGAATTAGCGATTTCGTTCCAATTCACATTCCAAGTAATATGCCAATTACATTGCCGATTGCCAAATTGCATTAGCCCTTATAGTTTCCGAGATATAGACTATCGACATCTTACAATATTGGCTCTGCTTCTAACTTGGGCAAAAATTGTAAAATGGTCTTATGAATTAGCGATTTCGTTCTAATTCACATCCCAAGTAATATTCGGCATGCTAACTACATTGCCGATTGCCAAATTGCATTATCTCTTATAGTTTCCGAGATATGGGCAATCGAAATTTTACACTTTAGACTCTGTTTCTAATTAGGGCCAAAATTGTAAAATGGTCTTATGAATTAGCGATTTCGCTCCAATTCGCATTCCAAGTAATATTCGGCATGCTAATTACGTTGCCGATTGCCAAATTTTATTATCTCTTATAGTTTCCGAGATATGGACTATCGACATCTTACAACATTGGCTCTGCTTCTAACTTGGGCCAGAATTCTAAAATGGTCTTATGAATTAGCGATTTCGTTCCAATTCACATTCCAAGTTATATTCCGCATGCTAATTACGTTGCCGATAGCCAAATTGTATTATCTCTTATAGTTTCCGAGATATGGGCAATCGAAATTTTACACCTTAGAGTCTGTTTCTAACTTGGGCCAAAATTGTAAAATGGATTTCTGAATTAGCGATTTCGTTCCAATTCACATTCCAAATAATATTCGGCATGCTAATTACGTTGCCGATTGCCAAATTGCATTATCTCTTATAGTTTCAGGGATATGGACTATCGACATCTTACAATATTGTCTCTGCTTCTAACTTGGGCCAGAATTGTAAAATGGTCTTATGAATTAGCGATTTCGTTCCAATTCACATTCCAAGTTATATTCCGCATGCTAATTACGTTGCCGATAGCCAAATTGTATTATCTCTTATAGTTTCCGAGATATGGGCAATCGAAATTTTACACCTTAGAGTCTGTTTCTAACTTGGGCCAAAATTGTAAAATGGATTTCTGAATTAGCGATTTCGTTCCAATTCACATTCCAAGTTATATTCCGCATGCTAATTACGTTGCCGATTGCCAAATTGCATTAGCTCTTATCGTTTCCGAGATATGGGCAATCGAAATTTTACACCTTAGAGTCTGTTTCTAACTTGGGTCAAAATTGTCATATGGTCTTATGAATTAGCGATTCCGCTCCAATTCACATTCCAAGTAATATTCGGCATGCTAATTACGTTGCCGATAGCCACATTGCATTATCCCTTATAGTTTCCGAGATATGAACTATCCACATCTTACAATATTGGCTGTGCTTCTAACTTGGGCCAGAATTGTAAAATGGTCTTATGAATTAGCGATTTCGTTCCAATTCACATTCCAAGTTATATTCCGCATGCTAATTACGTTGCCGATTGCCAAATCGCATTAGCTCTTATCGTTTCCGAGATATGGGCAATCGAAATTTTACACCTTAGACTCTGTTTCTAACTTGGGTCAAAATTGTAAAATGGTCTTATGAATTAGCGATTTCGTTCCAATTCACATTCCAAATAATATGCTAATTACATTGCCGATTGCCAAATTGCATTAGCCCTTATAGTTTCCGAGATATGGACTATCGACATCTTACAATACTGGCTCTACTTCTAACTTGGGCCAAAATTGTAAAATGGTCTTATGAATTAGCAATTTCGTTCCAATTCACATTCCAAGTAATATGCCAATTACATTGCCGATTGCCAAATTGCATTAGCCCTTATAGTTTCCGAGATATAGACTATCGACATCTTACAATATTGGCTCTGCTTCTAACTTGGGCCAAGATTGTAAAATGGTCTTATGAATTGGCGATTTCGTTCCAATTCACATTCCAAGTAATATTCGGCATGCTAATTACATTGCCGATTGCCAAATTGCATTATCTCTTATAGTTTCCGAGACATGGGCAATCGAAATTTTACACCTTAGACTCTGTTTCTAACTTGGGTCAAAATTGTAAAATGGTCTTATGAATTAGCGATTTCGCTAAAATTCACATTCCAAGTAATATTCGGCATGCTAATTACATTGTCGATTGCCAAATTGCATTATCTCTTATAGTTTCCGAGATATGGACTATCGACATCTTACAATATTGGCTGTGCTTCTAACTTGGGCCAAAATTGTAAAATGGTCTTATGAATTAGCGATTTCGCTCCAATTCACATTCCAAGTAATATTCGGCATGCTAATTACGTTGCCGATTGCCAAATTGTATTATCTTTTATAGTTTCCGAGATATGGACTATCGACATCTTACAACATTGGCTCTGCTTCTAACTTGGGCCAGAATTGTAAAATGGTCTTATGAATTAGCGATTTCGTTCTAATTCACATTCCAAGTAATATTCGGCATGCTAATTAGGTTGCCGATTGCCAAATTGCATTAGCTCTTATAGTTTCCGAGATATGGGCAATCGAAATTTTACACCTTAGAGTCTGTTTCTAACTTGGGCCAAAATTGTAAAATGGATTTATGAATTAGCGATTTCGTTCCAATTCACATTCCAAATAATATTCGGCATGCTAATTACGTTGCCGATAGCCAAATTGCATTATCTCTTATAGTTTCGGAGATATGGGCAATCGAAATTTTACACCTTTGAGTCTGTTTCTAACTTGGGTCAAAATTGTAAAATGGTCTTATGAATTAGCGATTCCGCTCCAATTCACATTCCAAGTAATATTCGGCATGCTAATTACGTTGCCGATAGCCACATTGCATTATCCCTTATAGTTTCCGAGATATGACCTATCGACATCTTACAATATCGGCTGTGCTTCTAACTTGGGCCAGAATTGTAAAATGGTCTTATAAATTAGCGATTTCGTTCTAATTCACATTAAAAGTAATATTCAGCATGCTAATTACGTTGCCGATTGCCAAATTGCATTATCTCCTATAGTTTCCGAGATATGGGCAATCGAAATTTTACACCTTTGACTGTTTCTAACTTGGGTCAAAATTGTAAAATGGTCTTATGAATTAGCGAGTTCGTTCCAATTCACATTCCAAGTAATATTCGGCATACTAATTACATTGACGATTGCCAAATTGCATTATCTCCTATAGTTTCCGAGATATGGACTATCGACATCTTACAATATTGGCTCTGCTTTTAACTTGGGCCAAAATTGTAAAATGGTCTTATGAATAAGCGATTTCGCTCCAATTCACATTAAAAGTAATATTCGGCATGCTAATTACATTGCCGATTGCCAAATTGCATTAGCTCTTATAGTTTCCGAGATATGGGCAATCGAAATTTTACACCTTAGACTCTGTTTCTAACTTGGGTCAAAATTGTAAAATGGTCTTATGAATTAGCGATTTCGTTCCAATTCACATTCCAAGTAATATGCTAATTACATTGCCGATTGCCAAATTGCATTAGCCCTTATAGTTTCCGAGATATGGACTATCGACATCTTACAATATTGGCTCTGCTTCTAACTTGGGCCAAAATTGTAAAATGGTCTTATGAATTAGCGATTTCGTTCCAATTCACATTCCAAGTAATATGCCAATTACATTGCCGATTGCCAAATTGCATTAGCCCTTATAGTTTCCGAGATATAGACTATCGACATCTTACAATATTGGCTCTGCTTCTAACTTGGGCAAAAATTGTAAAATGGTCTTATGAATTAGCGATTTCGTTCTAATTCACATCCCAAGTAATATTCGGCATGCTAACTACATTGCCGATTGCCAAATTGCATTATCTCTTATAGTTTCCGAGATATGGGCAATCGAAATTTTACACTTTAGACTCTGTTTCTAATTTGGGCCAAAATTGTAAAATGGTCTTATGAATTAGCGATTTCGCTCCAATTCGCATTCCAAGTAATATTCGGCATGCTAATTACGTTGCCGATTGCCAAATTTTATTATCTCTTATAGTTTCCGAGATATGGACTATCGACATCTTACAACATTGGCTCTGCTTCTAACTTGGGCCAGAATTCTAAAATGGTCTTATGAATTAGCGATTTCGTTCCAATTTACATTCCAAGTTATATTCCGCATGCTAATTACGTTGCCGATAGCCAAATTGTATTATCTCTTATAGTTTCCGAGATATGGGCAATCGAAATTTTACACCTTAGAGTCTGTTTCTAACTTGGGCCAAAATTGTAAAATGGATTTCTGAATTAGCGATTTCGTTCCAATTCACATTCCAAATAATATTCGGCATGCTAATTACGTTGCCGATTGCCAAATTGCATTATCTCTTATAGTTTCAGGGATATGGACTATCGACATCTTACAATATTGTCTCTGCTTCTAACTTGGGCCAGAATTGTAAAATGGTCTTATGAATTAGCGATTTCGTTCCAATTCACATTCCAAGTTATATTCCGCATGCTAATTACGTTGCCGATAGCCAAATTGTATTATCTCTTATAGTTTCCGAAATATGGGCAATCGAAATTTTACACCTTAGAGTCTGTTTCTAACTTGGGCCAAAATTGTAAAATGGATTTCTGAATTAGCGATTTCGTTCCAATTCACATTCCAAGTTATATTCCGCATGCTAATTACGTTGCCGATTGCCAAATTGCATTAGCTCTTATCGTTTCCGAGATATGGGCAATCGAAATTTTACACCTTAGAGTCTGTTTCTAACTTGGGTCAAAATTGTAATATGGTCTTATGAATTAGCGATTCCGCTCCAATTCACATTCCAAGTAATATTCGGCATGCTAATTACGTTGCCGATAGCCACATTGCATTATCCCTTATAGTTTCCGAGATATGAACTATCCACATCTTACAATATTGGCTGTGCTTCTAACTTGGGCCAGAATTGTAAAATGGTCTTATGAATTAGCGATTTCGTTCCAATTCACATTCCAAGTTATATTCCGCATGCTAATTACGTTGCCGATTGCCAAATCGCATTAGCTCTTATCGTTTCCGAGATATGGGCAATCGAAATTTTACACCTTAGAGTCTGATTCTAACTTGGGTCAAAATTGTAATATGGTCTTATGAATTAGCGATTCGGCTCCAATTCACATTCCAAGTAATATACGGCATGCTAAATACATTGCCGATTGCCAAATTGCATTATCTCTTATAGTTTCTGAGATATAGGCAATCGAAATTTTACACCTTAGAGTCGGTTTCTAACTTGGGTCAAAATTGTAAAGTGGTTTCATGAATTAGCGATTTCGTTCCAATTCACATTCCAAGTAATATTCGGCATGCTAATTACGTTGCCGATTGCCAAATTGCATTATCTCTTATAGTTTCAGGGATATGGACTATCGACATCTTACAATATTGTCTCTGCTTCTAACTTGGGCCAGAATTGTAAAATGGTCTTATGAATTAGCGATTTCGTTCCAATTCACATTCCAAGTTATATTCCGCATGCTAATTACGTTGGCGATAGCCAAATTGTATTATCTCTTATAGTTTCCGAGATATGGGCAATCGAAATTTTACACCTTAGAGTCTGTTTCTAACTTGGGCCAAAATTGTAAAATGGATTTCTGAATTAGCTATTTCGTTCCAATTCACATTCCAAGTAATATTCGGCATGCTAATTACGTTGCCGATTGCCAAATTGCATTAGCTCTTATCGTTTCCGAGATATGGGCAATCGAAATTTTACACCTTAGAATCTGTTTCTAACTTGGGTCAAAATTGTAATATGGTCTTATGAATTAGCGATTCCGCTCCAATTCACATTCCAAGTAATATTCGGCATGCTAAAAACGTTGCCGATAGCCACATTGCATTATCCCTTATAGTTTCCGAGATATGAACTATCCACATCTTACAATATTGGCTGTGCTTCTAACTTGGGCCAGAATTGTAAAATGGTCTTATGAATTAGCGATTTTGTTCCAATTCACATTCCAAGTTATATTCCGCATGCTAATTACGTTGCCGATTGCCAAATCGCATTAGCTCTTATAGTTTCTAAGATATAGGCAATCGAAATTTTACACCTTAGAGTCGGTTTCTAACTTGGGTCAAAATTGTAAAGTGGTTTTATGAATTAGCGATTTCGTTCCAATTCACATTCCAAGTAATATTCGGCATGCTAATTACGTTGCCGATTGCCAAATTGCATTATCTCCTATAGTTTCCGAGATATGGGCAATCGAAATTTTACACCTTTGACTGTTTCTAACTTGGGTCAAAATTGTAAAATGGTCTTATGAATTAGCGAGTTCGTTCCAATTCACATTCCAAGTAATATTCGGCATACTAATTACATTGACGATTGCCAAATTGCATTATCTCCTATAGTTTCCGAGATATGGACTATCGACATCTTACAATATTGGCTCTGCTTTAACTTGGGCCAAAATTGTAAAATGGTCTTATGAATAAGCGATTTCGTTCCAATTCACATTCCAAGTTATATTCCGCATGCTAATTACGTTGCCGATAGCCAAATTGTATTATCTCTTATAGTTTCCGAGATATGGGCAATCGAAATTTTACACCTTAGAGTCTGTTTCTAACTTGGGCCAAAATTGTAAAATGGATTTCTGAATTAGCTATTTCGTTCCAATTCACATTCCAAGTAATATTCGGCATGCTAATTACGTTGCCGATTGCCAAATTGCATTAGCTCTTATCGTTTCCGAGATATGGGCAATCGAAATTTTACACCTTAGAATCTGTTTCTAACTTGGGTCAAAATTGTAATATGGTCTTATGAATTAGCGATTCCGCTCCAATTCACATTCCAAGTAATATTCGGCATGCTAATTACGTTGCCGATAGCCACATTGCATTATCCCTTATAGTTTCCGAGATATGAACTATCCACATCTTACAATATTGGCTGTGCTTCTAACTTGGGCCAGAATTGTAAAATGGTCTTATGAATTAGCGATTTTGTTCCAATTCACATTCCAAGTTATATTCCGCATGCTAATTACGTTGCCGATTGCCAAATCGCATTAGCTCTTATAGTTTCTGAGATATAGGCAATCGAAATTTTACACCTTAGAGTCGGTTTCTAACTTGGGTCAAAATTGTAAAGTGGTTTTATGAATTAGCGATTTCGTTCCAATTCACATTCCAAGTAATATACGGCATGCTAAATACATTGCCGATTGCCAAATTGCATTATCTCTTATAGTTTCTGAGATATAGGCAATCGAAATTTTACACCTTAGAGTCGGTTTCTAACTTGGGTCAAAATTGTAAAGTGGTTTTATGAATCAGCGATTTCGTTCCAATTCACATTCCAAGTAATATTCGGCATGCCACTTACGTTGCCGATTGCCAAATTGCATTATCTCTTATAGTTTCTGAGATATGGACTATCGACATCTTACAATATTGGCTGTGCTTCTAACTTGGGCCAAAATTGTAAAATGGTCTTATGAATTAGCGATTTCGTTCCAGTTCACATTCCAAGTAATATTCGGCATGCTAATTACGTTGCCGATTGCCAAATTGCATTATCTCTTATAGTTTCCGAGATATGGACTATCGACATCTTACAATATTGGCTCTGCTTCTAACTTGGGCCAGAATTGTAAAATGGTCTTATGAATTAGCGATTTTGTTCCAATCCACACTCCAAGTAATATTCGGCATGCTAATTACGTTGCCGATTGCCAAACTGCATTATCTCTTATAGTTTCCGAGATATGGGCAATCGAAATTTTACACATTAGAGTCTGATTCTAACTTGGGTCAAAATTGTAAAATGGTCTTATGAATTAGCGATTTCGCTAAAATTCATATTCCAAGTAATATTCGGCATGCTAATTACGTTGCCGATTGCCAAATTGCATTATCTCTTATAGTTTCCGAGATATGGGCAATCGAAATTTTACACCTTAGAGTCTGTTTCTAACTTGGGCCAGAATTGTAAAATGGTCTTATGAATTAGCGATTTTGTTCCAATCCACACTCCAAGTAATCTTCAGCATTGTAATTACATTGCCGATTACCAAGTTGCATTATCTCTTATAGTTTCGGATATATGGCCAATCAAAATGTTACACCTTAGAGTCTGTTTCTAACTTGGGTCAAAATTGTAAAATGGTCTTATGAATTAGCGATTTCGCTAAAATTCAAATTTCAAGTAATATTCGGCATGCAAATTACGTTGCCGATTGCCAAATTGCATTATCTCCTATAGTTTCCGAGATATGGGCAATCGAAATTTTACACCTTAGACTCTGTTTCTAACTTGGGTCAAAATTGTAAAATGGTCTTATGAATTAACGATTTCGTTCCAATTCACATTCCAAGTAATATTCGGCATTCTAATTACGTTGCCGATTGCCAAATTGCATTATATCTTATAGTTTCCGGGATATGGACTATCGACATCTTACAATGTTGGCTGTGTTTCTAACTTGGGCCAAAATTGTAAAATGGTCTTATGAATTAGCGATTTCGTTCCAGTTCACATTCCAAGTAATATTCGGCATGCTAATTACGTTGCCGATTGCCAAATTGTATTATATCTTATAGTTTCCGAGATATGGACTATCGACATCTTACAATATTGGCTGTGCTTCTAACTTGGGCCAAAATTGTAAAATGGTCTTATGAATTAGCGATTTCGCTCCAATTTACATTCCAATTAATATTCGGCATTCTAATTACGTTGCCGATAGCCAAATTGCATTATCTCTTATAGTTTCCGAGATATGGACTATCGACATCTTATAATATTGGCTGTGCTTCTAACTTGGGCCAAAATTGTAAAATGGTCTTATGAATTAGCGATTTGGCTAAAATTAACATTCCAATTAATATTCGGCATTCTAATTACGTTGCCGATAGCCAAATTGCATTATCTCTTATAGTTTCCGAGATATGGGCAATCGAAATTTTACACCTTAGAGTCTGCTTCTAACTTGGGTCAAAATTGTAAAACGGTTTTATGAATCAGCGATTTCGTTCCAATTCACATTCCAAGTAATATTCTGCATGCCACTTACGTTGCCGATTGCCAAATTGCATTATCTCTTATAGTTTCCGAGATATGGACTATCGACATCTTACAATATTGGCTCTGCTTCTAACTTGGGCCAGAATTGTAAAATGGCCTGATGAATTAGCGATTTTGTTAGAATCCACACTCCAAGTAATATTCGGCATGCTAATTACGTTGCCGAATGCCAAACTGCATTATCTCTTATAGTTTCCGAGATATGGGCAATCGAAATTTTACACCTTAGAGTCTGTTTCTGACTTGGGCCAAAATTGTAAAATGGTCTTATAAATTAGCGATTTCGTTCCAGTTCACATTCCAAGTAATAGTCGGCATGCTAATTACGTTGCCGATTGCCAAATTGCATTATCTCTTATAGTTTCCGAGATATGGACTATCGACATCTTACAATATTGGCTGTGCTTCTAACTTGGGCCAAAATTGTAAAATGGTCTTATGAATTAGCGATTTCGCTAAAATTCACACTCCAAGTAATATTCGGCATGGTAATTACGTTACCGATTGCCAAATTGCATTATCTCTTATTGTTTCCGAGATATGGGCAATCGAAATTTTACACCTTAGAGTCTGTTTCTAACTTGGGTCAAAATTGTAAAATGGTCTTATGAATTAGCGATTTCGTTCCAGTTCACATTCCAAGTAATAGTCGGCATGCTAATTACGTTGCCGATTGCCAAATTGCATTATCTCTTATAGTTTCCGAGATATGGACTATCGACATCTTACAATATTGGCTGTGCTTCTAACTTGGGCCAAAATTGTAAAATGGTCTTATGAATTAGCGATATCGTTCCAATTCACATTCCAAGTAGTATTCGGCATGCTAATTACATTGCCAATTGCCAAATTGCATTATCTCTTATAGTTTCCGGGATATGGACTATCGACATCTTACCATGTTGGCTCTGCTCCTAACTGGGGTCAAAATTGTAAAATAGTCTTAAGAATTAGCGATTTCGCTCCAATTCACATTCCAAGTAATATTCGGTATGCTAATTACGTTGCCGATTGCCAAATTACATTATCTCTTATAGTTTCCGAGATATGGACTATCGACTTCTTACAATATTGGCTCTGCCTCTAACTTGGGCCCGAATTGTAAAATGGTCTTATGAATTAGCGATTTCGTTCCAATTAACATTCCAAGTAATATTCGGCATGCTAACTACATTGCCGATTGCCAAATTGCATTACCTCTTATAGTTTCCGAGATATGGGCAATCGAAATTTTACACCTTAGACTCTGTTTCTAACTTGCGTCAAAATTGTAAAATGGTCTTATGAATTAGCGATTCCGCTCCAATTCACATTCCAAGTAATATTCGGCATGCTAATTACGTTGCCGATAGCCACATTGCATTATTCCTTATAGTTTCCGAGATATGAACTATCGACATCTTACAATATTGGCTGTGCTTCTAACTTGGGCCAGAATTGTAAAATGGTCTTATGAATTAGCGATTTCGTTCCAATTCACATTCCAAGTAATATTCGGAATCCTAACTTCCTTGCCGATTGCCAAATTGCATTATATCTTATAGTTTCCGAGATATGGACTATCGACATCTTACAATGTTGGCTCTGCTTCTAACTTGGGCCAAAATTGTAAAAAGGTCTTATGAATTAGCGATATCGTTCCAATTCACATTCCAAGTAATAATCGGCATGCTAATTGCGTTGCCGATCGTCAAATTGCATTATCTCTTATAGTTTCCGAGATATGGGCAATCGAAATTTTACACCTTTGACTGTTTCTAACTTGGGTCATAATTGTAAAATGGTCTTATGAATTAGCGACATCGTTCCAATTCACATTCCAAGTAATATTCGGCATGCTAATTACATTGACGATTGCCAAATTCGACATCTTACAATATTGACTCTGCTTTTAACTTGGGCCAAAATTGTAAAATGGTTTTATGAATTAGCGATTTCGCTCCAATTCACATTAAAAGTAATATTCGGCATGCTAGTTACATTGCCGATTGCCAAATTGCATTATCGCTTATAGTTTCCGAGATATGGACTATCGTCATCTGACAATATTGGCTCTGCTTCTAACTTGGGTCAAAATTGTAAAATGGTCTTATGAATTAGCGACTCCGCTCCAATTCACATTCCAAGTAATATTCGGCATGCTAATTACGTTGCCGATAGCCACATTGCATTATTCCTTATAGTTTCCAAGATATGAACTATCGACATCTTACAATATTGGCTGTGCTTCTAACTTTGGCCAGAATTGTAAAATGGTCTTATGAATTAGCGATTTCGTTCCAATTCACATTCCAAGTAATATTCGGCATTCTAGTTACGTTGCCGATTGCCAAATTGCATTATATCTTATAGTTTCCGGGATATGGACTATAGTCATCTTACAATATTGACTGTGTTTCTAACTTGGGGCAAAATTGTAAAATGGTCTTATGAATTAGCGATATCGTTCCAATTCACATTCCAAGTAGTATTCGGCATGCTAATTACATTGCCAATTGCCAAATTGCATTATCTCTTATAGTTTCCGAGATATGGACTATCGACATCTTACAATGTTGGCTCTGCTTCTAACTTGGGCCAAAATTGTAAAAAGGTCTTATGAATTAGCGATATCGTTCCAATTCACATTCCAAGTAATAATCGGCATGCTAATTGCGTTGCCGATGGCCAAATTGCACTATCTCTTATAGTTTCCGAGATATGGGCAATCGAAATTTTACACCTTTGACTGTTTCTAACTTGGGTCAAAATTGTAAAATGGTCTTATGAATTAGCGATTTCGTTCCAATTCACATTCCAAGTAATATTCGGCATTCTAGTTACGTTGCCGATTGCCAAATTGCATTATATCTTATAGTTTCCGGGATATGGACTATAGTCATCTTACAATATTGACTGTGTTTCTAACTTGGGGCAAAATTGTAAAATGGTCTTATGAATTAGCGATATCGTTCCAATTCACATTCCAAGTAGTATTCGGCATGCTAATTACATTGCCGAATGCCAAATTGCATTAGCCCTTATAGTTTCCGAGATATGGACTATCGACATCTTACAATATTGGCTCTGCTTCTAACTTGGGCCCAAATTGTAAAATGGTCTTATGAATTAGCGATTTCGTTCCAATTCACATTCCAAATAATATGCTAATTACATTGCCGATTGCCAAATTGCATTAGCCCTTATAGTTTCCGAGATATGGACTATCGACATCTTACAATACTGGCTCTGCTTCTAACTTGGGCCAAAATTGTTAAATGGTCTTATGAATTAGCGATTTCGTTCCAATTCACATTCCAAGTAACATTCGGCATGCTAATTGCGCTGTCAATTGCCAAATTGCATTATCTCTTATAGTTTAAGAGATATGGCCAATCGAAATATTACAATTTGGCTCTTCTTCTAACTTTGGCCATAATTGTAAAATGGCCTTATGTATTAACAATTTCGTTCCAATTTACATTCTAAGTTATATTCGGCATGCTAATTACATTGCCGATTGCCAAATTGCATTATCTCTTATAGTTTCCGAGATATGGGCAATCGAAATTTTACACCTTAGACTCTGTTTCTAACTTGGGTCAAAATTGTAAAATGGTCTTATGAATTAGCGATTTCGTTCCAATTCACATTCCAAGTAATATGCTAATTACATTGCCGATTGCCAAATTGCATTAGCCCTTATAGTTTCCGAGATATGGACTATCGACATCTTACAATATTGGCTCTGCTTCTAACTTGGGCCAAAATTGTAAAATGGTCGTATGAATTAGCGATTTCGTTCCAATTCACATTCCAATTAATATGCCATTTACATTGCCGATTGCCAAATTGCATTAGCCCTTATAGTTTCCGAGAGATATAGACTATCGACATCTTACAATATTGGCTCTGCTTCTAACTTGGGCCAAAATTGTAAAATGGTCTTATGAATTAGCGATTTCGTTCCAATTCACATTCCAAGTTATATTCCGCATGCTAACTACATTGCCGATTGCCAAATTGCATTATCTCTTATAGTTTCCGAGATGTGGACTATCGACATCTTACAATATTGGCTCTGCTTCTAACTTGGGCCAAAATTGTAAAATGGTCGTATGAATTAGCGATTTCGTTCCAATTCACATTCCAATTAATATGCCATTTACATTGCCGATTGCCAAATTGCATTAGCCCTTATAGTTTCCGAGAGATATAGACTATCGACATCTTACAATATTGGCTCTGCTTCTAACTTGGGCCAAAATTGTGAAATGGTCTTATGAATAAGCGATTTCGCTCCAATTCACATTAAAAGTAATATTCGGCATGCTAATTACATTGCCGATTGCCAAATTGCATTATCTCTTATAGTTTCCGAGATATGGACTATCGACATCTTACAATATTGGCTCTGCTTCTAACTTGGGCCAGAATTGTAAAATGGCCTGATGAATTAGCGATTTTGTTAGAATCCACACTCCAAGTAATATTCGGCATGCTAATTACGTTGCCGAATGCCAAACTGCATTATCTCTTATAGTTTCCGAGATATGGGCAATCGAAATTTTACACCTTAGAGTCTGTTTCTGACTTGGGCCAAAATTGTAAAATGGTCTTATAAATTAGCGATTTCGTTCCAGTTCACATTCCAAGTAATAGTCGGCATGCTAATTACGTTGCCGATTGCCAAATTGCATTATCTCTTATAGTTTCCGAGATATGGACTATCGACATCTTACAATATTGGCTGTGCTTCTAACTTGGGCCAAAATTGTAAAATGGTCTTATGAATTAGCGATTTCGCTAAAATTCACACTCCAAGTAATATTCGGCATGGTAATTACGTTACCGATTGCCAAATTGCATTATCTCTTATAGTTTCCGAGATATGGGCAATCGAAATTTTACACCTTAGAGTCTGTTTCTAACTTGGGTCAAAATTGTAAAATGGTCTTATGAATTAGCGATTTCGTTCCAGTTCACATTCCAAGTAATAGTCGGCATGCTAATTACGTTGCCGATTGCCAAATTGCATTATCTCTTATAGTTTCCGAGATATGGACTATCGACATCTTACAATATTGGCTGTGCTTCTAACTTGGGCCAAAATTGTAAAATGGTCTTATGAATTAGCGATATCGTTCCAATTCACATTCCAAGTAGTATTCGGCATGCTAATTACATTGCCAATTGCCAAATTGCATTATCTCTTATAGTTTCCGGGATATGGACTATCGACATCTTACCATGTTGGCTCTGCTTCTAACTGGGGTCAAAATTGTAAAATAGTCTTAAGAATTAGCGATTTCGCTCCAATTCACATTCCAAGTAATATTCGGTATGCTAATTACGTTGCCGATTGCCAAATTACATTATCTCTTATAGTTTCCGAGATATGGACTATCGACTTCTTACAATATTGGCTCTGCCTCTAACTTGGGCCCGAATTGTAAAATGGTCTTATGAATTAGCGATTTCGTTCCAATTAACATTCCAAGTAATATTCGGCATGCTAACTACATTGCCGATTGCCAAATTGCATTATCTCTTATAGTTTCCGAGATATGGGCAATCGAAATTTTACACCTTAGACTCTGTTTCTAACTTGCGTCAAAATTGTAAAATGGTCTTATGAATTAGCGATTCCGCTCCAATTCACATTCCAAGTAATATTCGGCATGCTAATTACGTTGCCGATAGCCACATTGCATTATTCCTTATAGTTTCCGAGATATGAACTATCGACATCTTACAATATTGGCTGTGCTTCTAACTTGGGCCAGAATTGTAAAATGGTCTTATGAATTAGCGATTTCGTTCCAATTCACATTCCAAGTAATATTCGGAATCCTAACTTCCTTGCCGATTGCCAAATTGCATTATATCTTATAGTTTCCGAGATATGGACTATCGACATCTTACAATGTTGGCTCTGCTTCTAACTTGGGCCAAAATTGTAAAAAGGTCTTATGAATTAGCGATATCGTTCCAATTCACATTCCAAGTAATAATCGGCATGCTAATTGCGTTGCCGATCGTCAAATTGCATTATCTCTTATAGTTTCCGAGATATGGGCAATCGAAATTTTACACCTTTGACTGTTTCTAACTTGGGTTATAATTGTAAAATGGTCTTATGAATTAGCGACATCGTTCTAATTCACATTCCAAGTAATATTCGGCATGCTAATTACATTGACGATTGCCAAATTGCATTATCTCCTATAGTTTCCGAGATATGGACTATCGACATCTTACAATATTGACTCTGCTTTTAACTTGGGCCAAAATTGTAAAATGGTTTTATGAATTAGCGATTTCGCTCCAATTCACATTAAAAGTAATATTCGGCATGCTAGTTACATTGCCGATTGCCAAATTGCATTATCGCTTATAGTTTCCGAGATATGGACTATCGTCATCTGACAATATTGGCTCTGCTTCTAACTTGGGTCAAAATTGTAAAATGGTCTTATGAATTAGCGACTCCGCTCCAATTCACATTCCAAGTAATATTCGGCATGCTAATTACGTTGCCGATAGCCACATTGCATTATTCCTTATAGTTTCCAAGATATGAACTATCGACATCTTACAATATTGGCTGTGCTTCTAACTTTGGCCAGAATTGTAAAATGGTCTTATGAATTAGCGATTTCGTTCCAATTCACATTCCAAGTAATATTCGGCATTCTAGTTACGTTGCCGATTGCCAAATTGCATTATATCTTATAGTTTCCGGGATATGGACTATAGTCATCTTACAATATTGACTGTGTTTCTAACTTGGGGCAAAATTGTAAAATGGTCTTATGAATTAGCGATATCGTTCCAATTCACATTCCAAGTAGTATTCGGCATGCTAATTACATTGCCAATTGCCAAATTGCATTATCTCTTATAGTTTCCGAGATATGGACTATCGACATCTTACAATGTTGGCTCTGCTTCTAACTTGGGCCAAAATTGTAAAAAGGTCTTATGAATTAGCGATATCGTTCCAATTCACATTCCAAGTAATAATCGGCATGCTAATTGCGTTGCCGATGGCCAAATTGCACTATCTCTTATAGTTTCCGAGATATGGGCAATCGAAATTTTACACCTTTGACTGTTTCTAACTTGGGTCAAAATTGTAAAATGGTCTTATGAATTAGCGATTTCGTTCCAATTCACATTCCAAGTAATATTCGGCATTCTAGTTACGTTGCCGATTGCCAAATTGCATTATATCTTATAGTTTCCGGGATATGGACTATAGTCATCTTACAATATTGACTGTGTTTCTAACTTGGGGCAAAATTGTAAAATGGTCTTATGAATTAGCGATATCGTTCCAATTCACATTCCAAGTAGTATTCGGCATGCTAATTACATTGCCGAATGCCAAATTGCATTAGCCCTTATAGTTTCCGAGATATGGACTATCGACATCTTACAATATTGGCTCTGCTTCTAACTTGGGCCAAAATTGTAAAATGGTCTTATGAATTAGCGATTTCGTTCCAATTCACATTCCAAATAATATGCTAATTACATTGCCGATTGCCAAATTGCATTAGCCCTTATAGTTTCCGAGATATGGACTATCGACATCTTACAATACTGGCTCTGCTTCTAACTTGGGCCAAAATTGTTAAATGGTCTTATGAATTAGCGATTTCGTTCCAATTCACATTCCAAGTAACATTCGGCATGCTAATTGCGCTGTCAATTGCCAAATTGCATTATCTCTTATAGTTTAAGAGATATGGCCAATCGAAATATTACAATTTGGCTCTTCTTCTAACTTTGGCCATAATTGTAAAATGGCCTTATGTATTAACAATTTCGTTCCAATTTACATTCTAAGTTATATTCGGCATGCTAATTACATTGCCGATTGCCAAATTGCATTATCTCTTATAGTTTCCGAGATATGGGCAATCGAAATTTTACACCTTAGACTCTGTTTCTAACTTGGGTCAAAATTGTAAAATGGTCTTATGAATTAGCGATTTCGTTCCAATTCACATTCCAAGTAATATGCTAATTACATTGCCGATTGCCAAATTGCATTAGCCCTTATAGTTTCCGAGATATGGACTATCGACATCTTACAATATTGGCTCTGCTTCTAACTTGGGCCAAAATTGTAAAATGGTCGTATGAATTAGCGATTTCGTTCCAATTCACATTCCAATTAATATGCCATTTACATTGCCGATTGCCAAATTGCATTAGCCCTTATAGTTTCCGAGAGATATAGACTATCGACATCTTACAATATTGGCTCTGCTTCTAACTTGGGCCAAAATTGTAAAATGGTCTTATGAATTAGCGATTTCGTTCCAATTCACATTCCAAGTAATATTCGGCATGCTAACTACATTGCCGATTGCCAAATTGCATTATCTCTTATAGTTTCCGAGATGTGGACTATCGACATCTTACAACATTGGCTCTGCTTCTAACTTGGGCCAGAATTGTAAAATGGTCTTATGAATTAGCGATTTCGTTCCAATTCACATTCCAAGTTATATTCCGCATGCTAATTACGTTGCCGATAGCCAAATTGTATTATCTCTTATAGTTTCCGAGATATGGGCAATCGAAATTTTACACCTTAGAGTCTGTTTCTAACTTGGGCCAAAATTGTAAAATGGATTTCTGAATTAGCTATTTCGTTCCAATTCACATTCCAAGTAATATTCGGCATGCTAATTACGTTGCCGATTGCCAAATTGCATTATCTCTTATAGTTTCAGGGATATGGACTATCGACATCTTACAATATTGTCTCTGCTTCTAACTTGGGACAGAATTGTAAAATGGTCTTATGAATTAGCGATTTCGTTCCAATTCACATTCCAAGTTATATTCCGCATGCTAATTACGTTGCCGATAGCCAAATTGTATTATCTCTTATAGTTTCCGAGATATGGGCAATCGAAATTTTACACCTTAGAGTCTGTTTCTAACTTGGGCCAAAATTGTAAAATGGATTTCTGAATTAGCTATTTCGTTCCAATTCACATTCCAAGTAATATTCGACATGCTAATTACGTTGCCGATTGCCAAATTGCATTAGCTCTTATCGTTTCCGAGATATGGGCAATCGAAATTTTACACCTTAGAATCTGTTTCTAACTTGGGTCAAAATTGTAATATGGTCTTATGAATTAGCGATTCCGCTCCAATTCACATTCCAAGTAATATTCGGCATGCTAATTACGTTGCCGATAGCCACATTGCATTATCCCTTATAGTTTCCGAGATATGAACTATCCACATCTTACAATATTGGCTGTGCTTCTAACTTGGGCCAGAATTGTAAAATGGTCTTATGAATTAGCGATTTTGTTCCAATTCACATTCCAAGTTATATTCCGCATGCTAATTACGTTGCCGATTGCCAAATCGCATTAGCTCTTATAGTTTCTGAGATATAGGCAATCGAAATTTTACACCTTAGAGTCGGTTTCTAACTTGGGTCAAAATTGTAAAGTGGTTTTATGAATTAGCGATTTCGTTCCAATTCACATTCCAAGTAATATTCGGCATGCTAATTACGTTGCCGATTGCCAAATTGCATTATCTCCTATAGTTTCCGAGATATGGGCAATCGAAATTTTACACCTTTGACTGTTTCAAACTTGGGTCAAAATTGTAAAATGGTCTTATGAATTAGCGAGTTCGTTCCAATTCACATTCCAAGTAATATTCGGCATACTAATTACATTGACGATTGCCAAATTGCATTATCTCCTATAGTTTCCGAGATATGGACTATCGACATCTTACAATATTGGCTCTGCTTTAACTTGGGCCAAAATTGTAAAATGGTCTTATGAATAAGCGATTTCGCTCCAATTCACATTAAAAGTAATATTCGGCATGCTAATTACATTGCCGATTGCCAAATTGCATTATCGCTTATAGTTTCCGAGATATGGACTATCGACATCTGACAATATTGTCTCTGCTTCTAACTTGGGCCATAATTGTAAAATGGCCTTATGTATTAACGATTTCGTTCCAATTTACATTCTAAGTTATATTCGGCATGCTAATTACATTGCCGATTGCCAAAATGCATTATCTCTTATAGTTTCCGAGATATGGGCAATCGAAATTTTACACCTTAGACTCTGTTTCTAACTTGGGTCAAAATTGTAAAATGGTCTTATGAATTAGCGATTTCGTTCCAATTCACATTCCAAATAATATGCTAATTACATTGCCGATTGCCAAATTGCATTAGCCCTTATAGTTTCCGAGATATGGACTATCGACATCTTACAATACTGGCTCTACTTCTAACTTGGGCCAAAATTGTAAAATGGTCTTATGAATTAGCAATTTCGTTCCAATTCACATTCCAAGTAATATGCCAATTACATTGCCGATTGCCAAATTGCATTAGCCCTTATAGTTTCCGAGATATAGACTATCGACATCTTACAATATTGGCTCTGCTTCTAACTTGGGCCAAGATTGTAAAATGGTCTTATGAATTGGCGATTTCGTTCCAATTCACATTCCAAGTAATATTCGGCATGCTAACTACATTGCCGATTGCCAAATTGCATTATCTCTTATAGTTTCCGAGACATGGGCAATCGAAATTTTACACCTTAGACTCTGTTTCTAACTTGGGTCAAAATTGTAAAATGGTCTTATGAATTAGCGATTTCGCTAAAATTCACATTCCAAGTAATATTCGGCATGCTAATTACATTGTCGATTGCCAAATTGCATTATCTCTTATAGTTTCCGAGATATGGACTATCGACATCTTACAATATTGGCTGTGCTTCTAACTTGGGCCAAAATTGTAAAATGGTCTTATGAATTAGCGATTTCGCTCCAATTCACATTCCAAGTAATATTCGGCATGCTAATTACGTTGCCGATTGCCAAATTGTATTATCTTTTATAGTTTCCGAGATATGGACTATCGACATCTTACAACATTGGCTCTGCTTCTAACTTGGGCCAGAATTGTAAAATGGTCTTATGAATTAGCGATTTCGTTCTAATTCACATTCCAAGTAATATTCGGCATGCTAATTAGGTTGCCGATTGCCAAATTGCATTAGCTCTTATAGTTTCCGAGATATGGGCAATCGAAATTTTACACCTTAGAGTCTGTTTCTAACTTGGGCCAAAATTGTAAAATGGATTTATGAATTAGCGATTTCGTTCCAATTCACATTCCAAATAATATTCGGCATGCTAATTACGTTGCCGATAGCCAAATTGCATTATCTCTTATAGTTTCGGAGATATGGGCAATCGAAATTTTACACCTTTGAGTCTGTTTCTAACTTGGGTCAAAATTGTAAAATGGTCTTATGAATTAGCGATTCCGCTCCAATTCACATTCCAAGTAATATTCGGCATGCTAATTACGTTGCCGATAGCCACATTGCATTATCCCTTATAGTTTCCGAGATATGACCTATCGACATCTTACAATATCGGCTGTGCTTCTAACTTGGGCCAGAATTGTAAAATGGTCTTATAAATTAGCGATTTCGTTCTAATTCACATTAAAAGTAATATTCGGCATGCTAATTACGTTGCCGATTGCCAAATTGCATTATCTCCTATAGTTTCCGAGATATGGGCAATCGAAATTTTACACCTTTGACTGTTTCTAACTTGGGTCAAAATTGTAAAATGGTCTTATGAATTAGCGAGTTCGTTCCAATTCACATTCCAAGTAATATTCGGCATACTAATTACATTGACGATTGCCAAATTGCATTATCTCCTATAGTTTCCGAGATATGGACTATCGACATCTTACAATATTGGCTCTGCTTTTAACTTGGGCCAAAATTGTAAAATGGTCTTATGAATAAGCGATTTCGCTCCAATTCACATTAAAAGTAATATTCGGCATGCTAATTACATTGCCGATTGCCAAATTGCATTAGCTCTTATAGTTTCCGAGATATGGGCAATCGAAATTTTACACCTTAGACTCTGTTTCTAACTTGGGTCAAAATTGTAAAATGGTCTTATGAATTAGCGATTTCGTTCCAATTCACATTCCAAGTAATATGCTAATTACATTGCCGATTGCCAAATTGCATTAGCCCTTATAGTTTCCGAGATATGGACTATCGACATCTTACAATATTGGCTCTGCTTCTAACTTGGGCCAAAATTGTAAAATGGTCTTATGAATTAGCGATTTCGTTCCAATTCACATTCCAAGTAATATGCCAATTACATTGCCGATTGCCAAATTGCATTAGCCCTTATAGTTTCCGAGATATAGACTATCGACATCTTACAATATTGGCTCTGCTTCTAACTTGGGCAAAAATTGTAAAATGGTCTTATGAATTAGCGATTTCGTTCTAATTCACATCCCAAGTAATATTCGGCATGCTAACTACATTGCCGATTGCCAAATTGCATTATCTCTTATAGTTTCCGAGATATGGGCAATCGAAATTTTACACTTTAGACTCTGTTTCTAATTTGGGCCAAAATTGTAAAATGGTCTTATGAATTAGCGATTTCGCTCCAATTCGCATTCCAAGTAATATTCGGCATGCTAATTACGTTGCCGATTGCCAAATTTTATTATCTCTTATAGTTTCCGAGATATGGACTATCGACATCTTACAACATTGGCTCTGCTTCTAACTTGGGCCAGAATTCTAAAATGGTCTTATGAATTAGCGATTTCGTTCCAATTCACATTCCAAGTTATATTCCGCATGCTAATTACGTTGCCGATAGCCAAATTGTATTATCTCTTATAGTTTCCGAGATATGGGCAATCGAAATTTTACACCTTAGAGTCTGTTTCTAACTTGGGCCAAAATTGTAAAATGGATTTCTGAATTAGCGATTTCGTTCCAATTCACATTCCAAATAATATTCGGCATGCTAATTACGTTGCCGATTGCCAAATTGCATTATCTCTTATAGTTTCAGGGATATGGACTATCGACATCTTACAATATTGTCTCTGCTTCTAACTTGGGCCAGAATTGTAAAATGGTCTTATGAATTAGCGATTTCGTTCCAATTCACATTCCAAGTTATATTCCGCATGCTAATTACGTTGCCGATAGCCAAATTGTATTATCTCTTATAGTTTCCGAAATATGGGCAATCGAAATTTTACACCTTAGAGTCTGTTTCTAACTTGGGCCAAAATTGTAAAATGGATTTCTGAATTAGCGATTTCGTTCCAATTCACATTCCAAGTTATATTCCGCATGCTAATTACGTTGCCGATTGCCAAATTGCATTAGCTCTTATCGTTTCCGAGATATGGGCAATCGAAATTTTACACCTTAGAGTCTGTTTCTAACTTGGGTCAAAATTGTAATATGGTCTTATGAATTAGCGATTCCGCTCCAATTCACATTCCAAGTAATATTCGGCATGCTAATTACGTTGCCGATAGCCACATTGCATTATCCCTTATAGTTTCCGAGATATGAACTATCCACATCTTACAATATTGGCTGTGCTTCTAACTTGGGCCAGAATTGTAAAATGGTCTTATGAATTAGCGATTTCGTTCCAATTCACATTCCAAGTTATATTCCGCATGCTAATTACGTTGCCGATTGCCAAATCGCATTAGCTCTTATCGTTTCCGAGATATGGGCAATCGAAATTTTACACCTTAGAGTCTGATTCTAACTTGGGTCAAAATTGTAATATGGTCTTATGAATTAGCGATTCGGCTCCAATTCACATTCCAAGTAATATACGGCATGCTAAATACATTGCCGATTGCCAAATTGCATTATCTCTTATAGTTTCTGAGATATAGGCAATCGAAATTTTACACCTTAGAGTCGGTTTCTAACTTGGGTCAAAATTGTAAAGTGGTTTTATGAATTAGCGATTTCGTTCCAATTCACATTCCAAGTAATATTCGGCATGCTAATTACGTTGCCGATTGCCAAATTGCATTATCTCTTATAGTTTCAGGGATATGGACTATCGACATCTTACAATATTGTCTCTGCTTCTAACTTGGGCCAGAATTGTAAAATGGTCTTATGAATTAGCGATTTCGTTCCAATTCACATTCCAAGTTATATTCCGCATGCTAATTACGTTGGCGATAGCCAAATTGTATTATCTCTTATAGTTTCCGAGATATGGGCAATCGAAATTTTACACCTTAGAGTCTGTTTCTAACTTGGGCCAAAATTGTAAAATGGATTTCTGAATTAGCTATTTCGTTCCAATTCACATTCCAAGTAATATTCGGCATGCTAATTACGTTGCCGATTGCCAAATTGCATTAGCTCTTATCGTTTCCGAGATATGGGCAATCGAAATTTTACACCTTAGAATCTGTTTCTAACTTGGGTCAAAATTGTAATATGGTCTTATGAATTAGCGATTCCGCTCCAATTCACATTCCAAGTAATATTCGGCATGCTAAAAACGTTGCCGATAGCCACATTGCATTATCCCTTATAGTTTCCGAGATATGAACTATCCACATCTTACAATATTGGCTGTGCTTCTAACTTGGGCCAGAATTGTAAAATGGTCTTATGAATTAGCGATTTTGTTCCAATTCACATTCCAAGTTATATTCCGCATGCTAATTACGTTGCCGATTGCCAAATCGCATTAGCTCTTATAGTTTCTGAGATATAGGCAATCGAAATTTTACACCTTAGAGTCGGTTTCTAACTTGGGTCAAAATTGTAAAGTGGTTTTATGAATTAGCGATTTCGTTCCAATTCACATTCCAAGTAATATTCGGCATGCTAATTACGTTGCCGATTGCCAAATTGCATTATCTCCTATAGTTTCCGAGATATGGGCAATCGAAATTTTACACCTTTGACTGTTTCAAACTTGGGTCAAAATTGTAAAATGGTCTTATGAATTAGCGAGTTCGTTCCAATTCACATTCCAAGTAATATTCGGCATACTAATTACATTGACGATTGCCAAATTGCATTATCTCCTATAGTTTCCGAGATATGGACTATCGACATCTTACAATATTGGCTCTGCTTTAACTTGGGCCAAAATTGTAAAATGGTCTTATGAATAAGCGATTTCGCTCCAATTCACATTAAAAGTAATATTCGGCATGCTAATTACATTGCCGATTGCCAAATTGCATTATCGCTTATAGTTTCCGAGATATGGACTATCGACATCTGACAATATTGTCTCTGCTTCTAACTTGGGCCATAATTGTAAAATGGCCTTATGTATTAACGATTTCGTTCCAATTTACATTCTAAGTTATATTCGGCATGCTAATTACATTGCCGATTGCCAAAATGCATTATCTCTTATAGTTTCCGAGATATGGGCAATCGAAATTTTACACCTTAGACTCTGTTTCTAACTTGGGTCAAAATTGTAAAATGGTCTTATGAATTAGCGATTTCGTTCCAATTCACATTCCAAATAATATGCTAATTACATTGCCGATTGCCAAATTGCATTAGCCCTTATAGTTTCCGAGATATGGACTATCGACATCTTACAATACTGGCTCTACTTCTAACTTGGGCCAAAATTGTAAAATGGTCTTATGAATTAGCAATTTCGTTCCAATTCACATTCCAAGTAATATGCCAATTACATTGCCGATTGCCAAATTGCATTAGCCCTTATAGTTTCCGAGATATAGACTATCGACATCTTACAATATTGGCTCTGCTTCTAACTTGGGCCAAGATTGTAAAATGGTCTTATGAATTGGCGATTTCGTTCCAATTCACATTCCAAGTAATATTCGGCATGCTAACTACATTGCCGATTGCCAAATTGCATTATCTCTTATAGTTTCCGAGACATGGGCAATCGAAATTTTACACCTTAGACTCTGTTTCTAACTTGGGTCAAAATTGTAAAATGGTCTTATGAATTAGCGATTTCGCTAAAATTCACATTCCAAGTAATATTCGGCATGCTAATTACATTGTCGATTGCCAAATTGCATTATCTCTTATAGTTTCCGAGATATGGACTATCGACATCTTACAATATTGGCTGTGCTTCTAACTTGGGCCAAAATTGTAAAATGGTCTTATGAATTAGCGATTTCGCTCCAATTCACATTCCAAGTAATATTCGGCATGCTAATTACGTTGCCGATTGCAAAATTGTATTATCTTTTATAGTTTCCGAGATATGGACTATCGACATCTTACAACATTGGCTCTGCTTCTAACTTGGGCCAGAATTGTAAAATGGTCTTATGAATTAGCGATTTCGTTCTAATTCACATTCCAAGTAATATTCGGCATGCTAATTAGGTTGCCGATTGCCAAATTGCATTAGCTCTTATAGTTTCCGAGATATGGGCAATCGAAATTTTACACCTTAGAGTCTGTTTCTAACTTGGGCCAAAATTGTAAAATGGATTTATGAATTAGCGATTTCGTTCCAATTCACATTCCAAATAATATTCGGCATGCTAATTACGTTGCCGATAGCCAAATTGCATTATCTCTTATAGTTTCGGAGATATGGGCAATCGAAATTTTACACCTTTGAGTCTGTTTCTAACTTGGGTCAAAATTGTAAAATGGTCTTATGAATTAGCGATTCCGCTCCAATTCACATTCCAAGTAATATTCGGCATGCTAATTACGTTGCCGATAGCCACATTGCATTATCCCTTATAGTTTCCGAGATATGACCTATCGACATCTTACAATATCGGCTGTGCTTCTAACTTGGGCCAGAATTGTAAAATGGTCTTATAAATTAGCGATTTCGTTCTAATTCACATTAAAAGTAATATTCGGCATGCTAATTACGTTGCCGATTGCCAAATTGCATTATCTCCTATAGTTTCCGAGATATGGGCAATCGAAATTTTACACCTTTGACTGTTTCTAACTTGGGTCAAAATTGTAAAATGGTCTTATGAATTAGCGAGTTCGTTCCAATTCACATTCCAAGTAATATTCGGCATACTAATTACATTGACGATTGCCAAATTGCATTATCTCCTATAGTTTCCGAGATATGGACTATCGACATCTTACAATATTGGCTCTGCTTTTAACTTGGGCCAAAATTGTAAAATGGTCTTATGAATAAGCGATTTCGCTCCAATTCACATTAAAAGTAATATTCGGCATGCTAATTACATTGCCGATTGCCAAATTGCATTAGCTCTTATAGTTTCCGAGATATGGGCAATCGAAATTTTACACCTTAGACTCTGTTTCTAACTTGGGTCAAAATTGTAAAATGGTCTTATGAATTAGCGATTTCGTTCCAATTCACATTCCAAGTAATATGCTAATTACATTGCCGATTGCCAAATTGCATTAGCCCTTATAGTTTCCGAGATATGGACTATCGACATCTTACAATATTGGCTCTGCTTCTAACTTGGGCCAAAATTGTAAAATGGTCTTATGAATTAGCGATTTCGTTCCAATTCACATTCCAAGTAATATGCCAATTACATTGCCGATTGCCAAATTGCATTAGCCCTTATAGTTTCCGAGATATAGACTATCGACATCTTACAATATTGGCTCTGCTTCTAACTTGGGCAAAAATTGTAAAATGGTCTTATGAATTAGCGATTTCGTTCTAATTCACATCCCAAGTAATATTCGGCATGCTAACTACATTGCCGATTGCCAAATTGCATTATCTCTTATAGTTTCCGAGATATGGGCAATCGAAATTTTACACTTTAGACTCTGTTTCTAATTTGGGCCAAAATTGTAAAATGGTCTTATGAATTAGCGATTTCGCTCCAATTCGCATTCCAAGTAATATTCGGCATGCTAATTACGTTGCCGATTGCCAAATTTTATTATCTCTTATAGTTTCCGAGATATGGACTATCGACATCTTACAACATTGGCTCTGCTTCTAACTTGGGCCAGAATTCTAAAATGGTCTTATGAATTAGCGATTTCGTTCCAATTCACATTCCAAGTTATATTCCGCATGCTAATTACGTTGCCGATAGCCAAATTGTATTATCTCTTATAGTTTCCGAGATATGGGCAATCGAAATTTTACACCTTAGAGTCTGTTTCTAACTTGGGCCAAAATTGTAAAATGGATTTCTGAATTAGCGATTTCGTTCCAATTCACATTCCAAGTAATATTCGGCATGCTAATTACATTGCCGATTGCCAAATTGCATTATCTCTTATAGTTTCAGGGATATGGACTATCGACATCTTACAATATTGTCTCTGCTTCTAACTTGGGCCAGAATTGTAAAATGGTCTTATGAATTAGCGATTTCGTTCCAATTCACATTCCAAGTTATATTCCGCATGCTAATTACGTTGCCGATAGCCAAATTGTATTATCTCTTATAGTTTCCGAAATATGGGCAATCGAAATTTTACACCTTAGAGTCTGTTTCTAACTTGGGCCAAAATTGTAAAATGGATTTCTGAATTAGCGATTTCGTTCCAATTCACATTCCAAGTTATATTCCGCATGCTAATTACGTTGCCGATTGCCAAATTGCATTAGCTCTTATCGTTTCCGAGATATGGGCAATCGAAATTTTACACCTTAGAGTCTGTTTCTAACTTGGGTCAAAATTGTAATATGGTCTTATGAATTAGCGATTCCGCTCCAATTCACATTCCAAGTAATATTCGGCATGCTAATTACGTTGCCGATAGCCACATTGCATTATCCCTTATAGTTTCCGAGATATGAACTATCCACATCTTACAATATTGGCTGTGCTTCTAACTTGGGCCAGAATTGTAAAATGGTCTTATGAATTAGCGATTTCGTTCCAATTCACATTCCAAGTTATATTCCGCATGCTAATTACGTTGCCGATTGCCAAATCGCATTAGCTCTTATCGTTTCCGAGATATGGGCAATCGAAATTTTACACCTTAGAGTCTGATTCTAACTTGGGTCAAAATTGTAATATGGTCTTATGAATTAGCGATTCGGCTCCAATTCACATTCCAAGTAATATACGGCATGCTAAATACATTGCCGATTGCCAAATTGCATTATCTCTTATAGTTTCTGAGATATAGGCAATCGAAATTTTACACCTTAGAGTCGGTTTCTAACTTGGGTCAAAATTGTAAAGTGGTTTTATGAATTAGCGATTTCGTTCCAATTCACATTCCAAGTAATATTCGGCATGCTAATTACGTTGCCGATTGCCAAATTGCATTATCTCTTATAGTTTCAGGGATATGGACTATCGACATCTTACAATATTGTCTCTGCTTCTAACTTGGGCCAGAATTGTAAAATGGTCTTATGAATTAGCGATTTCGTTCCAATTCACATTCCAAGTTATATTCCGCATGCTAATTACGTTGGCGATAGCCAAATTGTATTATCTCTTATAGTTTCCGAGATATGGGCAATCGAAATTTTACACCTTAGAGTCTGTTTCTAACTTGGGCCAAAATTGTAAAATGGATTTCTGAATTAGCTATTTCGTTCCAATTCACATTCCAAGTAATATTCGGCATGCTAATTACGTTGCCGATTGCCAAATTGCATTAGCTCTTATCGTTTCCGAGATATGGGCAATCGAAATTTTACACCTTAGAATCTGTTTCTAACTTGGGTCAAAATTGTAATATGGTCTTATGAATTAGCGATTCCGCTCCAATTCACATTCCAAGTAATATTCGGCATGCTAAAAACGTTGCCGATAGCCACATTGCATTATCCCTTATAGTTTCCGAGATATGAACTATCCACATCTTACAATATTGGCTGTGCTTCTAACTTGGGCCAGAATTGTAAAATGGTCTTATGAATTAGCGATTTTGTTCCAATTCACATTCCAAGTTATATTCCGCATGCTAATTACGTTGCCGATTGCCAAATCGCATTAGCTCTTATAGTTTCTAAGATATAGGCAATCGAAATTTTACACCTTAGAGTCGGTTTCTAACTTGGGTCAAAATTGTAAAGTGGTTTTATGAATTAGCGATTTCGTTCCAATTCACATTCCAAGTAATATTCGGCATGCTAATTACGTTGCCGATTGCCAAATTGCATTATCTCCTATAGTTTCCGAGATATGGGCAATCGAAATTTTACACCTTTGACTGTTTCTAACTTGGGTCAAAATTGTAAAATGGTCTTATGAATTAGCGAGTTCGTTCCAATTCACATTCCAAGTAATATTCGGCATACTAATTACATTGACGATTGCCAAATTGCATTATCTCCTATAGTTTCCGAGATATGGACTATCGACATCTTACAATATTGGCTCTGCTTTAACTTGGGCCAAAATTGTAAAATGGTCTTATGAATAAGCGATTTCGTTCCAATTCACATTCCAAGTTATATTCCGCATGCTAATTACGTTGCCGATAGCCAAATTGTATTATCTCTTATAGTTTCCGAGATATGGGCAATCGAAATTTTACACCTTAGAGTCTGTTTCTAACTTGGGCCAAAATTGTAAAATGGATTTCTGAATTAGCTATTTCGTTCCAATTCACATTCCAAGTAATATTCGGCATGCTAATTACGTTGCCGATTGCCAAATTGCATTAGCTCTTATCGTTTCCGAGATATGGGCAATCGAAATTTTACACCTTAGAATCTGTTTCTAACTTGGGTCAAAATTGTAATATGGTCTTATGAATTAGCGATTCCGCTCCAATTCACATTCCAAGTAATATTCGGCATGCTAATTACGTTGCCGATAGCCACATTGCATTATCCCTTATAGTTTCCGAGATATGAACTATCCACATCTTACAATATTGGCTGTGCTTCTAACTTGGGCCAGAATTGTAAAATGGTCTTATGAATTAGCGATTTTGTTCCAATTCACATTCCAAGTTATATTCCGCATGCTAATTACGTTGCCGATTGCCAAATCGCATTAGCTCTTATAGTTTCTGAGATATAGGCAATCGAAATTTTACACCTTAGAGTCGGTTTCTAACTTGGGTCAAAATTGTAAAGTGGTTTTATGAATTAGCGATTTCGTTCCAATTCACATTCCAAGTAATATACGGCATGCTAAATACATTGCCGATTGCCAAATTGCATTATCTCTTATAGTTTCTGAGATATAGGCAATCGAAATTTTACACCTTAGAGTCGGTTTCTAACTTGGGTCAAAATTGTAAAGTGGTCTTATCTATTGGCGATTTCGTTCCAATTCACATTCCAAGTAATATTCGGCATGCCACTTACGTTGCCGATTGCCAAATTGCATTATCTCTTATAGTTTCTGAGATATGGACTATCGACATCTTACAATATTGGCTGTGCTTCTAACTTGGGCCAAAATTGTAAAATGGTCTTATGAATTAGCGATTTCGTTCCAGTTCACATTCCAAGTAATATTCGGCATGCTAATTACGTTGCCGATTGCCAAATTGCATTATCTCTTATAGTTTCCGAGATATGGACTATCGACATCTTACAATATTGGCTCTGCTTCTAACTTGGGCCAGAATTGTAAAATGGTCTTATGAATTAGCGATTTTGTTCCAATCCACACTCCAAGTAATATTCGGCATGCTAATTACGTTGCCGATTGCCAAACTGCATTATCTCTTATAGTTTCCGAGATATGGGCAATCGAAATTTTACACCTTAGAGTCTGATTCTAACTTGGGTCAAAATTGTAAAATGGTCTTATGAATTAGCGATTTCGCTAAAATTCATATTCCAAGTAATATTCGGCATGCTAATTACGTTGCCGATTGCCAAATTGCATTATCTCTTATAGTTTCCGAGATATGGGCAATCGAAATTTTACACCTTAGAGTCTGTTTCTAACTTGGGCCAGAATTGTAAAATGGTCTTATGAATTAGCGATTTTGTTCCAATCCACACTCCAAGTAATCTTCAGCATTGTAATTACATTGCCGATTACCAAGTTGCATTATCTCTTATAGTTTCGGATATATGGCCAATCAAAATGTTACACCTTAGAGTCTGTTTCTAACTTGGGTCAAAATTGTAAAATGGTCTTATGAATTAGCGATTTCGCTAAAATTCAAATTTCAAGTAATATTCGGCATGCAAATTACGTTGCCGATTGCCAAATTGCATTATCTCCTATAGTTTCCGAGATATGGGCAATCGAAATTTTACACCTTAGACTCTGTTTCTAACTTGGGTCAAAATTGTAAAATGGTCTTATGAATTAACGATTTCGTTCCAATTCACATTCCAAGTAATATTCGGCATTCTAATTACGTTGCCGATTGCCAAATTGCATTATATCTTATAGTTTCCGGGATATGGACTATCGACATCTTACAATGTTGGCTGTGTTTCTAACTTGGGCCAAAATTGTAAAATGGTCTTATGAATTAGCGATTTCGTTCCAGTTCACATTCCAAGTAATATTCGGCATGCTAATTACGTTGCCGATTGCCAAATTGTATTATCTCTTATAGTTTCCGAGATATGGACTATCGACATCTTACAATATTGGCTGTGCTTCTAACTTGGGCCAAAATTGTAAAATGGTCTTATGAATTAGCGATTTCGCTCCAATTTACATTCCAATTAATATTCGGCATTCTAATTACGTTGCCGATAGCCAAATTGCATTATCTCTTATAGTTTCCGAGATATGGACTATCGACATCTTATAATATTGGCTGTGCTTCTAACTTGGGCCAAAATTGTAAAATGGTCTTATGAATTAGCGATTTGGCTAAAATTAACATTCCAATTAATATTCGGCATTCTAATTACGTTGCCGATAGCCAAATTGCATTATCTCTTATAGTTTCCGAGATATGGGCAATCGAAATTTTACACCTTAGAGTCTGCTTCTAACTTGGGTCAAAATTGTAAAACGGTTTTATGAATCAGCGATTTCGTTCCAATTCACATTCCAAGTAATATTCTGCATGCCACTTACGTTGCCGATTGCCAAATTGCATTATCTCTTATAGTTTCCGAGATATGGACTATCGACATCTTACAATATTGGCTCTGCTTCTAACTTGGGCCAGAATTGTAAAATGGCCTGATGAATTAGCGATTTTGTTAGAATCCACACTCCAAGTAATATTCGGCATGCTAATTACGTTGCCGAATGCCAAACTGCATTATCTCTTATAGTTTCCGAGATATGGGCAATCGAAATTTTACACCTTAGAGTCTGTTTCTGACTTGGGCCAAAATTGTAAAATGGTCTTATAAATTAGCGATTTCGTTCCAGTTCACATTCCAAGTAATAGTCGGCATGCTAATTACGTTGCCGATTGCCAAATTGCATTATCTCTTATAGTTTCCGAGATATGGACTATCGACATCTTACAATATTGGCTGTGCTTCTAACTTGGGCCAAAATTGTAAAATGGTCTTATGAATTAGCGATTTCGCTAAAATTCACACTCCAAGTAATATTCGGCATGGTAATTACGTTACCGATTGCCAAATTGCATTATCTCTTATAGTTTCCGAGATATGGGCAATCGAAATTTTACACCTTAGAGTCTGTTTCTAACTTGGGTCAAAATTGTAAAATGGTCTTATGAATTAGCGATTTCGTTCCAGTTCACATTCCAAGTAATAGTCGGCATGCTAATTACGTTGCCGATTGCCAAATTGCATTATCTCTTATAGTTTCCGAGATATGGACTATCGACATCTTACAATATTGGCTGTGCTTCTAACTTGGGCCAAAATTGTAAAATGGTCTTATGAATTAGCGATATCGTTCCAATTCACATTCCAAGTAGTATTCGGCATGCTAATTACATTGCCAATTGCCAAATTGCATTATCTCTTATAGTTTCCGGGATATGGACTATCGACATCTTACCATGTTGGCTCTGCTTCTAACTGGGGTCAAAATTGTAAAATAGTCTTAAGAATTAGCGATTTCGCTCCAATTCACATTCCAAGTAATATTCGGTATGCTAATTACGTTGCCGATTGCCAAATTACATTATCTCTTATAGTTTCCGAGATATGGACTATCGACTTCTTACAATATTGGCTCTGCCTCTAACTTGGGCCCGAATTGTAAAATGGTCTTATGAATTAGCGATTTCGTTCCAATTAACATTCCAAGTAATATTCGGCATGCTAATTACATTGCCGGTTGCCAAATTGCATTATCTCTTATAGTTTCCGAGATATGGGCAATCGAAATTTTACACCTTAGACTCTGTTTCTAACTTGCGTCAAAATTGTAAAATGGTCTTATGAATTAGCGATTCCGCTCCAATTCACATTCCAAGTAATATTCGGCATGCTAATTACGTTGCCGATAGCCACATTGCATTATTCCTTATAGTTTCCGAGATATGAACTATCGACATCTTACAATATTGGCTGTGCTTCTAACTTGGGCCAGAATTGTAAAATGGTCTTATAAATTAGCGATTTCGTTCTAATTCACATTCCAAGTAATATTCGGAATCCTAACTTCCTTGCCGATTGCCAAATTGCATTATATCTTATAGTTTCCGAGATATGGACTATCGACATCTTACAATGTTGGCTCTGCTTCTAACTTGGGCCAAAATTGTAAAAAGGTCTTATGAATTAGCGATATCGTTCCAATTCACATTCCAAGTAATAATCGGCATGCTAATTGCGTTGCCGATCGTCAAATTGCATTATCTCTTATAGTTTCCGAGATATGGGCAATCGAAATTTTACACCTTTGACTGTTTCTAACTTGGGTCATAATTGTAAAATGGTCTTATGAATTAGCGACATCGTTCCAATTCACATTCCAAGTAATATTCGGCATGCTAATTACATTGACGATTGCCAAATTGCATTATCTCCTATAGTTTCCGAGATATGGACTATCGACATCTTACAATATTGACTCTGCTTTTAACTTGGGCCAAAATTGTAAAATGGTTTTATGAA
Organism: Rhynchophorus ferrugineus; assembly: GCF_030347505.1. Lineage (NCBI taxonomy): Eukaryota > Metazoa > Arthropoda > Insecta > Coleoptera > Curculionidae > Rhynchophorus > Rhynchophorus ferrugineus. The sequence goes on from NW_027472580.1 coordinate 66,520,471, forward strand.
TTAGCGATTTCGCTCCAATTCACATTAAAAGTAATATTCGGCATGCTAGTTACATTGCCGATTGCCAAATTGCATTATCGCTTATAGTTTCCGAGATATGGACTATCGTCATCTGACAATATTGGCTCTGCTTCTAACTTGGGATGGTCTTATGAATTAGCGACTCCGCTCCAATTCACATTCCAAGTAATATTCGGCATGCTAATTACGTTGCCGATAGCCACATTGCATTATTCCTTATAGTTTCCAAGATATGAACTATCGACATCTTACAATATTGGCTGTGCTTCTAACTTTGGCCAGAATTGTAAAATGGTCTTATGAATTAGCGATTTCGTTCCAATTCACATTCCAAGTAATATTCGGCATTCTAGTTACGTTGCCGATTGCCAAATTGCATTATATCTTATAGTTTCCGGGATATGGACTATAGTCATCTTACAATATTGACTGTGTTTCTAACTTGGGGCAAAATTGTAAAATGGTCTTATGAATTAGCGATATCGTTCCAATTCACATTCCAAGTAGTATTCGGCATGCTAATTACATTGCCAATTGCCAAATTGCATTATCTCTTATAGTTTCCGAGATATGGACTATCGACATCTTACAATGTTGGCTCTGCTTCTAACTTGGGCCAAAATTGTAAAAAGGTCTTATGAATTAGCGATATCGTTCCAATTCACATTCCAAGTAATAATCGGCATGCTAATTGCGTTGCCGATGGCCAAATTGCACTATCTCTTATAGTTTCCGAGATATGGGCAATCGAAATTTTACACCTTTGACTGTTTCTAACTTGGGTCAAAATTGTAAAATGGTCTTATGAATTAGCGATTTCGTTCCAATTCACATTCCAAGTAATATTCGGCATTCTAGTTACGTTGCCGATTGCCAAATTGCATTATATCTTATAGTTTCCGGGATATGGACTATAGTCATCTTACAATGTTGGCTCTGCTTCTAACTTGGGCCAAAATTGTAAAAAGGTCTTATGAATTAGCGATATCGTTCCAATTCACATTCCAAGTAATAATCGGCATGCTAATTGCGTTGCCGATGGCCAAATTGCACTATCTCTTATAGTTTCCGAGATATGGGCAATCGAAATTTTACACTGTGTTTCTAACTTGGGGCAAAATTGTAAAATGGTCTTATGAATTAGCGATATCGTTCCAATTCACATTCCAAGTAGTATTCGGCATGCTAATTACATTGCCGAATGCCAAATTGCATTAGCCCTTATAGTTTCCGAGATATGGACTATCGACATCTTACAATATTGGCTCTGCTTCTAACTTGGGCCAAAATTGTAAAATGGTCTTATGAATTAGCGATTTCGTTCCAATTCACATTCCAAGTAACATTCGGCATGCTAATTGCGCTGTCAATTGCCAAATTGCATTATCTCTTATAGTTTAAGAGATATGGCCAATCGATATATTACAATTTGGCTCTTCTTCTAACTTTGGCCATAATTGTAAAATGGCCTTATGTATTAACAATTTCGTTCCAATTTACATTCTAAGTTATATTCGGCATGCTAATTACATTGCCGATTGCCAAATTGCATTATCTCTTATAGTTTCCGAGATATGGACTATCGACATCTTACAATACTGGCTCTGCTTCTAACTTGGGCCAAAATTGTTAAATGGTCTTATGAATTAGCGATTTCGTTCCAATTCACATTCCAAGTAACATTCGGCATGCTAATTGCGCTGTCAATTGCCAAATTGCATTATCTCTTATAGTTTAAGAGATATGGCCAATCGATATATTACAATTTGGCTCTTCTTCTAACTTTGGCCATAATTGTAAAATGGCCTTATGTATTAACAATTTCGTTCCAATTTACATTCTAAGTTATATTCGGCATGCTAATTACATTGCCGATTGCCAAATTGCATTATCTCTTATAGTTTCCGAGATATGGGCAATCGAAATTTTACACCTTAGACTCTGTTTCTAACTTGGGTCAAAATTGTAAAATGGTCTTATGAATTAGCGATTTCGTTCCAATTCACATTCCAAGTAATATGCTAATTACATTGCCGATTGCCAAATTGCATTAGCCCTTATAGTTTCCGAGATATGAACTATCGACATCTTACAATATTGGCTCTGCTTCTAACTTGGGCCAAAATTGTAAAATGGTCGTATGAATTAGCGATTTCGTTCCAATTCACATTCCAATTAATATGCCATTTACATTGCCGATTGCCAAATTGCATTAGCCCTTATAGTTTCCGAGAGATATAGACTATCGACATCTTACAATATTGGCTCTGCTTCTAACTTGGGCCAAAATTGTAAAATGGTCTTATGAATTAGCGATTTCGTTCCAATTCACATTTCAAGTAATATTCGGCATGCTAACTACATTGCCGATTGCCAAATTGCATTATCTCTTATAGTTTCCGAGATGTGGACTATCGACATCTTACAACATTGGCTCTGTTTCTAACTTGGGCCAGAATTGTAAAATGGTCTTATGAATTAGCGATTTCGTTCCAATTCACATTCCAAGTTATATTCCGCATGCTAATTACGTTGCCGATAGCCTAATTGCATTATCTCTTATAGTTTCCAAGATAAGGACTATCGACATCTTACAATATTGGCTGTGCTTCTAACTTGGGCCAAAATTGTAAAATGGTCTTATGAATTAGCGATTTCGCTCCAATTCACATTCCAAGTAATGTTCGGTATGCTAATTACGTTGCCGATTGCCAAATTGTATTATCTCTTATAGTTTCCGAGATGTGGACTATCGACATCTTACAACATTGGCTCTGCTTCTAACTTGGGCCAGAATTGTAAAATGGTCTTATGAATTGGCGATTTCGTTCCAATTCACATTCCAAGTTATATTCCGCATGCTAATTACGTTGCCGATAGCCAAATTGAATTATCTCTTATAGTTTCCGAGATATGGGCAATCGAAATTTTACACCTTAGAGTCTGTTTCTAACTTGGGCCAAAATTGTAAAATGGATTTATGAATTAGCGATTTCGTTCCAATTCACATTCCAAGTAATATTCCGCATGCTAATTACGTTGCCGATTGCCAAATTGCATTATGTCTTATAGTTTCCGTGATATGGACTATCGACATCTTACAATATTGTCTCTACTTCTAACTTGGGCCAGAATTGTAAAATGGTCTTACGAATTAGCGATTTCGTTCCAATTCACATTCCAAGTTATATTCCGCATGCTAATTACGTTGCCGATAGCCAAATTGCATTATCTCTTATAGTTTCCGAGATAAGGACTATCGACATCTTACAATATTGGCTGTGCTTCTAACTTGGGCCAAAATTGTAAAATGGTCTTATGAATTAGCGATTTCGCTCCAATTCACAATCCAAGTAATATTCGGTATGCTAATTACGTTGCCGATTGCCAAATTGTATTATCTCTTATAGTTTCCGAGATGTGGACTATCGACATCTTACAACATTGGCTCTGCTTCTAACTTGGGCTAGAATTGTAAAATGGTCTTATGAATTAGCGATTTCGTTCTAATTCACATTCCAAGTAATATTCGGCATGCTAATTACGTTGCCGATTGCCAAATTGCATTAGCTCTTATAGTTTCCGAGATATGGGCAATCGAAATTTTACACATTAGAGTCTGTTTCTAACTTGGGCCAAAATTGTAAAATGGATTTATGAATTAGCGATTTCGTTCCAATTCACATTCCACATAATATTCGGCATGCTAATTACGTTGCCGATTGCCAAATTGCATTATCTCTTATAGTTTCCGTGATATGGACTATCGACATCTTACAATATTGTCTCTACTTCTAACTTGGGCCAGAATTGTAAAATGGTCTTATGAATTAGCGATTTCGTTCCAATTCACATTCCAAGTTATATTCCGCATGCTATTTACGTTGCCGATAGCCAAATTGCATTATCTCTTATAGTTTCCGAGATGTGGGCAATCGAAATTTTACACCTTAGGGTCTGTCTCTAACTTGGGTCAAAATTGTAAAATGGTCTTATGAATTAGCGATTCCGCTCCAATTCACATTCCAAGTAATATTCGGCATGCTAATTACGTTGCCGATAGCTACATTGCATTATCCCTTATAGTTTCCGAGATATGAACTATCGACATCTTACAATATTGGCTGTGCTTCTAACTTGGGTCAGAATTGTAAAATGGTCTTATGAATTAGCGATTTCGTTCCAATTCACATTCCAAGTAATATTGGGCATCCTAAATTCCTTGCCGATTGCCAAATTGCATTATCTATTATAGTTTCCGATATATGGACTATCGACATCTTACAATATTGGCTCTGCTTCTGACTTGGGTTAAAATTGTAAAATGGTCTCATGAATTAGCGATTTCGTTCCAATTCACATTCCAAGTAACATTCGGCATGCTAATTGCGCTGTCAATTGCCAAATTGCATTATCTCTTATAGTTTAAGAGATATGGCCAATCGAAATTTTACAATTTGGCTCTTCTTCTAACTTGGGCCATAATTGTAAAATGGCCTTATGTATTAACAATTTCGTTCCAATTTACATTCTAAGTTATATTCGGCATGCTAATTACATTGCCGATTGCCAAATTGCATTATCTCTTATAGTTTCCGAGATATGGGCAATCGAAATTTTACACCTTAGACTCTGTTTCTAACTTGGGTCAAAATTGTAAAATGGTCTTATGAATTAGCGATTTCGTTCCAATTCACAATCCAAGTAATATGCTAATTACATTGCCGATTGCCAAATTGCATTAGCCCTTATAGTTTCCGAGATATGGACTATCGACATCTTACAATATTGGCTCGGCTTCTAACTTGGGCCAAAATTGTAAAATGGTCTTATGAATTAGCGATTTCGTTCCAATTCACATTCCAAGTAATATGCTAATTACATTGCCGATTGCCAAATTGCATTAGCCCTTATAGTTTCCGAGATATGGACTATCGACATCTTACAATACTGGCTCTGCTTCTAACTTGGGCCAAAATTGTAAAATGGTCTTATGAATTAGCTATTTCGTTCCAATTCACATTCCAATTAATATGCCAATTACATTGCCGATTGCTAAGTTGCATTAGCCCTTATAGTTTCCGAGATATAGACTATCGACATCTTACAATATTGGCTCTGCTTCTAACCTGGGCCAAAATTGTAAAATGGTCTTATGAATTAGCGATTTCGTTCCAATTCACATTCCAAGTAATATTCGGCATGCTAACTACATTGCCGATTGCCAAATTGCATTATCTCTTATAGTTTCCGAGATATGGGCAATCGAAATTTTACACCTTAGACTCTGTTTCTAACTTGGATCAAAATTGTAAAATGGTCTTATGAATTAGCGATTTCGCTAAAATTCACATTCCAAGTAATATTCGGCATGCTAATTACATTGCCGATTGCCAAATTGTATTATCTCTTATAGTTTCCGAGATGTGGACTATCGACATCTTACAATATTGGCTGTGCTTCTAACTTGGGCCAAAATTGTAAAATGGTCTTATAAATTAGCGATTTCGCTCCAATTCACATTCCAAGTAATATTCAGCATGCTAATTACGTTGCCGATTGCCAAATTGTATTATCTCTTATAGTTTCCGAGATGTGGACTATCGACATCTTACAACATTGGCTCTGCTTCTAACTTGAGTCAGAATTGTAAAATGGTCTTATGAATTAGCGATTTCGTTCCAATTCACATTCCAAGTTATATTCCGCATGCTAATTACGTTGCCGATAGCCAAATTGCATTATCTCTTATAGTTTCCGAGATATGGGCAATCGGAATTTTACACCTTAGAGTCTGTCTCTAACTTGGGTCAAAATTGTAAAATGGTCTTATGAATTAGCGATTCCGCTCCAATTCACATTCCAAGTAATATTCGGCATGCTAATTACGTTGCCGATAGCCACATTGCATTATCCCTTATAGTTTCCGAGATATGAACTATCGACATCTTACAATATTGGCTGTGCTTCTAACTTGGGCCAGAATTTTAAAATGGTCTTATGAATTAGCGATTTCGTTCCAATTCACATTCCAAGTAATATTCGGCATCCTAACTTCCTTGCCGATTGCCAAATTGCATTATCTATTATAGTTTCCGATATATGGACTATCGACATCTTACAATATTGGCTCTGCTTCTGACTTGGGTTAAAATTGTAAAATGGTCTCATGAATTAGCGATTTCGTTCCAATTCACATTCCAAGTAACATTCGGCATGCTAATTGCGCTGTCAATTGCCAAATTGCATTATCTCTTATAGTTTAAGAGATATGGCCAATCGAAATTTTACAATTTGGCTCTTCTTCTAACTTGGGATATAATTGTAAAATGGCCTTATGTATTAACGATTTCGTTCCAATTTACATTCTAAGTTATATTCGGCATGCTAATTACATGGCCGATTGCCAAATTGCATTATCTCTTATAGTTTCCGAGATATGGGCAATCGAAATTTTACAATATTGGCTGTGCTTCTAACTTGGGCCAAATTTGTATAATGGTCTTATGAATTAGCGATTTCGCTCCAATTCACATTCCAAGTAATATTCGGCATGCTAATTACGTTGCCGATTGCCAAATTGTATTACCTCTTATAGTTTCCGAGATGTGGACTATCGACATCTTCCAACATAGGCTCTGCTTCTAACTTGGGCCAGAATTGTAAAATGGTCTTATGAATTAGCGATTTCGTTCCAATTCACATTCCAAGTTATATTCCGCATGCTAATTACGTTGCCGATAGCCAAATTGCATTATCTCTTATAGTTTCCGAGATAAGGACTATCGACATCTTACAATATTGGCTGTGCTTCTAACTTGGGCCAAAGTTGTATAATGGTCTTATGAATTAGCGATTTCGCTCCAATTCACATTCCAAGTAATATTCGGCATGCTAATTACGTTGCCGATTGCCAAATTGTATTACCTCTTATAGTTTCCGAGATGTGGACTATCGACATCTTACAACATAGGCTCTGCTTCTAACTTGGGCCAGAATTGTAAAATGGTCTTATGAATTAGCGATTTCGTTCCAATTCACATCCCAAGTAATATTCGGCATGCTAATTACATTGCCGATTGGCAAATTGCATTATCTCTTATAGTTTCGGAGAAATGGCCAATCGAAATTTTACAATTTGGCTCTTGTTCTAACTTGGGCCAAAATTGTAAAATGGCCTTATGAATTAGCTTATTCACATTCCAAGTAGTAGTCGGCATGCTAATTACGCTGTCGATTACCAAATTGTATTATCTCTTATAGTTTCCAAGATAGGGGAAATCGAAATTTTACACCTTAGACTCTGTTTCTAACTTGGGCCAAAATTGTAAAATGGTCTTATGAATTGGCGATTACGTTCCAATTCACATTCCAAGTAATATTCGGCATCCTAACTTCCTTGCCGATTGCCAAATTGCATTATCTCTTATAGTTTCCGAGATATGAGATAAGGATTATCGACATTTTACAATTTTGGCTCTACTTCTAACTTTGGCCAAAATTGTAGAATGGTCTTATGAATTAGCGAGTTCCTTCCAATTCACATTCCAAGTAATATTCGGCATGCTAACTACATTGCCGATTGCCAAATTGCATTATCTCCTATAGTTTCCGAGATATGGGCAATCGAAATTTTACACCTTAGAGTCTGTTTCTAACTTGGGTCAAAATTGTAAAATGGTCTTATGAATTAGAGATTTCGCTAAAATTCACATTGCAAGTAATATTCGGCATGCTAATTACATTGCCGATTGGCAAATTGCATTATCTCTTATAGTTTCGGAGATATGGCCAATCGAAATTTTACAATTTGGCTCTTGTTCTAACTTGGGCCAAAATTGTAAAATGGTCTTATGAATTAGCGATTTCGTTCTAAATCACATTCCAAGTAATCTTCAGCATGGTAATTACATTTCCGATTGCCAAATTGCTCTTATAGTTTCGGAGATATGACCAATCGAAATTTTACAATTTGGCTCTCCTAACTTGGGCCAAAATTGTAAAATGGTCTTATGAATTAGTTTCCGCTCAAATTCACATTCCAAGTAATATTCGGCATGCTAATTACGTTGCCGATTGATAAATTGCATTATCCCCTTATAGTTTCCTAGATATGAACTATCGACATCTTACAATATTGGCTGTGCTTCTAACTTGGGCCAGAATTTTAAAATGGTCTTATGAATTAGCGATTTCGTTCTAATTCACATTCCAAGTAATATTCGGCATGCTAATTACGTTGCCGATTGCCAAATTGCATTATCTCCTATAGTTTCCGAGATATGGGCAATCGAAATTTTTAACCTTAGAGTCTGTTTCTAACTTGGGTCAAAATTGTAAAATGGTCTTATGAATTAGCGATTTCGCTAAAATTCACATTCCAAGTAATATTCGGCATGCTAATTACGTTGCCGATTGCCAAATTGCATTATCTCCTATAGTTTCCGAGATATGGGCAATCGAAATTTTACACCTTAGAGTCTGTTTCTAATTTGGGTCAAAATTGTAAAATGGTCTTATGAATTAACGATTTCGTTCTAATTCACATTCCAAGTAATATTCGGCATTCTAATTACGTTGCCGATTGCCAAATTGCATTATATCTTATAGTTTCCGGGATATGGACTATCGACATCTTACAATATTGGCTGTGCTTCTAACTTGGGCCAAAATTGTAAAATGGTCTTATGAATTAGCGATTTCGTTCCAATTCACATTTCAAGTAATATTCGGCATTCTAATTAGGTTGCCGATTGCCAAATTGCATTATATCTTATAGTTTCCGGAATATGGACTATCGACATCTTACAATATTGGCTGTGTTTCTAACTTGGGCCAAAATTGTAAAATGGTCTTATGAATTAGCGATATCGTTCCAATTCACATTCCAAGTAATATTCGGCATGCTAATTACGTTGCCGATTGCCAAATTGCATTATCTCTTATAGTTTCCGAGATATGGACTATCGACATCTTACAATACTGGCTCTGCTTCTAACTTGAGCCAAAATTGTAATATGGTCTTATGAATTAGCGATTTCGTTCCAATACACATTCCAAGTAATATGCTAATTACATTGCCGATTGCCAAATTGCATTAGCTCTTATAGTTTCCGAGATGTGGACTATCGACATCTTACAATACTGTCTCTGCTTCTAACTTGGGCCAAAATTGTAAAATGGTCTTATGAATTAGCGATTTCGTTCCAATTCACATTCCAAGTAATATTCGGCATGGTAACTACATTGCCGATTGCCAAATTGCATTATCTCCTATAGTTTCCGAGATATGGGCAATCGAAATTTTACACCTTAGAATCTGTTTCTAACTTGGGTCAAAATTGTAAAATGGTCTTATGAATTAGAGATTTCGCTAAAATTCACATTGCAAGTAATATTCGGCATGCTAATTACATTGCCGATTGCCAAATTGCATTATCGCTTATAGTTTCCGAGATATGGGCAATCGAAATTTTACACCTTAGACTCTGTTTCTAACTTGGGTCAAAATTGTAAAATGGCCTTATGAATTAGCGATTTCGTTCCAATTCACATTCCAAGTAATATGCTAATTACATTGCCGATTGCCAAATTGCATTAGCCCTTATAGTTTCCGAGATATGGGCTATCGACATCTTACAATATTGGCTCTGCTTCTAACTTGGGCCAAAATTGTAAAATGGTCTTATGAATTAGCGATTTCGTTCCAATTCACATTCCAAGTAATATGCTAATTACATTGCCGATTGCCAAATTGCATTAGCTCTTATAGTTTCCGAGATATGGACTATCGACATCTTACAATACTGGCTCTGCTTCTAACTTGGGCCAAAATTGTAAAATGGTCTTATGAATTAGCGATTTCGTTCCAATTCACATTCCAATTAATATGCCAATTACATTGCCGATTGCCAAATTGCATTAGCCCTTATAGTTTCCGAGATATCGACATCTTACAATATTGGCTCTGCTTCTAACTTGGGCCAAAATTGTAAAATGGTCTTATGAATTAGCGATTTCGTTCCAATTCACATTCCAAGTAATATTCGGCATGCTAACTACATTGCCGATTGCCAAATTGCATTATCTCTTATAGTTTCCGAGATATGGGCAATCGAAATTTTACACCTTAGACTCTGTTTCTAACTTGGATCAAAATTGTAAAATGGTCTTATGAATTAGCGATTTCGCTAAAATTCACATTCCAAGTAATATTCGGCATGCTAATTACATTGCCGATTGCCAAATTGCATTAGCCCTTATAGTTTCCGAGATATGGACTATCGACATCTTACAATACTGGCTCTGCTTCTAACTTAGGCCAAAATTGTAAAATGGTCTTATGAATTAGCGATTTCGTTCCAATTCACATTCCAATTAATATGCCAATTACATTGCCGATTGCCAAATTGCATTAGCCCTTATAGTTTCCGAGATATCGACATCTTACAATACTGGCTCTGCTTCTAACTTGGGCCAAAATTGTAAAATGGTCTTATGAATTAGCGATTTCGTTCCAATTCACATTCCAATTAATATGCCAATTACATTGCCGATTGCCAAATTGCATTAGCCCTTATAGTTTCCGAGATATCGACATCTTACAATATTGGCTCTGCTTCTAACTTGGGCCAAAATTGTAAAATGGTCTTATGAATTAGCGATTTCGTTCCAATTCACATTCCAAGTAATATTCGGCATGCTAACTACATTGCCGATTGCCAAATTGCATTATCTCTTATAGTTTCCGAGATATGGGCAATCGAAATTTTACACCTTAGACTCTGTTTCTAACTTGGATCAAAATTGTAAAATGGTCTTATGAATTAGCGATTTCGCTAAAATTCACATTCCAAGTAATATTCGGCATGCTAATTACATTGCCGATTGCCAAATTGCATTAGCCCTTATAGTTTCCGAGATATGGACTATCGACATCTTACAATACTGGCTCTGCTTCTAACTTAGGCCAAAATTGTAAAATGGTCTTATGAATTAGCGATTTCGTTCCAATTCACATTCCAATTAATATGCCAATTACATTGCCGATTGCCAAATTGCATTAGCCCTTATAGTTTCCGAGATATCGACATCTTACAATACTGGCTCTGCTTCTAACTTGAGCCAAAATTGTAATATGGTCTTATGAATTAGCGATTTCGTTCCAATACACATTCCAAGTAATATGCTAATTACATTGCCGATTGCCAAATTGCATTAGCTCTTATAGTTTCCGAGATGTGGACTATCGACATCTTACAATACTGTCTCTGCTTCTAACTTGGGCCCAAATTGTAAAATGGTCTTACCTATTGGCGATTTCGTTCCAATTCACATTCCAAGTAATATTCGGCATGCTAACTACATTGCCGATTGCCAAATTGCATTATCTCTTATAGTTTCCGAGATGTGGACTATCGACATCTTACAACATTGGCTCTGCTTCTAACTTGGGCCAGAATTGTAAAATGGTCTTATGAATTAGCGATTTCGTTCCAATTCATATTCCAAGTTATATTCCGCATGCTAATTACGTTGCCGATAGCCAAATTGCATTATCTCTTATAGTTTCCAAGATAAGGACTATCGACATCTTACAATATTGGCTGTGCTTCTAACTTGGGCCAAAATTGTAAAATGGTCTTATGAATTAGCGATTTCGCTCCAATTCACATTCCAAGTAATGTTCGGTATGCTAATTACGTTGCCGATTGCCAAAATGTATTATCTCTTATAGTTTCCGAGATGTGGACTATCGACATCTTACAACATTGGCTCTGCTTCTAACTTGGGCCAGAATTGTAAAATGGTCTTATGAATTGGCGATTTCGTTCCAATTCACATTCCAAGTTATATTCCGCATGCTAATTACGTTGCCGATAGCCAAATTGCATTATCTCTTATAGTTTCCGAGATATGGGCAATCGAAATTTTACACCTTAGAGTCTGTTTCTAACTTGGGCCAAAATTGTAAAATGGATTTATGAATTAGCGATTTCGTTCCAATTCACATTCCAAATAATATTCGGCATGCTAATTACGTTGCCGATTGCCAAATTGCATTATGTCTTATAGTTTCCGTGATATGGACTATCGACATCTTACAATATTGTCTCTACTTCTAACTTGGGCCAGAATTGTAAAATGGTCTTACGAATTAGCGATTTCGTTCCAATTCACATTCCAAGTTATATTCCGCATGCTAAATACGTTGCCGATAGCCAAATTGCATTATCTCTTATAGTTTCCGAGATAAGGACTATCGACATCTTACAATATTGGCTGTGCTTCTAACTTGGGCCAAAATTGTAAAATGGTCTTATGAATTAGCGATTTCGCTCCAATTCACAATCCAAGTAATATTCGGTATGCTAATTACGTTGCCGATTGCCAAATTGTATTATCTCTTATAGTTTCCGAGATGTGGACTATCGACATCTTACAACATTGGCTCTGCTTCTAACTTGGGCTAGAATTGTAAAATGGTCTTATGAATTAGCGATTTCGTTCTAATTCACATTCCAAGTAATATTCGGCATGCTAATTACGTTGCCGATTGCCAAATTGCATTAGCTCTTATAGTTTCCGAGATATGGGCAATCGAAATTTTACACCTTAGAGTCTGTTTCTAACTTGGGCCAAAATTGTAAAATGGATTTATGAATTAGCGATTTCGTTCCAATTCACATTCCACATAATATTCGGCATGCTAATTACGTTGCCGATTGCCAAATTGCATTATCTCTTATAGTTTCCGTGATATGGACTATCGACATCTTACAATATTGTCTCTACTTCTAACTTGGGCCAGAATTGTAAAATGGTCTTATGAATTAGCGATTTCGTTCCAATTCACATTCCAAGTTATATTCCGCATGCTATTTACGTTGCCGATAGCCAAATTGCATTATCTCTTATAGTTTCCGAGATGTGGGCAATCGAAATTTTACACCTTAGGGTCTGTCTCTAACTTGGGTCAAAATTGTAAAATGGTCTTATGAATTAGCGATTCCGCTCCAATTCACATTCCAAGTAATATTCGGCATGCTAATTACGTTGCCGATAGCTACATTGCATTATCCCTTATAGTTTCCGAGATATGAACTATCGACATCTTACAATATTGGCTGTGCTTCTAACTTGGGTCAGAATTGTAAAATGGTCTTATGAATTAGCGATTTCGTTCCAATTCACATTCCAAGTAATATTGGGCATCCTAAATTCCTTGCCGATTGCCAAATTGCATTATCTATTATAGTTTCCGATATATGGACTATCGACATCTTACAATATTGGCTCTGCTTCTGACTTGGGTTAAAATTGTAAAATGGTCTCATGAATTAGCGATTTCGTTCCAATTCACATTCCAAGTAACATTCGGCATGCTAATTGCGCTGTCAATTGCCAAATTGCATTATCTCTTATAGTTTAAGAGATATGGCCAATCGAAATTTTACAATTTGGCTCTTCTTCTAACTTGGGCCATAATTGTAAAATGGCCTTATGTATTAACAATTTCGTTCCAATTTACATTCTAAGTTATATTCGGCATGCTAATTACATTGCCGGTTGCCAAATTGCATTATCTCTTATAGTTTCCGAGATATGGGCAATCGAAATTTTACACCTTAGACTCTGTTTCTAACTTGGGTCAAAATTGTAAAATGGTCTTATGAATTAGCGATTTCGTTCCAATTCACAATCCAAGTAATATGCTAATTACATTGCCGATTGCCAAATTGCATTAGCCCTTATAGTTTCCGAGATATGGACTATCGACATCTTACAATATTGGCTCGGCTTCTAACTTGGGCCAAAATTGTAAAATGGTCTTATGAATTAGCGATTTCGTTCCAATTCACATTCCAAGTAATATGCTAATTACATTGCCGATTGCCAAATTGCATTAGCCCTTATAGTTTCCGAGATATGGACTATCGACATCTTACAATACTGGCTCTGCTTCTAACTTGGGCCAAAATTGTAAAATGGTCTTATGAATTAGCTATTTCGTTCCAATTCACATTCCAATTAATATGCCAATTACATTGCCGATTGCTAAGTTGCATTAGCCCTTATAGTTTCCGAGATATAGACTATCGACATCTTACAATATTGGCTCTGCTTCTAACCTGGGCCAAAATTGTAAAATGGTCTTATGAATTAGCGATTTCGTTCCAATTCACATTCCAAGTAATATTCGGCATGCTAACTACATTGCCGATTGCCAAATTGCATTATCTCTTATAGTTTCCGAGATATGGGCAATCGAAATTTTACACCTTAGACTCTGTTTCTAACTTGGATCAAAATTGTAAAATGGTCTTATGAATTAGCGATTTCGCTAAAATTCACATTCCAAGTAATATTCGGCATGCTAATTACATTGCCGATTGCCAAATTGTATTATCTCTTATAGTTTCCGAGATGTGGACTATCGACATCTTACAATATTGGCTGTGCTTCTAACTTGGGCCAAAATTGTAAAATGGTCTTATAAATTAGCGATTTCGCTCCAATTCACATTCCAAGTAATATTCAGCATGCTAATTACGTTGCCGATTGCCAAATTGTATTATCTCTTATAGTTTCCGAGATGTGGACTATCGACATCTTACAACATTGGCTCTGCTTCTAACTTGAGTCAGAATTGTAAAATGGTCTTATGAATTAGCGATTTCGTTCCAATTCACATTCCAAGTTATATTCCGCATGCTAATTACGTTGCCGATAGCCAAATTGCATTATCTCTTATAGTTTCCGAGATATGGGCAATCGGAATTTTACACCTTAGAGTCTGTCTCTAACTTGGGTCAAAATTGTAAAATGGTCTTATGAATTAGCGATTCCGCTCCAATTCACATTCCAAGTACTATTCGGCATGCTAATTACGTTGCCGATAGCCACATTGCATTATCCCTTATAGTTTCCGAGATATGAACTATCGACATCTTACAATATTGGCTGTGCTTCTAACTTGGGCCAGAATTTTAAAATGGTCTTATGAATTAGCGATTTCGTTCCAATTCACATTCCAAGTAATATTCGGCATCCTAACTTCCTTGCCGATTGCCAAATTGCATTATCTATTATAGTTTCCGATATATGGACTATCGACATCTTACAATATTGGCTCTGCTTCTGACTTGGGTTAAAATTGTAAAATGGTCTCATGAATTAGCGATTTCGTTCCAATTCACATTCCAAGTAACATTCGGCATGCTAATTGCGCTGTCAATTGCCAAATTGCATTATCTCTTATAGTTTAAGAGATATGGCCAATCGAAATTTTACAATTTGGCTCTTCTTCTAACTTGGGATATAATTGTAAAATGGCCTTATGTATTAACGATTTCGTTCCAATTTACATTCTAAGTTATATTCGGCATGCTAATTACATGGCCGATTGCCAAATTGCATTATCTCTTATAGTTTCCGAGATATGGGCAATCGAAATTTTACAATATTGGCTGTGCTTCTAACTTGGGCCAAATTTGTATAATGGTCTTATGAATTAGCGATTTCGCTCCAATTCACATTCCAAGTAATATTCGGCATGCTAATTACGTTGCCGATTGCCAAATTGTATTACCTCTTATAGTTTCCGAGATGTGGACTATCGACATCTTACAACATAGGCTCTGCTTCTAACTTGGGCCAGAATTGTAAAATGGTCTTATGAATTAGCGATTTCGTTCCAATTCACATTCCAAGTTATATTCCGCATGCTAATTACGTTGCCGATAGCCAAATTGCATTATCTCTTATAGTTTCCGAGATAAGGACTATCGACATCTTACAATATTGGCTGTGCTTCTAACTTGGGCCAAAGTTGTATAATGGTCTTATGAATTAGCGATTTCGCTCCAATTCACATTCCAAGTAATATTCGGCATGCTAATTACGTTGCCGATTGCCAAATTGTATTACCTCTTATAGTTTCCGAGATGTGGACTATCGACATCTTACAACATAGGCTCTGCTTCTAACTTGGGCCAGAATTGTAAAATGGTCTTATGAATTAGCGATTTCGTTCCAATTCACATCCCAAGTAATATTCGGCATGCTAATTACATTGCCGATTGGCAAATTGCATTATCTCTTATAGTTTCGGAGAAATGGCCAATCGAAATTTTACAATTTGGCTCTTGTTCTAACTTGGGCCAAAATTGTAAAATGGCCTTATGAATTAGCTTATTCACATTCCAAGTAGTAGTCGGCATGCTAATTACGCTGTCGATTACCAAATTGTATTATCTCTTATAGTTTCCAAGATAGGGGAAATCGAAATTTTACACCTTAGACTCTGTTTCTAACTTGGGCCAAAATTGTAAAATGGTCTTATGAATTGGCGATTACGTTCCAATTCACATTCCAAGTAATATTCGGCATCCTAACTTCCTTGCCGATTGCCAAATTGCATTATCTCTTATAGTTTCCGAGATATGAGATAAGGATTATCGACATTTTACAATTTTGGCTCTACTTCTAACTTTGGCCAAAATTGTAGAATGGTCTTATGAATTAGCGAGTTCCTTCCAATTCACATTCCAAGTAATATTCGGCATGCTAACTACATTGCCGATTGCCAAATTGCATTATCTCCTATAGTTTCCGAGATATGGGCAATCGAAATTTTACACCTTAGAGTCTGTTTCTAACTTGGGTCAAAATTGTAAAATGGTCTTATGAATTAGAGATTTCGCTAAAATTCACATTGCAAGTAATATTCGGCATGCTAATTACATTGCCGATTGGCAAATTGCATTATCTCTTATAGTTTCGGAGATATGGCCAATCGAAATTTTACAATTTGGCTCTTGTTCTAACTTGGGCCAAAATTGTAAAATGGTCTTATGAATTAGCGATTTCGTTCTAAATCACATTCCAAGTAATCTTCAGCATGGTAATTACATTTCCGATTGCCAAATTGCTCTTATAGTTTCGGAGATATGACCAATCGAAATTTTACAATTTGGCTCTCCTAACTTGGGCCAAAATTGTAAAATGGTCTTATGAATTAGATTCCGCTCAAATTCACATTCCAAGTAATATTCGGCATGCTAGTTACGTTGCCGATTGATAAATTGCATTATCCCCTTATAGTTTCCTAGATATGAACTATCGACATCTTACAATATTGGCTGTGCTTCTAACTTGGGCCAGAATTTTAAAATGGTCTTATGAATTAGCGATTTCGTTCTAATTCACATTCCAAGTAATATTCGGCATGCTAATTACGTTGCCGATTGCCAAATTGCATTATCTCCTATAGTTTCCGAGCTATGGGCAATCGAAATTTTTAACCTTAGAGTCTGTTTCTAACTTGGGTCAAAATTGTAAAATGGTCTTATGAATTAGCGATTTCGCTAAAATTCACATTCCAAGTAATATTCGGCATGCTAATTACGTTGCCGATTGCCAAATTGCATTATCTCCTATAGTTTCCGAGATATGGGCAATCGAAATTTTACACCTTAGAGTCTGTTTCTAATTTGGGTCAAAATTGTAAAATGGTCTTATGAATTAACGATTTCGTTCCAATTCACATTCCAAGTAATATTCGGCATTCTAATTACGTTGCCGATTGCCAAATTGCATTATATCTTATAGTTTCCGGGATATGGACTATCGACATCTTACAATATTGGCTGTGCTTCTAACTTGGGCCAAAATTGTAAAATGGTCTTATGAATTAGCGATTTCGTTCCAATTCACATTTCAAGTAATATTCGGCATTCTAATTAGGTTGCCGATTGCCAAATTGCATTATATCTTATAGTTTCCGGAATATGGACTATCGACATCTTACAATATTGGCTGTGTTTCTAACTTGGGCCAAAATTGTAAAATGGTCTTATGAATTAGCGATATCGTTCCTATTCACATTCCAAGTAATATTCGGCATGCTAATTACGTTGCCGATTGCCAAATTGCATTATCTCTTATAGTTTCCGAGATATGGACTATCGACATCTTACAATACTGGCTCTGCTTCTAACTTGAGCCAAAATTGTAATATGGTCTTATGAATTAGCGATTTCGTTCCAATACACATTCCAAGTAATATGCTAATTACATTGCCGATTGCCAAATTGCATTAGCTCTTATAGTTTCCGAGATGTGGACTATCGACATCTTACAATACTGTCTCTGCTTCTAACTTGGGCCAAAATTGTAAAATGGTCTTATGAATTAGCGATTTCGTTCCAATTCACATTCCAAGTAATATTCGGCATGGTAACTACATTGCCGATTGCCAAATTGCATTATCTCCTATAGTTTCCGAGATATGGGCAATCGAAATTTTACACCTTAGAATCTGTTTCTAACTTGGGTCAAAATTGTAAAATGGTCTTATGAATTAGAGATTTCGCTAAAATTCACATTGCAAGTAATATTCGGCATGCTAATTACATTGCCGATTGCCAAATTGCATTATCGCTTATAGTTTCCGAGATATGGGCAATCGAAATTTTACACCTTAGACTCTGTTTCTAACTTGGGTCAAAATTGTAAAATGGCCTTATGAATTAGCGATTTCGTTCCAATTCACATTCCAAGTAATATGCTAATTACATTGCCGATTGCCAAATTGCATTAGCCCTTATAGTTTCCGAGATATGGGCTATCGACATCTTACAATATTGGCTCTGCTTCTAACTTGGGCCAAAATTGTAAAATGGTCTTATGAATTAGCGATTTCGTTCCAATTCACATTCCAAGTAATATGCTAATTACATTGCCGATTGCCAAATTGCATTAGCTCTTATAGTTTCCGAGATATGGACTATCGACATCTTACAATACTGGCTCTGCTTCTAACTTGGGCCAAAATTGTAAAATGGTCTTATGAATTAGCGATTTCGTTCCAATTCACATTCCAATTAATATGCCAATTACATTGCCGATTGCCAAATTGCATTAGCCCTTATAGTTTCCGAGATATCGACATCTTACAATATTGGCTCTGCTTCTAACTTGGGCCAAAATTGTAAAATGGTCTTATGAATTAGCGATTTCGTTCCAATTCACATTCCAAGTAATATTCGGCATGCTAACTACATTGCCGATTGCCAAATTGCATTATCTCTTATAGTTTCCGAGATATGGGCAATCGAAATTTTACACCTTAGACTCTGTTTCTAACTTGGATCAAAATTGTAAAATGGTCTTATGAATTAGCGATTTCGCTAAAATTCACATTCCAAGTAATATTCGGCATGCTAATTACATTGCCGATTGCCAAATTGCATTAGCCCTTATAGTTTCCGAGATATGGACTATCGACATCTTACAATACTGGCTCTGCTTCTAACTTAGGCCAAAATTGTAAAATGGTCTTATGAATTAGCGATTTCGTTCCAATTCACATTCCAATTAATATGCCAATTACATTGCCGATTGCCAAATTGCATTAGCCCTTATAGTTTCCGAGATATCGACATCTTACAATACTGGCTCTGCTTCTAACTTGGGCCAAAATTGTAAAATGGTCTTATGAATTAGCGATTTCGTTCCAATTCACATTCCAATTAATATGCCAATTACATTGCCGATTGCCAAATTGCATTAGCCCTTATAGTTTCCGAGATATCGACATCTTACAATATTGGCTCTGCTTCTAACTTGGGCCAAAATTGTAAAATGGTCTTATGAATTAGCGATTTCGTTCCAATTCACATTCCAAGTAATATTCGGCATGCTAACTACATTGCCGATTGCCAAATTGCATTATCTCTTATAGTTTCCGAGATATGGGCAATCGAAATTTTACACCTTAGACTCTGTTTCTAACTTGGATCAAAATTGTAAAATGGTCTTATGAATTAGCGATTTCGCTAAAATTCACATTCCAAGTAATATTCGGCATGCTAATTACATTGCCGATTGCCAAATTGCATTAGCCCTTATAGTTTCCGAGATATGGACTATCGACATCTTACAATACTGGCTCTGCTTCTAACTTAGGCCAAAATTGTAAAATGGTCTTATGAATTAGCGATTTCGTTCCAATTCACATTCCAATTAATATGCCAATTACATTGCCGATTGCCAAATTGCATTAGCCCTTATAGTTTCCGAGATATCGACATCTTACAATACTGGCTCTGCTTCTAACTTGAGCCAAAATTGTAATATGGTCTTATGAATTAGCGATTTCGTTCCAATACACATTCCAAGTAATATGCTAATTACATTGCCGATTGCCAAATTGCATTAGCTCTTATAGTTTCCGAGATGTGGACTATCGACATCTTACAATACTGTCTCTGCTTCTAACTTGGGCCAAAATTGTAAAATGGTCTTATGAATTAGCGATTTCGTTCCAATTCACATTCCAAGTAATATTCGGCATGGTAACTACATTGCCGATTGCCAAATTGCATTATCTCCTATAGTTTCCGAGATATGGGCAATCGAAATTTTACACCTTAGAATCTGTTTCTAACTTGGGTCAAAATTGTAAAATGGTCTTATGAATTAGAGATTTCGCTAAAATTCACATTGCAAGTAATATTCGGCATGCTAATTACATTGCCGATTGCCAAATTGCATTATCGCTTATAGTTTCCGAGATATGGGCAATCGAAATTTTACACCTTAGACTCTGTTTCTAACTTGGGTCAAAATTGTAAAATGGCCTTATGAATTAGCGATTTCGTTCCAATTCACATTCCAAGTAATATGCTAATTACATTGCCGATTGCCAAATTGCATTAGCCCTTATAGTTTCCGAGATATGGGCTATCGACATCTTACAATATTGGCTCTGCTTCTAACTTGGGCCAAAATTGTAAAATGGTCTTATGAATTAGCGATTTCGTTCCAATTCACATTCCAAGTAATATGCTAATTACATTGCCGATTGCCAAATTGCATTAGCTCTTATAGTTTCCGAGATATGGACTATCGACATCTTACAATACTGGCTCTGCTTCTAACTTGGGCCAAAATTGTAAAATGGTCTTATGAATTAGCGATTTCGTTCCAATTCACATTCCAATTAATATGCCAATTACATTGCCGATTGCCAAATTGCATTAGCCCTTATAGTTTCCGAGATATCGACATCTTACAATATTGGCTCTGCTTCTAACTTGGGCCAAAATTGTAAAATGGTCTTATGAATTAGCGATTTCGTTCCAATTCACATTCCAAGTAATATTCGGCATGCTAACTACATTGCCGATTACCAAATTGCATTATCTCTTATAGTTTCCGAGATATGGGCAATCGAAATTTTACACCTTAGACTCTGTTTCTAACTTGGATCAAAATTGTAAAATGGTCTTATGAATTAGCGATTTCGCTAAAATTCACATTCCAAGTAATATTCGGCATGCTAATTACATTGCCGATTGCCAAATTGCATTAGCCCTTATAGTTTCCGAGATATGGACTATCGACTTCTTACAATACTGGCTCTGCTTCTAACTTAGGCCAAAATTGTAAAATGGTCTTATGAATTAGCGATTTCGTTCCGATTCACATTCCAATTAATATGCCAATTACATTGCCGATTGCCAAATTGCATTAGCCCTTATAGTTTCCGAGATATCGACATCTTACAATACTGGCTCTGCTTCTAACTTGGGCCAAAATTGTAAAATGGTCTTATGAATTAGCGATTTCGTTCCAATTCACATTCCAATTAATATGCCAATTACATTGCCGATTGCCAAATTGCATTAGCCCTTATAGTTTCCGAGATATCGACATCTTACAATATTGGCTCTGCTTCTAACTTGGGCCAAAATTGTAAAATGGTCTTATGAATTAGCGATTTCGCTAAAATTCACATTCCAAGTAATATTCGGCATGCTAATTACATTGCCGATTGCCAAATTGCATTAGCTCTTATAGTTTCCGAGATATGGACTATCGACATCTTACAATACTGGCTCTGCTTCTAACTTAGGCCAAAATTGTAAAATGGTCTTATGAATTAGCGATTTCGTTCCAATTCACATTCCAATTAATATGCCAATTACATTGCCGATTGCCAAATTGCATTAGCCCTTATAGTTTCCGAGATATCGACATCTTACAATACTGGCTCTGCTTCTAACTTGGGCCAAAATTGTAAAATGGTCTTATGAATTAGCGATTTCGTTCCAATTCACATTCCAATTAATATGCCAATTACATTGCCGATTGCCAAATTGCATTAGCCCTTATAGTTTCCGAGATATCGACATCTTACAATATTGGCTCTGCTTCTAACTTGGGCCAAAATTGTAAAATGGTCTTATGAATTAGCGATTTCGTTCCAATTCACATTCCAAGTAATATTCGGCATGCTAACTACATTGCCGATTGCCAAATTGCATTATCTCTTATAGTTTCCGAGATATGGGCAATCGAAATTTTACACCTTAGACTCTGTTTCTAACTTGGATCAAAATTGTAAAATGGTCTTATGAATTAGCGATTTCGCTAAAATTCACATTCCAAGTAATATTCGGCATGCTAATTACATTGCCGATTGCCAAATTGCATTAGCCCTTATAGTTTCCGAGATATGGACTATCGACATCTTACAATACTGGCTCTGCTTCTAACTTAGGCCAAAATTGTAAAATGGTCTTATGAATTAGCGATTTCGTTCCAATTCACATTCCAATTAATATGCCAATTACATTGCCGATTGCCAAATTGCATTAGCCCTTATAGTTTCCGAGATATCGACATCTTACAATACTGGCTCTGCTTCTAACTTGAGCCAAAATTGTAATATGGTCTTATGAATTAGCGATTTCGTTCCAATACACATTCCAAGTAATATGCTAATTACATTGCCGATTGCCAAATTGCATTAGCTCTTATAGTTTCCGAGATGTGGACTATCGACATCTTACAATACTGTCTCTGCTTCTAACTTGGGCCAAAATTGTAAAATGGTCTTATGAATTAGCGATTTCGTTCCAATTCACATTCCAAGTAATATTCGGCATGGTAACTACATTGCCGATTGCCAAATTGCATTATCTCCTATAGTTTCCGAGATATGGGCAATCGAAATTTTACACCTTAGAATCTGTTTCTAACTTGGGTCAAAATTGTAAAATGGTCTTATGAATTAGAGATTTCGCTAAAATTCACATTGCAAGTAATATTCGGCATGCTAATTACATTGCCGATTGCCAAATTGCATTATCGCTTATAGTTTCCGAGATATGGGCAATCGAAATTTTACACCTTAGACTCTGTTTCTAACTTGGGTCAAAATTGTAAAATGGCCTTATGAATTAGCGATTTCGTTCCAATTCACATTCCAAGTAATATGCTAATTACATTGCCGATTGCCAAATTGCATTAGCCCTTATAGTTTCCGAGATATGGACTATCGACATCTTACAATATTGGCTCTGCTTCTAACTTGGGCCAAAATTGTAAAATGGTCTTATGAATTAGCGATTTCGTTCCAATTCACATTCCAAGTAATATGCTAATTACATTGCCGATTGCCAAATTGCATTAGCTCTTATAGTTTCCGAGATATGGACTATCGACATCTTACAATACTGGCTCTGCTTCTAACTTGGGCCAAAATTGTAAAATGGTCTTATGAATTAGCGATTTCGTTCCAATTCACATTCCAATTAATATGCCAATTACATTGCCGATTGCCAAATTGCATTAGCCCTTATAGTTTCCGAGATATCGACATCTTACAATATTGGCTCTGCTTCTAACTTGGGCCAAAATTGTAAAATGGTCTTATGAATTAGCGATTTCGTTCCAATTCACATTCCAAGTAATATTCGGCATGCTAACTACATTGCCGATTACCAAATTGCATTATCTCTTATAGTTTCCGAGATATGGGCAATCGAAATTTTACACCTTAGACTCTGTTTCTAACTTGGATCAAAATTGTAAAATGGTCTTATGAATTAGCGATTTCGCTAAAATTCACATTCCAAGTAATATTCGGCATGCTAATTACATTGCCGATTGCCAAATTGCATTAGCCCTTATAGTTTCCGAGATATGGACTATCGACATCTTACAATACTGGCTCTGCTTCTAACTTAGGCCAAAATTGTAAAATGGTCTTATGAATTAGCGATTTCGTTCCAATTCACATTCCAATTAATATGCCAATTACATTGCCGATTGCCAAATTGCATTAGCCCTTATAGTTTCCGAGATATCGACATCTTACAATACTGGCTCTGCTTCTAACTTGGGCCAAAATTGTAAAATGGTCTTATGAATTAGCGATTTCGTTCCAATTCACATTCCAATTAATATGCCAATTACATTGCCGATTGCCAAATTGCATTAGCCCTTATAGTTTCCGAGATATCGACATCTTACAATATTGGCTCTGCTTCTAACTTGGGCCAAAATTGTAAAATGGTCTTATGAATTAGCGATTTCGTTCCAATTCACCTTCCATGTAATATTCGGCATGCTAACTACATTGTCGTTTAATAAATTGCATTATCTCTTATAGTTTCCGAGATATGGGCAATCGAAATTTTACACCTTAGACTCTGTTTCTAACTTGGATCAAAATTGTAAAATGGTCTTATGAATTAGCGATTTCGCTAAAATTCACATTCCAAGTAATATTCGGCATGCTAATTACATTGCCGATTGCCAAATTGTATTATCTCTTATAGTTTCCGAGATGTGGACTATCGACATCTTACAACATTGGCTCTGCTTCTAACTTGGGCCAGAATTGTAAAATGGTCTTATGAATTAGCGATTTCGTTCCAATTCACATTCCAAGTTATATTCCGCATGCTAATTACGTTGCCGATAGCCAAATTGCATTATCTCTTATAGTTTCCGAGATAAGGACTATCGACATCTTACAATATTGGCTGTGCTTCTAACTTGGGCCAAAAGTGTATAATGGTCTTATGAATTAGCGATTTCGCTCCAATTCACATTCCAAGTAATATTCGGCATGCTAATTACGTTGCCGATTGCCAAATTGTATTACCTCTTATAGTTTCCGAGATGTGGACTATCGACATCTTACAACATAGGCTCTGCTTCTAACTTGGGCCAGAATTGTAAAATGGTCTTATGAATTAGCGACTTCGTTCCAATTCACATTCCAAGTTATATTCCGCATGCTAATTACGTTGCCGATAGCCAAATTGCATTATCTCTTATAGTTTCCGAGATATGGGCAATCGAAATTTTACACCTTAGAGTCTGTTTCTAACTTGGGTCAAAATTGTAAAATGGTCTTATGAATTAGAGATTTCGCTAAAATTCACATTGCAAGTAATATTCGGCATGCTAATTACATTGCCGATTGGCAAATTGCATTATCTCTTATAGTTTCGGAGATATGGCCAATCGAAATTTTACAATTTGGCTCTTGTTCTAACTTGGGCCAAAATTGTAAAATGGCCTTATGAATTAGCTTATTCACATTCCAAGTAGTAGTCGGCATGCTAATTACGCTGTCGATTACCAAATTGTATTATCTCTTATAGTTTCCAAGATAGGGGAAATCGAAATTTTACACCTTAGACTCTGTTTCTAACTTGGGCCAAAATTGTAAAATGGTCTTATGGATTGGCGATTACGTTCCAATTCACATTCCAAGTAATATTCGGCATCCTAACTTCCTTCCCGATTGCCAAATTGCATTATCTCTTATAGTTTCCGAGATATGAGATAAGGATTATCGACATTTTACAATTTTGGCTCTACTTCTAACTTTGGCCAAAATTGTAGAATGGTCTTATGAATTAGCGAGTTCCTTCCAATTCACATTCCAAGTAATATTCGGCATGCTAACTACATTGCCGATTGCCAAATTGCATTATCTCCTATAGTTTCCGAGATATGGGCAATCGAAATTTTACACCTTAGAGTCTGTTTCTAACTTGGGTCAAAATTGTAAAATGGTCTTATGAATTAGAGATTTCGCTAAAATTCACATTGCAAGTAATATTCGGCATGCTAATTACATTGCCGATTGGCAAATTGCATTATCTCTTATAGTTTCGGAGATATGGCCAATCGAAATTTTACAATTTGGCTCTTGTTCTAACTTGGGCCAAAATTGTAAAATGGTCTTATGAATTAGCGATTTCGTTCTAAATCACATTCCAAGTAATCTTCAGCATGGTAATTACATTTCCGATTGCCAAATTGCTCTTATAGTTTCGGAGATATGACCAATCGAAATTTTACAATTTGGCTCTTCTAACTTGGGCCAAAATTGTAAAATGGTCTTATGAATTAGATTCCGCTCAAATTCACATTCCAAGTAATATTCGGCATGCTAATTACGTTGCCGATTGATAAATTGCATTATCCCCTTATAGTTTCCTAGATATGAACTATCGACATCTTACAATATTGGCTGTGCTTCTAACTTGGGCCAGAATTGTAAAATGGTCTTATAAATTAGCGATTTCGTTCTAATTCACATTCCAAGTAATATTCGGCATGCTAATTACGTTGCCGATTGCCAAATTGCATTATCTCCTATAGTTTCCGAGATATGGGCAATCGAAATTTTTAACCTTAGAGTCTGATTCTAATTTGGGTCAAAATTGTAAAATGGTCTTATGAATTAGCGATTTCGCTAAAATTCACATTCCAAGTAATATTCGGCATGCTAATTACGTTGCCGATTGCCAAATTGCATTATCTCCTATAGTTTCCGAGATATGGGCAATCGAAATTTTACACCTTAGATTCTAATTTGGGTCAAAATTGTAAAATGGTCTTATGAATTAACGATTTCGTTCCAATTCACATTCCAAGTAATATTCGGCATTCTAATTACGTTGCCGATTGCCAAATTGCATTATATCTTATAGTTTCCGGGATATGGACTATCGACATCTTACAATATTGGCTGTGCTTCTAACTTGGGCCAAAATTGTAAAATGGTCTTATGAATTAGCGATTTCGTTCCAATTCACATTTCAAGTAATATTCGGCATTCTAATTAGGTTGCCGATTGCCAAATTGCATTATATCTTATAGTCTCCGGAATATGGACTATCGACATCTTACAATATTGGCTGTGTTTCTAACTTGGGCCAAAATTGTAAAATGGTCTTATGAATTAGCGATATCGTTCCAATTCACATTCCAAGTAATATTCGGCATGCTAATTACGTTGCCGATTGCCAAATTGCATTAGCTCTTATAGTTTCCGAGATGTGGACTATCGACATCTTACAATACTGTCTCTGCTTCTAACTTGGGCCAAAATTGTAAAATGGTCTTATGAATTAGCGATTTCGTTCCAATTCACATTCTAAGTAATATTCGGCATGGTAACTACATTGCCGATTGCCAAATTGCATTATCTCCTATAGTTTCCGAGATATGGGCAATCGAAATTTTACACCTTAGAGTCTGTTTCTAACTTGGGTCAAAATTGTAATATGGTCTTATGAATTAGCGATTCCGCTCCAATTCACATTCCAAGTAATATTCGGCATGCTAATTACGTTGCCGATAGCCACATTGCATTATCCCTTATAGTTTCCGAGATATGAACTATCCACATCTTACAATATTGGCTGTGCTTCTAACTTGGGCCAAAATTGTAATATGGTCTTATGAATTAGCGATTTCGTTCCAATTCACATTCCAAATAATATGCTAATTACATTGCCGATTGCCAAATCGCATTATCTCTTATAGTTTCCGAGATATGGACTATCGACATCTTACAATACTGGCTCTGCTTCTAACTTGAGCCAAAATTGTAATATGGTCTTATGAATTAGCGATTTCGTTCCAATTCACATTCCAAATAATATGCTAATTACATTGCCGATTGCCAAATCGCATTATCTCTTATAGTTTCCGAGATATGGACTATCGACATCTTACAATATTGGCTGTGTTTTTAACTTGGGCCAAAATTGTAAAATGGTCTTATGAATTAGCGATATCGTTCCAATTCACATTCCAAGTAATATTCGGCATGCTAATTACGTTGCCGATTGCCAAATCGCATTATCTCTTATAGTTTCCGAGATGTGGACTATCGACATCTTACAATACTGGCTCTGCTTCTAACTTGAGCCAAAATTGTAATATGGTCTTATGAATTAGCGATTTCGTTCCAATTCACATTCCAAATAATATGCTAATTACATTGCCGATTGCCAAATCGCATTATCTCTTATAGTTTCCGAGATGTGGACTATCGACATCTTACAATACTGGCTCTGCTTCTAACTTGGGCCAAAATTGTAAAATGGTCTTATGAATTAGCGATTTCGTTCCAATTCACATTAAAAGTAATATTCGGCATGCTAATTACGTTGCCGATTGCCAAATCGCATTATCTCTTATAGTTTCCGAGATGTGGACTATCGACATCTTACAATACTGGCTCTGCTTCTAACTTGAGCCAAAATTGTAATATGGTCTTATGAATTAGCGATTTCGTTCCAATTCACATTCCAAATAATATGCTAATTACATTGCCGATTGCCAAATCGCATTATCTCTTATAGTTTCCGAGATATGGACTATCGACATCTTACAATATTGGCTGTGTTTCTAACTTGGGCCAAAATTGTAATATAGTCTTATGAATTAGCGATTTCGTTCCAATTCACATCCCAAGTAATATTCGGCATGCTAACTACATTGCCGATTGCCACATTGCATTATCTCCTATAGTTTCCGAGATATGGGCAATCGAAATTTTACACCTTTGACTGTTTCTAACTTGGGTCATAATTGTAAAATGGTCTTATGAATTAGCGACTTCGTTCCAATTCACATTCCAAGTAATGTTCGGTATGCTAATTACATTGACGATTGCCAAATTGCATTATCTCCTATAGTTTCCGAGATATGGACTATCGACATCTTACAATATTGGCTCTGCTTTTAACTTGGGCCAAAATTGTAAAATGGTCTTATGAATAAGCGATTTCGATCCAATTCACATTCCAAGTTATATTCCGCATGCTAATTACGTTGACGATTGCCAAATTGCATTAGCTGTTATCGTTTCCGAGATATGGGCAATCGAAATTTTACACTTTAGAGTCTGTTTCTAACTTGGGTCAAAATTGTAATATGGTCTTATGAATTAGCGATTCCGCTCCAATTCACATTCCAAGTAATATTCGGCATGCTAATTACGTTGCCGATAGCCACATTGCATTATCCCTTATAGTTTCCGAGATATGAACTATCCACATCTTACAATATTGGCTGTGCTTCTAACTTGGGCCAAAATGGTAAAATGGTCTTATGAATTAGCGATTTCGTTCCAATTCACATTAAAAGTAATATTCGGCATGCTAATTACATTGCCGATTGCCTAATTGCATTATCGCTTATAGTTACTGAGATATGGACTATCGACATCTTACAATATTGGCTCTGCTTTTAACTTAGGCCAAAATTGTAAAATGGTCTTATGAATAAGCGATTTCGATCCAATTCACACTCCAAGTAATATTCGGCATGTTAATTACATTGCCGATTGCCACATTGCATTATCTCCTATAGTTTCCGAGATATGGGCAATCGAAATTTTACACCTTTGACTGTTTCTAACTTGGGTCATAATTGTAAAATGGTCTTATGAATTAGCGACTTCGTTCCAATTCACATTCCAAGTAATGTTCGGTATGCTAATTACATTGACGATTGCCAAATTGCATTATCTCCTATAGTTTCCGAGATATGGACTATCGACATCTTACAATATTGGCTCTGCTTTTAACTTGGGCCAAAATTGTAAAATGGTCTTATGAATTAGCGCTTTCGATCCAATTCACATTCCAAGTAATATTCGGCATGCTAATTACATTGCCGATTGCCAAATTGCATTAGCTCTTATAGTTTCCGAGATATGAGCAATCGAAATTTTATACCTTAGAGTCTGTTTCTAACTTGGGTCAAAATTGTAAAATGGTCTTATGAATTAGCGATTTCACTCCAATTCACATTAAAAGTAATATTCGGCATGCTAATTACATTGCCGATTGCCAAATTGCATTATCGCTTATAGTTTCCGAGATATGGACTATCGACCTCTTACAATAATGGCTCTGCTTCTAACTTGGGCCAAAATTGTAAAATGGTCTTATGAATTAGCGATTTCGCTCCAATTCACATTAAAAGTAATATTCGGCATGCTAATTACATTGCCGATTGCCTAATTGCATTATCGCTTATAGTTACTGAGATATGGACTATCGACATCTTACAATATTGGCTCTGCTTTTAACTTAGGCCAAAATTGTAAAATGGTCTTATGAATAAGCGATTTCGATCCAATTCACATTCCAAGTAATATTCGGCATGTTAATTACATTGCCGATTGCCACATTGCATTATCTCCTATAGTTTTCGAGATATGGGCAATCGAAATTTTACACCTTTGACTGTTTCTAACTTGGGTCATAATTGTAAAATGGTCTTATGAATTAGCGACTTCGTTCCAATTCACATTCCAAGTAATGTTCGGCATGCTAATTACATTGACGATTGAAAATTGCATTATCTCCTATAGTTTCCGAGATATGGACTATCGACATCTTACAATATTGGCTCTGCTTTTATCTTGGGCCAAAATTGTAAAATGGTCTTATGAATTAGCGATTTCGATCCAATTCACATTCCAAGTAATATTCGGCATGCTAATTACATTGCCGATTGCCAAATTGCATTAGGTCTTATAGTTTCCGAGATATGAGCAATCGAAATTTTATACCTTAGAGTCTGTTTCTAACTTGGGTCAAAATTGTAAAATGGTCTTATGAATTAGCGATTTCGCTAAAATTCACATTAAAAGTAATATTCGGCATGCTAATTACATTGCCGATTGCCAAATTGCATTATCGCTTATAGTTTCCGAGATATGGACTATCGACCTCTTACAATAATGGTTCTGCTTTTAACTTGGGCCAAAAGTGTAAAATGGTCTTATGAATAAGCGATTTCGATCCAATTCACATTCCAAGTAATATTCGGCATGCTAATTTCATTGCCGATTGCCAAATTGCATTAGCTCTTATAGTTTCCGAGATATGGGCAATCGAAATTTTACACCTTAGACTCTGTTTCTAACTTGGGTCAAAATTGTAAAATGGTCTTATGAATTAGCGATTTCGTTCCAATTCACATTCCAAGTAATATGCTAATTACATTGCCGATTGCCAAATTGCATTAGCCCTTATAGTTTCCGAGATATGGACTATCGACATCTTACAATATTGGCTCTGCTTCTAACTTGGGCCAAAATTGTAAAATGGTCTTATGAATAAGCGATTTCGTTCCAATTCACATTCCAAGTAATATGCCAATTACATTGCCGATTGCCAAATTGCATTAGCCCTTATAGTTTCCGAGATATAGACTATCGACATCTTACAATATTGGCTCTGCTTCTAACTTGGGCAAAAATTGTAAAATGGTCTTATGAATTAGCGATTTCGTTCCAATTCACATCCCAAGTAATATTCGGCATGCTAACTACATTGCCGATTGCCAAATTGCATTATCTCTTATAGTTTCCGAGATATGGGCAATCGAAATTTTACACTTTAGACTCTGTTTCTAATTTGGGCCAAAATTGTAAAATGGTCTTATGAATTAGCGATTTCGCTCCAATTCGCATTCCAAGTAATATTCGGCATGCTAATTACGTTGCCGATTGCCAAATTTTATTATCTCTTATAGTTTCCGAGATATGGACTATCGACATCTTACAACATTGGCTCTGCTTCTAACTTGGGCCAGAATTCTAAAATGGTCTTATGAATTAGCGATTTCGTTCCAATTCACATTCCAAGTTATATTCCGCATGCTAATTACGTTGCCGATAGCCAAATTGTATTATCTCTTATAGTTTCCGAGATATGGGCAATCGAAATTTTACACCTTAGAGTCTGTTTCTAACTTGGGCCAAAATTGTAAAATGGATTTCTGAATTAGCGATTTCGTTCCTATTCACATTCCAAATAATATTCGGCATGCTAATTACGTTGCCGATTGCCAAATTGCATTATCTCTTATAGTTTCAGGGATATGGACTATCGACATCTTACAATATTGTCTCTGCTTCTAACTTGGGCCAGAATTGTAAAATGGTCTTATGAATTAGCGATTTCGTTCCAATTCACATTCCAAGTTATATTCCGCATGCTAATTACGTTGCCGATAGCCAAATTGTATTATCTCTTATAGTTTCCGAGATATGGGCAATCGAAATTTTACACCTTAGAGTCTGTTTCTAACTTGGGCCAAAATTGTTAAATGGATTTCTGAATTAGCGATTTCGTTCCAATTCACATTCCAAGTTATATTCCGCATGCTAATTACGTTGCCGATTGCCAAATTGCATTAGCTCTTATCGTTTCCGAGATATGGGCAATCGAAATTTTACACCTTAGAGTCTGTTTCTAACTTGGGTCAAAATTGTAATATGGTCTTATGAATTAGCGATTCCGCTCCAATTCACATTCCAAGTAATATTCGGCATGCTAATTACGTTGCCGATAGCCACATTGCATTATCCCTTATAGTTTACGAGATATGAACTATCCACATCTTACAATATTGGCTGTGCTTCTAACTTGGGCCAGAATTATAAAATGGTCTTATGAATTAGCGATTTCGTTCCAATTCACATTCCAAGTTATATTCCGCATGCTAATTACGTTGCCGATTGCCAAATCGCATTAGCTCTTATCGTTTCCGAGATATGGGCAATCGAAATTATACACCTTAGAGTCTGTTTCTAACTTGGGTCAAAATTGTAATATGGTCTTATGAATTAGCGATTTCGCTCCAATTCACATTCCAAGTAATATACGGCATGCTAAATACATTGCCGATTACCAAATTGCATTATCTCTTATAGTTTCTGAGATATAGGCAATCGAAATTTTACACCTTAGAGTCGGTTTCTAACTTGGGTCAAAATTGTAAAGTGGTTTTATGAATTAACGATTTCGTTCCAATTCACATTCCAAGTAATATTCGGCATGCTAATTACGTTGCCGATTGCCAAATTGCATTATCTCCTATAGTTTCTGAGATATGGGCAATCGAAATTTTACACCTTAGAGTCTGTTTCTAACTTGGGTCAAAATTGTAAAATGGTCTTATGAATTAGAGATTTCGCTAAAATTCACATTGCAAGTAATATTCGGCATGCTAATTACATTGCCGATTGGCAAATTGCATTATCTCTTATAGTTTCCGAGATATGGACTATCGACATCTGGCAATAGTGGCTCTGCTTCTAACTTGGGCCAGAATTGTAAAATGGTCTTATGAATTAGCGATTCCGTTCCAATTCACATTCCAAGTAATATTCGGCATGCTAATTAGGTTGCCGATTGCCAAATTGCATTATCTCTTATAGTTTCCGAGATATGGACTATCGACATCTTACAATACTGGCTCTGCTTCTAACTTGGGCCAAAATTGTAATATAGTCTTATGAATTAGCGATTTCCATCCAATTCACATTCCAAGTAATATGCTAATTACATTGCCGATTGCCAAATTGCATTAGCTCTTATAGTTTCCGAGATATGGACTATCGACATCTTACAATATTGGCTCTGCTTCTAACTTGGGCCAAAATTGTAAAATGGTCTTATGAATTAGCGATTTCGTTCCAGTTCACATTCCAAGTAATATTCGGCATGCTAACTACATTGCCGATTGCCACATTGCATTATCTCCTATAGTTTCCGAGATATGGGCAATCGAAATTTTACACATTTGACTGTTTCTAACTTGGGTCAAAATTGTAAAATGGCCTTATGAATTAGCGATTTCGCTCCAATTCACATTAAAAGTAATATTCGGCATGCTAATTACATTGCCGATTGCCAAATTGCATTATCGCTTATAGTTTCCAAGATATGGACTATCGACATCTTACAATATTGGCTCTGCTTTTAACTTGGGCCAAAATTGTAAAATGGTCTTATGAATAAGCGATTTCGATCCAATTCACATTCCAAGTTATATTCCGCATGCTAATTACGTTGCCGATTGCCAAATTGCATTAGCTCTTATCGTTTCCGAGATATGGGCAATCGAAATTTTACACTTTAGAGTCTGTTTCTAACTTGGGTCAAAATTGCAATATGGTCTTATGAATTAGCGATTCCGCTCCAATTCACATTCCAAGTAATATTCGGCATGCTAATTACGTTGCCGATAGCCACATTGCATTATCCCTTATAGTTTCCGAGATATGAACTATCCACATCTTACAATATTGCCTGTGCTTCTAACTTGGGCCAAAATGGTAAAATGGTCTTATGAATTAGCGATTTCGTTCCAATTCACATTAAAAGTAATATTCGGCATGCTAATTACATTGCCGATTGCCTAATTGCATTATCGCTTATAGTTACTGAGATATGGACTATCGACATCTTACAATATTGGCTCTGCTTTTAACTTAGGCCAAAATTGTAAAATGGTCTTATGAATAAGCGATTTCGATCCAATTCACATTCCAAGTAATATTCGGCATGTTAATTACATTGCCGATTGCCACATTGCATTATCTCCTATAGATTCCGAGATATGGGCAATCGAAATTTTACACCTTTGGCTGTTTCTAACTTGGGTCATAATTGTAAAATGGTCTTATGAATTAGCGACTTCGTTCCAATTCACATTCCAAGTAATGTTCGGCATGCTAATTACATTGACGATTGCCAAATTGCATTATCTCCTATAGTTTCCGAGATATGGACTATCGACATCTTACAATATTGGCTCTGCTTTTAACTTGGGCCAAAATTGTAAAATGGTCTTTTGAATTAGCGATTTCGATCCAATTCACATTCCAAGTAATATTCGGCATGCTAATTACATTGCCGATTGCCAAATTGCATTAGCTCTTATAGTTTCCGAGATATGAGCAATCGAAATTTTATACCTTAGAGTCTGTTTCTAACTTGGGTCAAAATTGTAAAATGGTCTTATGAATTAGCGATTTCGCTCCAATTCACATTAAATGTAATATTCGGCATGCTAATTACATTGCCGATTGCCAAATTGCATTATCGCTTATAGTTTCCAAGATATGGACTATCGACATCTTACAATATTGGCTCTGCTTTTAACTTGGGCCAAAATTGTAAAATGGTCTTATGAATAAGCGATTTCGATCCAATTCAAATTCCAAGTTATATTCCGCATGCTAATTACGTTGCCGATTGCCAAATTGCATTAACTGTTATCGTTTCCGAGATATGGGCAATCGAAATTTTACACTTTAGAGTCTGTTTCTAACTTGGGTCAAAATTGTAATATGGTCTTATGAATTAGCGATTCCGCTCCAATTCACATTCCAAGTAATATTCGGCATGCTAATTACGTTGCCGATAGCCACATTGCATTATCCCTTATAGTTTCCGAGATATGAACTATCCACATCTTACAATATTGGCTGTGCTTCTAACTTGGGCCAAAATGGTAAAATGGTCTTATGAATTAGCGATTTCGTTCCAATTCACATTAAAAGTAATATTCGGCATGCTAATTACATTGCCGATTGCCTAATTGCATTATCGCTTATAGTTACTGAGATATGGACTATCGACATCTTACAATATTGGCTCTGCTTTTAACTTAGGCCAAAATTGTAAAATGGTCTTATGAATAAGCGATTTCGATCCAATTCACATTCCAAGTAATATTCGGCATGTTAATTACATTGCCGATTGCCACATTGCATTATCTCCTATAGTTTCCGAGATATGGGCAATCGAAATTTTACACCTTTGACTGTTTCTAACTTGGGTCATAATTGTAAAATGGTCTTATGAATTAGCGACTTCGTTCCAATTCACATTCCAAGTAATGCTCGGCATGCTAATTACATTGACGATTGCCAAATTGCATTATCTCCTATAGTTTCCGAGATATGGACTATCGACATCTTACAATATTGGCTCTGCTTTTAACTTGGGCCAAAATTGTAAAATGGTCTTATGAATTAGCGATTTCGATCCAATTCACATTCCAAGTAATATTCGGCATGTTAATTACATTTCCGATTGCCACATTGCATTATCTCCTATAGTTTCCGAGATATGGGCAATTCGTTCCAATTCACATTCCAAGTAATGTTCGGCATGCTAATTACATTGACGATTGCCAAATTGCATTATCTCCTATAGTTTCCGAGATATGGACTATCGACATCTTACAATATTGGCTCTGCTTTTAACTTGGGCCAAAATTGTAAAATGGTCTTATGAATTAGCGATTTCGATCCAATTCACATTCCAAGTAATATTCGGCATGCTAATTACATTGCCGATTGGCAAATTGCATTATCTCTTATAGTTTCCGAGATATGGACTATCGACATCTGGCAATAGTGGCTCTGCTTCTAACTTGG
The DNA here is from genome assembly GCF_030347505.1 of Rhynchophorus ferrugineus. Lineage (NCBI taxonomy): Eukaryota > Metazoa > Arthropoda > Insecta > Coleoptera > Curculionidae > Rhynchophorus > Rhynchophorus ferrugineus. The sequence continues at coordinate 66,556,856 of NW_027472580.1, forward strand.
GCCAGAATTGTAAAATGGTCTTATGAATTAGCGATTCCGTTCCAATTCACATTCCAAGTAATATTCGGCATGCTAATTAGGTTGCCGATTGCCAAATTGCATTATCTCTTATAGTTTCCGAGATATGGACTATCGACATCTTACAATACTGGCTCTGCTTCTAACTTGGGCCAAAATTGTAATATAGTCTTATGAATTAGCGATTTCGATCCAATTCACATTCCAAGTAATATGCTAATTACATTGCCGATTGCCAAATTGCATTAGCTCTTATAGTTTCCGAGATATGGACTATCGACATCTTACAATATTGGCTCTGCTTCTAACTTGGGCCAAAATTGTAAAATGGTCTTATGAATTAGCGATTTCGTTCCAGTTCACATTCCAAGTAATATTCGGCATGCTAACTACATTGCCGATTGCCACATTGCATTATCTCCTATAGTTTCCGAGATATGGGCAATCGAAATTTTACACATTTGACTGTTTCTAACTTGGGTCAAAATTGTAAAATGGCCTTATGAATTAGCGATTTCGCTCCAATTCACATTAAAAGTAATATTCGGCATGCTAATTACATTGCCGATTGCCAAATTGCATTATCTCTTATAGTTTCCAAGATATGGACTATCGACATCTTACAATATTGGCTCTGCTTTTAACTTGGGCCAAAATTGTAAAATGGTCTTATGAATAAGCGATTTCGATCCAATTCACATTCCAAGTTATATTCCGCATGCTAATTACGTTGCCGATTGCCAAATTGCATTAGCTGTTATCGTTTCCGAGATATGGGCAATCGAAATTTTACACTTTAGAGTCTGTTTCTAACTTGGGTCAAAATTGTAATATGGTCTTATGAATTAGCGATTCCGCTCCAATTCACATTCCAAGTAATATTCGGCATGCTAATTACGTTGCCGATAGCCACATTGCATTATCCCTTATAGTTTCCGAGATATGAACTATCCACATCTTACAATATTGGCTGTGCTTCTAACTTGGGCCAAAATGGTAAAATGGTCTTATGAATTAGCGATTTCGTTCCAATTCACATTAAAAGTAATATTCGGCATGCTAATTACATTGCCGATTGCCTAATTGCATTATCGCTTATAGTTACTGAGATATGGACTATCGACATCTTACAATATTGGCTCTGCTTTTAACTTAGGCCAAAATTGTAAAATGGTCTTATGAATAAGCGATTTCGATCCAATTCACATTCCAAGTAATATTCGGCATGTTAATTACATTGCCGCTTGCCACATTGCATTATCTCCTATAGTTTCCGAGATATGGGCAATCGAAATTTTACACCTTTGACTGTTTCTAACTTGGGTCATAATTGTAAAATGGTCTTATGAATTAGCGACTTCGTTCCAATTCACATTCTAAGTAATGTTCGGCATGCTAATTACATTGACGATTGCCAAATTGCATTATCTCCTATAGTTTCCGAGATATGGACTATCGACATCTTACAATATTGGCTCTGCTTTTAACTTGGGCCAAAATTGTAAAATGGTCTTATGAATTAGCGATTTCGATCCAATTCACATTCCAAGTAATATTCGGCATGCTAATTACATTGCCGATTGCCAAATTGCATTAGCTCTTATAGTTTCCGAGATATGAGCAATCGAAATTTTATACCTTAGAGTCTGTTTCTAACTTGGGTCAAAATTGTAAAATGGTCTTATGAATTAGCGATTTCGCTCCAATTCACATTAAAAGTAATATTCGGCATGCTAAATACATTGCCGATTGCCAAATTGCATTATCGCTTATAGTTTCCGAGATATGGACTATCGACATCTTACAATAATGGCTCTGCTTTTAACTTGGGCCAAAAGTGTAAAATGGTCTTATGAATAAGCGATTTCGATCCAATTCACATTCCAAGTAATATTCGGCATGCTAATTTCATTGCCGATTGCCAAATTGCATTAGCTCTTATAGTTTCCGAGATATGGGCAATCGAAATTTTACACCTTAGACTCTGTTTCTAACTTGGGTCAAAATTGTAAAATGGTCTTATGAATTAGCGATTTCGTTCCAATTCAAGTAATATGCTAATTACATTGCCGATTGCCAAATTGCATTAGCCCTTATAGTTTCCGAGATATGGACTATCGACATCTTACAATATTGGCTCTGCTTCTAACTTGGGCCAAAATTGTAAAATGGTCTTATGAATTAGCGATTTCGTTCCAATTCACATTCCAAGTAATATGCCAATTACATTGCCGATTGCCAAATTGCATTAGCCCTTATAGTTTCCGAGATATAGACTATCGACATCTTACAATATTGGCTCTGCTTCTAACTTGGGCAAAAATTGTAAAATGGTCTTATGAATTAGCGATTTCGTTCTAATTCACATCCCAAGTAATATTCGGCATGCTAACTACGTTGCCGATTGCCAAATTGCATTATCTCTTATAGTTTCAGGGATATGGACTATCGACATCTTACAATATTGTCTCTGCTTCTAACTAGGGCCAAAATTGTAAAATGGTCTTATGAATAAGCGATTTCGCTCCAATTCACATTAAAAGTAATATTCGGCATGCTAATTACATTGCCGATTGCCAAATTGCATTATCGCTTATAGTTTCCGAGATATGGACTATCGACATCTGACAATATTGTCTCTGCTTCTAACTTGGGCCATAATTGTAAAATGGCCTTATGTATTAACGATTTCGTTCCAATTTACATTCTAAGTTATATTCGGTATGCTAATTACATTGCCGATTGCCAAAATGCATTATCTCTTATAGTTTCCGAGATATGGGCAATCGAAATTTTACACCTTAGACTCTGTTTCTAACTTGGGTCAAAATTGTAAAATGGTCTTATGAATTAGCGATTTCGTTCCAATTCACATTCCAAATAATATGCTAATTACATTGCCGATTGCCAAATTGCATTAGCCCTTATAGTTTCCGAGATATGGACTATCGACATCTTACAATACTGGCTCTACTTCTAACTTGGGCCAAAATTGTAAAATGGTCTTATGAATTAGCAATTTCGTTCCAATTCACATTCCAAGTAATATGCCAATTACATTGCCGATTGCCAAATTGCATTAGCCCTTATAGTTTCCGAGATATAGACTATCGACATCTTACAATATTGGCTCTGCTTCTAACTTGGGCCAAGATTGTAAAATGGTCTTATGAATTGGCGATTTCGTTCCAATTCACATTCCAAGTAATATTCGGCATGCTAACTACATTGCCGATTGCCAAATTGCATTATCTCTTATAGTTTCCGAGACATGGGCAATCGAAATTTTACACCTTAGACTCTGTTTCTAACTTGGGTCAAAATTGTAAAATGGTCTTATGAATTAGCGATTTCGCTAAAATTCACATTCCAAGTAATATTCGGCATGCTAATTACATTGTCGATTGCCAAATTGCATTATCTCTTATAGTTTCCGAGATATGGACTATCGACATCTTACAATATTGGCTGTGCTTCTAACTTGGGCCAAAATTGTAAAATGGTCTTATGAATTAGCGATTTCGCTCCAATTCACATTCCAAGTAATATTCGGCATGCTAATTACGTTGCCGATTGCCAAATTGTATTATCTTTTATAGTTTCCGAGATATGGACTATCGACATCTTACAACATTGGCTCTGCTTCTAACTTGGGCCAGAATTGTAAAATGGTCTTATGAATTAGCGATTTCGTTCTAATTCACATTCCAAGTAATATTCGGCATGCTAATTAGGTTGCCGATTGCCAAATTGCATTAGCTCTTATAGTTTCCGAGATATGGGCAATCGAAATTTTACACCTTAGAGTCTGTTTCTAACTTGGGCCAAAATTGTAAAATGGATTTATGAATTAGCGATTTCGTTCCAATTCACATTCCAAATAATATTCGGCATGCTAATTACGTTGCCGATAGCCAAATTGCATTATCTCTTATAGTTTCGGAGATATGGGCAATCGAAATTTTACACCTTAGAGTCTGTTTCTAACTTGGGTCAAAATTGTAAAATGGTCTTATGAATTAGCGATTCCGCTCCAATTCACATTCCAAGTAATATTCGGCATGCTAATTACGTTGCCGATAGCCACATTGCATTATCCCTTATAGTTTCCGAGATATGACCTATCGACATCTTACAATATCGGCTGTGCTTCTAACTTGGGCCAGAATTGTAAAATGGTCTTATAAATTAGCGATTTCGTTCTAATTCACATTAAAAGTAATATTCTGCATGCTAATTACGTTGCCGATTGCCAAATTGCATTATCTCCTATAGTTTCCGAGATATGGGCAATCGAAATTTTACACCTTTGACTGTTTCTAACTTGGGTCAAAATTGTAAAATGGTCTTATGAATTAGCGAGTTCGTTCCAATTCACATTCCAAGTAATATTCGGCATACTAATTACATTGACGATTGCCAAATTGCATTATCTCCTATAGTTTCCGAGATATGGACTATCGACATCTTACAATATTGGCTCTGCTTTTAATTTGGGCCAAAATTGTAAAATGGTCTTATGAATAAGCGATTTCGCTCCAATTCACATTAAAAGTAATATTCGGCATGCTAATTACATTGCCGATTGCCAAATTGCATTAGCTCTTATAGTTTCCGAGATATGGGCAATCGAAATTTTACACCTTAGACTCTGTTTCTAACTTGGGTCAAAATTGTAAAATGGTCTTATGAATTAGCGATTTCGTTCCAATTCACATTCCAAGTAATATGCTAATTACATTGCCGATTGCCAAATTGCATTAGCCCTTATAGTTTCCGAGATATGGACTATCGACATCTTACAATATTGGCTCTGCTTCTAACTTGGGCCAAAATTGTAAAATGGTCTTATGAATTAGCGATTTCGTTCCAATTCACATTCCAAGTAATATGCCAATTACATTGCCGATTGCCAAATTGCATTAGCCCTTATAGTTTCCGAGATATAGACTATCGACATCTTACAATATTGGCTCTGCTTCTAACTTGGGCAAAAATTGTAAAATGGTCTTATGAATTAGCGATTTCGTTCTAATTCACATCCCAAGTAATATTCGGCATGCTAACTACATTGCCGATTGCCAAATTGCATTATCTCTTATAGTTTCCGAGATATGGGCAATCGAAATTTTACACTTTAGACTCTGTTTCTAATTTGGGCCAAAATTGTAAAATGGTCTTATGAATTAGCGATTTCGCTCCAATTCGCATTCCAAGTAATATTCGGCATGCTAATTACGTTGCCGATTGCCAAATTTTATTATCTCTTATAGTTTCCGAGATATGGACTATCGACATCTTACAACATTGGCTCTGCTTCTAACTTGGGCCAGAATTCTAAAATGGTCTTATGAATTAGCGATTTCGTTCCAATTCACATTCCAAGTTATATTCCGCATGCTAATTACGTTGCCGATAGCCAAATTGTATTATCTCTTATAGTTTCCGAGATATGGGCAATCGAAATTTTACACCTTAGAGTCTGTTTCTAACTTGGGCCAAAATTGTAAAATGGATTTCTGAATTAGCGATTTCGTTCCAATTCACATTCCAAATAATATTCGGCATGCTAATTACGTTGCCGATTGCCAAATTGCATTATCTCTTATAGTTTCAGGGATATGGACTATCGACATCTTACAATATTGTCTCTGCTTCTAACTTGGGCCAGAATTATAAAATGGTCTTATGAATTAGCGATTTCGTTCCAATTCACATTCCAAGTTATATTCCGCATGCTAATTACGTTGCCGATAGCCAAATTGTATTATCTCTTATAGTTTCCGAAATATGGGCAATCGAAATTTTACACCTTAGAGTCTGTTTCTAACTTGGGCCAAAATTGTAAAATGGATTTCTGAATTAGCGATTTCGTTCCAATTCACATTCCAAGTTATATTCCGCATGCTAATTACGTTGCCGATTGCCAAATTGCATTAGCTCTTATCGTTTCCGAGATATGGGCAATCGAAATTTTACACCTTAGAGTCTGTTTCTAACTTGGGTCAAAATTGTAATATGGTCTTATGAATTAGCGATTCCGCTCCAATTCACATTCCAAGTAATATTCGGCATGCTAATTACGTTGCCGATAGCCACATTGCATTATCCCTTATAGTTTCCGAGATATGAACTATCCACATCTTACAATATTGGCTGTGCTTCTAACTTGGGCCAGAATTGTAAAATGGTCTTATGAATTAGCGATTTCGTTCCAATTCACATTCCAAGTTATATTCCGCATGCTAATTACGTTGCCGATTGCCAAATCGCATTAGCTCTTATCGTTTCCGAGATATGGGCAATCGAAATTTTACACCTTAGAGTCTGATTCTAACTTGGGTCAAAATTGTAATATGGTCTTATGAATTAGCGATTCGGCTCCAATTCACATTCCAAGTAATATACGGCATGCTAAATACATTGCCGATTGCCAAATTGCATTATCTCTTATAGTTTCTGAGATATAGGCAATCGAAATTTTACACCTTAGAGTCGGTTTCTAACTTGGGTCGAAATTGTAAAGTGGTTTTATGAATTAGCGATTTCGTTCCAATTCACATTCCAAGTAATATTCGGCATGCTAATTACGTTGCCGATTGCCAAATTGCATTATCTCTTATAGTTTCAGGGATATGGACTATCGACATCTTACAATATTGTCTCTGCTTCTAACTTGGGCCAGATTTGTAAAATGGTCTTATGAATTAGCGATTTCGTTCCAATTCACATTCCAAGTTATATTCCGCATGCTAATTACGTTGCCGATAGCCAAATTGTATTATCTCTTATAGTTTCCGAGATATGGGCAATCGAAATTTTACACCTTAGAGTCTGTTTCTAACTTGGGCCAAAATTGTAAAATGGATTTCTGAATTAGCTATTTCGTTCCAATTCACATTCCAAGTAATATTCGGCATGCTAATTACGTTGCCGATTGCCAAATTGCATTAGCTCTTATCGTTTCCGAGATATGGGCAATCGAAATTTTACACCTTAGAATCTGTTTCTAACTTGGGTCAAAATTGTAATATGGTCTTATGAATTAGCGATTCCGCTCCAATTCACATTCCAAGTAATATTCGGCATGCTAATTACGTTGCCGATAGCCACATTGCATTATCCCTTATAGTTTCCGAGATATGAACTATCCACATCTTACAATATTGGCTGTGCTTCTAACTTGGGCCAGAATTGTAAAATGGTCTTATGAATTAGCGATTTTGTTCCAATTCACATTCCAAGTTATATTCCGCATGCTAATTACGTTGCCAATTGCCAAATCGCATTAGCTCTTATAGTTTCTGAGATATAGGCAATCGAAATTTTACACCTTAGAGTCGGTTTCTAACTTGGGTCAAAATTGTAAAGTGGTTTTATGAATTAGCGATTTCGTTCCAATTCACATTCCAAGTAATATTCGGCATGCTAATTACGTTGCCGATTGCCAAATTGCATTATCTCCTATAGTTTCCGAGATATGGGCAATCGAAATTTTACACCTTTGACTGTTTCTAACTTGGGTCAAAATTGTAAAATGGTCTTATGAATTAGCGAGTTCGTTCCAATTCACATTCCAAGTAATATTCGGCATACTAATTACATTGACGATTGCCAAATTGCATTATCTCCTATAGTTTCCGAGATATGGACTATCGACATCTTACAATATTGGCTCTGCTTTAACTTGGGCCAAAATTGTAAAATGGTCTTATGAATAAGCGATTTCGCTCCAATTCACATTAAAAGTAATATTCGGCATGCTAATTACATTGCCGATTGCCAAATTGCATTATCGCTTATAGTTTCCGAGATATGGACTATCGACATCTGACAATATTGTCTCTGCTTCTAACTTGGGCCATAATTGTAAAATGGCCTTATGTATTAACGATTTCGTTCCAATTTACATTCTAAGTTATATTCGGCATGCTAATTACATTGCCGATTGCCAAAATGCATTATCTCTTATAGTTTCCGAGATATGGGCAATCGAAATTTTACACCTTAGACTCTGTTTCTAACTTGGGTCAAAATTGTAAAATGGTCTTATGAATTAGCGATTTCGTTCCAATTCACATTCCAAGTAATATGCTAATTACATTGCCGATTGCCAAATTGCATTAGCCCTTATAGTTTCCGAGATATGGACTATCGACATCTTACAATACTGGCTCTACTTCTAACTTGGGCCAAAATTGTAAAATGGTCTTATGAATTAGCTATTTCGTTCCAATTCACATTCCAAGTAATATGCCAATTACATTGCCGATTGCCAAATTGCATTAGCCCTTATAGTTTCCGAGATATAGACTATCGACATCTTACAATATTGGCTCTGCTTCTAACTTGGGCCAAGATTGTAAAATGGTCTTATGAATTGGCGATTTCGTTCCAATTCACATTCCAAGTAATATTCGGCATGCTAACTACATTGCCGATTGCCAAATTGCATTATCTCTTATAGTTTCCGAGACATGGGCAATCGAAATTTTACACCTTAGACTCTGTTTCTAACTTGGGTCAAAATTGTAAAATGGTCTTATGAATTAGCGATTTCGCTAAAATTCACACTCCAAGTAATATTCGGCATGCTAATTACATTGTCGATTGCCAAATTGCATTATCTCTTATAGTTTCCGAGATATGGACTATCGACATCTTACAATATTGGCTGTGCTTCTAACTTGGGCCAAAATTGTAAAATGGTCTTATGAATTAGCGATTTCGCTCCAATTCACATTCCAAGTAATATTCGGCATGCTAATTACGTTGCCGATTGCAAAATTGTATTATCTTTTATAGTTTCCGAGATATGGACTATCGACATCTTACAACATTGGCTCTGCTTCTAACTTGGGCCAGAATTGTAAAATGGTCTTATGAATTAGCGATTTCGTTCTAATTCACATTCCAAGTAATATTCGGCATGCTAATTAGGTTGCCGATTGCCAAATTGCATTAGCTCTTATAGTTTCCGAGATATGGGCAATCGAAATTTTACACCTTAGAGTCTGTTTCTAACTTGGGCCAAAATTGTAAAATGGATTTATGAATTAGCGATTTCGTTCCAATTCACATTCCAAATAATATTCGGCATGCTAATTACGTTGCCGATAGCCAAATTGCATTATCTCTTATAGTTTCCGAGATATGGGCAATCGAAATTTTACACCTTAGAGTCTGTTTCTAACTTGGGTCAAAATTGTAAAATGGTCTTATGAATTAGCGATTCCGCTCCAATTCACATTCCAAGTAATATTCGGCATGCTAATTACGTTGCCGATAGCCACATTGCATTATCCCTTATAGTTTCCGAGATATGACCTATCGACATCTTACAATATCGGCTGTGCTTCTAACTTGGGCCAGAATTGTAAAATGGTCTTATAAATTAGCGATTTCGTTCTAATTCACATTAAAAGTAATATTCGGCATGCTAATTACGTTGCCGATTGCCAAATTGCATTATCTCCTATAGTTTCCGAGATATGGGCAATCGAAATTTTACACCTTTGACTGTTTCTAACTTGGGTCAAAATTGTAAAATGGTCTTATGAATTAGCGAGTTCGTTCCAATTCACATTCCAAGTAATATTCGGCATACTAATTACATTGACGATTGCCAAATTGCATTATCTCCTATAGTTTCCGAGATATGGACTATCGACATCTTACAATATTGGCTCTGCTTTTAACTTGGGCCAAAATTGTAAAATGGTCTTATGAATAAGCGATTTCGCTCCAATTCACATTAAAAGTAATATTCGGCATGCTAATTACATTGCCGATTGCCAAATTGCATTATCGCTTATAGTTTCCGAGATATGGACTATCGACATCTGACAATATTGTCTCTGCTTCTAACTTGGGCCATAATTGTAAAATGGCCTTATGTATTAACGATTTCGTTCCAATTTACATTCTAAGTAATATTCGGCATGCTAATTACATTGCCGATTGCCAAAATGCATTATCTCTTATAGTTTCCGAGATATGGGCAATCGAAATTTTACACCTTAGACCCTGTTTCTAACTTGGGTCAAAATTGTAAAATGGTCTTATGAATTAGCGATTTCGTTCCAATTCACATTCCAAATAATATGCTAATTACATTGCCGATTGCCAAATTGCATTAGCCCTTATAGTTTCCGAGATATGGACTATCGACATCTTACAATATTGGCTCTGCTTCTAACTTGGGCCAAAATTGTAAAATGGTCTTATGAATTAGCGATTTCGTTCCAATTCACATTCCAAGTAATATGCTAATTACATTGCCGATTGCCAAATTGCATAAGCCCTTATAGTTTCCGAGATATTGACTATCGACATCTTACAATACTGGCTCTGCTTCTAACTTGGGCCAAAATTGTAAAATGGCCTTATGAATTAGCGATTTCGTTCCAATTCACATTCCAAGTAATATGCCAATTACATTGACGATTGCCAAATTGCATTAGCCCTTATAGTTTCCGAGATATAGACTATCGACATCTTACAATATTGGCTCTGCTTCTAACTTGGGCAAAAATTGTAAAATGGTCTTATGAATTAGCGATTTCGTTCCAATTCACATCCCAAGTAATATTCGGCATGCTAACTACATTGCCGATTGCCAAATTGCATTATCTCTTATAGTTTCCGAGATATGGGCAATCGAAATTTTACACCTTAGACTCTGTTTCTAATTTGGGCCAAAATTGTAAAATGGTCTTATGAATTAGCGATTTCGCTCCAATTCGCATTCCAAGTAATATTCGGCATGCTAATTACGTTGCCGATTGGCAAATTTTATTATCTCTTATAGTTTCCGAGATATGGACTATCGACATCTTACAACATTGGCTCTGCTTCTAACTTGGGCCAGAATTGTAAAATGGTCTTATGAATTAGCGATTTCGTTACAATTCACATTCCAAGTTATATTCCGCATGCTAATTACGTTGCCGATAGCCAAATTGTATTATCTCTTATAGTTTCCGAGATATGGGCAATCGAAATTTTACACCTTAGAGTCTGTTTCTAACTTGGGCCAAAATTGTAAAATGGATTTCTGAATTAGCGATTTCGTTCCAATTCACATTCCAAATAATATTCGGCATGCTAATTACGTTGCCGATTGCCAAATTGCATTTTCTCTTATAGTTTCAGGGATATGGACTATCGACATCTTACAACATTGTCTCTGCTTCTAACTTGGGCCAGAATTGTAAAATGGTCTTATGAATTAGCGATTTCGTTCCAATTCACATTCCAAGTTATATTCCGCATGCTAATTACGTTGCCGATAGCCACATTGCATTATCCCTTATAGTTTCCGAGATATGAACTATCCACATCTTACAATATTGGCTGTGCTTCTAACTTGGGCCAAAATGGTAAAATGGTCTTATGAATTAGCGATTTCGTTCCAATTCACATTCCAAGTAATACACGGCATGCTAAATACATTGCCGATTGCCAAATTGCATTATCTCCTATAGTTTCCGAGATATGGGCAATCGAAATTTTACACCTTAGAGTCTGTTTCTAACTTGGGTCAAAATTGTAAAATGGTTTTATGAATTAGCGATTTCGCTAAAATTCACATTCCAAGTAATATTCGGCATGCTAATTACGTTGCCAATTGCCAAATTGCATTTATCTCTTATAGTGTCCGAGATATGGGCAATCGAAATTTTACACCTTTGACTGTTTCTAACTTGGGTCAAAATTGTAAAGTGGTTTTATGAATTAGCGATTTCGTTCCAATTCACATTCCAAGTAATATTCGGCATGCTAATTACGTTGCCGATTGCCAAATTGCATTATCTCTTATAGTTTCCGAGATATGGGCAATCGAAATTTTACACCTTAGAGTCTGTTTCTAACTTGGGTCAAAATTGCAAAATGGTCTTATGAATTAGCGATTTCGCTAAAATTCACATTCCAAGTAATATTCGGCATGCTAATTACGTTGCCGGTTGGCAAATTGCATTATCTCTTATAGTTTCCGAGATATGGGCAATCGAAATTTTACACCTTTGACTGTTTCTAACTTGGGTCAAAATTTTAAAATGGTCTTATGAATTAGCGAGTTCGTTCCAATTCACATTCCAAGTAATATTCGGCATACTAATTACATTGACGATTGCCAAATTGCATTATCTCCTATAGTTTCCGAGATATGGACTATCGACATCTTACAATATTGGCTCTGCTTTTAACTTGGGCCAAAATTGTAAAATGGTCTTATGAATAAGCGATTTCGTTCCAATTCACATTAAAAGTAATATTCGGCATGCTAATTACATTGCCGATTGCCAAATTGCATTATCGCTTATAGTTTCCGAGATATGGGCAATCGAAATTTTACACCTTAGACTCTGTTTCTAACTTGGGTCAAAATTGTAAAATGGTCTTATGAATTAACGATTTCGTTCCAATTCACATTCCAAGTAATATGCTAATTACATTGCCGATTGCCAAATTGCATTAGCCCTTATAGTTTCCGAGATATGGACTATCGACATCTTACAATATTGGCTCTGCTTCTAACTTGGGTCAAAATTGTAAAATGGTCTTATGAATTAGCGATTTCGTTCCAATTCACATTCAAAGTAATATACGGCATGCTAATTCCGTTGCCGATTGCCAAATTGCATTATCTCCTATAGTTTCCGAGATATGGGCAATCGAAATTTTACACCTTAGAGTCTGTTTCTAACTTGGGTCAAAATTGTAAAATAGTCTTATGAATTAACGATTTCGTTCCAATTCACATTCCAAGTAATATTCGGCATTCTAATTACGTTAAGGTATGGGCAGTCGAAATTTTACACCTTAGAGTCTGTTTCTAACTTGGGTCAAAATTGTAAAATAGTTTTAGGAATTAGCAATTTCGTTCCAATTCACATTCCAAGTAATATTCGGCAGGCTAATTAGGTTGCTGATTGCCAAATTGCATTATCCCTTATAGTTTCCGAGATATGGGCAATCGAAATTTTACACCTTAGACTCCGTTTCTAACTTGGGTCAAAATTGTAAAATGGTCTTATGAATTAGAGATTTCGTTCCAATTCACATTCCAATTAATATTCGGCATGCCAATTACATTGCCGATTACCAAATTGCAATATCTCTTTTAGTTTCCGAGATATGGGCAATCGAAATTTTACACCTTAGACTCTGTTTCTAACTTGGGTCAAAATTGTAAAATGGTCTTATGAATTAGCGATATCGTTCCAATTCACATTCCAAGTAATATTCGACATGCTAATTACATTGCCGATTGCCAAATTGCATTATCTCTTATAGTTTCCGATATATAGACTATCGACATCTTACAATGTTGGCTCTGCTTCTAACTTGGGCCAACATTGTAAAATGGTCTTATGAATTAGCGATATCGTTCCTATTCACATTCCAAGTAATATTCAGCATGCTAATTACGTTGCCGATTGCCAAATTGCATTATCTCTTATAATTTCCGAGATATGGGCAATCGAAATTTTACACCTTAGAGTCTGTTTCTAACTTGGGTCAAATTTGTAAAATGGTCTTATGAATTAGCGATTTCGCTAAAATTCACACTCCAAGTAATATTCGGCATGCTAATTACGTTGCCGATTGCCAAATTGCATTATCTCTTATAGTTTCCGAGATATGGACTATCGACATCTTACAATATTGGCTGTGCTTCTAACTTGGGCCAAAATTGTAAAATGGTCTTATGAATTAGCGATTTCGCTCCAATTCAGATTCCAATTAATATTCGGCATTCTAATTACGTTGCCGATTGCCAAATTGCATTATCTCTTATAGTTTCCGAGACATGGACTATCGACATCTTACAATATTGGCTGTGCTTCTAACTTGGGCCAAAATTGTAAAATGGTCTTATGAATTAGCGATTTCGCTCCAATTCGCATTCCAATTAATATTCGGCATGCTAATTACGTTGCCGATTGCCAAACTGCATTATCTCTTATAATTTCTGAGATATGGGCAATCGAAATTTTACACCTTAGAGTCTGTTTCTAACTTGGGCCAAAATTGTAAAATGGTTTTATGAATCAGCGATTTCGTTCCAATTCCCATTCCAAGTAATATTCGGCATGCCAATTACGTTGCCGATTGCCAAATTGCATTATCTCTTATAGTTTCCGAGATATGGACTATCGACATCTTACAATGTTGGCTCTGCTTCTAACTTGGGCCAACATTGTAAAATGGTCTTATGAATTAGCGATATCATTCCTATTCACATTCCAAGTAATATTCAGCATGCTAATTACGTTGACGATTGCCAAATTTCATTATCTCTTATAATTTCCGAGATATGGGCAATCGAAATTTTACACCTTAGAGTCTGTTTCTAACTTGGGTCAAATTTGTAAAATGGTCTTATGAATTAGCGATTTCGCTAAAATTCACACTCCAAGTAATATTCGGCATGCTAATTACGTTGCCGATTGCCAAATTGCATTATCTCTTATAGTTTCCGAGATATGGACTATCGACATCTTACAATATTGGCTGTGCTTCTAACTTGGGCCAAAATTGTAAAATGGTCTTATGAATTAGCGATTTCGCTCCAATTCAGATTCCAATTAATATTCGGCATTCTAATTACGTTGCCGATTGCCAAATTGCATTATCTCTTATAGTTTCCGAGACATGGACTATCGACATCTTACAATATTGGCTGTGCTTCTAACTTGGGCCAAAATTGTAAAATGGTCTTATGAATTAGCGATTTCGCTCCAATTCACATTCCAATTAATATTCGGCATGCTAATTACGTTTCCGATTGCCAAACTGCATTATCTCTTATAATTTCCGAGATATGGGCAATCGAAATTTTACACCTTAGAGTCTGTTTCTAACTTGGGCCAAAATTGTAAAATGGTTTTATGAATCAGCGATTTCGTTCCAATTCCCATTCCAAGTAATATTCGGCATGCCAATTACGTTGCCGATTGCCAAATTGCATTATCTCTTATAGTTTCCGAGATATGGACTATTGACATCTTACAATATTGGCTCTGCCTCTAACTTGGGTCAGAATTGTAAAATGGTCTTATGAATTAGCGATATCGTTCCAATTCACATTCCAAGTAATATTCGGCATGCTAATTCCATTGCCGATTGACAAATTGAATTATCTCTTATAGTTTCCGAGATATGGACTATCGACATCTTACAATGTTGGCTCTGCTTCTAACTTGGACCAAAATTGTAAAATGGTCTTTTGAATTAGCGATATCGTTCCAATTCACATTCCAAGTAACATTCGGCATGCTAATTACGTTGCTGATTGCCAAATTGCATTATCTCTTATAATTTCCAAGATATGGGCAATCGAAATTTTACACCTTAGTGTCTGTTTCTAACTTGGGTCAAAATTGTAAAATGGTTTTATGAATCAGCGATTTCGTTCCAATTCACATTCCAAGTAATATTCGGCATGCCAATTACGTTGCCGATTGCCAAATTGCATTATCTCTTATAGTTTCCGAGATATGGACTATCGACATCTTACAATATTGGCTGTGCTTCTAACTTGGGCCAAAATTGTAGAATGGCCTTATGAATTAGCGATTTCGTTCCAGTTCACATTCCAAGTAATATTCGGCATGCTAATTAATTTGCCGTTTGCCAAAATGCGTTATCTCTTATAGTTTCCGAGATATGGACTATCGACATCTTACAATATTGGCTGTGCTTCTAACTTGGGCCAAAATTGTAAAAAGGTCTTATGAATTAGAGATATCGTTCAAATTCACATTCCAAGTAATATTCGGCATGCTAATTATATTGCCGATTGCCAAATAGCATTATCTCTTATAGTTTCCGAGATATGGACTATCGACATCTTACAATGTTGGCTCTGCTTCTAACTTGGGCCAGAATTGTAAAATGGTCTTATGAATTAGCGATATCGTTCCAATTCACATTCCAAGTAATATTCGGCATGCTAATTACGTTGCCGATTGCCAAATTGCATTAGCTCTTATAGTTTCCGAGATATGGGCAATCGAAATTTTACACCTTAGAGTCTGTTTCTAACTTGGGCCAAAATTGTAAAATGGATTTATGAATTAGCGATTTCGTTCCAATTCACATTCCAAATAATATTCGGCAAGCTAATTACGTTGCCGATTGCCAAATTGCATTATCTCTTATAGTTTCCGTGATATGGACTATCGACATCTTACAATATTGTCTCTGTTTCTAACTTGGGTCAAAATTGTAAAATGGTCTTATGAATTAGCGATTCCGCTCCAATTCACATTCCAAGTAATATTCGGCATGCTAATTACGTTGCCGATAGCCACATTGCATTATCCCTTATAGTTTCCGAGATATGAAATATCGACATCTTACAATATTGGCTGTGCTTCTAACTTGGGCCAGAATTTTAAAATGGTCTTATGAATTAGCGATATCGTTCCAATTCACATTCCAAGTAATATTCGACATGCTAACTACATTGCCGATTGCCAAATTGCATTATCTCTTATAGTTTCCGATATATAGACTATCGACACCTTACAATGTTGGCTCTGCTTCTAACTTGGGCCAAAATTGTAAAATAGTTTTAGGAATTAGCAATTTCGTTCCAATTCACATTCCAAGTAATATTCGGCAGGCTAATTAGGTTGCCGATTGCCAAATTGCATTATCTCTTATAATTTCCAAGATATGGGCAATCGAAATTTTACACCTTAGACTCCGTTTCTAACTTGGGTCAAAATTGTAAAATGGTCTTATGAATTAGCGATTTCGTTACAATTCACATTCCAATTAATATTCGGCATGCCAATTACATTGCCGATAACCAAATTGCAATATCTCTTTTAGTTTCCGAGATATGGGCAATCGAAATTTTACACCTTAGACTCTGTTTCTAACTTGGGTCAAAATTGTAAAATGGTCTTATGAATTAGCGATATCGTTCCAATTCACATTCCGAGTAATATTCGACATGTTAATTACATTGCCGATTGCCAAATTGCATTATCTCTTATAGTTTCCGATATATAGACTATCGACATCTTACAATGTTGGCTCTGCTTCTAACTTGGGCCAAAATTGTAAAATGGTCTTATGAATTAGCGATATCGTTCCTATTCACATTCCAAGTAATATTCAGCATGCTAATTACGTTGCCGATTGCCAAATTGCATTATCTCTTATAATTTCCAAGATATGGGCAATCGAAATTTTACACCTTAGAGTCTGTTTCTAACTTGGGTCAAATTTGTAAAATGGTCTTATGAATTAGCGATTTCGCTAAAATTCACACTCCAAGTAATATTCGGCATGCTAATTACGTTGCCGATTGCCAAATTGCATTATCTCTTATAGTTTCCGAGATATGGTCTATCGACATCTTACAATATTGGCTGTGCTTCTAACTTGGGCCAAAATTGTAAAATGGTCTTATGAATTAGCGATTTCGCTCCAATTCACATTCCAATTAATATTCGGCATTCTAATTACGTTGAAGATTGCCAAATTGCATTATCTCTTATAATTTCCGAGATATGGGCAATCGAAATTTTACACCTTAGAGTCTGTTTCTAACTTGGGTCAAAATTATAAAATGGTTTTATGAATCAGCGATTTCGTTCCAATTCCCATTCCAAGTAATATTCGGCATGCCAATTACGTTGCCGATTGCCAAATTGCGTTATCTCTTATAGTTTCCGAGATATGGACTATCGACATCGTACAATATTGGCTGTGCTTCTAACTTGGGCCAAAATTGTAAAATGGTCTTATGAATTAGCGATTTCGTTCCAGTTCACATTCCAAGTAATATTCGGCATGCTAATTACCTTGCCGTTTGCCAAATTGCGTTATATCTTATAGTTTCCGAGATATGGACTATCGACATCGTACAATATTGGCTGTGCTTCTAACTTGGGCCAAAATTGTAAAAAGGTCTTATGAATTAGCGATATCGTTCCAATTCACATTCCAAATAATATTCGGCATGCTAATTATATTGCCGATTTCCAAATAGCATTATCTCTTATAGTTTCCGAGATATGGACTATCGACATCTTACAATGTTGGCTCTGCTTCTAACTTGGGCCAGAATTGTAAAAACGTCTTATGAATTAGCGATTTCGTTCTAATTCACATTCCAAGTAATATTCGGCATGCTAATTACTTTGCCGATTGCCAAATTGCATTAGCTCTTATAGTTTCCGAGATATGGGCAATCGAAATTTTACACCTTAGAGTCTGTTTCTAACTTGGGCCAAAATTGTAAAATGGATTTATGAATTAGCGATTTCGTTCCAATTCACATTCCAAATAATATTCGGCAAGCTAATTACGTTGCCGATTGCCAAATTGCATTATCTCTTATAGTTTCCGTGATATGGACTATCGACATCTTACAATATTGTCTCTGCTTCTAACTTGGGCCAGAATTGTAAAATTATGAATTAGCGATATCGTTCCAATTCACATTCCAAGTTATATTCCGCATGCTAATTACGTTGCCGATAGCCAAATTGCATTATCTCTTATAGTTTCCGAGATATGGGCAATCGAAATTTTACACCTTAGAGTCTGTTTCTAACTTGGGTCAAAATGGTAAAATGGTCTTATGAATTAGCGATTCCGCTCCAATTCACATTCCAAGTAATATTCGGCATGCTAATTACGTTGCCGATAGCCACATTGCATTATCCCTTATAGTTTCCGAGATATGAACTATCGACATCTTACAATATTGGCTGTGCTTCTAACTTGGGCCAGAATTGTAAAATGGTCTTATGAATTAGCGATTTCGTTCCAATTCACATTCCAAGTTATATTCCGCATGCTAATTACGTTGCCGATAGCCAAATTGCATTATCTCTTATAGTTTCCGAGATATGGGCGATCGAAATTTTACACCTTAGAGTCTGTTTCTAACTTGGGTCAAAATTGTAAAATGGTCTTATGAATTAGCGATTCCGCTCCAATTCACATTCCAAGTAATATTCGGCATGCTAATTACGTTGCCGATTGCCAAATTGCATTATCTCCTATAGTTTCCGAGATATGGGCAATCGAAATTTTACACCTTAGAGTCTGTTTCTAACTTGGGTCAAAATTGTAAAATGGTCTTATGAATTAGCGATTCCGCTCCAATTCACATTCCAAGTAATATTCGGCATGCTAATTACGTTGCCGATTGCCAAATTGCATTATCTCCTATAGTTTCCGAGATATGGGCAATCGAAATTTTACACCTTAGAGTCTGTTTCTAACTTGGGTCAAAATTGTAAAATGGTCTTATGAATTAGCGATTCCGCTCCAATTCACATTCCAAGTAATATTCGGCATGCTAATTACGTTGCCGATAGCCACATTGCATTATCCCTTATAGTTTCCGAGATATGAACTATCGACATCTTACAATATTGGCTGTGCTTCTAACTTGGGCCACAATTGTAAAATGGTCTTATAAATTAGCGATTTCGTTCTAATTCACATTCCAAGTAATATTCGGCATGCTAATTACGTTGCCGATTGCCAAATTGCATTATCTCCTATAGTTCATGAGATATGGGCAATCGAAATTTTACACCTTAGAGTCTGTTTCTAACTTGGGTCAAAATTGTAAAATGGTCTTATGAATTAGCGATATCGTTCCAATTCACATTCCAAGTAATATTCGACATGCTAACTACATTGCCGATTGCCAAATTGCATTATCTCTTATAGTTTCCGATATATAGACTATCGACATCTTACAATGTTGGCTCTGCTTCTAACTTGGGCCAAAATTGTAAAATAGTTTTAGGAATTAGCGATATCGTTCCAATTCACATTCCAAGTAATATTCGGCATGCTAATTCCATTGCCGATTGACAAATTGAATTATCTCTTATAGTTTCCGAGATATGGACTATCGACATCTTACAATATTGGCTGTGCTTCTAACTTGGGCCACAATTGTAAAATGGTCTTATAAATTAGCGATTTCGTTCCAGTTCACATTCCAAGTAATATTCGGCATGCTAATTACGTTGCCGATTGCCAAATTGCATTATCTCTTATAGTTTCCGAGATATGGACTATTGACATCTTACAATATTGGCTCTGCCTCTAACTTGGGTCAGAATTGTAAAATGGTCTTATGAATTAGCGATATCGTTCCAATTCACATTCCAAGTAATATTCGGCATGCTAATTCCATTGCCGATTGACAAATTGAATTATCTCTTATAGTTTCCGAGATATGGACTATCGACTTCTTACAATGTTGGCTCTGCTTCTAACTTGGACCAAAATTGTAAAATGGTCTTATGAATTAGCGATATCGTTCCAATTCACATTCCAAGTAATATTCGGCATGCTAATTACGTTGCTGATTGCCAAATTGCATTATCTCTTATAATTTCCAAGATATGGGCAATCGAAATTTTACACCTTAGTGTCTGTTTCTAACTTGGGTCAAAATTGCAAAATGGTTTTATGAATCAGCGATTTCGTTCCAATTCACATTCCAAGTAATATTCGGCATGCCAATTACGTTGCCGATTGCCAAATTGCATTATCTCTTATATTTTCCGAGATATGGACAATCGACATCTTACAATATTGGCTGTGCTTCTAACTTGGGCCAAAATTGTAAAATGGTCTTATGAATTAGCGATTTCGTTCCAGTTCACATTCTAAGTAATATTCGGCATACTAATTACTTTGCCGTTTGCCAAATTGCGTTATCTCTTATAGTTTCCGAGATATGGACTATCGATATCTTACAATATTGGCTGTGCTTCTAACTTGGGCCAAAATTGTAAAAAGGACTTATGAATTAGCGATATCGTTCAAATTCACATTCCAAGTAATATTCGGCATGCTAATTATATTGCCGATTGCCAAATAGCATTATCTCTTATAGTTTCCGAGATATGGACTATCGACATCTTACAATGTTGGCTCTGCTTCTAACTTGGGCCAGAATTGTAAAATGGTCTTATGAATTAGCGATATCGTTCCAATTCACATTCCAAGTAATATTCGGCATGCTAATTACGTTGCCGATTGCCAAATTGCATTAGCTCTTATAGTTTCCGAGATATGGGCAATCGAAATTTTACACCTTAGAATCTGTTTCTAACTTGGGCCGAAATTGTAAAATGGATTTATGAATTAGCGATTTCGTTCCAATTCACATTCCAAATAATATTCGGCAAGCTAATTACTTTGCCGATTGCCAAATTGCATTATCTCTTATAGTTTCCGTGATATGGACAATCGACATCTTACAATATTGTCTCTGTTTCTAACTTGGGTCAAAATTGTAAAATGGTCTTATGAATTAGCGATTCCGCTCCAATTCACATTCTAAGTAATATTCGGCATGCTAATTACGTTGCCGATAGCCACATTGCATTATCCCTTATACTTTCCGAGATATGAAATATTGACATCTTACAATATTGGCTGTGCTTCTAACTTGGGCCAGAATTTTAAAATGGTCTTATGAATTAGCGATATCGTTCCAATTCACATTCCAAGTAATATTCGACATGCTAACTACATTGCCGATTGCCAAATTGCATTATCTCTTATAGTTTCCGATATATAGACTATCGACATCTTACAATGTTGGCTCTGCTTCTAACTTGGGCCAAAATTGTAAAATAGTTTTAGGAATTAGCAATTTCGTTCCAATTCACATTCCAAGTAATATTCGGTAGGCTAATTAGGTTGCCGATTGCCAAATTGCATTATCTCTTATAATTTCCAAGATATGGGCAATCGAAATTTTACACCTTAGACTCCGTTTCTAACTTGGGTCAAAATTGTAAAATGGTCTTATGAATTAGCGATTTCGTTCCAATTCACATTCCAATTAATATTCGGCATGCCAATTACATTGCCGATAACCAAATTGCAATATCTCTTTTAGTTTCCGAGATATGGGCAATCGAAATTTTACACCTTAGACTCTGTTTCTAACTTGGGTCAAAATTGTAAAATGGTCTTATGAATTAGCGATATCGTTCCAATTCACATTCCAAGTAATATTCGACATGTTAATTACATTGCCGATTGCCAAATTGCATTATCTCTTATAGTTTCCGATATATAGACTATCGACATCTTACAATGTTGGCTCTGCTTCTAACTTGGGCCAAAATTGTAAAATGGTCTTATGAATTAGCGATATCGTTCCTATTCACATTCCAAGTAATATTCAGCATGCTAATTACGTTGCCGATTGCCAAATTGCATTATCTCTTATAGTTTCCGAGACATGGGCAATCGAAATTTTACACCTTAGACTCTGTTTCTAACTTGGGTCAAAATTGTAAAATGGTCTTATGAATTAGCGATTTCGCTAAAATTCACATTCCAAGTAATATTCGGCATGCTAATTACATTGTCGATTGCCAAATTGCATTATCTCTTATAGTTTCCGAGATATGGACTATCGACATCTTACAATATTGGCTGTGCTTCTAACTTGGGCCAAAATTGTAAAATGGTCTTATGAATTAGCTATTTCGTTCCAATTCACATTCCAAGTAATATGCCAATTACATTGCCGATTGCCAAATTGCATTAGCCCTTATAGTTTCCGAGATATAGACTATCGACATCTTACAATATTGGCTCTGCTTCTAACTTGGGCCAAAATTGTAAAATGGTCTTATGAATTGGCGATTTCGTTCCAATTCACATTCCAAGTAATATTCGGCATGCTAACTACATTGCCGATTGCCAAATTGCATTATCTCTTATAGTTTCCGAGACATGGGCAATCGAAATTTTACACCTTAGACTCTGTTTCTAACTTGGGTCAAAATTGTAAAATGGTCTTATGAATTAGCGATTTCGCTAAAATTCACATTCCAAGTAATATTCGGCATGCTAATTACATTGTCGATTGCCAAATTGCATTATCTCTTATAGTTTCCGAGATATGGACTATCGACATCTTACAATATTGGCTGTGCTTCTAACTTGGGCCAAAATTGTAAAATGGTCTTATGAATTAGCGATTTCGCTCCAATTCACATTCCAAGTAATATTCGGCATGCTAATTACGTTGCCGATTGCCAAATTGTATTATCTTTTATATTTTCCGAGATATGGACTATCGACATCTTACAACATTGGCTCTGCTTCTAACTTGGGCCAGAATTGTAAAATGGTCTTATGAATTAGCGATTTCGTTCTAATTCACATTCCAAGTAATATTCGGCATGCTAAGTACGTTGCCGATTGCCAAATTGCATTAGCTCTTATAGTTTCCGAGATATGGGCAATCGAAATTTTACACCTTAGAGTCTGTTTCTAACTTGGGCCAAAATTGTAAAATGGATTTATGAATTAGCGATTTCGTTCCAATTCACATTCCAAATAACATTCGGCATGCTAATTACGTTGCCGATAGCCAAATTGCATTATCTCTTATAGTTTCCGAGATATGGGCAATCGAAATTTTACACCTTAGAGTCTGTTTCTAACTTGGGTCAAAATTGTAAAATGGTCTTATGAATTAGCGATTCCGCTCCAATTCACATTCCAAGTAATATTCGGCATGCTAATTACGTTGCCGATAGCCACATTGCATTATCCCTTATAGTTTCCGAGATATGACCTATCGACATCTTACAATATCGGCTGTGCTTCTAACTTGGGCCAGAATTGTAAAATGGTCTTATAAATTAGCGATTTCGTTCTAATTCACACTAAAAGTAATATTCGGAATGCTAATTACGTTGCCGATTGCCAAATTGCATTATTTCCTATAGTTTCCGAGATATGGGCAATCGAAATTTTACACCTTTGACTGTTTCTAACTTGGGTCAAAATTGTAAAATGGCCTTATGAATTAGCGAGTTCGTTCCAATTCATATTCCAAGTAATATTCGGCATACCAATTACATTGACGATTGCCAAATTGCATTATCTCCTATAGTTTCCGAGATATGGACTATCGACATCTTACAATATTGGCTCTGCTTTTAACTTGGGCCAAAATTGTAAAATGGTCTTATGAATAAGCGATTTCGCTCCAATTCACATTAAAAGTAATATTCGGCATGCTAATTACATTGCCGATTGCCAAATTGCATTATCGCTTATAGTTTCCGAGATATGGACTATCGACATCTGACAATATTGTCTCTGCTTCTAACTTGGGCCATAATTGTAAAATGGCCTTATGTATTAACGATTTCGTTCCAATTTACATTCTAAGTTATATTCGGCATGCTAATTATATTACCGATTGCCAAAATGCATTATCTCTTATAGTTTCCGAGATATGGGCAATCGAAATTTTACACCTTAGACTCTGTTTCTAACTTGGGTCAAAATTGTAAAATGGTCTTATGAATTAGCGATTTCGTTCCAATTCAGATTCCAAATAATATGCTAATTACATTGCCGATTGCCAAATTGCATTAGCCCTTATAGTTTCCGAGATATGGACTATCGACATCTTACAATATTGGCTCTGCTTCTAACTTGGGCCAAAATTGTAAAATGGTCTTATGAATTAGCGATTTCGTTCCAATTCACATTCCAAGTAATATGCTAATTACATTGCCGATTGCCAAATTGCATAAGCCCTTATAGTTTCCGAGATATGGACCATCGACATCTTACAACATTGGCTCTGCTTCTAACTTGGGCCAGAATTGTAAAATGGTCTTATGAATTAGCGATTTCGTTCCAATTCACATTCCAAGTTATATTCCGCATGCTAATTACGTTGCCGATAGCCAAATTGTATTATCTCTTATAGTTTCCGAGATATGGGCAATCGAAATTTTACACCTTAGAGTCTGTTTCTAACTTGGGCCTAAATTGTAAAATGGATTTCTGAATTAGCGATTTCGTTCCAATTCACATTCCAAATAATATTCGGCATGCTAATTACGTTGCCGATTGCCAAATTGCATTATCTCTTATAGTTTCAGGGATATGGACTATCGACATCTTACAACATTGTCTCTGCTTCTAACTTGGGCCAGAATTGTAAAATGGTCTTATGAATTAGCGATTTCGTTCCAATTCACATTCCAAGTTATATTCCGCATGCTAATTACGTTGCCGATTGCCAAATTGCATTAGCTCTTATCGTTTCCGAGATATGGACAATCGAAATTTTACACCTTAGAGTCTGTTTCTAACTTGGGTCAAAATTGTAATATGGTCTTATGAATTAGCTTTTCCGCTCCAATTCACATTCCAAGTAATATTCGGCATGCTAATTACGTTGCCGATAGCCACATTGCATTATCCCTTATAGTTTCCGAGATATGAACTATCCACATCTTACAATATTGGCTGTGCTTCTAACTTGGGCCAAAATGGTAAAATGGTCTTATGAATTAGCGATTTCGTTCCAATTCACATTCCAAGTAATATACGGCATGCTAAATACATTGCCGATTGCCAAATTGCATTATCTCCTATAGTTTCCGAGATATGGGCAATCGAAATTTTACACCTTAGAGTCTGTTTCTAACTTGGGTCAAAATTGTAAAATGGTTTTATGAATTAGCGATTTCGCTAAAATTCACATTCCAAGTAATATTCGGCATGCTAATTACGTTGCCGATTGCCAAATTGCATTATCTCTTATAGTGTCCGAGATATGGGCAATCGAAATTTTACACCTTTGACTGTTTCTAACTTGGGTCAAAATTGTAAAGTGGTTTTATGAATTAGCGATTTCGTTCCAATTCACATTCCAAGTAATATTCGGCATGCTAATTACGTTGCCGATTGCCAAATTGCATTATCTCCTATAGTTTCCGAGATATGGGCAATCGAAATTTTACACCTTAGAGTCTGTTTCTAACTTGGGTCAAAATTGTAAAATGGTCTTATGAATTAGCGATTTCGCTAAAATTCACATTCCAAGTAATATTCGACATGCTAATTACGTTACCGGTTGCCAAATTGCATTATCTCTTATAGTTTCCGAGATATGGGCAATCGAAATTTTACACCTTTGACTGTTTCTAACTTGGGTCAAAATTGTAAAATGGTCTTATGAATTAGCGAGTTCGTTCCAATTCACATTCCAAGTAATATTCGGCATACTAATTACATTGACGATTGCCAAATTGCATTATCTCCTATAGTTTCCGAGATATGGACTATCGACATCTTACAATATTGGCTCTGCTTTTAACTTGGGCCAAAATTGTAAAATGGTCTTATGAATAAGCGATTTCGTTCCAATTCACATTAAAAGTAATATTCGGCATGCTAATTACATTGCCGATTGCCAAATTGCATTATCTCTTATAGTTTCCGAGATATGGACTATCGACATCTTACAATGTTGGCTCTGCTTCTAACTTGGGCCAGAATTGTAAAATGGTCTTATGAATTAGCGATATCGTTCCAATTCACATTCCAAGTAATATTCGGCATGCTAATTACGTTGCCGATTGCCAAATTGCATTAGCTCTTATAGTTTCCGAGATATGGGCAATCGAAATTTTACACCTTAGAGTCTGTTTCTAACTTGGGCCAAAGTTGTAAAATGGATTTATGAATTAGCGATTTCGTTCCAATTCACATTCCAAATAATATTCGGCAAGCTAATTACGTTGCCGATTGCCAAATTGCATTATCTCTTATAGTTTCCGTGATATGGACTATCGACATCTTACAATATTGTCTCTGTTTCTAACTTGGGTCAAAATTGTAAAATGGTCTTATGAATTAGCGATTCCGCTCCAATTCACATTCCAAGTAATATTCGGCATGCTAATTACGTTGCCGATAGCCACATTGCATTATCCCTTATAGTTTCCGAGATATGAAATATCGACATCTTACAATATTGGCTGTGCTTCTAACTTGGGCCAGAATTTTAAAATGGTCTTATGAATTAGCGATATCGTTCCAATTCACATTCCAAGTAATATTCGACATGCTAACTACATTGCCGATTGCCAAATTGCATTATCTCTTATAGTTTCCGATATATAGACTATCGACACCTTACAATGTTGGCTCTGCTTCTAACTTGGGTCAAAATTGTAAAATGGTCTTATGAATTAGCGATTTCGTTCCAATTCACATTCCAATTAATATTCGGCATGCCAATTACATTGCCGATAACCAAATTGCAATATCTCTTTTAGTTTCCGAGATATGGGCAATCGAAATTTTACACCTTAGACTCTGTTTCTAACTTGGGTCAAAATTGTAAAATGGTCTTATGAATTAGCGATTTCGCTAAAATTCACACTCCAAGTAATATTCGGCATGCTAATTACGTTGCCGATTGCCAAATTGCATTATCTCTTATAGTTTCCGAGATATGGTCTATCGACATCTTACAATATTGGCTGTGCTTCTAACTTGGGCCAAAATTGTAAAATGGTCTTATGAATTAGCGATTTCGCTCCAATTCACATTCCAATTAATATTCGGCATTCTAATTACGTTGCCGATTGCCAAATTGTATTATCTCTTATAGTTTCCGAGATATGGGCAATCGAAATTTTACACCTTAGAGTCTGTTTCTAACTTGGGTCAAAATTGTAAAATGGTTTTATGAATCAGCGATTTCGTTCCAATTCCCATTCCAAGTAATATTCGGTATGCCGATTACGTTGCCGATTGCCAAATTGCATTATCTCTTATAGTTTCCGAGATATGGACTATCGACATCTTACAATATTGGCTGTGCTTCTAACTTGGGCCAAAATTGTAAAATGGTCTTATGAATTAGCGATTTCGTTCCAGTTCACATTCCAAGTAATATTCGGCATGCTAATTACTTTGCCGTTTGCCAAATTGCGTTATCTCTTATAGTTTCCGAGATATGGACTATCGACATCGTACAATATTGGCTGTGCTTCTAACTTGGGCCAAAATTGTAAAAAGGTCTTATGAATTAGCGATATCGTTCCAATTCACATTCCAAATAATATTCGGCATGCTAATTATATTGCCGATTGCCAAATAGCATTATCTCTTATAGTTTCCGAGATATGGACTATCGACATCTTACAATGTTGGCTCTGCTTCTAACTTGGGCCAGAATTGTAAAAAGGTCTTATGAATTAGCGATTTCGTTCTAATTCACATTCCAAGTAATATTCGGCATGCTAATTACTTTGCCGATTGCCAAATTGCATTAGCTCTTATAGTTTCCGAGATATGGGCAATCGAAATTTTACACCTTAGAGTCTGTTTCTAACTTGGGCCAAAATTGTAAAATGGATTTATGAATTAGCGATTTCGTTCCAATTCACATTCCAAATAATATTCGGCAAGCTAATTACGTTGCCGATTGCCAAATTGCATTATCTCTTATAGTTTCTGTGATATGGACTATCGACATCTTACAATATTGTCTCTGCTTCTAACTTGGGCCAGAATTGTAAAATTATGAATTAGCGATTTCGTTCCAATTCACATTCCAAGTTATATTCCGCATGCTAATTACGTTGCCGATAGCCAAATTGCATTATCTCTTATAGTTTCCGAGATATGGGCAATCGAAATTTTACACCTTAGAGTCTGTTTCTAACTTGGGTCAAAATTGTAAAATGGTCTTATGAATTAGCGATTCCGCTCCAATTCACATTCCAAGTAATATTCGGCATGCTAATTACGTTGCCGATAGCCACATTGCATTATCCCTTATAGTTTCCGAGATATGAACTATCGACATCTTACAATATTGGCTGTGCTTCTAACTTGGGCCAGAATTGTAAAATGGTCTTATGAATTAGCGATTTCGTTCCAATTCACATTCCAAGTTATATTCCGCATGCTAATTACGTTGCCGATAGCCAAATTGCATTATCTCTTATAGTTTCCGAGATATGGGCGATCGAAATTTTACACCTTAGAGTCTGTTTCTAACTTGGGTCAAAATTGTAAAATGGTCTTATGAATTAGCGATTCCGCTCCAATTCACATTCCAAGTAATATTCGGCATGCTAATTACGTTGCCGATTGCCAAATTGCATTATCTCCTATAGTTTCCGAGATATGGGCAATCGAAATTTTACACCTTAGAGTCTGTTTCTAACTTGGGTCAAAATTGTAAAATGGTCTTATGAATTAACGATTTCGTTCCAATTCACATTCGAAGTAATATTCGGCATTCTAATTACGTTAAGGTATGGGCAATCGAAATTTTACACCTTAGAGTCTGTTTCTAACTTGGGTCAAAATTGTAAAATGGTCTTATGAATTAGCGATTCCGCTCCAATTCACATTCCAAGTAATATTCGGCATGCTAATTACGTTGCCGATAGCCACACTGCATTATCCCTTATAGTTTCCGAGATATGAACTATCGACATCTTACAATATTGGCTGTGCTTCTAACTTGGGCCACAATTGTAAAATGGTCTTATAAATTAGCGATTTCGTTCTAATTCACATTCCAAGTAATATTCGGCATGCTAATTACGTTGCCGATTGCCAAATTGCATTATCTCCTATAGTTTATGAGATATTGGCAATCGAAATTTTACACCTTAGAGTCTGTTTCTAACTTGGGTCAAAATTGTAAAATGGTCTTATGAATTAGCGATATCGTTCCAATTCACATTCCAAGTAATATTCGACATGCTAACTACATTGCCGATTGCCAAATTGCATTATCTCTTATAGTTTCCGATATATAGACTATCGACATCTTACAATGTTGGCTCTGCTTCTAACTTGGGCCAAAATTGTAAAATAGTTTTAGGAATTAGCGATATCGTTCCAATTCACATTCCAAGTAATATTCGGCATGCTAATTCCATTGCCGATTGACAAATTGAATTATCTCTTATAGTTTCCGAGATATTTACTATCGACATCTTACAATATTGGCTGTGCTTCTAACTTGGGCCACAATTGTAAAATGGTCTTATAAATTAGCGATTTCGTTCCAGTTCACATTCCAAGTAATATTCGGCATGCTAATTACGTTGCCGATTGCCAAATTGCATTATCTCTTATAGTTTCCGAGATATGGACTATTGACATCTTACAATATTGGCTCTGCCTCTAACTTGGGTCAGAATTGTAAAATGGTCTTATGAATTAGCGATATCGTTCCAATTCACATTCCAAGTAATATTCGGCATGCTAATTCCATTGCCGATTGACAAATTGCATTATCTCTTATAGTTTCCGAGATATGGGCAATCGAAATTTTACACCTTAGAGTCTGTTTCTAACTTGGGTCAAAATTGTAAAATGGTCTTATGAATTAGCGATTCCGCTCCAATTCACATTCCAAGTAATATTCGGCATGCTAATTACGTTGCCGATAGCCACATTGCATTATCCCTTATAGTTTCCGAGATATGAACTATCGACATCTTACAATATTGGCTGTGCTTCTAACTTGGGCCAGAATTGTAAAATGGACTTATGAATTAGCGATTTCGTTCCAATTCACATTCCAAGTTATATTCCGCATGCTAATTACGTTGCCGATAGCCAAATTGCATTATCTCTTATAGTTTCCGAGATATGGGCGATCGAAATTTTACACCTTAGAGTCTGTTTCTAACTTGGGTCAAAATTGTAAAATGGTCTTATGAATTAGCGATTCCGCTCCAATTCACATTCCAAGTAATATTCGGCATGCTAATTACGTTGCCGATTGCCAAATTGCATTATCTCCTATAGTTTCCGAGATATGGGCAATCGAAATTTTACACCTTAGAGTCTGTTTCTAACTTGGGTCAAAATTGTAAAATGGTCTTATGAATTAACGATTTCGTTCCAATTCACATTCGAAGTAATATTCGGCATTCTAATTACGTTGCCGATTGCCAAATTGCATTATCTCCTATAAGGTATGGGCAATCGAAATTTTACACCTTAGAGTCTGTTTCTAACTTGGGTCAAAATTGTAAAATGGTCTTATGAATTAGCGATTCCGCTCCAATTCACATTCCAAGTAATATTCGGCATGCTAATTACGTTGCCGATAGCCACACTGCATTATCCCTTATAGTTTCCGAGATATGAACTATCGACATCTTACAATATTGGCTGTGCTTCTAACTTGGGCCACAATTGTAAAATGGTCTTATAAATTAGCGATTTCGTTCTAATTCACATTCCAAGTAATATTCGGCATGCTAATTACGTTGCCGATTGCCAAATTGCATTATCTCCTATAGTTTATGAGATATTGGCAATCGAAATTTTACACCTTAGAGTCTGTTTCTAACTTGGGTCAAAATTGTAAAATGGTCTTATGAATTAGCGATATCGTTCCAATTCACATTCCAAGTAATATTCGACATGCTAACTACATTGCCGATTGCCAAATTGCATTATCTCTTATAGTTTCCGATATATAGACTATCGACATCTTACAATGTTGGCTCTGCTTCTAACTTGGGCCAAAATTGTAAAATAGTTTTAGGAATTAGCGATATCGTTCCAATTCACATTCCAAGTAATATTCGGCATGCTAATTCCATTGCCGATTGACAAATTGAATTATCTCTTATAGTTTCCGAGATATTTACTATCGACATCTTACAATATTGGCTGTGCTTCTAACTTGGGCCACAATTGTAAAATGGTCTTATAAATTAGCGATTTCGTTCCAGTTCACATTCCAAGTAATATTCGGCATGCTAATTACGTTGCCGATTGCCAAATTGCATTATCTCTTATAGTTTCCGAGATATGGACTATTGACATCTTACAATATTGGCTCTGCCTCTAACTTGGGTCAGAATTGTAAAATGGTCTTATGAATTAGCGATATCGTTCCAATTCACATTCCAAGTAATATTCGGCATGCTAATTCCATTGCCGATTGACAAATTAAATTATCTCTTATAGTTTCCGAGATATGGACTATCGACTTCTTACAATGTTGGCTCTGCTTCTAACTTGGACCAAAATTGTAAAATGGTCTTATGAATTAGCGATATCGTTCCAATTCACATTCCAAGTAATATTCGGCATGCTAATTACGTTGCTGATTGCCAAATTGCATTATCTCTTATAATTTCCAAGATATGGGCAATCGAAATTTTACACCTTAGTGTCTGTTTCTAACTTGGGTCAAAATTGCAAAATGGTTTTATGAATCAGCGATTTCGTTCCAATTCACATTCCAAGTAGTATTCGGCATGCCAATTACGTTGCCGATTGCCAAATTGCATTATCTCTTATATTTTCCGAGATATGGACTATCGACATCTTACAATATTGGCTGTGCTTCTAACTTGGGCCAAAATTGTAAAATGGTCTTATGAATTAGCGATTTCGTTCCAGTTCACATTCTAAGTAATATTCGGCATACTAATTACTTTGCCGTTTGCCAAATTGCGTTATCTCTTATAGTTTCCGAGATATGGACTATCGACATCTTACAATATTGGCTGTGCTTCTAACTTGGGCCAAAATTGTAAAAAGGACATATGAATTAGCGATATCGTTCATATTCACATTCCAAGTAATATTCGGCATGCTAATTATATTGCCGATTGCCAAATAGCATTATCTCTTATAGTTTCCGAGATATGGACTATCGACATCTTACAATGTTGGCTCTGCTTCTAACTTGGGCCAGAATTGTAAAATGGTCTTATGAATTAGCGATATCGTTCCAATTCACATTCCAAGTAATATTCGGCATGCTAATTACGTTGCCGATTGCCAAATTGCATTAGCTCTTATAGTTTCCGAGATATGGGCAATCGAAATTTTACACCTTAGAGTCTGTTTCTAACTTGGGCCGAAATTGTAAAATGGATTTATGAATTAGCGATTTCGTTCCAATTCACATTCCAAATAATATTCGGCAAGCTAATTACTTTGCCGATTGCCAAATTGCATTATCTCTTATAGTTTCCGTGATATGGACTATCGACATCTTACAATATTGTCTCTGTTTCTAACTTGGGTCAAAATTGTAAAATGGTCTTATGAATTAGCGATTCCGCTCCAATTCACATTCCAAGTAATATTCGGCATGCTAATTACGTTGCCGATAGCCACATTGCATTATCCCTTATAGTTTCCGAGATATGAAATATCGACATCTTACAATATTGGCTGTGCTTCTAACTTGGGCCAGAATTTTAAAATGGTCTTATGAATTAGCGATATCGTTCCAATTCACATTCCAAGTAATATTCGACATGCTAACTACATTGCCGATTGCCAAATTGCATTATCTCTTATAGTTTCCGATATATAGACTATCGACATCTTACAATGTTGGCTCTGCTTCTAACTTGGGCCAAAATTGTAAAATAGTTTTAGGAATTAGCAATTTCGTTCCAATTCACATTCCAAGTAATATTCGGTAGGCTAATTAGGTTGCCGATTGCCAAATTGCATTATCTCTTATAATTTCCAAGATATGGGCAATCGAAATTTTACACCTTAGACTCCGTTTCTAACTTGGGTCAAAATTGTAAAATGGTCTTATGAATTAGCGATTTCGTTCCAATTCACATTCCAATTAATATTCGGCATGCCAATTACATTGCCGATAACCAAATTGCAATATCTCTTTTAGTTTCCGAGATATGGGCAATCGAAATTTTACACCTTAGACTCTGTTTCTAACTTGGGTCAAAATTGTAAAATGGTCTTATGAATTAGCGATATCGTTCCAATTCACATTCCAAGTAATATTCGACATGTTAATTACATTGCCGATTGCCAAATTGCATTATCTCTTATAGTTTCCGAGATATGGGCAATCGAAATTTTACACCTTAGACTCTGTTTCTAACTTGGGTCAAAATTGTAAAATGGTCTTATGAATTAGCGATTTCGCTAAAATTCACATTCCAAGTAATATTCGGCATGCTAATTACATTGTCGATTGCCAAATTGCATTATCTCTTATAGTTTCCGAGATATGGACTATCGACATCTTACAATATTGGCTGTGCTTCTAACTTGGGCCAAAATTGTAAAATGGTCTTATGAATTAGCTATTTCGTTCCAATTCACATTCCAAGTAATATGCCAATTACATTGCCGATTGCCAAATTGCATTAGCCCTTATAGTTTCCGAGATATAGACTATCGACATCTTACAATATTGGCTCTGCTTCTAACTTGGGCCAAAATTGTAAAATGGTCTTATGAATTGGCGATTTCGTTCCAATTCACATTCCAAGTAATATTCGGCATGCTAACTACATTGCCGATTGCCAAATTGCATTATCTCTTATAGTTTCCGAGACATGGGCAATCGAAATTTTACACCTTAGACTCTGTTTCTAACTTGGGTCAAAATTGTAAAATGGTCTTATGAATTAGCGATTTCGCTAAAATTCACATTCCAAGTAATATTCGGCATGCTAATTACATTGTCGATTGCCAAATTGCATTATCTCTTATAGTTTCCGAGATATGGACTATCGACATCTTACAATATTGGCTGTGCTTCTAACTTGGACCAAAATTGTAAAATGGTCTTATGAATTAGCGATATCGTTCCAATTCACATTCCAAGTAATATTCGGCATGCTAATTACGTTGCTGATTGCCAAATTGCATTATCTCTTATAATTTCCAAGATATGGGCAATCGAAATTTTACACCTTAGTGTCTGTTTCTAACTTGGGTCAAAATTGCAAAATGGTTTTATGAATCAGCGATTTCGTTCCAATTCACATTCCAAGTAGTATTCGGCATGCCAATTACGTTGCCGATTGCCAAATTGCATTATCTCTTATATTTTCCGAGATATGGACTATCGACATCTTACAATATTGGCTGTGCTTCTAACTTGGGCCAAAATTGTAAAATGGTCTTATGAATTAGCGATTTCGTTCCAGTTCACATTCTAAGTAATATTCGGCATACTAATTACTTTGCCGTTTGCCAAATTGCGTTATCTCTTATAGTTTCCGAGATATGGACTATCGACATCTTACAATATTGGCTGTGCTTCTAACTTGGGCCAAAATTGTAAAAAGGACTTATGAATTAGCGATATCGTTCAAATTCACATTCCAAGTAATATTCGGCATGCTAATTATATTGCCGATTGCCAAATAGCATTATCTCTTATAGTTTCCGAGATATGGACTATCGACATCTTACAATGTTGGCTCTGCTTCTAACTTGGGCCAGAATTGTAAAATGGTCTTATGAATTAGCGATATCGTTCCAATTCACATTCCAAGTAATATTCGGCATGCTAATTACGTTGCCGATTGCCAAATTGCATTAGCTCTTATAGTTTCCGAGATATGGGCAATCGAAATTTTACACCTTAGAGTCTGTTTCTAACTTGGGCCGAAATTGTAAAATGGATTTATGAATTAGCGATTTCGTTCCAATTCACATTCCAAATAATATTCGGCAAGCTAATTACTTTGCCGATTGCCAAATTGCATTATCTCTTATAGTTTCCGTGATATGGACTATCGACATCTTACAATATTGTCTCTGTTTCTAACTTGGGTCAAAATTGTAAAATGGTCTTATGAATTAGCGATTCCGCTCCAATTCACATTCCAAGTAATATTCGGCATGCTAATTACGTTGCCGATAGCCACATTGCATTATCCCTTATAGTTTCCGAGATATGAAATATCGACATCTTACAATATTGGCTGTGCTTCTAACTTGGGCCAGAATTTTAAAATGGTCTTATGAATTAGCGATATCGTTCCAATTCACATTCCAAGTAATATTCGACATGCTAACTACATTGCCGATTGCCAAATTGCATTATCTCTTATAGTTTCCGATATATAGACTATCGACATCTTACAATGTTGGCTCTGCTTCTAACTTGGGCCAAAATTGTAAAATAGTTTTAGGAATTAGCAATTTCGTTCCAATTCACATTCCAAGTAATATTCGGTAGGCTAATTAGGTTGCCGATTGCCAAATTGCATTATCTCTTATAATTTCCAAGATATGGGCAATCGAAATTTTACACCTTAGACTCCGTTTCTAACTTGGGTCAAAATTGTAAAATGGTCTTATGAATTAGCGATTTCGTTCCAATTCACATTCCAATTAATATTCGGCATGCCAATTACATTGCCGATAACCAAATTGCAATATCTCTTTTAGTTTCCGAGATATGGGCAATCGAAATTTTACACCTTAGACTCTGTTTCTAACTTGGGTCAAAATTGTAAAATGGTCTTATGAATTAGCGATATCGTTCCAATTCACATTCCAAGTAATATTCGACATGTTAATTACATTGCCGATTGCCAAATTGCATTATCTCTTATAGTTTCCGATATATAGACTATCGACATCTTACAATGTTGGCTCTGCTTCTAACTTGGGCCAAAATTGTAAAATGGTCTTATGAATTAGCGATATCGTTCCTATTCACATTCCAAGTAATATTCAGCATGCTAATTACGTTGCCGATTGCCAAATTGCATCATCTCTTATAGTTTCCGAGACATGGGCAATCGAAATTTTACACCTTAGACTCTGTTTCTAACTTGGGTCAAAATTGTAAAATGGTCTTATGAATTAGCGATTTCGCTAAAATTCACATTCCAAGTAATATTCGGCATGCTAATTACATTGTCGATTGCCAAATTGCATTATCTCTTATAGTTTCCGAGATATGGACTATCGACATCTTACAATATTGGCTGTGCTTCTAACTTGGGCCAAAATTGTAAAATGGTCTTATGAATTAGCTATTTCGTTCCAATTCACATTCCAAGTAATATGCCAATTACATTGCCGATTGCCAAATTGCATTAGCCCTTATAGTTTCCGAGATATAGACTATCGACATCTTACAATATTGGCTCTGCTTCTAACTTGGGCCAAAATTGTAAAATGGTCTTATGAATTGGCGATTTCGTTCCAATTCACATTCCAAGTAATATTCGGCATGCTAACTACATTGCCGATTGCCAAATTGCATTATCTCTTATAGTTTCCGAGACATGGGCAATCGAAATTTTACACCTTAGACTCTGTTTCTAACTTGGGTCAAAATTGTAAAATGGTCTTATGAATTAGCGATTTCGCTAAAATTCACATTCCAAGTAATATTCGGCATGCTAATTACATTGTCGATTGCCAAATTGCATTATCTCTTATAGTTTCCGAGATATGGACTATCGACATCTTACAATATTGGCTGTGCTTCTAACTTGGGCCAAAATTGTAAAATGGTCTTATGAATTAGCGATTTCGCTCCAATTCACATTCCAAGTAATATTCGGCATGCTAATTACGTTGCCGATTGCCAAATTGAATTATCTTTTATAGTTTCCGAGGTATGGACTATCGACATCTTACAACATTGGCTCTGCTTCTAACTTGGGCCAAAATTGTAAAATGGTCTTATGAATTGGCGATTTCGTTCCAATTCACATTCCAAGTAATATTCGGCATGCTAACTACATTGCCGATTGCCAAATTGCATTATCTCTTATAGTTTCCGAGACATGGGCAATCGAAATTTTACACCTTAGACTCTGTTTCTAACTTGGGTCAAAATTGTAAAATGGTCTTATGAATTAGCGATTTCGCTAAAATTCACATTCCAAGTAATATTCGGCATGCTAATTACATTGTCGATTGCCAAATTGCATTATCTCTTATAGTTTCCGAGATATGGACTATCGACATCTTACAATATTGGCTGTGCTTCTAACTTGGGCCAGAATTGTAAAATGGTCTTATGAATTAGCGATTTCGTTCTAATTCACATTCCAAGTAATATTCGGCATGCTAATTACGTTGCCGATTGCCAAATTGCATTAGCTCTTATAGTTTCCGAGATATGGGCAATCGAAATTTTACACCTTAGAGTCTGTTTCTAACTTGGGCCAAAATTGTAAAATGGATTTATGAATTAGCGATTTCGTTCCAATTCACATTCCAAATAATATTCGGCATGCTAATTACGTTGCCGATAGCCAAATTGCATTATCTCTTATAGTTTCCGAGATATGGGCAATCGAAATTTTACACCTTAGAGTCTGTTTCTAACTTGGGTCAAAATTGTAAAATGGTCTTATGAATTAGCGATTCCGCTCCAATTCACATTCCAAGTAATATTCGGCATGCTAATTACGTTGCCGATAGCCACATTGCATTATCCCTTATAGTTTCCGAGATATGACCTATCGACATCTTACAATATCGGCTGTGCTTCTAACTTGGGCCAGAATTGTAAAATGGTCTTATAAATTAGCGATTTCGTTCTAATTCACATTAAAAGTAATATTCGGCATGCTAATTACGTTGCCGATTGCCAAATTGCATTATCTCCTATAGTTTCCGAGATATGGGCAATCGAAATTTTACACCTTTGACTGTTTCTAACTTGGGTCAAAATTGTAAAATGGTCTT
This sequence comes from Rhynchophorus ferrugineus, assembly GCF_030347505.1. Lineage (NCBI taxonomy): Eukaryota > Metazoa > Arthropoda > Insecta > Coleoptera > Curculionidae > Rhynchophorus > Rhynchophorus ferrugineus. The sequence goes on from NW_027472580.1 coordinate 66,595,166, forward strand.
ATGAATTAGCGAGTTCGTTCCAATTCACATTCCAAGTAATATTCGGCATACCAATTACATTGACGATTGCCAAATTGCATTATCTCCTATAGTTTCCGAGATATGGACTATCGACATCTTACAATATTGGCTCTGCTTTTAACTTGGGCCAAAATTGTAAAATGGTCTTATGAATAAGCGATTTCGCTCCAATTCACATTAAAAGTAATATTCGGCATGCTAATTACATTGCCGATTGCCAAATTGCATTATCGCTTATAGTTTCCGAGATATGGACTATCGACATCTGACAATATTGTCTCTGCTTCTAACTTGGGCCACAATTGTAAAATGGCCTTATGTATTAACGATTTCGTTCCAATTTACATTCTAAGTTATATTCGGCATGCTAATTACATTACCGATTGCCAAAATGCATTATCTCTTATAGTTTCCGAGATATGGGCAATCGAAATTTTACACCTTAGACTCTGTTTCTAACTTGGGTCAAAATTGTAAAATGGTCTTATGAATTAGCGATTTCGTTCCAATTCAGATTCCAAATAAAATGCTAATTACATTGCCGATTGCCAAATTGCATTAGCCCTTATAGTTTCCGAGATATGGACTATCGACATCTTACAATATTGGCTCTGCTTCTAACTTGGGCCAAAATTGTAAAATGGTGTTATGAAATAGCGATTTCGTTCCAATTCACATTCCAAGTAATATGCTTATTACATTGCCGATTGCCAAATTGCATAAGCCCTTATAGTTTCCGAGATATGGACTATCGACATCTTACAACATTGGCTCTGCTTCTAACTTGGGCCAGAATTGTAAAATGGTCTTATGAATTAGCGATTTCGTTCCAATTCACATTCCAAGTTATATTCCGCATGCTAATTACGTTGCCGATAGCCAAATTGTATTATGTCTTATAGTTTCCGAGATATGGGCAATCGAAATTTTACACCTTAGAGTCTGTTTCTAACTTGGGCCTAAATTGTAAAATGGATTTCTGAATTAGCGATTTCGTTCCAATTCACATTCCAAATAATATTCGGCATGCTAATTACGTTGCCGATTGCCAAATTGCATTATCTCTTATAGTTTCAGGGATATGGACTATCGACATCTTACAACATTGTCTCTGCTTCTAACTTGGGCCAGAATTGTAAAATGGTCTTATGAATTAGCGATTTCGTTCCAATTCACATTCCAAGTTATATTCCGCATGCTAATTACGTTGCCGATTGCCAAATTGCATTAGCTCTTATCGTTTCCGAGATATGGGCAATCGAAATTTTACACCTTAGAGTCTGTTTCTAACTTGGGTCAAAATTGTAATATGGTCTTATGAATTAGCGATTCCGCTCCAATTCACATTCCAAGTAATATTCGGCATGCTAATTACGTTGCCGATAGCCACATTGCATTATCCCTTATAGTTTCCGAGATATGAACTATCCACATCTTACAATATTGGCTGTGCTTCTAACTTGGGCCAAAATGGTAAAATGGTCTTATGAATTAGCGATTTCGTTCCAATTCACATTCCAAGTTATATTCCGCATGCTAATTACGTTGCCGATTGCCAAATTGCATTAGCTCTTATCGTTTCCGAGATATGGGCAATCGAAATTTTACACCTTAGAGTCTGTTTCTAACTTGGGTCAAAATTGTAAAATGGTTTTATGAATTAGCGATTTCGCTAAAATTCACATTCCAAGTAATATTCGGCATGCTAATTACGTTGCCGATTGCCAAATTGCATTATCTCTTATAGTGTCCGAGATATGGGCAATCGAAATTTTACACCTTTGACTGTTTCTAACTTAGGTCAAAATTGTAAAGTGGTTTTATGAATTAGCGATTTCGTTCCAATTCACATTCCAAGTAATATTCGGCATGCTAATTACGTTGCCGATTGCCAAATTGCATTATCTCCTATAGTTTCCGAGATATGGGCAATCGAAATTTTACACCTTAGAGTCTGTTTCTAACTTGGGTCAAAATTGTAAAATGGTCTTATGAATTAGCGATATCGCTAAAATTCACATTCCAAGTAATATTCGGCATGCTAATTACATTGCCGGTTGCCAAATTGCATTATCTCTTATAGTTTCCGAGATATGGGCAATCGAAATTTTACACCTTTGACTGTTTCTAACTTGGGTCAAAATTGTAAAATGGTCTTATGAATTAGCGAGTTCGTTCCAATTCACATTCCAAGTAATATTCGGCATACTAATTACATTGACGATTGCCAAATTGCATTATCTCCTATAGTTTCCGAGATATGGACTATCGACATCTTACAATATTGGCTCTGCTTTTAACTTGGGCCAAAATTGTAAAATGGTCTTATGAATAAGCGATTTCGTTCCAATTCACATTAAAAGTAATATTCGGCATGCTAATTACATTGCCGATTGCCAAATTGCATTATCGCTTATAGTTTCCGAGATATGGACTATCGACATCTGACAATATTGTCTCTGCTTCTAACTTGGGCCATAATTGTAAAATGGCCTTATGTATTAACGATTTCGTTCCAATTTACATTCTAAGTTATATTCGGCATGCTAATTACATTGCCGATTGCCAAAATGCATTATCTCTTATAGTTTCCGAGATATGGGCAATCGAAATTTTACACCTTACACTCTGCTTCTAACTTGGGCCAAAATTGTAAAATGGTCTTATGAATTAACGATTTCGTTCCAATTCACATTCCAAGTAATATGCTAATTACATTGCCGATTGCCAAATTGCATTAGCCCTTATAGTTTCCGAGATATGGACTATCGACATCTTACAATACTGGCTCTACTTCTAACTTGGGCCAAAATTGTAAAATGGTCTTATGAATTAGCTATTTCGTTCCAATTCACATTCCAAGTAATATGAAAATTACATTGCCGATTGCCAAATTGCATTAGCCCTTATAGTTTCCGAGATATAGACTATCGACATCTTACAATATTGGCTCTGCTTCTAACTTGGGCCAAAATTGTAAAATTGTCTTATGAATTGGCGATTTCGTTCCAATTCACATTCCAAGTAATATTCGGCATGCTAACTACATTGCCGATTGCCAAATTGCATTATCTCTTATAGTTTCCGAGACATGGGCAATCGAAATTTTACACCTTAGACTCTGTTTCTAACTTGGGTAAAAATTGTAAAATGGTCTTATGAATTAGCGATTTCGCTGAAATTCACATTCCAAGTAATATTCGGCATGCTAATTACATTGTCGATTGCCAAATTGCATTATCTCTTATAGTTTCCGAGATATGGACTATCGACACCTTACAATATTGGCTGTGCTTCTAACTTGGGCCAAAATTGTAAAATGGTCTTATGAATTAGCGATTTCGCTCCAATTCACATTCCAAGTAATATTCGGCATGCTAATTACGTTGCCGATTGCCAAATTGTATTATCTCTTATAGTTTCCGAGATATGGACTATCGACATCTTACAACATTGGCTCTGCTTCTAACTTGGGCCAGAATTGTAAAATGGTCTTATGAATTAGCGATTTCGTTCTAATTCACATTCCAAGTAATATTCGGCATGCTAATTACGTTGCCGATTGCCAAATTGCATTAGCTCTTATAGTTTCCGAGATATGGGCAATCGAAATTTTACACCTTAGAGTCTGTTTCTAACTTGGGCCAAAATTGTAAAATGGATTTATGAATTAGCGATTTCGTTCCAATTCACATTCCAAATAATATTCGGCATGCTAATTACGTTACCGATAGCCAAATTGCATTATCTCTTATAGTTTCCGAGATATGGGCAATCGAAATTTTACACCTTAGAGTCTGTTTCTAACTTGGGTCAAAATTGTTAAATGGTCTTATGAATTAGCGATTCCGCTCCAATTCACATTCCAAGTAATATTCGGCATGCTAATTACGTTACCGATAGCCACATTGCATTATCCCTTATAGTTTCCGAGATATGAACTATCGACATCTTACAATATTGGCTGTGCTTCTAACTTGGGCCAGAATTGTAAAATGGTCTTATAAATTAGCGATTTCGTTCTAATTCACATTCCAAGTAATATTCGGCATGCTAATTACGTTGCCGATTGCCAAATTGCATTATCTCCTATAGTTTCCGAGATATGGGCAATCGAAATTTTACACCTTTGACTGTTTCTAACTTGGGTCAAAATTGTAAAATGGTCTTATGAATTAGCGTGTTCGTTCCAATTCACATTCCAAGTAATATTCGGCATACTAATTACATTGACGATTGCCAAATTGCATTATCTCCTATATTTCCGAGATATGGACTATCGACATCTTACAATATTGGCTCTGCTTTTAACTTGGGCCAAAATTGTAAAATGGTCTTATGAATAAGCGATTTCGCTCCAATTCACATTAAAAGTAATATTCGGCATGCTAATTACATTGCCGATTGTCAAATTGCATTATCACTTATAGTTTCCGAGATATGGACTATCGACATCTGACAATATTGTCTCTGCTTCTAACTTGGGCCATAATTGTAAAATGGCCTTATGTATTAACGATTTCGTTCCAATTTACATTCTAAGTTATATTCGGCATGCTAATTACATTGCCGATTGCCAAAATGCATTATCTCTTATAGTTTCCGAGATATGGGCAATCGAAATTTTACACCTTAGACTCTGTTTCTAACTTGGGTCAAAATTGTAAAATGGTCTTATGAATTAGCGATTTCGTTCCAATTCACATTCCAAGTAATATACGGCATGCTAATTACGTTGCCGATTACCAAATTGCATTATCTCCTATAGTTTCCGAGATATGGGCAATCGAAATTTTACACCTTAGATTCTGTTTCTAACTTGGGTCAAAATTGTAAAATGGTCTTATGAATTAACGATTTCGTTCCAATTCACATTCCAAGTAATATTCGGCATTCTAATTACGTTAAGGTATGGGCAGTCGAAATTTTACACCTTAGAGTCTGTTTCTAACTTGGGTCAAAATTGTAAAATAGTTTTAGGAATTAGCAATTTCGTTCCAATTCACATTCCAAGTAATATTCGGCAGGCTAATTAGGTTGCCGATTGCCAAATTGCATTATCCCTTATAGTTTCCGAGATATGGGCAATCGAAATTTTACACCTTAGACTCCGTTTCTAACTTGGGTCAAAATTGTAAAATGGTCTTATGAATTAGCGATTTCGTTCCAATTCACATTCCAATTAATATTCGGCATGCCAATTACATTACCGATTACCAAATTGCAATATCTCTTTTAGTTTCCGAGATATGGGCAATCGAAATTTTACACCTTAGACTCTGTTTCTAACTTGGGTCAAAATTGTAAAATGGTCTTATGAATTAGCGATATCGTTCCAATTCACATTCCAAGTAATATTCGACATGCTAATTACATTGCCGATTGCCAAATTGCATTATCTCTTATAGTTTCCGATATATAGACTATCGACATCTTACAATGTTGGCTCTGCTTCTAACTTGGGCCAACATTGTAAAATGGTCTTATGAATTAGCGATATCGTTCCTATTCACATTCCAAGTAATATTCAGCATGCTAATTACGTTGCCGATTGCCAAATTGCATTATCTCTTATAATTTCCGAGATATGGACAATCGAAATTTTACACCTTAGAGTCTGTTTCTAACTTGGGTCAAATTTGTAAAATGGTCTTATGAATTAGCGATTTCGCTAAAATTCACACTCCAAGTAATATTCGGCATGCTAATTACGTTGCCGATTGCCAAATTGCATTATCTCTTATAGTTTCCGAGATATGGACTAACGACATCTTACAATATTGGCTGTGTTTCTAACTTGGGCCAAAATTGTAAAATGGTCTTATGAATTAGCGATTTCGCTCCAATTCAGATTCCAATTAATATTCGGCATTCTAATTACGTTGCCGATTGCCAAATTGCATTATCTCTTATAGTTTCCGAGATATGGACTAACGACATCTTACAATATTGGCTGTGTTTCTAACTTGGGCCAAAATTGTAAAATGGTCTTATGAATTAGCGATTTCGTTCCAATTCACATTCCAAATAATATTCGGCATGCTAATTACGTTGCCGATTGCCAAATTGCATTATCTCTTATAATTTCCGAGATATGGGCAATCGAAATTTTACACCTTAGAGTCTGTTTCTAACTTGGGTCAAAATTGTAAAATGGTTTTATGAATCAGCGATTTCGTTCCAATTCCCATTCCAAGTAATATTCGGCATGCCAATTACGTTGCCGATTGCCAAATTGTATTACCTCTTATAGTTTCCGAGATATGGACTATCGACATCTTACAACATTGTCTCTGCTTCTAACTTGGGCCAGAATTGTAAAATGGTCTTATGAATTAGCGATTTCGCTCCAATTCACATTCCAAGTAATATTCGGCATGCTAATTACGTTGCCGATTGCCAAATTGTATTACCTCTTATAGTTTCCGAGATATGGACTATCGACATCTTACAACATTGTCTCTGCTTCTAACTTGGGCCAGAATTGTAAAATGGTCTTATGAATTAGCGATTTCGTTCCAATTCACATTCCAAGTTATATTCCGCATGCTAATTACGTTGCCGATTGCCAAATTGCATTAGCTCTTATCGTTTCCGAGATATGGGCAATCGAAATTTTACACCTTAGAGTCTGTTTCTAACTTGGGTCAAAATTGTAATATGGTCTTATGAATTAGCGATTCCGCTCCAATTCACATTCCAAGTAATATTCGGCATGCTAATTACGTTGCCGATAGCCACATTGCATTATCCCTTATAGTTTCCGAGATATGAACTATCCACATCTTACAATATTGGCTGTGCTTCTAACTTGGGCCAAAATGGTAAAATGGTCTTATGAATTAGCGATTTCGTTCCAATTCACATTCCAAGTAATATACGGCATGCTAAATACATTGCCGATTGCCAAATTGCATTATCTCCTATAGTTTCCGAGATATGGGCAATCGAAATTTTACACCTTAGAGTCTGTTTCTAACTTGGGTCAAAATTGTAAAATGGTTTTATGAATTAGCGATTTCGCTAAAATTCACATTCCAAGAAATATTCGGCATGCTAATTACGTTGCCGATTGCCAAATTGCATTATCTCTTATAGTGTCCGAGATATGGGCAATCGAAATTTTACACCTTTGACTGTTTCTAACTTAGGTCAAAATTGTAAAGTGGTTTTATGAATTAGCGATTTCGTTCCAATTCACATTCCAAGTAATATTCGACATGCTAATTACATTGCCGGTTGCCAAATTGCATTATCTCTTATAGTTTCCGAGATATGGGCAATCGAAATTTTACACCTTAGGGTCTGTTTCTAACTTGGGTCAAAATTGTAAAATGGTCTTATGAATTAGCGATTTCGCTAAAATTCACATTCCAAGTAATATTCGGCATGCTAATTACGTTGCCGGTTGCCAAATTGCATTATCTCTTATAGTTTCCGAGATATGGGCAATCGAAATTTTACACCTTTGACTGTTTCTAACTTGGGTCAAAATTGTAAAATGGTCTTATGAATTAGCGAGTTCGTTCCAATTCACATTCCAAGTAATATTCGGCATACTAATTACATTGACGATTGCCAAATTGCATTATCTCCTATAGTTTCCGAGATATGGACTATCGACATCTTACAATATTGGCTCTGCTTTTAACTTGGGCCAAAATTGTAAAATGGTCTTATGAATAAGCGATTTCGTTCCAATTCACATTAAAAGTAATATTCGGCATGCTAATTATATTGCCGATTGCCAAATTGCATTATCGCTTATAGTTTCCGAGATATGGACTATCGACATCTTACAATGTTGGCTCTGCTTCTAACTTGGGCCAAAATTGTAAAATAGTTTTAGGAATTAGCGATATCGTTCCAATTCACATTCCAAGTAATATTCGGCATGCTAATTCCATTGCCGATTGACAAATTGAATTATCTCTTATAGTTTCCGAGATATGGACTATCGACATCTTACAATATTGGCTGTGCTTCTAACTTGGGCCACAATTGTAAAATGGTCTTATAAATTAGCGATTTCGTTCCAGTTCACATTCCAAGTAATATTCGGCATGCTAATTACGTTGCCGATTGCCAAATTGCATTATCTCTTATAGTTTCCGAGATATGGACTATTGACATCTTACAATATTGGCTCTGCCTCTAACTTGGGTCAGAATTGTAAAATGGTCTTATGAATTAGCGATATCGTTCCAATTCACATTCCAAGTAATATTCGGCATGCTAATTCCATTGCCGATTGACAAATTGAATTATCTCTTATAGTTTCCGAGATATGGACTATCGACTTCTTACAATGTTGGCTCTGCTTCTAACTTGGACCAAAATTGTAAAATGGTCTTATGAATTAGCGATATCGTTCCAATTCACATTCCAAGTAATATTCGGCATGCTAATTACGTTGCTGATTGCCAAATTGCATTATCTCTTATAATTTCCAAGATATGGGCAATCGAAATTTTACACCTTAGTGTCTGTTTCTAACTTGGGTCAAAATTGCAAAATGGTTTTATGAATCAGCGATTTCGTTCCAATTCACATTCCAAGTAATATTCGGCATGCCAATTACGTTGCCGATTGCCAAATTGCATTATCTCTTATATTTTCCGAGATATGGACTATCGACATCTTACAATATTGGCTGTGCTTCTAACTTGGGCCAAAATTGTAAAATGGTCTTATGAATTAGCGATTTCGTTCCAGTTCACATTCTAAGTAATATTCGGCATACTAATTACTTTGCCGTTTGCCAAATTGCGTTATCTCTTATAGTTTCCGAGATATGGACTATCGACATCTTACAATATTGGCTGTGCTTCTAACTTGGGCCAAAATTGTAAAAAGGACTTATGAATTAGCGATATCGTTCAAATTCACATTCCAAGTAATATTCGGCATGCTAATTATATTGCCGATTGCCAAATAGCATTATCTCTTATAGTTTCCGAGATATGGACTATCGACATCTTACAATGTTGGCTCTGCTTCTAACTTGGGCCAAAATTGTAAAATGGTCTTATGAATTAACGATTTCGTTCCAATTCACATTCCAAGTAATATGCTAATTACATTGCCGATTGCCAAATTGCATTAGCCCTTATAGTTTCCGAGATATGGACTATCGACACCTGACAATATTGTCTCTGCTTCTAACTTGGGCCATAATTGTAAAATGGCCTTATGTATTAACGATTTCGTTCCAATTTACATTCTAAGTTATATTCGGCATGCTAATTACATTGCCGATTGCCAAAATGCATTATCTCTTATAGTTTCCGAGATATGGGCAATCGAAATTTTACACCTTACACTCTGTTTCTAACATGGGTCAAAATTGTAAAATGGTCTTATGAATTAACGATTTCGTTCCAATTCACATTCCAAGTAATATTCGGCATTCTAATTACGTTAAGGTATGGGCAGTCGAAATTTTACACCTTAGAGTCTGTTTCTAACTTGGGTCAAATTTGTAAAATAGTTTTAGGAATTAGCAATTTCGTTCCAATTCACATTCCAAGTAATATTCGGTAGGCTAATTAGGTTGCCGATTGCCAAATTGCATTATCTCTTATAATTTCCAAGATATGGGCAATCGAAATTTTACACCTTAGACTCCGTTTCTAACTTGGGTCAAAATTGTAAAATGGTCTTATGAATTAGCGATTTCGTTCCAATTCACATTCCAATTAATATTCGGCATGCGAATTACATTGCCGATAACCAAATTGCAATATCTCTTTTAGTTTCCGAGATATGGGCAATCGAAATTTTACACCTTAGACTCCGTTTCTAACTTGGGTCAAAATTGTAAAATGGTCTTATGAATTAGCGATATCGTTCCAATTCACATTCCAAGTAATATTCGACATGTTAATTACATTGCCGATTGCCAAATTGCATTATCTCTTATAGTTTCCGATATATAGACTATCGATATCTTACAATGTTGGCTCTGCTTCTAACTTGGGCCAAAATTGTAAAATGGTCTTATGAATTAGCGATATCGTTCCTATTCACATTCCAAGTAATATTCAGCATGCTAATTACGTTGCCGATTGCCAAATTGCATCATCTCTTATAGTTTCCGAGACATGGGCAATCGAAATTTTACACCTTAGGCTCTGTTTCTAACTTGGGTCAAAATTGTAAAATGGTCTTATGAATTAGCGATTTCGCTAAAATTCACATTCCAAGTAATATTCGGCATGCTAATTACATTGTCGATTGCCAAATTGCATTATCTCTTATAGTTTCCGAGATATGGACTATCGACATCTTACAATATTGGCTGTGCTTCTAACTTGGGCCAAAATTGTAAAATGGTCTTATGAATTAGCTATTTCGTTCCAATTCACATTCCAAGTAATATGCCAATTACATTGCCGATTGCCAAATTGCATTAGCCCTTATAGTTTCCGAGATATAGACTATCGACATCTTACAATATTGGCTCTGCTTCTAACTTGGGCCAAAATTGTAAAGTGGTCTTATGAATTGGCGATTTCGTTCCAATTCACATTCCAAGTAATATACGGCATGCTAACTACATTGCCGATTGCCAAATTGCATTATCTCTTATAGTTTCCGAGACATGGGCAATCGAAATTTTACACCTTAGACTCTGTTTCTAACTTGGGTCAAAATTGTAAAATGGTCTTATGAATTAGCGATTTCGTTCTAATTCACATTCCAAGTAATATTCGGCATGCTAATTACGTTGCCGATTGCCAAATTGTATTATCTTTTATAGTTTCCGAGATATGGACTATCGACATCTTACAACATTGGCTCTGCTTCTAACTTGGGCCAAAATTGTAAAATGGTCTTATGAATTGGCGATTTCGTTCCAATTCACATTCCAAGTAATATTCGGCATGCTAACTACATTGCCGATTGCCAAATTGCATTATCTCTTATAGTTTCCGAGACATGGGCAATCGAAATTTTACACCTTAGACTCTGTTTCTAACTTGGGTCAAAATTGTAAAATGGTCTTATGAATTAGCGATTTCGCTAAAATTCACATTCCAAGTAATATTCGGCATGCTAATTACGTTGCCGATTGCCAAATTGCATTATCTCTTATAGTTTCCGAGATATGGACTATCGACATCTGACAATATTGTCTCTGCTTCTAACTTGGGCCATAATTGTAAAATGGCCTTATGTATTAACGATTTCGTTCCAATTTACATTCCAAGTTATATTCCGCATGCTAATTACGTTGCCGATAGCCAAATTGTATTATCTCTTATAGTTTCCGAGATATGGGCAATCGAAATTTTACACCTTAGAGTCTGTTTCTAACTTGGGCCTAAATTGTAAAATGGATTTCTGAATTAGCGATTTCGTTCCAATTCACATTCCAAATAATATTCGGCATGCTAATTACGTTGCCGATTGCCAAATTGCATTATCTCTTATAGTTTCAGGGATATGGACTATCGACATCTTACAACATTGTCTCTGCTTCTAACTTGGGCCAAAATGGTAAAATGGTTTTATCAATTAGCGATTTCGTTCCAATTCACATTCCAAGTAATATACGGCATGCTAAATACATTGCCGATTGCCAAATTGCATTATCTCCTATAGTTTCCGAGATATGGGCAATCGAAATTTTACACCTTAGAGTCTGTTTCTAACTTGGGTCAAAATTGTAAAATGGTTTTATGAATTAGCGATTTCGCTAAAATTCACATTCCAAGTAATATTCGGCATGCTAATTACGTTGCCGATTGCCAAATTGCATTATCTCTTATAGTGTCCGAGATATGGGCAATCGAAATTTTACACCTTTGACTGTTTCTAACTTAGGTCAAAATTGTAAAGTGGTTTTATGAATTAGCGATTTCGTTCCAATTCACATTCCAAGTAATATTCGGCATGCTAATTACGTTGCCGATTGCCAAATTGCATTATCTCCTATAGTTTCCGAGATATGGGCAAACGAAATTTTACACCTTAGAGTCTGTTTCTAACTTGGGTCAAAATTGTAAAATGGTCTTATGAATTAGCGATTTCGCTAAAATTCACATTCCAAGTAATATTCGGCATGCTAATTACGTTGCCGGTTGCCAAATTGCATTATCTCTTATAGTTTCCGAGATATGGGCAATCGAAATTTTACACCTTTGACTGTTTCTAACTTGGGTCAAAATTGTAAAATGGTCTTATGAATTAGCGAGTTCGTTCCAATTCACATTCCAAGTAATATTCGGCATACTAATTACATTGACGATTGCCAAATTGCATTATCTCCTATAGTTTCCGAGATATGGACTATCGACATCTTACAATATTGACTCTGCTTTTAACTTGGGCCAAAATTGTAAAATGGTCTTATGAATAAGCGATTTCGTTCCAATTCACATTAAAAGTAATATTCGGCATGCTAATTACATTGCCGATTGCCAAATTGCATTATCGCTTATAGTTTCCGAGATATGGACTATCGACACCTGACAATATTGTCTCTGCTTCTAACTTGGGCCATAATTGTAAAATGGCCTTATGTATTAACGATTTCGTTCCAATTTACATTCTAAGTTATATTCGGCATGCTAATTACATTGCCGATTGCCAAAATGCATTATCTCTTATAGTTTCCGAGATATGGGCAATCGAAATTTTACACCTTACACTCTGTTTCTAACTTGGGTCAAAATTGTAAAATGGTCTTATGAATTAACGATTTCGTTCCAATTCACATTCCAAGTAATATGGTAACTACATTGCCGATTGCCAAATTGCATTAGCCCTTATAGTTTCCGAGATATGGACTATCGACATCTTACAATATTGGCTCTGCTTCTAACTTGGGCCAAAATTGTAAAATGGTCTTATGAATTAACGATTTCGTTCCAATTCACATTCCAAGTAATATGCTAATTACATTGCCGATTGCCAAATTGCATTAGCCCTTCTAGTTTCCGAGATATGGACTATCGACATCTTACAATACTGGCTCTACTTCTAACTTGGGCCAAAATTGTAAAATGGTCTTATGAATTAGCTATTTCGTTCCAATTCACATTCCAAGTAATATGCCAATTACATTGCCGATTGCCAAATTGCATTAGCCCTTATAGTTTCCGAGATATAGACTATCGACATCTTACAATATTGGCTCTGCTTCTAACTTGGGCCAAAATTGTAAAATTGTCTTATGAATTGGCGATTTCGTTCCAATTCACATTCCAAGTAATATTCGGCATGCTAACTACATTGCCGATTGCCAAATTGCATTATCTCTTATAGTTTCCGAGACATGGGCAATCGAAATTTTACACCTTAGACTCTGTTTCTAACTTGGGTAAAAATTGTAAAATGGTCTTATGAATTAGCGATTTCGCTCCAATTCACATTCCAAGTAATATTCGGCATGCTAATTACGTTGCCGATTGCCAAATTGTATTATCTCTTATAGTTTCCGAGATATGGACTATCGACATCTTACAACATTGGCTCTGCTTCTAACTTGGGCCAGAATTGTAAAATGGTCTTATGAATTAGCGATTTCGTTCTAATTCACATTCCAAGTAATATTCGGCATGCTAATTACGTTGCCGATTGCCAAATTGCATTAGCTCTTATAGTTTCCGAGATATGGGCAATCGAAATTTTACACCTTAGAGTCTGTTTCTAACTTGGGCCAAAATTGTAAAATGGATTTATGAATTAGCGATTTCGTTCCAATTCACATTCCAAATAATATTCGGCATGCTAATTACGTTACCGATAGCCAAATTGCATTATCTCTTATAGTTTCCGAGATATGGGCAATCGAAATTTTACACCTTAGAGTCTGTTTCTAACTTGGGTCAAAATTGTTAAATGGTCTTATGAATTAGCGATTCCGCTCCAATTCACATTCCAAGTAATATTCGGCATGCTAATTACGTTACCGATAGCCACATTGCATTATCCCTTATAGTTTCCGAGATATGAACTATCGACATCTTACAATATTGGCTGTGCTTCTAACTTGGGCCAGAATTGTAAAATGGTCTTATAAATTAGCGATTTCGTTCCAATTCACATTCCAAGTAATATTCGGCATACTAATTACATTGACGATTGCCAAATTGCATTATCTCCTATATTTCCGAGATATGGGCAATCGAAATTTTACACCTTTGACTGTTTCTAACTTAGGTCAAAATTGTAAAGTGGTTTTATGAATTAGCGATTTCGTTCCAATTCACATTCCAAGTAATATTCGGCATGCTAATTACGTTGCCGATTGCCAAATTGCATTATCTCCTATAGTTTCCGAGATATGGGCAAACGAAATTTTACACCTTAGAGTCTGTTTCTAACTTGGGTCAAAATTGTAAAATGGTCTTATGAATTAGCGATTTCGCTAAAATTCACATTCCAAGTAATATTCGGCATGCTAATTACGTTGCCGGTTGCCAAATTGCATTATCTCTTATAGTTTCCGAGATATGGGCAATCGAAATTTTACACCTTTGACTGTTTCTAACTTGGGTCAAAATTGTAAAATGGTCTTATGAATTAGCGAGTTCGTTCCAATTCACATTCCAAGTAATATTCGGCATACTAATTACATTGACGATTGCCAAATTGCATTATCTCCTATAGTTTCCGATGGACTATCGACATCTTACAATATTGGCTCTGCTTTTAACTTGGGCCAAAATTGTAAAATGGTCTTATGAATAAGCGATTTCGTTCCAATTCACATTAAAAGTAATATTCGGCATGCTAATTACATTGCCGATTGCCAAATTGCATTATCGCTTATAGTTTCCGAGATATGGATTATCGACATCTGACAATATTGTCTCTGCTTCTAACTTGGGCCATAATTGTAAAATGGCCTTATGTATTAACGATTTCGTTCCAATTTACATTCTAAGTTATATTCGGCATGCTAATTACATTGCCGATTGCCAAAATGCATTATCTCTTATAGTTTCCGAGATATGGGCAATCGAAATTTTACACCTTACACTCTGTTTCTAACTTGGGTCAAAATTGTAAAATGGTCTTATGAATTAACGATTTCGTTCCAATTCACATTCCAAGTAATATGGTAACTACATTGCCGATTGCCAAATTGCATTAGCCCTTATAGTTTCCGAGATATGGACTATCGACATCTTACAATATTGGCTCTGCTTCTAACTTGGGCCAAAATTGTAAAATGGTCTTATGAATTAACGATTTCGTTCCAATTCACATTCCAAGTAATATGCTAATTACATTGCCGATTGCCAAATTGCATTAGCCCTTATAGTTTCCGAGATATGGACTATCGACATCTTACAATACTGGCTCTACTTCTAACTTGGGCCAAAATTGTAAAATGGTCTTATGAATTAGCTATTTCGTTCCAATTCACATTCCAAGTAATATGCCAATTACATTGCCGATTGCCAAATTGCATTAGCCCTTATAGTTTCCGAGATATGGACTATCGACACCTGACAATATTGTCTCTGCTTCTAACTTGGGCCATAATTGTAAAATGGCCTTATGTATTAACGATTTCGTTCCAATTTACATTCTAAGTTATATTCGGCATGCTAATTACATTGCCGATTGCCAAAATGCATTATCTCTTATAGTTTCCGAGATATGGGCAATCGAAATTTTACACCTTACACTCTGTTTCTAACATGGGTCAAAATTGTAAAATGGTCTTATGAATTAACGATTTCGTTCCAATTCACATTCCAAGTAATATGGTAACTACATTGCCGATTGCCAAATTGCATTAGCCCTTATAGTTTCCGAGATATGGACTATCGACATCTTACAATATTGGCTCTGCTTCTAACTTGGGCCAAAATTGTAAAATGGTCTTATGAATTAACGATTTCGTTCCAATTCACATTCCAAGTAATATGCTAATTACATTGCCGATTGCCAAATTGCATTAGCCCTTCTAGTTTCCGAGATATGGACTATCGACATCTTACAATACTGGCTCTACTTCTAACTTGGGCCAAAATTGTAAAATGGTCTTATGAATTAGCTATTTCGTTCCAATTCACATTCCAAGTAATATGCCAATTACATTGCCGATTGCCAAATTGCATTAGCCCTTATAGTTTCCGAGATATAGACTATCGACATCTTACAATATTGGCTCTGCTTCTAACTTGGGCCAAAATTGTAAAATTGTCTTATGAATTGGCGATTTCGTTCCAATTCACATTCCAAGTAATATTCGGCATGCTAACTACATTGCCGATTGCCAAATTGCATTATCTCTTATAGTTTCCGAGACATGGGCAATCGAAATTTTACACCTTAGACTCTGTTTCTAACTTGGGTAAAAATTGTAAAATGGTCTTATGAATTAGCGATTTCGCTCCAATTCACATTCCAAGTAATATTCGGCATGCTAATTACGTTGCCGATTGCCAAATTGTATTATCTCTTATAGTTTCCGAGATATGGACTATCGACATCTTACAACATTGGCTCTGCTTCTAACTTGGGCCAGAATTGTAAAATGGTCTTATGAATTAGCGATTTCGTTCTAATTCACATTCCAAGTAATATTCGGCATGCTAATTACGTTGCCGATTGCCAAATTGCATTAGCTCTTATAGTTTCCGAGATATGGGCAATCGAAATTTTACACCTTAGAGTCTGTTTCTAACTTGGGCCAAAATTGTAAAATGGATTTATGAATTAGCGATTTCGTTCCAATTCACATTCCAAATAATATTCGGCATGCTAATTACGTTACCGATAGCCAAATTGCATTATCTCTTATAGTTTCCGAGATATGGGCAATCGAAATTTTACACCTTAGAGTCTGTTTCTAACTTGGGTCAAAATTGTTAAATGGTCTTATGAATTAGCGATTCCGCTCCAATTCACATTCCAAGTAATATTCGGCATGCTAATTACGTTACCGATAGCCACATTGCATTATCCCTTATAGTTTCCGAGATATGAACTATCGACATCTTACAATATTGGCTGTGCTTCTAACTTGGGCCAGAATTGTAAAATGGTCTTATAAATTAGCGATTTCGTTCCAATTCACATTCCAAGTAATATTCGGCATACTAATTACATTGACGATTGCCAAATTGCATTATCTCCTATATTTCCGAGATATGGGCAATCGAAATTTTACACCTTTGACTGTTTCTAACTTAGGTCAAAATTGTAAAGTGGTTTTATGAATTAGCGATTTCGTTCCAATTCACATTCCAAGTAATATTCGGCATGCTAATTACGTTGCCGATTGCCAAATTGCATTATCTCCTATAGTTTCCGAGATATGGGCAAACGAAATTTTACACCTTAGAGTCTGTTTCTAACTTGGGTCAAAATTGTAAAATGGTCTTATGAATTAGCGATTTCGCTAAAATTCACATTCCAAGTAATATTCGGCATGCTAATTACGTTGCCGGTTGCCAAATTGCATTATCTCTTATAGTTTCCGAGATATGGGCAATCGAAATTTTACACCTTTGACTGTTTCTAACTTGGGTCAAAATTGTAAAATGGTCTTATGAATTAGCGAGTTCGTTCCAATTCACATTCCAAGTAATATTCGGCATACTAATTACATTGACGATTGCCAAATTGCATTATCTCCTATAGTTTCCGAGATATGGACTATCGACATCTTACAATATTGGCTCTGCTTTTAACTTGGGCCAAAATTGTAAAATGGTCTTATGAATAAGCGATTTCGTTCCAATTCACATTAAAAGTAATATTCGGCATGCTAATTACATTGCCGATTGCCAAATTGCATTATCGCTTATAGTTTCCGAGATATGGATTATCGACATCTGACAATATTGTCTCTGCTTCTAACTTGGGCCATAATTGTAAAATGGCCTTATGTATTAACGATTTCGTTCCAATTTACATTCTAAGTTATATTCGGCATGCTAATTACATTGCCGATTGCCAAAATGCATTATCTCTTATAGTTTCCGAGATATGGGCAATCGAAATTTTACACCTTACACTCTGTTTCTAACTTGGGTCAAAATTGTAAAATGGTCTTATGAATTAACGATTTCGTTCCAATTCACATTCCAAGTAATATGGTAACTACATTGCCGATTGCCAAATTGCATTAGCCCTTATAGTTTCCGAGATATGGACTATCGACATCTTACAATATTGGCTCTGCTTCTAACTTGGGCCAAAATTGTAAAATGGTCTTATGAATTAACGATTTCGTTCCAATTCACATTCCAAGTAATATGCTAATTACATTGCCGATTGCCAAATTGCATTAGCCCTTATAGTTTCCGAGATATGGACTATCGACATCTTACAATACTGGCTCTACTTCTAACTTGGGCCAAAATTGTAAAATGGTCTTATGAATTAGCTATTTCGTTCCAATTCACATTCCAAGTAATATGCCAATTACATTGCCGATTGCCAAATTGCATTAGCCCTTATAGTTTCCGAGATATAGACTATCGACATCTTACAATATTGGCTCTGCTTCTAACTTGGGCCAAAATTGTAAAATTGTCTTATGAATTGGCGATTTCGTTCCAATTCACATTCCAAGTAATATTCGGCATGCTAACTACATTGCCGATTGCCAAATTGCATTATCTCTTATAGTTTCCGAGACATGGGCAATCGAAATTTTACACCTTAGACTCTGTTTCTAACTTGGGTAAAAATTGTAAAATGGTCTTATGAATTAGCGATTTCGCTGAAATTCACATTCCAAGTAATATTCGGCATGCTAATTACATTGTCGATTGCCAAATTGCATTATCTCTTATAGTTTCCGAGATATGGACTATCGACATCTTACAATGTTGGCTCTGCTTCTAACTTGGGCCAGAATTGTAAAATGGTCTTATGAATTAGCGATATCGTTCCAATTCACATTCCAAGTAATATTCGGCATGCTAATTACGTTGCCGATTGCCAAATTGCATTAGCTCTTATAGTTTCCGAGATATGGGCAATCGAAATTTTACACCTTAGAGTCTGTTTCTAACTTGGGCCGAAATTGTAAAATGGATTTATGAATTAGCGATTTCGTTCCAATTCACATTCCAAATAATATTCGGCAAGCTAATTACTTTGCCGATTGCCAAATTGCATTATCTCTTATAGTTTCCGTGATATGGACTATCGACATCTTACAATATTGTCTCTGTTTCTAACTTGGGTCAAAATTGTAAAATGGTCTTATGAATTAGCGATTCCGCTCCAATTCACATTCCAAGTAATATTCGGCATGCTAATTACGTTGCCGATAGCCACATTGCATTATCCCTTATAGTTTCCGAGATATGAAATATCGACATCTTACAATATTGGCTGTGCTTCTAACTTGGGCCAGAATTTTAAAATGGTCTTATGAATTAGCGATATCGTTCCAATTCACATTCCAAGTAATATTCGACATGCTAACTACATTGCCGATTGCCAAATTGCATTATCTCTTATAGTTTCCGATATATAGACTATCGACATCTTACAATGTTGGCTCTGCTTCTAACTTGGGCCAAAATTGTAAAATAGTTTTAGGAATTAGCAATTTCGTTCCAATTCACATTCCAAGTAATATTCGGTAGGCTAATTAGGTTGCCGATTGCCAAATTGCATTATCTCTTATAATTTCCAAGATATGGGCAATCGAAATTTTACACCTTAGACTCCGTTTCTAACTTGGGTCAAAATTGTAAAATGGTCTTATGAATTAGCGATTTCGTTCCAATTCACATTCCAATTAATATTCGGCATGCCAATTACATTGCCGATAACCAAATTGCAATATCTCTTTTAGTTTCCGAGATATGGGCAATCGAAATTTTACACCTTAGACTCTGTTTCTAACTTGGGTCAAAATTGTAAAATGGTCTTATGAATTAGCGATATCGTTCCAATTCACATTCCAAGTAATATTCGACATGTTAATTACATTGCCGATTGCCAAATTGCATTATCTCTTATAGTTTCCGATATATAGACTATCGACATCTTACAATGTTGGCTCTGCTTCTAACTTGGGCCAAAATTGTAAAATGGTCTTATGAATTAGCGATATCGTTCCTATTCACATTCCAAGTAATATTCAGCATGCTAATTACGTTGCCGATTGCCAAATTGCATCATCTCTTATAGTTTCCGAGACATGGGCAATCGAAATTTTACACCTTAGACTCTGTTTCTAACTTGGGTCAAAATTGTAAAATGGTCTTATGAATTAGCGATTTCGCTAAAATTCACATTCCAAGTAATATTCGGCATGCTAATTACATTGTCGATTGCCAAATTGCATTATCTCTTATAGTTTCCGAGATATGGACTATCGACATCTTACAATATTGGCTGTGCTTCTAACTTGGGCCAAAATTGTAAAATGGTCTTATGAATTAGCTATTTCGTTCCAATTCACATTCCAAGTAATATGCCAATTACATTGCCGATTGCCAAATTGCATTAGCCCTTATAGTTTCCGAGATATAGACTATCGACATCTTACAATATTGGCTCTGCTTCTAACTTGGGCCAAAATTGTAAAATGGTCTTATGAATTGGCGATTTCGTTCCAATTCACATTCCAAGTAATATTCGGCATGCTAACTACATTGCCGATTGCCAAATTGCATTATCTCTTATAGTTTCCGAGACATGGGCAATCGAAATTTTACACCTTAGACTCTGTTTCTAACTTGGGTCAAAATTGTAAAATGGTCTTATGAATTAGCGATTTCGCTAAAATTCACATTCCAAGTAATATTCGGCATGCTAATTACATTGTCGATTGCCAAATTGCATTATCTCTTATAGTTTCCGAGATATGGACTATCGACATCTTACAATATTGGCTGTGCTTCTAACTTGGGCCAAAATTGTAAAATGGTCTTATGAATTAGCGATTTCGCTCCAATTCACATTCCAAGTAATATTCGGCATGCTAATTACGTTGCCGATTGCCAAATTGAATTATCTTTTATAGTTTCCGAGGTATGGACTATCGACATCTTACAACATTGGCTCTGCTTCTAACTTGGGCCAAAATTGTAAAATGGTCTTATGAATTGGCGATTTCGTTCCAATTCACATTCCAAGTAATATTCGGCATGCTAACTACATTGCCGATTGCCAAATTGCATTATCTCTTATAGTTTCCGAGACATGGGCAATCGAAATTTTACACCTTAGACTCTGTTTCTAACTTGGGTCAAAATTGTAAAATGGTCTTATGAATTAGCGATTTCGCTAAAATTCACATTCCAAGTAATATTCGGCATGCTAATTACATTGTCGATTGCCAAATTGCATTATCTCTTATAGTTTCCGAGATATGGACTATCGACATCTTACAATATTGGCTGTGCTTCTAACTTGGGCCAGAATTGTAAAATGGTCTTATGAATTAGCGATTTCGTTCTAATTCACATTCCAAGTAATATTCGGCATGCTAATTACGTTGCCGATTGCCAAATTGCATTAGCTCTTATAGTTTCCGAGATATGGGCAATCGAAATTTTACACCTTAGAGTCTGTTTCTAACTTGGGCCAAAATTGTAAAATGGATTTATGAATTAGCGATATCGTTCCAATTCACATTCCAAATAATATTCGGCATGCTAATTACGTTGCCGATAGCCAAATTGCATTATCTCTTATAGTTTCCGAGATATGGGCAATCGAAATTTTACACCTTAGAGTCTGTTTCTAACTTGGGTCAAAATTGTAAAATGGTCTTATGAATTAGCGATTCCGCTCCAATTCACATTCCAAGTAATATTCGGCATGCTAATTACGTTGCCGATAGCCACATTGCATTATCCCTTATAGTTTCCGAGATATGACCTATCGACATCTTACAATATCGGCTGTGCTTCTAACTTGGGCCAGAATTGTAAAATGGTCTTATAAATTAGCGATTTCGTTCTAATTCACATTAAAAGTAATATTCGGCATGCTAATTACGTTGCCGATTGCCAAATTGCATTATCTCCTATAGTTTCCGAGATATGGGCAATCGAAATTTTACACCTTTGACTGTTTCTAACTTGGGTCAAAATTGTAAAATGGTCTTATGAATTAGCGAGTTCGTTCCAATTCACATTCCAAGTAATATTCGGCATACCAATTACATTGACGATTGCCAAATTGCATTATCTCCTATAGTTTCCGAGATATGGACTATCGACATCTTACAATATTGGCTCTGCTTTTAACTTGGGCCAAAATTGTAAAATGGTCTTATGAATAAGCGATTTCGCTCCAATTCACATTAAAAGTAATATTCGGCATGCTAATTACATTGCCGATTGCCAAATTGCATTATCGCTTATAGTTTCCGAGATATGGACTATCGACATCTGACAATATTGTCTCTGCTTCTAACTTGGGCCATAATTGTAAAATGGCCTTATGTATTAACGATTTCGTTCCAATTTACATTCTAAGTTATATTCGGCATGCTAATTACATTACCGATTGCCAAAATGCATTATCTCTTATAGTTTCCGAGATATGGGCAATCGAAATTTTACACCTTAGACTCTGTTTCTAACTTGGGTCAAAATTGTAAAATGGTCTTATGAATTAGCGATTTCGTTCCAATTCAGATTCCAAATAAAATGCTAATTACATTGCCGATTGCCAAATTGCATTAGCCCTTATAGTTTCCGAGATATGGACTATCGACATCTTACAATATTGGCTCTGCTTCTAACTTGGGCCAAAATTGTAAAATGGTGTTATGAAATAGCGATTTCGTTCCAATTCACATTCCAAGTAATATGCTTATTACATTGCCGATTGCCAAATTGCATAAGCCCTTATAGTTTCCGAGATATGGACTATCGACATCTTACAACATTGGCTCTGCTTCTAACTTGGGCCAGAATTGTAAAATGGTCTTATGAATTAGCGATTTCGTTCCAATTCACATTCCAAGTTATATTCCGCATGCTAATTACGTTGCCGATAGCCAAATTGTATTATGTCTTATAGTTTCCGAGATATGGGCAATCGAAATTTTACACCTTAGAGTCTGTTTCTAACTTGGGCCTAAATTGTAAAATGGATTTCTGAATTAGCGATTTCGTTCCAATTCACATTCCAAATAATATTCGGCATGCTAATTACGTTGCCGATTGCCAAATTGCATTATCTCTTATAGTTTCAGGGATATGGACTATCGACATCTTACAACATTGTCTCTGCTTCTAACTTGGGCCAGAATTGTAAAATGGTCTTATGAATTAGCGATTTCGTTCCAATTCACATTCCAAGTTATATTCCGCATGCTAATTACGTTGCCGATTGCCAAATTGCATTAGCTCTTATCGTTTCCGAGATATGGGCAATCGAAATTTTACACCTTAGAGTCTGTTTCTAACTTGGGTCAAAATTGTAATATGGTCTTATGAATTAGCGATTCCGCTCCAATTCACATTCCAAGTAATATTCGGCATGCTAATTACGTTGCCGATAGCCACATTGCATTATCCCTTATAGTTTCCGAGATATGAACTATCCACATCTTACAATATTGGCTGTGCTTCTAACTTGGGCCAAAATGGTAAAATGGTCTTATGAATTAGCGATTTCGTTCCAATTCACATTCCAAGTTATATTCCGCATGCTAATTACGTTGCCGATTGCCAAATTGCATTAGCTCTTATCGTTTCCGAGATATGGGCAATCGAAATTTTACACCTTAGAGTCTGTTTCTAACTTGGGTCAAAATTGTAAAATGGTTTTATGAATTAGCGATTTCGCTAAAATTCACATTCCAAGTAATATTCGGCATGCTAATTACGTTGCCGATTGCCAAATTGCATTATCTCTTATAGTGTCCGAGATATGGGCAATCGAAATTTTACACCTTTGACTGTTTCTAACTTAGGTCAAAATTGTAAAGTGGTTTTATGAATTAGCGATTTCGTTCCAATTCACATTCCAAGTAATATTCGGCATGCTAATTACGTTGCCGATTGCCAAATTGCATTATCTCCTATAGTTTCCGAGATATGGGCAATCGAAATTTTACACCTTAGAGTCTGTTTCTAACTTGGGTCAAAATTGTAAAATGGTCTTATGAATTAGCGATATCGCTAAAATTCACATTCCAAGTAATATTCGGCATGCTAATTACGTTGCCGGTTGCCAAATTGCATTATCTCTTATAGTTTCCGAAATATGGGCAATCGAAATTTTACACCTTTGACTGTTTCTAACTTGGGTCAAAATTGTAAAATGGTCTTATGAATTAGCGAGTTCGTTCCAATTCACATTCCAAGTAATATTCGGCATACTAATTACATTGACGATTGCCAAATTGCATTATCTCCTATAGTTTCCGAGATATGGACTATCGACATCTTACAATATTGGCTCTGCTTTTAACTTGGGCCAAAATTGTAAAATGGTCTTATGAATAAGCGATTTCGTTCCAATTCACATTAAAAGTAATATTCGGCATGCTAATTACATTGCCGATTGCCAAATTGCATTATCGCTTATAGTTTCCGAGATATGGACTATCGACATCTGACAATATTGTCTCTGCTTCTAACTTGGGCCATAATTGTAAAATGGCCTTATGTATTAACGATTTCGTTCCAATTTACATTCTAAGTTATATTCGGCATGCTAATTACATTGCCGATTGCCAAAATGCATTATCTCTTATAGTTTCCGAGATATGGGCAATCGAAATTTTACACCTTACACTCTGCTTCTAACTTGGGCCAAAATTGTAAAATGGTCTTATGAATTAACGATTTCGTTCCAATTCACATTCCAAGTAATATGCTAATTACATTGCCGATTGCCAAATTGCATTAGCCCTTATAGTTTCCGAGATATGGACTATCGACATCTTACAATACTGGCTCTACTTCTAACTTGGGCCAAAATTGTAAAATGGTCTTATGAATTAGCTATTTCGTTCCAATTCACATTCCAAGTAATATGAAAATTACATTGCCGATTGCCAAATTGCATTAGCCCTTATAGTTTCCGAGATATAGACTATCGACATCTTACAATATTGGCTCTGCTTCTAACTTGGGCCAAAATTGTAAAATTGTCTTATGAATTGGCGATTTCGTTCCAATTCACATTCCAAGTAATATTCGGCATGCTAACTACATTGCCGATTGCCAAATTGCATTATCTCTTATAGTTTCCGAGACATGGGCAATCGAAATTTTACACCTTAGACTCTGTTTCTAACTTGGGTAAAAATTGTAAAATGGTCTTATGAATTAGCGATTTCGCTGAAATTCACATTCCAAGTAATATTCGGCATGCTAATTACATTGTCGATTGCCAAATTGCATTATCTCTTATAGTTTCCGAGATATGGACTATCGACACCTTACAATATTGGCTGTGCTTCTAACTTGGGCCAAAATTGTAAAATGGTCTTATGAATTAGCGATTTCGCTCCAATTCACATTCCAAGTAATATTCGGCATGCTAATTACGTTGCCGATTGCCAAATTGTATTATCTCTTATAGTTTCCGAGATATGGACTATCGACATCTTACAACATTGGCTCTGCTTCTAACTTGGGCCAGAATTGTAAAATGGTCTTATGAATTAGCGATTTCGTTCTAATTCACATTCCAAGTAATATTCGGCATGCTAATTACGTTGCCGATTGCCAAATTGCATTAGCTCTTATAGTTTTCGAGATATGGGCAATCGAAATTTTACACCTTAGAGTCTGTTTCTAACTTGGGCCAAAATTGTAAAATGGATTTATGAATTAGCGATTTCGTTCCAATTCACATTCCAAATAATATTCGGCATGCTAATTACGTTACCGATAGCCAAATTGCATTATCTCTTATAGTTTCCGAGATATGGGCAATCGAAATTTTACACCTTAGAGTCTGTTTCTAACTTGGGTCAAAATTGTTAAATGGTCTTATGAATTAGCGATTCCGCTCCAATTCACATTCCAAGTAATATTCGGCATGCTAATTACGTTACCGATAGCCACATTGCATTATCCCTTATAGTTTCCGAGATATGAACTATCGACATCTTACAATATTGGCTGTGCTTCTAACTTGGGCCAGAATTGTAAAATGGTCTTATAAATTAGCGATTTCGTTCTAATTCACATTCCAAGTAATATTCGGCATGCTAATTACGTTGCCGATTGCCAAATTGCATTATCTCCTATAGTTTCCGAGATATGGGCAATCGAAATTTTACACCTTTGACTGTTTCTAACTTGGGTCAAAATTGTAAAATGGTCTTATGAATTAGCGTGTTCGTTCCAATTCACATTCCAAGTAATATTCGGCATACTAATTACATTGACGATTGCCAAATTGCATTATCTCCTATATTTCCGAGATATGGACTATCGACATCTTACAATATTGGCTCTGCTTTTAACTTGGGCCAAAATTGTAAAATGGTCTTATGAATAAGCGATTTCGCTCCAATTCACATTAAAAGTAATATTCGGCATGCTAATTACATTGCCGATTGTCAAATTGCATTATCACTTATAGTTTCCGAGATATGGACTATCGACATCTGACAATATTGTCTCTGCTTCTAACTTGGGCCATAATTGTAAAATGGCCTTATGTATTAACGATTTCGTTCCAATTTACATTCTAAGTTATATTCGGCATGCTAATTACATTGCCGATTGCCAAAATGCATTATCTCTTATAGTTTCCGAGATATGGGCAATCGAAATTTTACACCTTAGACTCTGTTTCTAACTTGGGTCAAAATTGTAAAATGGTCTTATGAATTAGCGATTTCGTTCCAATTCACATTCCAAGTAATATACGGCATGCTAATTACGTTGCCGATTACCAAATTGCATTATCTCCTATAGTTTCCGAGATATGGGCAATCGAAATTTTACACCTTAGATTCTGTTTCTAACTTGGGTCAAAATTGTAAAATGGTCTTATGAATTAACGATTTCGTTCCAATTCACATTCCAAGTAATATTCGGCATTCTAATTACGTTAAGGTATGGGCAGTCGAAATTTTACACCTTAGAGTCTGTTTCTAACTTGGGTCAAATTTGTAAAATAGTTTTAGGAATTAGCAATTTCGTTCCAATTCACATTCCAAGTAATATTCGGCAGGCTAATTAGGTTGCTGATTGCCAAATTGCATTATCCCTTATAGTTTCCGAGATATGGGCAATCGAAATTTTACACCTTAGACTCCGTTTCTAACTTGGGTCAAAATTGTAAAATGGTCTTATGAATTAGCGATTTCGTTCCAATTCACATTCCAATTAATATTCGGCATGCCAATTACATTACCGATTACCAAATTGCAATATCTCTTTTAGTTTCCGAGATATGGGCAATCGAAATTTTACACCTTAGACTCTGTTTCTAACTTGGGTCAAAATTGTAAAATGGTCTTATGAATTAGCGATATCGTTCCAATTCACATTCCAAGTAATATTCGACATGCTAATTACATTGCCGATTGCCAAATTGCATTATCTCTTATAGTTTCCGATATATAGACTATCGACATCTTACAATGTTGGCTCTGCTTCTAACTTGGGCCAACATTGTAAAATGGTCTTATGAATTAGCGATATCGTTCCTATTCACATTCCAAGTAATATTCAGCATGCTAATTACGTTGCCGATTGCCAAATTGCATTATCTCTTATAATTTCCGAGATATGGACAATCGAAATTTTACACCTTAGAGTCTGTTTCTAACTTGGGTCAAATTTGTAAAATGGTCTTATGAATTAGCGATTTCGCTAAAATTCACACTCCAAGTAATATTCGGCATGCTAATTACGTTGCCGATTGCCAAATTGCATTATCTCTTATAGTTTCCGAGATATGGACTAACGACATCTTACAATATTGGCTGTGTTTCTAACTTGGGCCAAAATTGTAAAATGGTCTTATGAATTAGCGATTTCGCTCCAATTCAGATTCCAATTAATATTCGGCATTCTAATTACGTTGCCGATTGCCAAATTGCATTATCTCTTATAGTTTCCGAGATATGGACTAACGACATCTTACAATATTGGCTGTGTTTCTAACTTGGGCCAAAATTGTAAAATGGTCTTATGAATTAGCGATTTCGCTCCAATTCACATTCCAATTAATATTCGGCATGCTAATTACGTTGCCGAGTGCCAAATTGCATTATCTCTTATAATTTCCGAGATATGGGCAATCGAAATTTTACACCTTAGAGTCTGTTTCTAACTTGGGTCAAAATTGTAAAATGGTTTTATGAATCAGCGATTTCGTTCCAATTCCCATTCCAAGTAATATTCGGCATGCCAATTACGTTGCCGATTGCCAAATTGTATTACCTCTTATAGTTTCCGAGATATGGACTATCGACATCTTACAACATTGTCTCTGCTTCTAACTTGGGCCAGAATTGTAAAATGGTCTTATGAATTAGCGATTTCGCTCCAATTCACATTCCAAGTAATATTCGGCATGCTAATTACGTTGCCGATTGCCAAATTGTATTACCTCTTATAGTTTCCGAGATATGGACTATCGACATCTTACAACATTGTCTCTGCTTCTAACTTGGGCCAGAATTGTAAAATGGTCTTATGAATTAGCGATTTCGTTCCAATTCACATTCCAAGTTATATTCCGCATGCTAATTACGTTGCCGATTGCCAAATTGCATTAGCTCTTATCGTTTCCGAGATATGGGCAATCGAAATTTTACACCTTAGAGTCTGTTTCTAACTTGGGTCAAAATTGTAATATGGTCTTATGAATTAGCGATTCCGCTCCAATTCACATTCCAAGTAATATTCGGCATGCTAATTACGTTGCCGATAGCCACATTGCATTATCCCTTATAGTTTCCGAGATATGAACTATCCACATCTTACAATATTGGCTGTGCTTCTAACTTGGGCCAAAATGGTAAAATGGTCTTATGAATTAGCGATTTCGTTCCAATTCACATTCCAAGTAATATACGGCATGCTAAATACATTGCCGATTGCCAAATTGCATTATCTCCTATAGTTTCCGAGATATGGGCAATCGAAATTTTACACCTTAGAGTCTGTTTCTAACTTGGGTCAAAATTGTAAAATGGTTTTATGAATTAGCGATTTCGCTAAAATTCACATTCCAAGAAATATTCGGCATGCTAATTACGTTGCCGATTGCCAAATTGCATTATCTCTTATAGTGTCCGAGATATGGGCAATCGAAATTTTACACCTTTGACTGTTTCTAACTTAGGTCAAAATTGTAAAGTGGTTTTATGAATTAGCGATTTCGTTCCAATTCACATTCCAAGTAATATTCGACATGCTAATTACGTTGCCGATTGCCAAATTGCATTATCTCCTATAGTTTCCGAGATATGGGCAATCGAAATTTTACACCTTAGAGTCTGTTTCTAACTTGGGTCAAAATTGTAAAATGGTCTTATGAATTAGCGATTTCGCTAAAATTCACATTCCAAGTAATATTCGGCATGCTAATTACGTTGCCGGTTGCCAAATTGCATTATCTCTTATAGTTTCCGAGATATGGGCAATCGAAATTTTACACCTTTGACTGTTTCTAACTTGGGTCAAAATTGTAAAATGGTCTTATGAATTAGCGAGTTCGTTCCAATTCACATTCCAAGTAATATTCGGCATACTAATTACATTGACGATTGCCAAATTGCATTATCTCCTATAGTTTCCGAGATATGGACTATCGACATCTTACAATATTGGCTCTGCTTTTAACTTGGGCCAAAATTGTAAAATGGTCTTATGAATAAGCGATTTCGTTCCAATTCACATTAAAAGTAATATTCGGCATGCTAATTATATTGCCGATTGCCAAATTGGATTATCGCTTATAGTTTCCGAGATATGGACTATCGACATCTTACAATGTTGGCTCTGCTTCTAACTTGGGCCAAAATTGTAAAATAGTTTTAGGAATTAGCGATATCGTTCCAATTCACATTCCAAGTAATATTCGGCATGCTAATTCCATTGCCGATTGACAAATTGAATTATCTCTTATAGTTTCCGAGATATGGACTATCGACATCTTACAATATTGGCTGTGCTTCTAACTTGGGCCACAATTGTAAAATGGTCTTATAAATTAGCGATTTCGTTCCAGTTCACATTCCAAGTAATATTCGGCATGCTAATTACGTTGCCGATTGCCAAATTGCATTATCTCTTATAGTTTCCGAGATATGGACTATTGACATCTTACAATATTGGCTCTGCCTCTAACTTGGGTCAGAATTGTAAAATGGTCTTATGAATTAGCGATATCGTTCCAATTCACATTCCAAGTAATATTCGGCATGCTAATTCCATTGCCGATTGACAAATTGAATTATCTCTTATAGTTTCCGAGATATGGACTATCGACTTCTTACAATGTTGGCTCTGCTTCTAACTTGGACCAAAATTGTAAAATGGTCTTATGAATTAGCGATATCGTTCCAATTCACATTCCAAGTAATATTCGGCATGCTAACTACATTGCCGATTGCCAAATTGCATTATCTCTTATAGTTTCCGAGACATGGGCAATCGAAATTTTACACCTTAGACTCTGTTTCTAACTTGGGTCAAAATTGTAAAATGGTCTTATGAATTAGCGATTTCGCTAAAATTCACATTCCAAGTAATATTCGGCATGCTAATTACATTGTCGATTGCCAAATTGCATTATCTCTTATAGTTTCCGAGATATGGACTATCGACATCTTACAATATTGGCTGTGCTTCTAACTTGGGCCAGAATTGTAAAATGGTCTTATGAATTAGCGATTTCGTTCTAATTCACATTCCAAGTAATATTCGGCATGCTAATTACGTTGCCGATTGCCAAATTGCATTAGCTCTTATAGTTTCCGAGATATGGGCAATCGAAATTTTACACCTTAGAGTCTGTTTCTAACTTGGGCCAAAATTGTAAAATGGATTTATGAATTAGCGATATCGTTCCAATTCACATTCCAAATAATATTCGGCATGCTAATTACGTTGCCGATAGCCAAATTGCATTATCTCTTATAGTTTCCGAGATATGGACAATCGAAATTTTACACCTTAGGCTGTGTTTCTAACTTGGGATAAAATTGTAATATGGTCTTATGAATTAGCGATTCCGCTCCAATTCACATTCCAAGTAATATTCGGCATGCTAATTACGTTGCCGATAGCCACATTGCATTATCCCTTATAGTTTCCGAGATATGACCTATCGACATCTTACAATATCGGCTGTGCTTCTAACTTGGGCCAGAATTGTAAAATGGTCTTATAAATTAGCGATTTCATTCTAATTCACATTAAAAGTAATATTCGGCATGCTAATTACGTTGCCGATTGCCAAATTGCATTATCTCCTATAGTTTCCGAGATATGGGCAATCGAAATTTTACACCTTTGACTGTTTCTAACTTGGGTCAAAATTGTAAAATGGTCTTATGAATTAGCGAGTTCGTTCCAATTCACATTCCAAGTAATATTCGGCATACCAATTACATTGACGATTGCCAAATTGCATTATCTCCTATAGTTTCCGAGATATGGACTATCGACATCTTACAATATTGGCTCTGCTTTTAACTTGGGCCAAAATTGTAAAATGGTCTTATGAATAAGCGATTTCGCTCCAATTCACATTAAAAGTAATATTCGGCATGCTAATTACATTGCCGATTGCCAAATTGCATTATCGCTTATAGTTTCCGAGATATGGACTATCGACATCTGACAATATTGTCTCTGCTTCTAACTTGGGCCATAATTGTAAAATGGCCTTATGTATTAACGATTTCGTTCCAATTTACATTCTAAGTTATATTCGGCATGCTAATTACATTACCGATTGCCAAAATGCATTATCTCTTATAGTTTCCGAGATATGGGCAATCGAAATTTTACACCTTAGACTCTGTTTCTAACTTGGGTCAAAATTGTAAAATGGTCTTATGAATTAGCGATTTCGTTCCAATTCAGATTCCAAATAAAATGCTAATTACATTGCCGATTGCCAAATTGCATTAGCCCTTATAGTTTCCGAGATATGGACTATCGACATCTTACAATATTGGCTCTGCTTCTAACTTGGGCCAAAATTGTAAAATGGTGTTATGAAATAGCGATTTCGTTCCAATTCACATTCCAAGTAATATGCTTATTACATTGCCGATTGCCAAATTGCATAAGCCCTTATAGTTTCCGAGATATGGACTATCGACATCTTACAACATTGGCTCTGCTTCTAACTTGGGCCAGAATTGTAAAATGGTCTTATGAATTAGCGATTTCGTTCCAATTCACATTCCAAGTTATATTCCGCATGCTAATTACGTTGCCGATAGCCAAATTGTATTATGTCTTATAGTTTCCGAGATATGGGCAATCGAAATTTTACACCTTAGAGTCTGTTTCTAACTTGGGCCTAAATTGTAAAATGGATTTCTGAATTAGCGATTTCGTTCCAATTCACATTCCAAATAATATTCGGCATGCTAATTACGTTGCCGATTGCCAAATTGCATTATCTCTTATAGTTTCAGGGATATGGACTATCGACATCTTACAACATTGTCTCTGCTTCTAACTTGGGCCAGAATTGTAAAATGGTCTTATGAATTAGCGATTTCGTTCCAATTCACATTCCAAGTTATATTCCGCATGCTAATTACGTTGCCGATTGCCAAATTGCATTAGCTCTTATCGTTTCCGAGATATGGGCAATCGAAATTTTACACCTTAGAGTCTGTTTCTAACTTGGGTCAAAATTGTAATATGGTCTTATGAATTAGCGATTCCGCTCCAATTCACATTCCAAGTAATATTCGGCATGCTAATTACGTTGCCGATAGCCACATTGCATTATCCCTTATAGTTTCCGAGATATGAACTATCCACATCTTACAATATTGGCTGTGCTTCTAACTTGGGCCAAAATGGTAAAATGGTCTTATGAATTAGCGATTTCGTTCCAATTCACATTCCAAGTTATATTCCGCATGCTAATTACGTTGCCGATTGCCAAATTGCATTAGCTCTTATCGTTTCCGAGATATGGGCAATCGAAATTTTACACCTTAGAGTCTGTTTCTAACTTGGGTCAAAATTGTAAAATGGTTTTATGAATTAGCGATTTCGCTAAAATTCACATTCCAAGTAATATTCGGCATGCTAATTACGTTGCCGATTGCCAAATTGCATTATCTCTTATAGTGTCCGAGATATGGGCAATCGAAATTTTACACCTTTGACTGTTTCTAACTTAGGTCAAAATTGTAAAGTGGTTTTATGAATTAGCGATTTCGTTCCAATTCACATTCCAAGTAATATTCGGCATGCTAATTACGTTGCCGATTGCCAAATTGCATTATCTCCTATAGTTTCCGAGATATGGGCAATCGAAATTTTACACCTTAGAGTCTGTTTCTAACTTGGGTCAAAATTGTAAAATGGTCTTATGAATTAGCGATATCGCTAAAATTCACATTCCAAGTAATATTCGGCATGCTAATTACATTGCCGGTTGCCAAATTGCATTATCTCTTATAGTTTCCGAGATATGGGCAATCGAAATTTTACACCTTTGACTGTTTCTAACTTGGGTCAAAATTGTAAAATGGTCTTATGAATTAGCGAGTTCGTTCCAATTCACATTCCAAGTAATATTCGGCATACTAATTACATTGACGATTGCCAAATTGCATTATCTCCTATAGTTTCCGAGATATGGACTATCGACATCTTACAATATTGGCTCTGCTTTTAACTTGGGCCAAAATTGTAAAATGGTCTTATGAATAAGCGATTTCGTTCCAATTCACATTAAAAGTAATATTCGGCATGCTAATTACATTGCCGATTGCCAAATTGCATTATCGCTTATAGTTTCCGAGATATGGACTATCGACATCTGACAATATTGTCTCTGCTTCTAACTTGGGCCATAATTGTAAAATGGCCTTATGTATTAACGATTTCGTTCCAATTTACATTCTAAGTTATATTCGGCATGCTAATTACATTGCCGATTGCCAAAATGCATTATCTCTTATAGTTTCCGAGATATGGGCAATCGAAATTTTACACCTTACACTCTGCTTCTAACTTGGGCCAAAATTGTAAAATGGTCTTATGAATTAACGATTTCGTTCCAATTCACATTCCAAGTAATATGCTAATTACATTGCCGATTGCCAAATTGCATTAGCCCTTATAGTTTCCGAGATATGGACTATCGACATCTTACAATACTGGCTCTACTTCTAACTTGGGCCAAAATTGTAAAATGGTCTTATGAATTAGCTATTTCGTTCCAATTCACATTCCAAGTAATATGAAAATTACATTGCCGATTGCCAAATTGCATTAGCCCTTATAGTTTCCGAGATATAGACTATCGACATCTTACAATATTGGCTCTGCTTCTAACTTGGGCCAAAATTGTAAAATTGTCTTATGAATTGGCGATTTCGTTCCAATTCACATTCCAAGTAATATTCGGCATGCTAACTACATTGCCGATTGCCAAATTGCATTATCTCTTATAGTTTCCGAGACATGGGCAATCGAAATTTTACACCTTAGACTCTGTTTCTAACTTGGGTAAAAATTGTAAAATGGTCTTATGAATTAGCGATTTCGCTGAAATTCACATTCCAAGTAATATTCGGCATGCTAATTACATTGTCGATTGCCAAATTGCATTATCTCTTATAGTTTCCGAGATATGGACTATCGACACCTTACAATATTGGCTGTGCTTCTAACTTGGGCCAAAATTGTAAAATGGTCTTATGAATTAGCGATTTCGCTCCAATTCACATTCCAAGTAATATTCGGCATGCTAATTACGTTGCCGATTGCCAAATTGTATTATCTCTTATAGTTTCCGAGATATGGACTATCGACATCTTACAACATTGGCTCTGCTTCTAACTTGGGCCAGAATTGTAAAATGGTCTTATGAATTAGCGATTTCGTTCTAATTCACATTCCAAGTAATATTCGGCATGCTAATTACGTTGCCGATTGCCAAATTGCATTAGCTCTTATAGTTTCCGAGATATGGGCAATCGAAATTTTACACCTTAGAGTCTGTTTCTAACTTGGGCCAAAATTGTAAAATGGATTTATGAATTAGCGATTTCGTTCCAATTCACATTCCAAATAATATTCGGCATGCTAATTACGTTACCGATAGCCAAATTGCATTATCTCTTATAGTTTCCGAGATATGGGCAATCGAAATTTTACACCTTAGAGTCTGTTTCTAACTTGGGTCAAAATTGTTAAATGGTCTTATGAATTAGCGATTCCGCTCCAATTCACATTCCAAGTAATATTCGGCATGCTAATTACGTTACCGATAGCCACATTGCATTATCCCTTATAGTTTCCGAGATATGAACTATCGACATCTTACAATATTGGCTGTGCTTCTAACTTGGGCCAGAATTGTAAAATGGTCTTATAAATTAGCGATTTCGTTCTAATTCACATTCCAAGTAATATTCGGCATGCTAATTACGTTGCCGATTGCCAAATTGCATTATCTCCTATAGTTTCCGAGATATGGGCAATCGAAATTTTACACCTTTGACTGTTTCTAACTTGGGTCAAAATTGTAAAATGGTCTTATGAATTAGCGTGTTCGTTCCAATTCACATTCCAAGTAATATTCGGCATACTAATTACATTGACGATTGCCAAATTGCATTATCTCCTATATTTCCGAGATATGGACTATCGACATCTTACAATATTGGCTCTGCTTTTAACTTGGGCCGAAATTGTAAAATGGTCTTATGAATAAGCGATTTCGCTCCAATTCACATTAAAAGTAATATTCGGCATGCTAATTACATTGCCGATTGTCAAATTGCATTATCACTTATAGTTTCCGAGATATGGACTATCGACATCTGACAATATTGTCTCTGCTTCTAACTTGGGCCATAATTGTAAAATGGCCTTATGTATTAACGATTTCGTTCCAATTTACATTCTAAGTTATATTCGGCATGCTAATTACATTGCCGATTGCCAAAATGCATTATCTCTTATAGTTTCCGAGATATGGGCAATCGAAATTTTACACCTTAGACTCTGTTTCTAACTTGGGTCAAAATTGTAAAATGGTCTTATGAATTAGCGATTTCGTTCCAATTCACATTCCAAGTAATATACGGCATGCTAATTACGTTGCCGATTACCAAATTGCATTATCTCCTATAGTTTCCGAGATATGGGCAATCGAAATTTTACACCTTAGATTCTGTTTCTAACTTGGGTCAAAATTGTAAAATGGTCTTATGAATTAACGATTTCGTTCCAATTCACATTCCAAGTAATATTCGGCATTCTAATTACGTTAAGGTATGGGCAGTCGAAATTTTACACCTTAGAGTCTGTTTCTAACTTGGGTCAAATTTGTAAAATAGTTTTAGGAATTAGCAATTTCGTTCCAATTCACATTCCAAGTAATATTCGGCAGGCTAATTAGGTTGCTGATTGCCAAATTGCATTATCCCTTATAGTTTCCGAGATATGGGCAATCGAAATTTTACACCTTAGACTCCGTTTCTAACTTGGGTCAAAATTGTAAAATGGTCTTATGAATTAGCGATTTCGTTCCAATTCACATTCCAATTAATATTCGGCATGCCAATTACATTACCGATTACCAAATTGCAATATCTCTTTTAGTTTCCGAGATATGGGCAATCGAAATTTTACACCTTAGACTCTGTTTCTAACTTGGGTCAAAATTGTAAAATGGTCTTATGAATTAGCGATATCGTTCCAATTCACATTCCAAGTAATATTCGACATGCTAATTACATTGCCGATTGCCAAATTGCATTATCTCTTATAGTTTCCGATATATAGACTATCGACATCTTACAATGTTGGCTCTGCTTCTAACTTGGGCCAACATTGTAAAATGGTCTTATGAATTAGCGATATCGTTCCTATTCACATTCCAAGTAATATTCAGCATGCTAATTACGTTGCCGATTGCCAAATTGCATTATCTCTTATAATTTCCGAGATATGGACAATCGAAATTTTACACCTTAGAGTCTGTTTCTAACTTGGGTCAAATTTGTAAAATGGTCTTATGAATTAGCGATTTCGCTAAAATTCACACTCCAAGTAATATTCGGCATGCTAATTACGTTGCCGATTGCCAAATTGCATTATCTCTTATAGTTTCCGAGATATGGACTAACGACATCTTACAATATTGGCTGTGTTTCTAACTTGGGCCAAAATTGTAAAATGGTCTTATGAATTAGCGATTTCGCTCCAATTCAGATTCCAATTAATATTCGGCATTCTAATTACGTTGCCGATTGCCAAATTGCATTATCTCTTATAGTTTCCGAGATATGGACTAACGACATCTTACAATATTGGCTGTGTTTCTAACTTGGGCCAAAATTGTAAAATGGTCTTATGAATTAGCGATTTCGCTCCAATTCACATTCCAATTAATATTCGGCATGCTAATTACGTTGCCGAGTGCCAAATTGCATTATCTCTTATAATTTCCGAGATATGGGCAATCGAAATTTTACACCTTAGAGTCTGTTTCTAACTTGGGTCAAAATTGTAAAATGGTTTTATGAATCAGCGATTTCGTTCCAATTCCCATTCCAAGTAATATTCGGCATGCCAATTACGTTGCCGATTGCCAAATTGTATTACCTCTTATAGTTTCCGAGATATGGACTATCGACATCTTACAACATTGTCTCTGCTTCTAACTTGGGCCAGAATTGTAAAATGGTCTTATGAATTAGCGATTTCGCTCCAATTCACATTCCAAGTAATATTCGGCATGCTAATTACGTTGCCGATTGCCAAATTGTATTACCTCTTATAGTTTCCGAGATATGGACTATCGACATCTTACAACATTGTCTCTGCTTCTAACTTGGGCCAGAATTGTAAAATGGTCTTATGAATTAGCGATTTCGTTCCAATTCACATTCCAAGTTATATTCCGCATGCTAATTACGTT
Source organism: Rhynchophorus ferrugineus (assembly GCF_030347505.1). Taxonomy (NCBI): domain Eukaryota; kingdom Metazoa; phylum Arthropoda; class Insecta; order Coleoptera; family Curculionidae; genus Rhynchophorus; species Rhynchophorus ferrugineus. The sequence continues at coordinate 66,633,206 of NW_027472580.1, forward strand.
GCCGATTGCCAAATTGCATTAGCTCTTATCGTTTCCGAGATATGGGCAATCGAAATTTTACACCTTAGAGTCTGTTTCTAACTTGGGTCAAAATTGTAATATGGTCTTATGAATTAGCGATTCCGCTCCAATTCACATTCCAAGTAATATTCGGCATGCTAATTACGTTGCCGATAGCCACATTGCATTATCCCTTATAGTTTCCGAGATATGAACTATCCACATCTTACAATATTGGCTGTGCTTCTAACTTGGGCCAAAATGGTAAAATGGTCTTATGAATTAGCGATTTCGTTCCAATTCACATTCCAAGTAATATACGGCATGCTAAATACATTGCCGATTGCCAAATTGCATTATCTCCTATAGTTTCCGAGATATGGGCAATCGAAATTTTACACCTTAGAGTCTGTTTCTAACTTGGGTCAAAATTGTAAAATGGTTTTATGAATTAGCGATTTCGCTAAAATTCACATTCCAAGAAATATTCGGCATGCTAATTACGTTGCCGATTGCCAAATTGCATTATCTCTTATAGTGTCCGAGATATGGGCAATCGAAATTTTACACCTTTGACTGTTTCTAACTTAGGTCAAAATTGTAAAGTGGTTTTATGAATTAGCGATTTCGTTCCAATTCACATTCCAAGTAATATTCGACATGCTAATTACGTTGCCGATTGCCAAATTGCATTATCTCCTATAGTTTCCGAGATATGGGCAATCGAAATTTTACACCTTAGAGTCTGTTTCTAACTTGGGTCAAAATTGTAAAATGGTCTTATGAATTAGCGATTTCGCTAAAATTCACATTCCAAGTAATATTCGGCATGCTAATTACGTTGCCGGTTGCCAAATTGCATTATCTCTTATAGTTTCCGAGATATGGGCAATCGAAATTTTACACCTTTGACTGTTTCTAACTTGGGTCAAAATTGTAAAATGGTCTTATGAATTAGCGAGTTCGTTCCAATTCACATTCCAAGTAATATTCGGCATACTAATTACATTGACGATTGCCAAATTGCATTATCTCCTATAGTTTCCGAGATATGGACTATCGACATCTTACAATATTGGCTCTGCTTTTAACTTGGGCCAAAATTGTAAAATGGTCTTATGAATAAGCGATTTCGTTCCAATTCACATTAAAAGTAATATTCGGCATGCTAATTATATTGCCGATTGCCAAATTGCATTATCGCTTATAGTTTCCGAGATATGGACTATCGACATCTTACAATGTTGGCTCTGCTTCTAACTTGGGCCAAAATTGTAAAATAGTTTTAGGAATTAGCGATATCGTTCCAATTCACATTCCAAGTAATATTCGGCATGCTAATTCCATTGCCGATTGACAAATTGAATTATCTCTTATAGTTTCCGAGATATGGACTATCGACATCTTACAATATTGGCTGTGCTTCTAACTTGGGCCACAATTGTAAAATGGTCTTATAAATTAGCGATTTCGTTCCAGTTCACATTCCAAGTAATATTCGGCATGCTAATTACGTTGCCGATTGCCAAATTGCATTATCTCTTATAGTTTCCGAGATATGGACTATTGACATCTTACAATATTGGCTCTGCCTCTAACTTGGGTCAGAATTGTAAAATGGTCTTATGAATTAGCGATATCGTTCCAATTCACATTCCAAGTAATATTCGGCATGCTAATTCCATTGCCGATTGACAAATTGAATTATCTCTTATAGTTTCCGAGATATGGACTATCGACTTCTTACAATGTTGGCTCTGCTTCTAACTTGGACCAAAATTGTAAAATGGTCTTATGAATTAGCGATATCGTTCCAATTCACATTCCAAGTAATATTCGGCATGCTAATTACGTTGCTGATTGCCAAATTGCATTATCTCTTATAATTTCCAAGATATGGGCAATCGAAATTTTACACCTTAGTGTCTGTTTCTAACTTGGGTCAAAATTGCAAAATGGTTTTATGAATCAGCGATTTCGTTCCAATTCACATTCCAAGTAATATTCGGCATGCCAATTACGTTGCCGATTGCCAAATTGCATTATCTCTTATATTTTCCGAGATATGGACTATCGACATCTTACAATATTGGCTGTGCTTCTAACTTGGGCCAAAATTGTAAAATGGTCTTATGAATTAGCGATTTCGTTCCAGTTCACATTCTAAGTAATATTCGGCATACTAATTACTTTGCCGTTTGCCAAATTGCGTTATCTCTTATAGTTTCCGAGATATGGACTATCGACATCTTACAATATTGGCTGTGCTTCTAACTTGGGCCAAAATTGTAAAAAGGACTTATGAATTAGCGATATCGTTCAAATTCACATTCCAAGTAATATTCGGCATGCTAATTATATTGCCGATTGCCAAATAGCATTATCTCTTATAGTTTCCGAGATATGGACTATCGACATCTTACAATGTTGGCTCTGCTTCTAACTTGGGCCAGAATTGTAAAATGGTCTTATGAATTAGCGATATCGTTCCAATTCACATTCCAAGTAATATTCGGCATGCTAATTACGTTGCCGATTGCCAAATTGCATTAGCTCTTATAGTTTCCGAGATATGGGCAATCGAAATTTTACACCTTAGAGTCTGTTTCTAACTTGGGCCGAAATTGTAAAATGGATTTATGAATTAGCGATTTCGTTCCAATTCACATTCCAAATAATATTCGGCAAGCTAATTACTTTGCCGATTGCCAAATTGCATTATCTCTTACAGTTTCCGTGATATGGACTATCGACATCTTACAATATTGTCTCTGTTTCTAACTTGGGTCAAAATTGTAAAATGGTCTTATGAATTAGCGATTCCGCTCCAATTCACATTCCAAGTAATATTCGGCATGCTAATTACGTTGCCGATAGCCACATTGCATTATCCCTTATAGTTTCCGAGATATGAAATATCGACATCTTACAATATTGGCTGTGCTTCTAACTTGGGCCAGAATTTTAAAATGGTCTTATGAATTAGCGATATCGTTCCAATTCACATTCCAAGTAATATTCGACATGCTAACTACATTGCCGATTGCCAAATTGCATTATCTCTTATAGTTTCCGATATATAGACTATCGACATCTTACAATGTTGGCTCTGCTTCTAACTTGGGCCAAAATTGTAAAATAGTTTTAGGAATTAGCAATTTCGTTCCAATTCACATTCCAAGTAATATTCGGTAGGCTAATTAGGTTGCCGATTGCCAAATTGCATTATCTCTTATAATTTCCAAGATATGGGCAATCGAAATTTTACACCTTAGACTCCGTTTCTAACTTGGGTCAAAATTGTAAAATGGTCTTATGAATTAGCGATTTCGTTCCAATTCACATTCCAATTAATATTCGGCATGCGAATTACATTGCCGATAACCAAATTGCAATATCTCTTTTAGTTTCCGAGATATGGGCAATCGAAATTTTACACCTTAGACTCCGTTTCTAACTTGGGTCAAAATTGTAAAATGGTCTTATGAATTAGCGATATCGTTCCAATTCACATTCCAAGTAATATTCGACATGTTAATTACATTGCCGATTGCCAAATTGCATTATCTCTTATAGTTTCCGATATATAGACTATCGATATCTTACAATGTTGGCTCTGCTTCTAACTTGGGCCAAAATTGTAAAATGGTCTTATGAATTAGCGATATCGTTCCTATTCACATTCCAAGTAATATTCAGCATGCTAATTACGTTGCCGATTGCCAAATTGCATCATCTCTTATAGTTTCCGAGACATGGGCAATCGAAATTTTACACCTTAGGCTCTGTTTCTAACTTGGGTCAAAATTGTAAAATGGTCTTATGAATTAGCGATTTCGCTAAAATTCACATTCCAAGTAATATTCGGCATGCTAATTACATTGTCGATTGCCAAATTGCATTATCTCTTATAGTTTCCGAGATATGGACTATCGACATCTTACAATATTGGCTGTGCTTCTAACTTGGGCCAAAATTGTAAAATGGTCTTATGAATTAGCTATTTCGTTCCAATTCACATTCCAAGTAATATGCCAATTACATTGCCGATTGCCAAATTGCATTAGCCCTTATAGTTTCCGAGATATAGACTATCGACATCTTACAATATTGGCTCTGCTTCTAACTTGGGCCAAAATTGTAAAGTGGTCTTATGAATTGGCGATTTCGTTCCAATTCACATTCCAAGTAATATACGGCATGCTAACTACATTGCCGATTGCCAAATTGCATTATCTCTTATAGTTTCCGAGACATGGGCAATCGAAATTTTACACCTTAGACTCTGTTTCTAACTTGGGTCAAAATTGTAAAATGGTCTTATGAATTAGCGATTTCGTTCTAATTCACATTCCAAGTAATATTCGGCATGCTAATTACGTTGCCGATTGCCAAATTGTATTATCTTTTATAGTTTCCGAGATATGGACTATCGACATCTTACAACATTGGCTCTGCTTCTAACTTGGGCCAGAATTGTAAAATGGTCTTATGAATTAGCGATTTCGTTCTAATTCACATTCCAAGTAATATTCGGCATGCTAATTACGTTGCCGATTGCCAAATTGCATTATCTCTTATAGTTTCCGAGATATGGACTATCGACATCTTACAATATTGGCTGTGCTTCTAACTTGGGCCAAAATTGTAAAATGGTCTTATGAATTAGCTATTTCGTTCCAATTCACATTCCAAGTAATATGCCAATTACATTGCCGATTGCCAAATTGCATTAGCCCTTATAGTTTCCGAGATATAGACTATCGACATCTTACAATATTGGCTCTGCTTCTAACTTGGGCCAAAATTGTAAAATGGTCTTATGAATTGGCGATTTCGTTCCAATTCACATTCCAAGTAATATTCGGCATGCTAACTACATTGCCGATTGCCAAATTGCATTATCTCTTATAGTTTCCGAGACATGGGCAATCGAAATTTTACACCTTAGACTCTGTTTCTAACTTGGGTCAAAATTGTAAAATGGTCTTATGAATTAGCGATTTCGCTAAAATTCACATTCCAAGTAATATTCGGCATGCTAATTACGTTGCCGATTGCCAAATTGCATTATCTCTTATAGTTTCCGAGATATGGACTATCGACATCTGACAATATTGTCTCTGCTTCTAACTTGGGCCATAATTGTAAAATGGCCTTATGTATTAACGATTTCGTTCCAATTTACATTCCAAGTTATATTCCGCATGCTAATTACGTTGCCGATAGCCAAATTGTATTATCTCTTATAGTTTCCGAGATATGGGCAATCGAAATTTTACACCTTAGAGTCTGTTTCTAACTTGGGCCTAAATTGTAAAATGGATTTCTGAATTAGCGATTTCGTTCCAATTCACATTCCAAATAATATTCGGCATGCTAATTACGTTGCCGATTGCCAAATTGCATTATCTCTTATAGTTTCAGGGATATGGACTATCGACATCTTACAACATTGTCTCTGCTTCTAACTTGGGCCAAAATGGTAAAATGGTTTTATCAATTAGCGATTTCGTTCCAATTCACATTCCAAGTAATATACGGCATGCTAAATACATTGCCGATTGCCAAATTGCATTATCTCCTATAGTTTCCGAGATATGGGCAATCGAAATTTTACACCTTAGAGTCTGTTTCTAACTTGGGTCAAAATTGTAAAATGGTTTTATGAATTAGCGATTTCGCTAAAATTCACATTCCAAGTAATATTCGGCATGCTAATTACGTTGCCGATTGCCAAATTGCATTATCTCTTATAGTGTCCGAGATATGGGCAATCGAAATTTTACACCTTTGACTGTTTCTAACTTAGGTCAAAATTGTAAAGTGGTTTTATGAATTAGCGATTTCGTTCCAATTCACATTCCAAGTAATATTCGGCATGCTAATTACGTTGCCGATTGCCAAATTGCATTATCTCCTATAGTTTCCGAGATATGGGCAAACGAAATTTTACACCTTAGAGTCTGTTTCTAACTTGGGTCAAAATTGTAAAATGGTCTTATGAATTAGCGATTTCGCTAAAATTCACATTCCAAGTAATATTCGGCATGCTAATTACGTTGCCGGTTGCCAAATTGCATTATCTCTTATAGTTTCCGAGATATGGGCAATCGAAATTTTACACCTTTGACTGTTTCTAACTTGGGTCAAAATTGTAAAATGGTCTTATGAATTAGCGAGTTCGTTCCAATTCACATTCCAAGTAATATTCGGCATACTAATTACATTGACGATTGCCAAATTGCATTATCTCCTATAGTTTCCGAGATATGGACTATCGACATCTTACAATATTGACTCTGCTTTTAACTTGGGCCAAAATTGTAAAATGGTCTTATGAATAAGCGATTTCGTTCCAATTCACATTAAAAGTAATATTCGGCCTGCTAATTACATTGCCGATTGCCAAATTGCATTATCGCTTATAGTTTCCGAGATATGGACTATCGACACCTGACAATATTGTCTCTGCTTCTAACTTGGGCCATAATTGTAAAATGGCCTTATGTATTAACGATTTCGTTCCAATTTACATTCTAAGTTATATTCGGCATGCTAATTACATTGCCGATTGCCAAAATGCATTATCTCTTATAGTTTCCGAGATATGGGCAATCGAAATTTTACACCTTACACTCTGTTTCTAACTTGGGTCAAAATTGTAAAATGGTCTTATGAATTAGCGATATCGTTCCAATTCACATTCCAAGTAATATTCGACATGTTAATTACATTGCCGATTGCCAAATTGCATTATCTCTTATAGTTTCCGATATATAGACTATCGACATCTTACAATGTTGGCTCTGCTTCTAACTTGGGCCAAAATTGTAAAATGGTCTTATGAATTAGCGATATCGTTCCTATTCACATTCCAAGTAATATTCAGCATGCTAATTACGTTGCCGATTGCCAAATTGCATCATCTCTTATAGTTTCCGAGACATGGGCAATCGAAATTTTACACCTTAGACTCTGTTTCTAACTTGGGCCAAAATTGTAAAATGGATTTATGAATTAGCGATTTCGTTCCAATTCACATTCCAAGTAATATTCGGTATGCTAATTACGTTACCGATAGCCACATTGCATTATCCCTTATAGTTTCCGAGATATGAACTATCGACATCTTACAATATTGGCTGTGCTTCTAACTTGGGCCAGAATTGTAAAATGGTCTTATAAATTAGCGATTTCGTTCTAATTCACATTCCAAGTAATATTCGGCATGCTAATTACGTTGCCGATTGCCAAATTGCATTATCTCCTATAGTTTCCGAGATATGGGCAATCGAAATTTTACACCTTTGACTGTTTCTAACTTGGGTCAAAATTGTAAAATGGTCTTATGAATTAGCGTGTTCGTTCCAATTCACATTCCAAGTAATATTCGGCATACTAATTACATTGACGATTGCCAAATTGCATTATCTCCTATATTTCCGAGATATGGACTATCGACATCTTACAATATTGGCTCTGCTTTTAACTTGGGCCAAAATTGTAAAATGGTCTTATGAATAAGCGATTTCGCTCCAATTCACATTAAAAGTAATATTCGGCATGCTAATTACATTGCCGATTGTCAAATTGCATTATCACTTATAGTTTCCGAGATATGGACTATCGACATCTGACAATATTGTCTCTGCTTCTAACTTGGGCCATAATTGTAAAATGGCCTTATGTATTAACGATTTCGTTCCAATTTACATTCTAAGTTATATTCGGCATGCTAATTACATTGCCGATTGCCAAAATGCATTATCTCTTATAGTTTCCGAGATATGGGCAATCGAAATTTTACACCTTAGACTCTGTTTCTAACTTGGGTCAAAATTGTAAAATGGTCTTATGAATTAGCGATTTCGTTCCAATTCACATTCCAAGTAATATACGGCATGCTAATTACGTTGCCGATTACCAAATTGCATTATCTCCTATAGTTTCCGAGATATGGGCAATCGAAATTTTACACCTTAGATTCTGTTTCTAACTTGGGTCAAAATTGTAAAATGGTCTTATGAATTAACGATTTCGTTCCAATTCACATTCCAAGTAATATTCGGCATTCTAATTACGTTAAGGTATGGGCAGTCGAAATTTTACACCTTAGAGTCTGTTTCTAACTTGGGTCAAATTTGTAAAATAGTTTTAGGAATTAGCAATTTCGTTCCAATTCACATTCCAAGTAATATTCGGCAGGCTAATTAGGTTGCTGATTGCCAAATTGCATTATCCCTTATAGTTTCCGAGATATGGGCAATCGAAATTTTACACCTTAGACTCCGTTTCTAACTTGGGTCAAAATTGTAAAATGGTCTTATGAATTAGCGATTTCGTTCCAATTCACATTCCAATTAATATTCGGCATGCCAATTACATTACCGATTACCAAATTGCAATATCTCTTTTAGTTTCCGAGATATGGGCAATCGAAATTTTACACCTTAGACTCTGTTTCTAACTTGGGTCAAAATTGTAAAATGGTCTTATGAATTAGCGATATCGTTCCAATTCACATTCCAAGTAATATTCGACATGCTAATTACATTGCCGATTGCCAAATTGCATTATCTCTTATAGTTTCCGATATATAGACTATCGACATCTTACAATGTTGGCTCTGCTTCTAACTTGGGCCAACATTGTAAAATGGTCTTATGAATTAGCGATATCGTTCCTATTCACATTCCAAGTAATATTCAGCATGCTAATTACGTTGCCGATTGCCAAATTGCATTATCTCTTATAATTTCCGAGATATGGACAATCGAAATTTTACACCTTAGAGTCTGTTTCTAACTTGGGTCAAATTTGTAAAATGGTCTTATGAATTAGCGATTTCGCTAAAATTCACACTCCAAGTAATATTCGGCATGCTAATTACGTTGCCGATTGCCAAATTGCATTATCTCTTATAGTTTCCGAGATATGGACTAACGACATCTTACAATATTGGCTGTGTTTCTAACTTGGGCCAAAATTGTAAAATGGTCTTATGAATTAGCGATTTCGCTCCAATTCAGATTCCAATTAATATTCGGCATTCTAATTACGTTGCCGATTGCCAAATTGCATTATCTCTTATAGTTTCCGAGATATGGACTAACGACATCTTACAATATTGGCTGTGTTTCTAACTTGGGCCAAAATTGTAAAATGGTCTTATGAATTAGCGATTTCGCTCCAATTCACATTCCAATTAATATTCGGCATGCTAATTACGTTGCCGAGTGCCAAATTGCATTATCTCTTATAATTTCCGAGATATGGGCAATCGAAATTTTACACCTTAGAGTCTGTTTCTAACTTGGGTCAAAATTGTAAAATGGTTTTATGAATCAGCGATTTCGTTCCAATTCCCATTCCAAGTAATATTCGGCATGCCAATTACGTTGCCGATTGCCAAATTGTATTACCTCTTATAGTTTCCGAGATATGGACTATCGACATCTTACAACATTGTCTCTGCTTCTAACTTGGGCCAGAATTGTAAAATGGTCTTATGAATTAGCGATTTCGCTCCAATTCACATTCCAAGTAATATTCGGCATGCTAATTACGTTGCCGATTGCCAAATTGTATTACCTCTTATAGTTTCCGAGATATGGACTATCGACATCTTACAACATTGTCTCTGCTTCTAACTTGGGCCAGAATTGTAAAATGGTCTTATGAATTAGCGATTTCGTTCCAATTCACATTCCAAGTTATATTCCGCATGCTAATTACGTTGCCGATTGCCAAATTGCATTAGCTCTTATCGTTTCCGAGATATGGGCAATCGAAATTTTACACCTTAGAGTCTGTTTCTAACTTGGGTCAAAATTGTAATATGGTCTTATGAATTAGCGATTCCGCTCCAATTCACATTCCAAGTAATATTCGGCATGCTAATTACGTTGCCGATAGCCACATTGCATTATCCCTTATAGTTTCCGAGATATGAACTATCCACATCTTACAATATTGGCTGTGCTTCTAACTTGGGCCAAAATGGTAAAATGGTCTTATGAATTAGCGATTTCGTTCCAATTCACATTCCAAGTAATATACGGCATGCTAAATACATTGCCGATTGCCAAATTGCATTATCTCCTATAGTTTCCGAGATATGGGCAATCGAAATTTTACACCTTAGAGTCTGTTTCTAACTTGGGTCAAAATTGTAAAATGGTTTTATGAATTAGCGATTTCGCTAAAATTCACATTCCAAGAAATATTCGGCATGCTAATTACGTTGCCGATTGCCAAATTGCATTATCTCTTATAGTGTCCGAGATATGGGCAATCGAAATTTTACACCTTTGACTGTTTCTAACTTAGGTCAAAATTGTAAAGTGGTTTTATGAATTAGCGATTTCGTTCCAATTCACATTCCAAGTAATATTCGACATGCTAATTACGTTGCCGATTGCCAAATTGCATTATCTCCTATAGTTTCCGAGATATGGGCAATCGAAATTTTACACCTTAGAGTCTGTTTCTAACTTGGGTCAAAATTGTAAAATGGTCTTATGAATTAGCGATTTCGCTAAAATTCACATTCCAAGTAATATTCGGCATGCTAATTACGTTGCCGGTTGCCAAATTGCATTATCTCTTATAGTTTCCGAGATATGGGCAATCGAAATTTTACACCTTTGACTGTTTCTAACTTGGGTCAAAATTGTAAAATGGTCTTATGAATTAGCGAGTTCGTTCCAATTCACATTCCAAGTAATATTCGGCATACTAATTACATTGACGATTGCCAAATTGCATTATCTCCTATAGTTTCCGAGATATGGACTATCGACATCTTACAATATTGGCTCTGCTTTTAACTTGGGCCAAAATTGTAAAATGGTCTTATGAATAAGCGATTTCGTTCCAATTCACATTAAAAGTAATATTCGGCATGCTAATTATATTGCCGATTGCCAAATTGCATTATCGCTTATAGTTTCCGAGATATGGACTATCGACATCTTACAATGTTGGCTCTGCTTCTAACTTGGGCCAAAATTGTAAAATAGTTTTAGGAATTAGCGATATCGTTCCAATTCACATTCCAAGTAATATTCGGCATGCTAATTCCATTGCCGATTGACAAATTGAATTATCTCTTATAGTTTCCGAGATATGGACTATCGACATCTTACAATATTGGCTGTGCTTCTAACTTGGGCCACAATTGTAAAATGGTCTTATAAATTAGCGATTTCGTTCCAGTTCACATTCCAAGTAATATTCGGCATGCTAATTACGTTGCCGATTGCCAAATTGCATTATCTCTTATAGTTTCCGAGATATGGACTATTGACATCTTACAATATTGGCTCTGCCTCTAACTTGGGTCAGAATTGTAAAATGGTCTTATGAATTAGCGATATCGTTCCAATTCACATTCCAAGTAATATTCGGCATGCTAATTCCATTGCCGATTGACAAATTGAATTATCTCTTATAGTTTCCGAGATATGGACTATCGACTTCTTACAATGTTGGCTCTGCTTCTAACTTGGACCAAAATTGTAAAATGGTCTTATGAATTAGCGATATCGTTCCAATTCACATTCCAAGTAATATTCGGCATGCTAATTACGTTGCTGATTGCCAAATTGCATTATCTCTTATAATTTCCAAGATATGGGCAATCGAAATTTTACACCTTAGTGTCTGTTTCTAACTTGGGTCAAAATTGCAAAATGGTTTTATGAATCAGCGATTTCGTTCCAATTCACATTCCAAGTAATATTCGGCATGCCAATTACGTTGCCGATTGCCAAATTGCATTATCTCTTATATTTTCCGAGATATGGACTATCGACATCTTACAATATTGGCTGTGCTTCTAACTTGGGCCAAAATTGTAAAATGGTCTTATGAATTAGCGATTTCGTTCCAGTTCACATTCTAAGTAATATTCGGCATACTAATTACTTTGCCGTTTGCCAAATTGCGTTATCTCTTATAGTTTCCGAGATATGGACTATCGACATCTTACAATATTGGCTGTGCTTCTAACTTGGGCCAAAATTGTAAAAAGGACTTATGAATTAGCGATATCGTTCAAATTCACATTCCAAGTAATATTCGGCATGCTAATTATATTGCCGATTGCCAAATAGCATTATCTCTTATAGTTTCCGAGATATGGACTATCGACATCTTACAATGTTGGCTCTGCTTCTAACTTGGGCCAGAATTGTAAAATGGTCTTATGAATTAGCGATATCGTTCCAATTCACATTCCAAGTAATATTCGGCATGCTAATTACGTTGCCGATTGCCAAATTGCATTAGCTCTTATAGTTTCCGAGATATGGGCAATCGAAATTTTACACCTTAGAGTCTGTTTCTAACTTGGGCCGAAATTGTAAAATGGATTTATGAATTAGCGATTTCGTTCCAATTCACATTCCAAATAATATTCGGCAAGCTAATTACTTTGCCGATTGCCAAATTGCATTATCTCTTACAGTTTCCGTGATATGGACTATCGACATCTTACAATATTGTCTCTGTTTCTAACTTGGGTCAAAATTGTAAAATGGTCTTATGAATTAGCGATTCCGCTCCAATTCACATTCCAAGTAATATTCGGCATGCTAATTACGTTGCCGATAGCCACATTGCATTATCCCTTATAGTTTCCGAGATATGAAATATCGACATCTTACAATATTGGCTGTGCTTCTAACTTGGGCCAGAATTTTAAAATGGTCTTATGAATTAGCGATATCGTTCCAATTCACATTCCAAGTAATATTCGACATGCTAACTACATTGCCGATTGCCAAATTGCATTATCTCTTATAGTTTCCGATATATAGACTATCGACATCTTACAATGTTGGCTCTGCTTCTAACTTGGGCCAAAATTGTAAAATAGTTTTAGGAATTAGCAATTTCGTTCCAATTCACATTCCAAGTAATATTCGGTAGGCTAATTAGGTTGCCGATTGCCAAATTGCATTATCTCTTATAATTTCCAAGATATGGGCAATCGAAATTTTACACCTTAGACTCCGTTTCTAACTTGGGTCAAAATTGTAAAATGGTCTTATGAATTAGCGATTTCGTTCCAATTCACATTCCAATTAATATTCGGCATGCGAATTACATTGCCGATAACCAAATTGCAATATCTCTTTTAGTTTCCGAGATATGGGCAATCGAAATTTTACACCTTAGACTCCGTTTCTAACTTGGGTCAAAATTGTAAAATGGTCTTATGAATTAGCGATATCGTTCCAATTCACATTCCAAGTAATATTCGACATGTTAATTACATTGCCGATTGCCAAATTGCATTATCTCTTATAGTTTCCGATATATAGACTATCGATATCTTACAATGTTGGCTCTGCTTCTAACTTGGGCCAAAATTGTAAAATGGTCTTATGAATTAGCGATATCGTTCCTATTCACATTCCAAGTAATATTCAGCATGCTAATTACGTTGCCGATTGCCAAATTGCATCATCTCTTATAGTTTCCGAGACATGGGCAATCGAAATTTTACACCTTAGGCTCTGTTTCTAACTTGGGTCAAAATTGTAAAATGGTCTTATGAATTAGCGATTTCGCTAAAATTCACATTCCAAGTAATATTCGGCATGCTAATTACATTGTCGATTGCCAAATTGCATTATCTCTTATAGTTTCCGAGATATGGACTATCGACATCTTACAATATTGGCTGTGCTTCTAACTTGGGCCAAAATTGTAAAATGGTCTTATGAATTAGCTATTTCGTTCCAATTCACATTCCAAGTAATATGCCAATTACATTGCCGATTGCCAAATTGCATTAGCCCTTATAGTTTCCGAGATATAGACTATCGACATCTTACAATATTGGCTCTGCTTCTAACTTGGGCCAAAATTGTAAAGTGGTCTTATGAATTGGCGATTTCGTTCCAATTCACATTCCAAGTAATATACGGCATGCTAACTACATTGCCGATTGCCAAATTGCATTATCTCTTATAGTTTCCGAGACATGGGCAATCGAAATTTTACACCTTAGACTCTGTTTCTAACTTGGGTCAAAATTGTAAAATGGTCTTATGAATTAGCGATTTCGTTCTAATTCACATTCCAAGTAATATTCGGCATGCTAATTACGTTGCCGATTGCCAAATTGTATTATCTTTTATAGTTTCCGAGATATGGACTATCGACATCTTACAACATTGGCTCTGCTTCTAACTTGGGCCAAAATTGTAAAATGGTCTTATGAATTGGCGATTTCGTTCCAATTCACATTCCAAGTAATATTCGGCATGCTAACTACATTGCCGATTGCCAAATTGCATTATCTCTTATAGTTTCCGAGACATGGGCAATCGAAATTTTACACCTTAGACTCTGTTTCTAACTTGGGTCAAAATTGTAAAATGGTCTTATGAATTAGCGATTTCGCTAAAATTCACATTCCAAGTAATATTCGGCATGCTAATTACGTTGCCGATTGCCAAATTGCATTATCTCTTATAGTTTCCGAGATATGGACTATCGACATCTGACAATATTGTCTCTGCTTCTAACTTGGGCCATAATTGTAAAATGGCCTTATGTATTAACGATTTCGTTCCAATTTACATTCCAAGTTATATTCCGCATGCTAATTACGTTGCCGATAGCCAAATTGTATTATCTCTTATAGTTTCCGAGATATGGGCAATCGAAATTTTACACCTTTGAGTCTGTTTCTAACTTGGGCCTAAATTGTAAAATGGATTTCTGAATTAGCGATTTCGTTCCAATTCACATTCCAAATAATATTCGGCATGCTAATTACGTTGCCGATTGCCAAATTGCATTATCTCTTATAGTTTCAGGGATATGGACTATCGACATCTTACAACATTGTCTCTGCTTCTAACTTGGGCCAAAATGGTAAAATGGTTTTATCAATTAGCGATTTCGTTCCAATTCACATTCCAAGTAATATACGGCATGCTAAATACATTGCCGATTGCCAAATTGCATTATCTCCTATAGTTTCCGAGATATGGGCAATCGAAATTTTACACCTTAGAGTCTGTTTCTAACTTGGGTCAAAATTGTAAAATGGTTTTATGAATTAGCGATTTCGCTAAAATTCACATTCCAAGTAATATTCGGCATGCTAATTACGTTGCCGATTGCCAAATTGCATTATCTCTTATAGTGTCCGAGATATGGGCAATCGAAATTTTACACCTTTGACTGTTTCTAACTTAGGTCAAAATTGTAAAGTGGTTTTATGAATTAGCGATTTCGTTCCAATTCACATTCCAAGTAATATTCGGCATGCTAATTACGTTGCCGATTGCCAAATTGCATTATCTCCTATAGTTTCCGAGATATGGGCAAACGAAATTTTACACCTTAGAGTCTGTTTCTAACTTGGGTCAAAATTGTAAAATGGTCTTATGAATTAGCGATTTCGCTAAAATTCACATTCCAAGTAATATTCGGCATGCTAATTACGTTGCCGGTTGCCAAATTGCATTATCTCTTATAGTTTCCGAGATATGGGCAATCGAAATTTTACACCTTTGACTGTTTCTAACTTGGGTCAAAATTGTAAAATGGTCTTATGAATTAGCGAGTTCGTTCCAATTCACATTCCAAGTAATATTCGGCATACTAATTACATTGACGATTGCCAAATTGCATTATCTCCTATAGTTTCCGAGATATGGACTATCGACATCTTACAATATTGACTCTGCTTTTAACTTGGGCCAAAATTGTAAAATGGTCTTATGAATAAGCGATTTCGTTCCAATTCACATTAAAAGTAATATTCGGCATGCTAATTACATTGCCGATTGCCAAATTGCATTATCGCTTATAGTTTCCGAGATATGGACTATCGACACCTGACAATATTGTCTCTGCTTCTAACTTGGGCCATAATTGTAAAATGGCCTTATGTATTAACGATTTCGTTCCAATTTACATTCTAAGTTATATTCGGCATGCTAATTACATTGCCGATTGCCAAAATGCATTATCTCTTATAGTTTCCGAGATATGGGCAATCGAAATTTTACACCTTACACTCTGTTTCTAACTTGGGTCAAAATTGTAAAATGGTCTTATGAATTAACGATTTCGTTCCAATTCACATTCCAAGTAATATGGTAACTACATTGCCGATTGCCAAATTGCATTAGCCCTTATAGTTTCCGAGATATGGACTATCGACATCTTACAATATTGGCTCTGCTTCTAACTTGGGCCAAAATTGTAAAATGGTCTTATGAATTAACGATTTCGTTCCAATTCACATTCCAAGTAATATGCTAATTACATTGCCGATTGCCAAATTGCATTAGCCCTTCTAGTTTCCGAGATATGGACTATCGACATCTTACAATACTGGCTCTACTTCTAACTTGGGCCAAAATTGTAAAATGGTCTTATGAATTAGCTATTTCGTTCCAATTCACATTCCAAGTAATATGCCAATTACATTGCCGATTGCCAAATTGCATTAGCCCTTATAGTTTCCGAGATATAGACTATCGACATCTTACAATATTGGCTCTGCTTCTAACTTGGGCCAAAATTGTAAAATTGTCTTATGAATTGGCGATTTCGTTCCAATTCACATTCCAAGTAATATTCGGCATGCTAACTACATTGCCGATTGCCAAATTGCATTATCTCTTATAGTTTCCGAGACATGGGCAATCGAAATTTTACACCTTAGACTCTGTTTCTAACTTGGGTAAAAATTGTAAAATGGTCTTATGAATTAGCGATTTCGCTCCAATTCACATTCCAAGTAATATTCGGCATGCTAATTACGTTGCCGATTGCCAAATTGTATTATCTCTTATAGTTTCCGAGATATGGACTATCGACATCTTACAACATTGGCTCTGCTTCTAACTTGGGCCAGAATTGTAAAATGGTCTTATGAATTAGCGATTTCGTTCTAATTCACATTCCAAGTAATATTCGGCATGCTAATTACGTTGCCGATTGCCAAATTGCATTAGCTCTTATAGTTTCCGAGATATGGGCAATCGAAATTTTACACCTTAGAGTCTGTTTCTAACTTGGGCCAAAATTGTAAAATGGATTTATGAATTAGCGATTTCGTTCCAATTCACATTCCAAATAATATTCGGCATGCTAATTACGTTACCGATAGCCAAATTGCATTATCTCTTATAGTTTCCGAGATATGGGCAATCGAAATTTTACACCTTAGAGTCTGTTTCTAACTTGGGTCAAAATTGTTAAATGGTCTTATGAATTAGCGATTCCGCTCCAATTCACATTCCAAGTAATATTCGGCATGCTAATTACGTTACCGATAGCCACATTGCATTATCCCTTATAGTTTCCGAGATATGAACTATCGACATCTTACAATATTGGCTGTGCTTCTAACTTGGGCCAGAATTGTAAAATGGTCTTATAAATTAGCGATTTCGTTCCAATTCACATTCCAAGTAATATTCGGCATACTAATTACATTGACGATTGCCAAATTGCATTATCTCCTATATTTCCGAGATATGGGCAATCGAAATTTTACACCTTTGACTGTTTCTAACTTAGGTCAAAATTGTAAAGTGGTTTTATGAATTAGCGATTTCGTTCCAATTCACATTCCAAGTAATATTCGGCATGCTAATTACGTTGCCGATTGCCAAATTGCATTATCTCCTATAGTTTCCGAGATATGGGCAAACGAAATTTTACACCTTAGAGTCTGTTTCTAACTTGGGTCAAAATTGTAAAATGGTCTTATGAATTAGCGATTTCGCTAAAATTCACATTCCAAGTAATATTCGGCATGCTAATTACGTTGCCGGTTGCCAAATTGCATTATCTCTTATAGTTTCCGAGATATGGGCAATCGAAATTTTACACCTTTGACTGTTTCTAACTTGGGTCAAAATTGTAAAATGGTCTTATGAATTAGCGAGTTCGTTCCAATTCACATTCCAAGTAATATTCGGCATACTAATTACATTGACGATTGCCAAATTGCATTATCTCCTATAGTTTCCGAGATATGGACTATCGACATCTTACAATATTGGCTCTGCTTTTAACTTGGGCCAAAATTGTAAAATGGTCTTATGAATAAGCGATTTCGTTCCAATTCACATTAAAAGTAATATTCGGCATGCTAATTACATTGCCGATTGCCAAATTGCATTATCGCTTATAGTTTCCGAGATATGGATTATCGACATCTGACAATATTGTCTCTGCTTCTAACTTGGGCCATAATTGTAAAATGGCCTTATGTATTAACGATTTCGTTCCAATTTACATTCTAAGTTATATTCGGCATGCTAATTACATTGCCGATTGCCAAAATGCATTATCTCTTATAGTTTCCGAGATATGGGCAATCGAAATTTTACACCTTACACTCTGTTTCTAACTTGGGTCAAAATTGTAAAATGGTCTTATGAATTAACGATTTCGTTCCAATTCACATTCCAAGTAATATGGTAACTACATTGCCGATTGCCAAATTGCATTAGCCCTTATAGTTTCCGAGATATGGACTATCGACATCTTACAATATTGGCTCTGCTTCTAACTTGGGCCAAAATTGTAAAATGGTCTTATGAATTAACGATTTCGTTCCAATTCACATTCCAAGTAATATGCTAATTACATTGCCGATTGCCAAATTGCATTAGCCCTTATAGTTTCCGAGATATGGACTATCGACATCTTACAATACTGGCTCTACTTCTAACTTGGGCCAAAATTGTAAAATGGTCTTATGAATTAGCTATTTCGTTCCAATTCACATTCCAAGTAATATGCCAATTACATTGCCGATTGCCAAATTGCATTAGCCCTTATAGTTTCCGAGATATAGACTATCGACATCTTACAATATTGGCTCTGCTTCTAACTTGGGCCAAAATTGTAAAATTGTCTTATGAATTGGCGATTTCGTTCCAATTCACATTCCAAGTAATATTCGGCATGCTAACTTCATTGCCGATTGCCAAATTGCATTATCTCTTATAGTTTCCGAGACATGGGCAATCGAAATTTTACACCTTAGACTCTGTTTCTAACTTGGGTAAAAATTGTAAAATGGTCTTATGAATTAGCGATTTCGCTGAAATTCACATTCCAAGTAATATTCGGCATGCTAATTACATTGTCGATTGCCAAATTGCATTATCTCTTATAGTTTCCGAGATATGGACTATCGACATCTTACAATGTTGGCTCTGCTTCTAACTTGGGCCAGAATTGTAAAATGGTCTTATGAATTAGCGATATCGTTCCAATTCACATTCCAAGTAATATTCGGCATGCTAATTACGTTGCCGATTGCCAAATTGCATTAGCTCTTATAGTTTCCGAGATATGGGCAATCGAAATTTTACACCTTAGAGTCTGTTTCTAACTTGGGCCGAAATTGTAAAATGGATTTATGAATTAGCGATTTCGTTCCAATTCACATTCCAAATAATATTCGGCAAGCTAATTACTTTGCCGATTGCCAAATTGCATTATCTCTTATAGTTTCCGTGATATGGACTATCGACATCTTACAATATTGTCTCTGTTTCTAACTTGGGTCAAAATTGTAAAATGGTCTTATGAATTAGCGATTCCGCTCCAATTCACATTCCAAGTAATATTCGGCATGCTAATTACGTTGCCGATAGCCACATTGCATTATCCCTTATAGTTTCCGAGATATGAAATATCGACATCTTACAATATTGGCTGTGCTTCTAACTTGGGCCAGAATTTTAAAATGGTCTTATGAATTAGCGATATCGTTCCAATTCACATTCCAAGTAATATTCGACATGCTAACTACATTGCCGATTGCCAAATTGCATTATCTCTTATAGTTTCCGATATATAGACTATCGACATCTTACAATGTTGGCTCTGCTTCTAACTTGGGCCAAAATTGTAAAATAGTTTTAGGAATTAGCAATTTCGTTCCAATTCACATTCCAAGTAATATTCGGTAGGCTAATTAGGTTGCCGATTGCCAAATTGCATTATCTCTTATAATTTCCAAGATATGGGCAATCGAAATTTTACACCTTAGACTCCGTTTCTAACTTGGGTCAAAATTGTAAAATGGTCTTATGAATTAGCGATTTCGTTCCAATTCACATTCCAATTAATATTCGGCATGCCAATTACATTGCCGATAACCAAATTGCAATATCTCTTTTAGTTTCCGAGATATGGGCAATCGAAATTTTACACCTTAGACTCTGTTTCTAACTTGGGTCAAAATTGTAAAATGGTCTTATGAATTAGCGATATCGTTCCAATTCACATTCCAAGTAATATTCGACATGTTAATTACATTGCCGATTGCCAAATTGCATTATCTCTTATAGTTTCCGATATATAGACTATCGACATCTTACAATGTTGGCTCTGCTTCTAACTTGGGCCAAAATTGTAAAATGGTCTTATGAATTAGCGATATCGTTCCTATTCACATTCCAAGTAATATTCAGCATGCTAATTACGTTGCCGATTGCCAAATTGCATCATCTCTTATAGTTTCCGAGACATGGGCAATCGAAATTTTACACCTTAGACTCTGTTTCTAACTTGGGTCAAAATTGTAAAATGGTCTTATGAATTAGCGATTTCGCTAAAATTCACATTCCAAGTAATATTCGGCATGCTAATTACATTGTCGATTGCCAAATTGCATTATCTCTTATAGTTTCCGAGATATGGACTATCGACATCTTACAATATTGGCTGTGCTTCTAACTTGGGCCAAAATTGTAAAATGGTCTTATGAATTAGCTATTTCGTTCCAATTCACATTCCAAGTAATATGCCAATTACATTGCCGATTGCCAAATTGCATTAGCCCTTATAGTTTCCGAGATATAGACTATCGACATCTTACAATATTGGCTCTGCTTCTAACTTGGGCCAAAATTGTAAAATGGTCTTATGAATTGGCGATTTCGTTCCAATTCACATTCCAAGTAATATTCGGCATGCTAACTACATTGCCGATTGCCAAATTGCATTATCTCTTATAGTTTCCGAGACATGGGCAATCGAAATTTTACACCTTAGACTCTGTTTCTAACTTGGGTCAAAATTGTAAAATGGTCTTATGAATTAGCGATTTCGCTAAAATTCACATTCCAAGTAATATTCGGCATGCTAATTACATTGTCGATTGCCAAATTGCATTATCTCTTATAGTTTCCGAGATATGGACTATCGACATCTTACAATATTGGCTGTGCTTCTAACTTGGGCCAAAATTGTAAAATGGTCTTATGAATTAGCGATTTCGCTCCAATTCACATTCCAAGTAATATTCGGCATGCTAATTACGTTGCCGATTGCCAAATTGAATTATCTTTTATAGTTTCCGAGGTATGGACTATCGACATCTTACAACATTGGCTCTGCTTCTAACTTGGGCCAAAATTGTAAAATGGTCTTATGAATTGGCGATTTCGTTCCAATTCACATTCCAAGTAATATTCGGCATGCTAACTACATTGCCGATTGCCAAATTGCATTATCTCTTATAGTTTCCGAGACATGGGCAATCGAAATTTTACACCTTAGACTCTGTTTCTAACTTGGGTCAAAATTGTAAAATGGTCTTATGAATTAGCGATTTCGCTAAAATTCACATTCCAAGTAATATTCGGCATGCTAATTACATTGTCGATTGCCAAATTGCATTATCTCTTATAGTTTCCGAGATATGGACTATCGACATCTTACAATATTGGCTGTGCTTCTAACTTGGGCCAGAATTGTAAAATGGTCTTATGAATTAGCGATTTCGTTCTAATTCACATTCCAAGTAATATTCGGCATGCTAATTACGTTGCCGATTGCCAAATTGCATTAGCTCTTATAGTTTCCGAGATATGGGCAATCGAAATTTTACACCTTAGAGTCTGTTTCTAACTTGGGCCAAAATTGTAAAATGGATTTATGAATTAGCGATATCGTTCCAATTCACATTCCAAATAATATTCGGCATGCTAATTACGTTGCCGATAGCCAAATTGCATTATCTCTTATAGTTTCCGAGATATGGGCAATCGAAATTTTACACCTTAGAGTCTGTTTCTAACTTGGGTCAAAATTGTAAAATGGTCTTATGAATTAGCGATTCCGCTCCAATTCACATTCCAAGTAATATTCGGCATGCTAATTACGTTGCCGATAGCCACATTGCATTATCCCTTATAGTTTCCGAGATATGACCTATCGACATCTTACAATATCGGCTGTGCTTCTAACTTGGGCCAGAATTGTAAAATGGTCTTATAAATTAGCGATTTCGTTCTAATTCACATTAAAAGTAATATTCGGCATGCTAATTACGTTGCCGATTGCCAAATTGCATTATCTCCTATAGTTTCCGAGATATGGGCAATCGAAATTTTACACCTTTGACTGTTTCTAACTTGGGTCAAAATTGTAAAATGGTCTTATGAATTAGCGAGTTCGTTCCAATTCACATTCCAAGTAATATTCGGCATACCAATTACATTGACGATTGCCAAATTGCATTATCTCCTATAGTTTCCGAGATATGGACTATCGACATCTTACAATATTGGCTCTGCTTTTAACTTGGGCCAAAATTGTAAAATGGTCTTATGAATAAGCGATTTCGCTCCAATTCACATTAAAAGTAATATTCGGCATGCTAATTACATTGCCGATTGCCAAATTGCATTATCGCTTATAGTTTCCGAGATATGGACTATCGACATCTGACAATATTGTCTCTGCTTCTAACTTGGGCCATAATTGTAAAATGGCCTTATGTATTAACGATTTCGTTCCAATTTACATTCTAAGTTATATTCGGCATGCTAATTACATTACCGATTGCCAAAATGCATTATCTCTTATAGTTTCCGAGATATGGGCAATCGAAATTTTACACCTTAGACTCTGTTTCTAACTTGGGTCAAAATTGTAAAATGGTCTTATGAATTAGCGATTTCGTTCCAATTCAGATTCCAAATAAAATGCTAATTACATTGCCGATTGCCAAATTGCATTAGCCCTTATAGTTTCCGAGATATGGACTATCGACATCTTACAATATTGGCTCTGCTTCTAACTTGGGCCAAAATTGTAAAATGGTGTTATGAAATAGCGATTTCGTTCCAATTCACATTCCAAGTAATATGCTTATTACATTGCCGATTGCCAAATTGCATAAGCCCTTATAGTTTCCGAGATATGGACTATCGACATCTTACAACATTGGCTCTGCTTCTAACTTGGGCCAGAATTGTAAAATGGTCTTATGAATTAGCGATTTCGTTCCAATTCACATTCCAAGTTATATTCCGCATGCTAATTACGTTGCCGATAGCCAAATTGTATTATGTCTTATAGTTTCCGAGATATGGGCAATCGAAATTTTACACCTTAGAGTCTGTTTCTAACTTGGGCCTAAATTGTAAAATGGATTTCTGAATTAGCGATTTCGTTCCAATTCACATTCCAAATAATATTCGGCATGCTAATTACGTTGCCGATTGCCAAATTGCATTATCTCTTATAGTTTCAGGGATATGGACTATCGACATCTTACAACATTGTCTCTGCTTCTAACTTGGGCCAGAATTGTAAAATGGTCTTATGAATTAGCGATTTCGTTCCAATTCACATTCCAAGTTATATTCCGCATGCTAATTACGTTGCCGATTGCCAAATTGCATTAGCTCTTATCGTTTCCGAGATATGGGCAATCGAAATTTTACACCTTAGAGTCTGTTTCTAACTTGGGTCAAAATTGTAATATGGTCTTATGAATTAGCGATTCCGCTCCAATTCACATTCCAAGTAATATTCGGCATGCTAATTACGTTGCCGATAGCCACATTGCATTATCCCTTATAGTTTCCGAGATATGAACTATCCACATCTTACAATATTGGCTGTGCTTCTAACTTGGGCCAAAATGGTAAAATGGTCTTATGAATTAGCGATTTCGTTCCAATTCACATTCCAAGTTATATTCCGCATGCTAATTACGTTGCCGATTGCCAAATTGCATTAGCTCTTATCGTTTCCGAGATATGGGCAATCGAAATTTTACACCTTAGAGTCTGTTTCTAACTTGGGTCAAAATTGTAAAATGGTTTTATGAATTAGCGATTTCGCTAAAATTCACATTCCAAGTAATATTCGGCATGCTAATTACGTTGCCGATTGCCAAATTGCATTATCTCTTATAGTGTCCGAGATATGGGCAATCGAAATTTTACACCTTTGACTGTTTCTAACTTAGGTCAAAATTGTAAAGTGGTTTTATGAATTAGCGATTTCGTTCCAATTCACATTCCAAGTAATATTCGGCATGCTAATTACGTTGCCGATTGCCAAATTGCATTATCTCCTATAGTTTCCGAGATATGGGCAATCGAAATTTTACACCTTAGAGTCTGTTTCTAACTTGGGTCAAAATTGTAAAATGGTCTTATGAATTAGCGATATCGCTAAAATTCACATTCCAAGTAATATTCGGCATGCTAATTACGTTGCCGGTTGCCAAATTGCATTATCTCTTATAGTTTCCGAGATATGGGCAATCGAAATTTTACACCTTTGACTGTTTCTAACTTGGGTCAAAATTGTAAAATGGTCTTATGAATTAGCGAGTTCGTTCCAATTCACATTCCAAGTAATATTCGGCATACTAATTACATTGACGATTGCCAAATTGCATTATCTCCTATAGTTTCCGAGATATGGACTATCGACATCTTACAATATTGGCTCTGCTTTTAACTTGGGCCAAAATTGTAAAATGGTCTTATGAATAAGCGATTTCGTTCCAATTCACATTAAAAGTAATATTCGGCATGCTAATTACATTGCCGATTGCCAAATTGCATTATCGCTTATAGTTTCCGAGATATGGACTATCGACATCTGACAATATTGTCTCTGCTTCTAACTTGGGCCATAATTGTAAAATGGCCTTATGTATTAACGATTTCGTTCCAATTTACATTCTAAGTTATATTCGGCATGCTAATTACATTGCCGATTGCCAAAATGCATTATCTCTTATAGTTTCCGAGATATGGGCAATCGAAATTTTACACCTTACACTCTGCTTCTAACTTGGGCCAAAATTGTAAAATGGTCTTATGAATTAACGATTTCGTTCCAATTCACATTCCAAGTAATATGCTAATTACATTGCCGATTGCCAAATTGCATTAGCCCTTATAGTTTCCGAGATATGGACTATCGACATCTTACAATACTGGCTCTACTTCTAACTTGGGCCAAAATTGTAAAATGGTCTTATGAATTAGCTATTTCGTTCCAATTCACATTCCAAGTAATATGAAAATTACATTGCCGATTGCCAAATTGCATTAGCCCTTATAGTTTCCGAGATATAGACTATCGACATCTTACAATATTGGCTCTGCTTCTAACTTGGGCCAAAATTGTAAAATTGTCTTATGAATTGGCGATTTCGTTCCAATTCACATTCCAAGTAATATTCGGCATGCTAACTACATTGCCGATTGCCAAATTGCATTATCTCTTATAGTTTCCGAGACATGGGCAATCGAAATTTTACACCTTAGACTCTGTTTCTAACTTGGGTAAAAATTGTAAAATGGTCTTATGAATTAGCGATTTCGCTGAAATTCACATTCCAAGTAATATTCGGCATGCTAATTACATTGTCGATTGCCAAATTGCATTATCTCTTATAGTTTCCGAGATATGGACTATCGACACCTTACAATATTGGCTGTGCTTCTAACTTGGGCCAAAATTGTAAAATGGTCTTATGAATTAGCGATTTCGCTCCAATTCACATTCCAAGTAATATTCGGCATGCTAATTACGTTGCCGATTGCCAAATTGTATTATCTCTTATAGTTTCCGAGATATGGACTATCGACATCTTACAACATTGGCTCTGCTTCTAACTTGGGCCAGAATTGTAAAATGGTCTTATGAATTAGCGATTTCGTTCTAATTCACATTCCAAGTAATATTCGGCATGCTAATTACGTTGCCGATTGCCAAATTGCATTAGCTCTTATAGTTTCCGAGATATGGGCAATCGAAATTTTACACCTTAGAGTCTGTTTCTAACTTGGGCCAAAATTGTAAAATGGATTTATGAATTAGCGATTTCGTTCCAATTCACATTCCAAATAATATTCAGCATGCTAATTACGTTACCGATAGCCAAATTGCATTATCTCTTATAGTTTCCGAGATATGGGCAATCGAAATTTTACACCTTAGAGTCTGTTTCTAACTTGGGTCAAAATTGTTAAATGGTCTTATGAATTAGCGATTCCGCTCCAATTCACATTCCAAGTAATATTCGGCATGCTAATTACGTTACCGATAGCCACATTGCATTATCCCTTATAGTTTCCGAGATATGAACTATCGACATCTTACAATATTGGCTGTGCTTCTAACTTGGGCCAGAATTGTAAAATGGTCTTATAAATTAGCGATTTCGTTCTAATTCACATTCCAAGTAATATTCGGCATGCTAATTACGTTGCCGATTGCCAAATTGCATTATCTCCTATAGTTTCCGAGATATGGGCAATCGAAATTTTACACCTTTGACTGTTTCTAACTTGGGTCAAAATTGTAAAATGGTCTTATGAATTAGCGTGTTCGTTCCAATTCACATTCCAAGTAATATTCGGCATACTAATTACATTGACGATTGCCAAATTGCATTATCTCCTATATTTCCGAGATATGGACTATCGACATCTTACAATATTGGCTCTGCTTTTAACTTGGGCCAAAATTGTAAAATGGTCTTATGAATAAGCGATTTCGCTCCAATTCACATTAAAAGTAATATTCGGCATGCTAATTACATTGCCGATTGTCAAATTGCATTATCACTTATAGTTTCCGAGATATGGACTATCGACATCTGACAATATTGTCTCTGCTTCTAACTTGGGCCATAATTGTAAAATGGCCTTATGTATTAACGATTTCGTTCCAATTTACATTCTAAGTTATATTCGGCATGCTAATTACATTGCCGATTGCCAAAATGCATTATCTCTTATAGTTTCCGAGATATGGGCAATCGAAATTTTACACCTTAGACTCTGTTTCTAACTTGGGTCAAAATTGTAAAATGGTCTTATGAATTAGCGATTTCGTTCCAATTCACATTCCAAGTAATATACGGCATGCTAATTACGTTGCCGATTACCAAATTGCATTATCTCCTATAGTTTCCGAGATATGGGCAATCGAAATTTTACACCTTAGATTCTGTTTCTAACTTGGGTCAAAATTGTAAAATGGTCTTATGAATTAACGATTTCGTTCCAATTCACATTCCAAGTAATATTCGGCATTCTAATTACGTTAAGGTATGGGCAGTCGAAATTTTACACCTTAGAGTCTGTTTCTAACTTGGGTCAAATTTGTAAAATAGTTTTAGGAATTAGCAATTTCGTTCCAATTCACATTCCAAGTAATATTCGGCAGGCTAATTAGGTTGCTGATTGCCAAATTGCATTATCCCTTATAGTTTCCGAGATATGGGCAATCGAAATTTTACACCTTAGACTCCGTTTCTAACTTGGGTCAAAATTGTAAAATGGTCTTATGAATTAGCGATTTCGTTCCAATTCACATTCCAATTAATATTCGGCATGCCAATTACATTACCGATTACCAAATTGCAATATCTCTTTTAGTTTCCGAGATATGGGCAATCGAAATTTTACACCTTAGACTCTGTTTCTAACTTGGGTCAAAATTGTAAAATGGTCTTATGAATTAGCGATATCGTTCCAATTCACATTCCAAGTAATATTCGACATGCTAATTACATTGCCGATTGCCAAATTGCATTATCTCTTATAGTTTCCGATATATAGACTATCGACATCTTACAATGTTGGCTCTGCTTCTAACTTGGGCCAACATTGTAAAATGGTCTTATGAATTAGCGATATCGTTCCTATTCACATTCCAAGTAATATTCAGCATGCTAATTACGTTGCCGATTGCCAAATTGCATTATCTCTTATAATTTCCGAGATATGGACAATCGAAATTTTACACCTTAGAGTCTGTTTCTAACTTGGGTCAAATTTGTAAAATGGTCTTATGAATTAGCGATTTCGCTAAAATTCACACTCCAAGTAATATTCGGCATGCTAATTACGTTGCCGATTGCCAAATTGCATTATCTCTTATAGTTTCCGAGATATGGACTAACGACATCTTACAATATTGGCTGTGTTTCTAACTTGGGCCAAAATTGTAAAATGGTCTTATGAATTAGCGATTTCGCTCCAATTCAGATTCCAATTAATATTCGGCATTCTAATTACGTTGCCGATTGCCAAATTGCATTATCTCTTATAGTTTCCGAGATATGGACTAACGACATCTTACAATATTGGCTGTGTTTCTAACTTGGGCCAAAATTGTAAAATGGTCTTATGAATTAGCGATTTCGCTCCAATTCACATTCCAATTAATATTCGGCATGCTAATTACGTTGCCGAGTGCCAAATTGCATTATCTCTTATAATTTCCGAGATATGGGCAATCGAAATTTTACACCTTAGAGTCTGTTTCTAACTTGGGTCAAAATTGTAAAATGGTTTTATGAATCAGCGATTTCGTTCCAATTCCCATTCCAAGTAATATTCGGCATGCCAATTACGTTGCCGATTGCCAAATTGTATTACCTCTTATAGTTTCCGAGATATGGACTATCGACATCTTACAACATTGTCTCTGCTTCTAACTTGGGCCAGAATTGTAAAATGGTCTTATGAATTAGCGATTTCGCTCCAATTCACATTCCAAGTAATATTCGGCATGCTAATTACGTTGCCGATTGCCAAATTGTATTACCTCTTATAGTTTCCGAGATATGGACTATCGACATCTTACAACATTGTCTCTGCTTCTAACTTGGGCCAGAATTGTAAAATGGTCTTATGAATTAGCGATTTCGTTCCAATTCACATTCCAAGTTATATTCCGCATGCTAATTACGTTGCCGATTGCCAAATTGCATTAGCTCTTATCGTTTCCGAGATATGGGCAATCGAAATTTTACACCTTAGAGTCTGTTTCTAACTTGGGTCAAAATTGTAATATGGTCTTATGAATTAGCGATTCCGCTCCAATTCACATTCCAAGTAATATTCGGCATGCTAATTACGTTGCCGATAGCCACATTGCATTATCCCTTATAGTTTCCGAGATATGAACTATCCACATCTTACAATATTGGCTGTGCTTCTAACTTGGGCCAAAATGGTAAAATGGTCTTATGAATTAGCGATTTCGTTCCAATTCACATTCCAAGTAATATACGGCATGCTAAATACATTGCCGATTGCCAAATTGCATTATCTCCTATAGTTTCCGAGATATGGGCAATCGAAATTTTACACCTTAGAGTCTGTTTCTAACTTGGGTCAAAATTGTAAAATGGTTTTATGAATTAGCGATTTCGCTAAAATTCACATTCCAAGAAATATTCGGCATGCTAATTACGTTGCCGATTGCCAAATTGCATTATCTCTTATAGTGTCCGAGATATGGGCAATCGAAATTTTACACCTTTGACTGTTTCTAACTTAGGTCAAAATTGTAAAGTGGTTTTATGAATTAGCGATTTCGTTCCAATTCACATTCCAAGTAATATTCGACATGCTAATTACGTTGCCGATTGCCAAATTGCATTATCTCCTATAGTTTCCGAGATATGGGCAATCGAAATTTTACACCTTAGAGTCTGTTTCTAACTTGGGTCAAAATTGTAAAATGGTCTTATGAATTAGCGATTTCGCTAAAATTCACATTCCAAGTAATATTCGGCATGCTAATTACGTTGCCGGTTGCCAAATTGCATTATCTCTTATAGTTTCCGAGATATGGGCAATCGAAATTTTACACCTTTGACTGTTTCTAACTTGGGTCAAAATTGTAAAATGGTCTTATGAATTAGCGAGTTCGTTCCAATTCACATTCCAAGTAATATTCGGCATACTAATTACATTGACGATTGCCAAATTGCATTATCTCCTATAGTTTCCGAGATATGGACTATCGACATCTTACAATATTGGCTCTGCTTTTAACTTGGGCCAAAATTGTAAAATGGTCTTATGAATAAGCGATTTCGTTCCAATTCACATTAAAAGTAATATTCGGCATGCTAATTATATTGCCGATTGCCAAATTGCATTATCGCTTATAGTTTCCGAGATATGGACTATCGACATCTTACAATGTTGGCTCTGCTTCTAACTTGGGCCAAAATTGTAAAATAGTTTTAGGAATTAGCGATATCGTTCCAATTCACATTCCAAGTAATATTCGGCATGCTAATTCCATTGCCGATTGACAAATTGAATTATCTCTTATAGTTTCCGAGATATGGACTATCGACATCTTACAATATTGGCTGTGCTTCTAACTTGGGCCACAATTGTAAAATGGTCTTATAAATTAGCGATTTCGTTCCAGTTCACATTCCAAGTAATATTCGGCATGCTAATTACGTTGCCGATTGCCAAATTGCATTATCTCTTATAGTTTCCGAGATATGGACTATCGACATCTTACAATATTGGCTCTGCTTTTAACTTGGGCCAAAATTGTAAAATGGTCTTATGAATAAGCGATTTCGTTCCAATTCACATTAAAAGTAATATTCGGCATGCTAATTACATTGCCGATTGCCAAATTGCATTATCGCTTATAGTTTCCGAGATATGGACTATCGACATCTGACAATATTGTCTCTGCTTCTAACTTGGGCCATAATTGTAAAATGGCCTTATGTATTAACGATTTCGTTCCAATTTACATTCTAAGTTATATTCGGCATGCTAATTACATTGCCGATTGCCAAAATGCATTATCTCTTATAGTTTCCGAGATATGGGCAATCGAAATTTTACACCTTACACTCTGCTTCTAACTTGGGCCAAAATTGTAAAATGGTCTTATGAATTAACGATTTCGTTCCAATTCACATTCCAAGTAATATGCTAATTACATTGCCGATTGCCAAATTGCATTAGCCCTTATAGTTTCCGAGATATGGACTATCGACATCTTACAATACTGGCTCTACTTCTAACTTGGGCCAAAATTGTAAAATGGTCTTATGAATTAGCTATTTCGTTCCAATTCACATTCCAAGTAATATGAAAATTACATTGCCGATTGCCAAATTGCATTAGCCCTTATAGTTTCCGAGATATAGACTATCGACATCTTACAATATTGGCTCTGCTTCTAACTTGGGCCAAAATTGTAAAATTGTCTTATGAATTGGCGATTTCGTTCCAATTCACATTCCAAGTAATATTGGGCATGCTAACTACATTGCCGATTGCCAAATTGCATTATCTCTTATAGTTTCCGAGACATGGGCAATCGAAATTTTACACCTTAGACTCTGTTTCTAACTTGGGTAAAAATTGTAAAATGGTCTTATGAATTAGCGATTTCGCTGAAATTCACATTCCAAGTAATATTCGGCATGCTAATTACATTGTCGATTGCCAAATTGCATTATCTCTTATAGTTTCCGAGATATGGACTATCGACACCTTACAATATTGGCTGTGCTTCTAACTTGGGCCAAAATTGTAAAATGGTCTTATGAATTAGCGATTTCGCTCCAATTCACATTCCAAGTAATATTCGGCATGCTAATTACGTTGCCGATTGCCAAATTGTATTATCTCTTATAGTTTCCGAGATATGGACTATCGACATCTTACAATATTGGCTCTGCTTCTAACTTGGGCCAGAATTGTAAAATGGTCTTATGAATTAGCGATTTCGTTCTAATTCACATTCCAAGTAATATTCGGCATGCTAATTACGTTGCCGATTGCCAAATTGCATTAGCTCTTATAGTTTCCGAGATATGGGCAATCGAAATTTTACACCTTAGAGTCTGTTTCTAACTTGGGCCAAAATTGTAAAATGGATTTATGAATTAGCGATTTCGTTCCAATTCACATTCCAAATAATATTCGGCATGCTAATTACGTTACCGATAGCCAAATTGCATTATCTCTTATAGTTTCCGAGATATGGGCAATCGAAATTTTACACCTTAGAGTCTGTTTCTAACTTGGGTCAAAATTGTTAAATGGTCTTATGAATTAGCGATTCCGCTCCAATTCACATTCCAAGTAATATTCGGCATGCTAATTACGTTACCGATAGCCACATTGCATTATCCCTTATAGTTTCCGAGATATGAACTATCGACATCTTACAATATTGGCTGTGCTTCTAACTTGGGCCAGAATTGTAAAATGGTCTTATAAATTAGCGATTTCGTTCTAATTCACATTCCAAGTAATATTCGGCATGCTAATTACGTTGCCGATTGCCAAATTGCATTATCTCCTATAGTTTCCGAGATATGGGCAATCGAAATTTTACACCTTTGACTGTTTCTAACTTGGGTCAAAATTGTAAAATGGTCTTATGAATTAGCGTGTTCGTTCCAATTCACATTCCAAGTAATATTCGGCATACTAATTACATTGACGATTGCCAAATTGCATTATCTCCTATATTTCCGAGATATGGACTATCGACATCTTACAATATTGGCTCTGCTTTTAACTTGGGCCAAAATTGTAAAATGGTCTTATGAATAAGCGATTTCGCTCCAATTCACATTAAAAGTAATATTCGGCATGCTAATTACATTGCCGATTGTCAAATTGCATTATCACTTATAGTTTCCGAGATATGGACTATCGACATCTGACAATATTGTCTCTGCTTCTAACTTGGGCCATAATTGTAAAATGGCCTTATGTATTAACGATTTCGTTCCAATTTACATTCTAAGTTATATTCGGCATGCTAATTACATTGCCGATTGCCAAAATGCATTATCTCTTATAGTTTCCGAGATATGGGCAATCGAAATTTTACACCTTAGACTCTGTTTCTAACTTGGGTCAAAATTGTAAAATGGTCTTATGAATTAGCGATTTCGTTCCAATTCACATTCCAAGTAATATACGGCATGCTAATTACGTTGCCGATTACCAAATTGCATTATCTCCTATAGTTTCCGAGATATGGGCAATCGAAATTTTACACCTTAGATTCTGTTTCTAACTTGGGTCAAAATTGTAAAATGGTCTTATGAATTAACGATTTCGTTCCAATTCACATTCCAAGTAATATTCGGCATTCTAATTACGTTAAGGTATGGGCAGTCGAAATTTTACACCTTAGAGTCTGTTTCTAACTTGGGTCAAATTTGTAAAATAGTTTTAGGAATTAGCAATTTCGTTCCAATTCACATTCCAAGTAATATTCGGCAGGCTAATTAGGTTGCTGATTGCCAAATTGCATTATCCCTTATAGTTTCCGAGATATGGGCAATCGAAATTTTACACCTTAGACTCCGTTTCTAACTTGGGTCAAAATTGTAAAATGGTCTTATGAATTAGCGATTTCGTTCCAATTCACATTCCAATTAATATTCGGCATGCCAATTACATTACCGATTACCAAATTGCAATATCTCTTTTAGTTTCCGAGATATGGGCAATCGAAATTTTACACCTTAGACTCTGTTTCTAACTTGGGTCAAAATTGTAAAATGGTCTTATGAATTAGCGATATCGTTCCAATTCACATTCCAAGTAATATTCGACATGCTAATTACATTGCCGATTGCCAAATTGCATTATCTCTTATAGTTTCCGATATATAGACTATCGACATCTTACAATGTTGGCTCTGCTTCTAACTTGGGCCAACATTGTAAAATGGTCTTATGAATTAGCGATATCGTTCCTATTCACATTCCAAGTAATATTCAGCATGCTAATTACGTTGCCGATTGCCAAATTGCATTATTTCTTATAATTTCCGAGATATGGACAATCGAAATTTTACACCTTAGAGTCTGTTTCTAACTTGGGTCAAATTTGTAAAATGGTCTTATGAATTAGCGATTTCGCTAAAATTCACACTCCAAGTAATATTCGGCATGCTAATTACGTTGCCGATTGCCAAATTGCATTATCTCTTATAGTTTCCGAGATATGGACTAACGACATCTTACAATATTGGCTGTGTTTCTAACTTGGGCCAAAATTGTAAAATGGTCTTATGAATTAGCGATTTCGCTCCAATTCAGATTCCAATTAATATTCGGCATTCTAATTACGTTGCCGATTGCCAAATTGCATTATCTCTTATAGTTTCCGAGATATGGACTAACGACATCTTACAATATTGGCTGTGTTTCTAACTTGGGCCAAAATTGTAAAATGGTCTTATGAATTAGCGATTTCGCTCCAATTCACATTCCAATTAATATTCGGCATGCTAATTACGTTGCCGAGTGCCAAATTGCATTATCTCTTATAATTTCCGAGATATGGGCAATCGAAATTTTACACCTTAGAGTCTGTTTCTAACTTGGGTCAAAATTGTAAAATGGTTTTATGAATCAGCGATTTCGTTCCAATTCCCATTCCAAGTAATATTCGGCATGCCAATTACGTTGCCGATTGCCAAATTGTATTACCTCTTATAGTTTCCGAGATATGGACTATCGACATCTTACAACATTGTCTCTGCTTCTAACTTGGGCCAGAATTGTAAAATGGTCTTATGAATTAGCGATTTCGCTCCAATTCACATTCCAAGTAATATTCGGCATGCTAATTACGTTGCCGATTGCCAAATTGTATTACCTCTTATAGTTTCCGAGATATGGACTATCGACATCTTACAACATTGTCTCTGCTTCTAACTTGGGCCAGAATTGTAAAATGGTCTTATGAATTAGCGATTTCGTTCCAATTCACATTCCAAGTTATATTCCGCATGCTAATTACGTTGCCGATTGCCAAATTGCATTAGCTCTTATCGTTTCCGAGATATGGGCAATCGAAATTTTACACCTTAGAGTCTGTTTCTAACTTGGGTCAAAATTGTAATATGGTCTTATGAATTAGCGATTCCGCTCCAATTCACATTCCAAGTAATATTCGGCATGCTAATTACGTTGCCGATAGCCACATTGCATTATCCCTTATAGTTTCCGAGATATGAACTATCCACATCTTACAATATTGGCTGTGCTTCTAACTTGGGCCAAAATGGTAAAATGGTCTTATGAATTAGCGATTTCGTTCCAATTCACATTCCAAGTAATATACGGCATGCTAAATACATTGCCGATTGCCAAATTGCATTATCTCCTATAGTTTCCGAGATATGGGCAATCGAAATTTTACACCTTAGAGTCTGTTTCTAACTTGGGTCAAAATTGTAAAATGGTTTTATGAATTAGCGATTTCGCTAAAATTCACATTCCAAGAAATATTCGGCATGCTAATTACGTTGCCGATTGCCAAATTGCATTATCTCTTATAGTGTCCGAGATATGGGCAATCGAAATTTTACACCTTTGACTGTTTCTAACTTAGGTCAAAATTGTAAAGTGGTTTTATGAATTAGCGATTTCGTTCCAATTCACATTCCAAGTAATATTCGACATGCTAATTACGTTGCCGATTGCCAAATTGCATTATCTCCTATAGTTTCCGAGATATGGGCAATCGAAATTTTACACCTTAGAGTCTGTTTCTAACTTGGGTCAAAATTGTAAAATGGTCTTATGAATTAGCGATTTCGCTAAAATTCACATTCCAAGTAATATTCGGCATGCTAATTACGTTGCCGGTTGCCAAATTGCATTATCTCTTATAGTTTCCGAGATATGGGCAATCGAAATTTTACACCTTTGACTGTTTCTAACTTGGGTCAAAATTGTAAAATGGTCTTATGAATTAGCGAGTTCGTTCCAATTCACATTCCAAGTAATATTCGGCATACTAATTACATTGACGATTGCCAAATTGCATTATCTCCTATAGTTTCCGAGATATGGACTATCGACATCTTACAATATTGGCTCTGCTTTTAACTTGGGCCAAAATTGTAAAATGGTCTTATGAATAAGCGATTTCGTTCCAATTCACATTAAAAGTAATATTCGGCATGCTAATTATATTGCCGATTGCCAAATTGCATTATCGCTTATAGTTTCCGAGATATGGACTATCGACATCTTACAATGT
Organism: Rhynchophorus ferrugineus; assembly: GCF_030347505.1. Taxonomy (NCBI): domain Eukaryota; kingdom Metazoa; phylum Arthropoda; class Insecta; order Coleoptera; family Curculionidae; genus Rhynchophorus; species Rhynchophorus ferrugineus. The sequence goes on from NW_027472580.1 coordinate 66,669,343, forward strand.
TGGCTCTGCTTCTAACTTGGGCCAAAATTGTAAAATAGTTTTAGGAATTAGCGATATCGTTCCAATTCACATTCCAAGTAATATTCGGCATGCTAATTCCATTGCCGATTGACAAATTGAATTATCTCTTATAGTTTCCGAGATATGGACTATCGACATCTTACAATATTGGCTGTGCTTCTAACTTGGGCCACAATTGTAAAATGGTCTTATAAATTAGCGATTTCGTTCCAGTTCACATTCCAAGTAATATTCGGCATGCTAATTACGTTGCCGATAGCCAAATTGCATTATCTCTTATAGTTTCCGAGATATGGACTATTGACATCTTACAATATTGGCTCTGCCTCTAACTTGGGTCAGAATTGTAAAATGGTCTTATGAATTAGCGATATCGTTCCAATTCACATTCCAAGTAATATTCGGCATGCTAATTCCATTGCCGATTGACAAATTGAATTATCTCTTATAGTTTCCGAGATATGGACTATCGACTTCTTACAATGTTGGCTCTGCTTCTAACTTGGACCAAAATTGTAAAATGGTCTTATGAATTAGCGATATCGTTCCAATTCACATTCCAAGTAATATTCGGCATGCTAATTACGTTGCTGATTGCCAAATTGCATTATCTCTTATAATTTCCAAGATATGGGCAATCGAAATTTTACACCTTAGTGTCTGTTTCTAACTTGGGTCAAAATTGCAAAATGGTTTTATGAATCAGCGATTTCGTTCCAATTCACATTCCAAGTAATATTCGGCATGCCAATTACGTTGCCGATTGCCAAATTGCATTATCTCTTATATTTTCCGAGATATGGACTATCGACATCTTACAATATTGGCTGTGCTTCTAACTTGGGCCAAAATTGTAAAATGGTCTTATGAATTAGCGATTTCGTTCCAGTTCACATTCTAAGTAATATTCGGCATACTAATTACTTTGCCGTTTGCCAAATTGCGTTATCTCTTATAGTTTCCGAGATATGGACTATCGACATCTTACAATATTGGCTGTGCTTCTAACTTGGGCCAAAATTGTAAAAAGGACTTATGAATTAGCGATATCGTTCAAATTCACATTCCAAGTAATATTCGGCATGCTAATTATATTGCCGATTGCCAAATAGCATTATCTCTTATAGTTTCCGAGATATGGACTATCGACATCTTACAATGTTGGCTCTGCTTCTAACTTGGGCCAGAATTGTAAAATGGTCTTATGAATTAGCGATATCGTTCCAATTCACATTCCAAGTAATATTCGGCATGCTAATTACGTTGCCGATTGCCAAATTGCATTAGCTCTTATAGTTTCCGAGATATGGGCAATCGAAATTTTACACCTTAGAGTCTGTTTCTAACTTGGGCCGAAATTGTAAAATGGATTTATGAATTAGCGATTTCGTTCCAATTCACATTCCAAATAATATTCGGCAAGCTAATTACTTTGCCGATTGCCAAATTGCATTATCTCTTACAGTTTCCGTGATATGGACTATCGACATCTTACAATATTGTCTCTGTTTCTAACTTGGGTCAAAATTGTAAAATGGTCTTATGAATTAGCGATTCCGCTCCAATTCACATTCCAAGTAATATTCGGCATGCTAATTACGTTGCCGATAGCCACATTGCATTATCCCTTATAGTTTCCGAGATATGAAATATCGACATCTTACAATATTGGCTGTGCTTCTAACTTGGGCCAGAATTTTAAAATGGTCTTATGAATTAGCGATATCGTTCCAATTCACATTCCAAGTAATATTCGACATGCTAACTACATTGCCGATTGCCAAATTGCATTATCTCTTATAGTTTCCGATATATAGACTATCGACATCTTACAATGTTGGCTCTGCTTCTAACTTGGGCCAAAATTGTAAAATAGTTTTAGGAATTAGCAATTTCGTTCCAATTCACATTCCAAGTAATATTCGGTAGGCTAATTAGGTTGCCGATTGCCAAATTGCATTATCTCTTATAATTTCCAAGATATGGGCAATCGAAATTTTACACCTTAGACTCCGTTTCTAACTTGGGTCAAAATTGTAAAATGGTCTTATGAATTAGCGATTTCGTTCCAATTCACATTCCAATTAATATTCGGCATGCGAATTACATTGCCGATAACCAAATTGCAATATCTCTTTTAGTTTCCGAGATATGGGCAATCGAAATTTTACACCTTAGACTCCGTTTCTAACTTGGGTCAAAATTGTAAAATGGTCTTATGAATTAGCGATATCGTTCCAATTCACATTCCAAGTAATATTCGACATGTTAATTACATTGCCGATTGCCAAATTGCATTATCTCTTATAGTTTCCGATATATAGACTATCGATATCTTACAATGTTGGCTCTGCTTCTAACTTGGGCCAAAATTGTAAAATGGTCTTATGAATTAGCGATATCGTTCCTATTCACATTCCAAGTAATATTCAGCATGCTAATTACGTTGCCGATTGCCAAATTGCATCATCTCTTATAGTTTCCGAGACATGGGCAATCGAAATTTTACACCTTAGGCTCTGTTTCTAACTTGGGTCAAAATTGTAAAATGGTCTTATGAATTAGCGATTTCGCTAAAATTCACATTCCAAGTAATATTCGGCATGCTAATTACATTGTCGATTGCCAAATTGCATTATCTCTTATAGTTTCCGAGATATGGACTATCGACATCTTACAATATTGGCTGTGCTTCTAACTTGGGCCAAAATTGTAAAATGGTCTTATGAATTAGCTATTTCGTTCCAATTCACATTCCAAGTAATATGCCAATTACATTGCCGATTGCCAAATTGCATTAGCCCTTATAGTTTCCGAGATATAGACTATCGACATCTTACAATATTGGCTCTGCTTCTAACTTGGGCCAAAATTGTAAAGTGGTCTTATGAATTGGCGATTTCGTTCCAATTCACATTCCAAGTAATATACGGCATGCTAACTACATTGCCGATTGCCAAATTGCATTATCTCTTATAGTTTCCGAGACATGGGCAATCGAAATTTTACACCTTAGACTCTGTTTCTAACTTGGGTCAAAATTGTAAAATGGTCTTATGAATTAGCGATTTCGTTCTAATTCACATTCCAAGTAATATTCGGCATGCTAATTACGTTGCCGATTGCCAAATTGTATTATCTTTTATAGTTTCCGAGATATGGACTATCGACATCTTACAACATTGGCTCTGCTTCTAACTTGGGCCAGAATTGTAAAATGGTCTTATGAATTAGCGATTTCGTTCTAATTCACATTCCAAGTAATATTCGGCATGCTAATTACGTTGCCGATTGCCAAATTGCATTATCTCTTATAGTTTCCGAGATATGGACTATCGACATCTTACAATATTGGCTGTGCTTCTAACTTGGGCCAAAATTGTAAAATGGTCTTATGAATTAGCTATTTCGTTCCAATTCACATTCCAAGTAATATGCCAATTACATTGCCGATTGCCAAATTGCATTAGCCCTTATAGTTTCCGAGATATAGACTATCGACATCTTACAATATTGGCTCTGCTTCTAACTTGGGCCAAAATTGTAAAATGGTCTTATGAATTGGCGATTTCGTTCCAATTCACATTCCAAGTAATATTCGGCATGCTAACTACATTGCCGATTGCCAAATTGCATTATCTCTTATAGTTTCCGAGACATGGGCAATCGAAATTTTACACCTTAGACTCTGTTTCTAACTTGGGTCAAAATTGTAAAATGGTCTTATGAATTAGCGATTTCGCTAAAATTCACACTCCAAGTAATATTCGGCATGCTAATTACGTTGCCGATTGCCAAATTGCATTATCTCTTATAGTTTCCGAGATATGGACTATCGACATCTGACAATATTGTCTCTGCTTCTAACTTGGGCCATAATTGTAAAATGGCCTTATGTATTAACGATTTCGTTCCAATTTACATTCCAAGTTATATTCCGCATGCTAATTACGTTGCCGATAGCCAAATTGTATTATCTCTTATAGTTTCCGAGATATGGGCAATCGAAATTTTACACCTTAGAGTCTGTTTCTAACTTGGGCCTAAATTGTAAAATGGATTTCTGAATTAGCGATTTCGTTCCAATTCACATTCCAAATAATATTCGGCATGCTAATTACGTTGCCGATTGCCAAATTGCATTATCTCTTATAGTTTCAGGGATATGGACTATCGACATCTTACAACATTGTCTCTGCTTCTAACTTGGGCCAAAATGGTAAAATGGTTTTATCAATTAGCGATTTCGTTCCAATTCACATTCCAAGTAATATACGGCATGCTAAATACATTGCCGATTGCCAAATTGCATTATCTCCTATAGTTTCCGAGATATGGGCAATCGAAATTTTACACCTTAGAGTCTGTTTCTAACTTGGGTCAAAATTGTAAAATGGTTTTATGAATTAGCGATTTCGCTAAAATTCACATTCCAAGTAATATTCGGCATGCTAATTACGTTGCCGATTGCCAAATTGCATTATCTCTTATAGTGTCCGAGATATGGGCAATCGAAATTTTACACCTTTGACTGTTTCTAACTTAGGTCAAAATTGTAAAGTGGTTTTATGAATTAGCGATTTCGTTCCAATTCACATTCCAAGTAATATTCGGCATGCTAATTACGTTGCCGATTGCCAAATTGCATTATCTCCTATAGTTTCCGAGATATGGGCAAACGAAATTTTACACCTTAGAGTCTGTTTCTAACTTGGGTCAAAATTGTAAAATGGTCTTATGAATTAGCGATTTCGCTAAAATTCACATTCCAAGTAATATTCGGCATGCTAATTACGTTGCCGGTTGCCAAATTGCATTATCTCTTATAGTTTCCGAGATATGGGCAATCGAAATTTTACACCTTTGACTGTTTCTAACTTGGGTCAAAATTGTAAAATGGTCTTATGAATTAGCGAGTTCGTTCCAATTCACATTCCAAGTAATATTCGGCATACTAATTACATTGACGATTGCCAAATTGCATTATCTCCTATAGTTTCCGAGATATGGACTATCGACATCTTACAATATTGACTCTGCTTTTAACTTGGGCCAAAATTGTAAAATGGTCTTATGAATAAGCGATTTCGTTCCAATTCACATTAAAAGTAATATTCGGCATGCTAATTACATTGCCGATTGCCAAATTGCATTATCGCTTATAGTTTCCGAGATATGGACTATCGACACCTGACAATATTGTCTCTGCTTCTAACTTGGGCCATAATTGTAAAATGGCCTTATGTATTAACGATTTCGTTCCAATTTACATTCTAAGTTATATTCGGCATGCTAATTACATTGCCGATTGCCAAAATGCATTATCTCTTATAGTTTCCGAGATATGGGCAATCGAAATTTTACACCTTACACTCTGTTTCTAACTTGGGTCAAAATTGTAAAATGGTCTTATGAATTAACGATTTCGTTCCAATTCACATTCCAAGTAATATGGTAACTACATTGCCGATTGCCAAATTGCATTAGCCCTTATAGTTTCCGAGATATGGACTATCGACATCTTACAATATTGGCTCTGCTTCTAACTTGGGCCAAAATTGTAAAATGGTCTTATGAATTAACGATTTCGTTCCAATTCACATTCCAAGTAATATGCTAATTACATTGCCGATTGCCAAATTGCATTAGCCCTTCTAGTTTCCGAGATATGGACTATCGACATCTTACAATACTGGCTCTACTTCTAACTTGGGCCAAAATTGTAAAATGGTCTTATGAATTAGCTATTTCGTTCCAATTCACATTCCAAGTAATATGCCAATTACATTGCCGATTGCCAAATTGCATTAGCCCTTATAGTTTCCGAGATATAGACTATCGACATCTTACAATATTGGCTCTGCTTCTAACTTGGGCCAAAATTGTAAAATTGTCTTATGAATTGGCGATTTCGTTCCAATTCACATTCCAAGTAATATTCGGCATGCTAACTACATTGCCGATTGCCAAATTGCATTATCTCTTATAGTTTCCGAGACATGGGCAATCGAAATTTTACACCTTAGACTCTGTTTCTAACTTGGGTAAAAATTGTAAAATGGTCTTATGAATTAGCGATTTCGCTCCAATTCACATTCCAAGTAATATTCGGCATGCTAATTACGTTGCCGATTGCCAAATTGTATTATCTCTTATAGTTTCCGAGATATGGACTATCGACATCTTACAACATTGGCTCTGCTTCTAACTTGGGCCAGAATTGTAAAATGGTCTTATGAATTAGCGATTTCGTTCTAATTCACATTCCAAGTAATATTCGGCATGCTAATTACGTTGCCGATTGCCAAATTGCATTAGCTCTTATAGTTTCCGAGATATGGGCAATCGAAATTTTACACCTTAGAGTCTGTTTCTAACTTGGGCCAAAATTGTAAAATGGATTTATGAATTAGCGATTTCGTTCCAATTCACATTCCAAATAATATTCGGCATGCTAATTACGTTACCGATAGCCAAATTGCATTATCTCTTATAGTTTCCGAGATATGGGCAATCGAAATTTTACACCTTAGAGTCTGTTTCTAACTTGGGTCAAAATTGTTAAATGGTCTTATGAATTAGCGATTCCGCTCCAATTCACATTCCAAGTAATATTCGGCATGCTAATTACGTTACCGATAGCCACATTGCATTATCCCTTATAGTTTCCGAGATATGAACTATCGACATCTTACAATATTGGCTGTGCTTCTAACTTGGGCCAGAATTGTAAAATGGTCTTATAAATTAGCGATTTCGTTCCAATTCACATTCCAAGTAATATTCGGCATACTAATTACATTGACGATTGCCAAATTGCATTATCTCCTATATTTCCGAGATATGGGCAATCGAAATTTTACACCTTTGACTGTTTCTAACTTAGGTCAAAATTGTAAAGTGGTTTTATGAATTAGCGATTTCGTTCCAATTCACATTCCAAGTAATATTCGGCATGCTAATTACGTTGCCGATTGCCAAATTGCATTATCTCCTATAGTTTCCGAGATATGGGCAAACGAAATTTTACACCTTAGAGTCTGTTTCTAACTTGGGTCAAAATTGTAAAATGGTCTTATGAATTAGCGATTTCGCTAAAATTCACATTCCAAGTAATATTCGGCATGCTAATTACGTTGCCGGTTGCCAAATTGCATTATCTCTTATAGTTTCCGAGATATGGGCAATCGAAATTTTACACCTTTGACTGTTTCTAACTTGGGTCAAAATTGTAAAATGGTCTTATGAATTAGCGAGTTCGTTCCAATTCACATTCCAAGTAATATTCGGCATACTAATTACATTCACGATTGCCAAATTGCATTATCTCCTATAGTTTCCGAGATATGGACTATCGACATCTTACAATATTGGCTCTGCTTTTAACTTGGGCCAAAATTGTAAAATGGTCTTATGAATAAGCGATTTCGTTCCAATTCACATTAAAAGTAATATTCGGCATGCTAATTACATTGCCGATTGCCAAATTGCATTATCGCTTATAGTTTCCGAGATATGGATTATCGACATCTGACAATATTGTCTCTGCTTCTAACTTGGGCCATAATTGTAAAATGGCCTTATGTATTAACGATTTCGTTCCAATTTACATTCTAAGTTATATTCGGCATGCTAATTACATTGCCGATTGCCAAAATGCATTATCTCTTATAGTTTCCGAGATATGGGCAATCGAAATTTTACACCTTACACTCTGTTTCTAACTTGGGTCAAAATTGTAAAATGGTCTTATGAATTAACGATTTCGTTCCAATTCACATTCCAAGTAATATGGTAACTACATTGCCGATTGCCAAATTGCATTAGCCCTTATAGTTTCCGAGATATGGACTATCGACATCTTACAATATTGGCTCTGCTTCTAACTTGGGCCAAAATTGTAAAATGGTCTTATGAATTAACGATTTCGTTCCAATTCACATTCCAAGTAATATGCTAATTACATTGCCGATTGCCAAATTGCATTAGCCCTTATAGTTTCCGAGATATGGACTATCGACATCTTACAATACTGGCTCTACTTCTAACTTGGGCCAAAATTGTAAAATGGTCTTATGAATTAGCTATTTCGTTCCAATTCACATTCCAAGTAATATGCCAATTACATTGCCGATTGCCAAATTGCATTAGCCCTTATAGTTTCCGAGATATAGACTATCGACATCTTACAATATTGGCTCTGCTTCTAACTTGGGCCAAAATTGTAAAATTGTCTTATGAATTGGCGATTTCGTTCCAATTCACATTCCAAGTAATATTCGGCATGCTAACTACATTGCCGATTGCCAAATTGCATTATCTCTTATAGTTTCCGAGACATGGGCAATCGAAATTTTACACCTTAGACTCTGTTTCTAACTTGGGTAAAAATTGTAAAATGGTCTTATGAATTAGCGATTTCGCTGAAATTCACATTCCAAGTAATATTCGGCATGCTAATTACATTGTCGATTGCCAAATTGCATTATCTCTTATAGTTTCCGAGATATGGACTATCGACACCTTACAATATTGGCTGTGCTTCTAACTTGGGCCAAAATTGTAAAATGGTCTTATGAATTAGCGATTTCGCTCCAATTCACATTCCAAGTAATATTCGGCATGCTAATTACGTTGCCGATTGCCAAATTGTATTATCTCTTATAGTTTCCGAGATATGGACTATCGACATCTTACAACATTGGCTCTGCTTCTAACTTGGGCCAGAATTGTAAAATGGTCTTATGAATTAGCGATTTCGTTCTAATTCACATTCCAAGTAATATTCGGCATGCTAATTACGTTGCCGATTGCCAAATTGCATTAGCTCTTATAGTTTCCGAGATATGGGCAATCGAAATTTTACACCTTAGAGTCTGTTTCTAACTTGGGCCAAAACTGTAAAATGGATTTATGAATTAGCGATTTCGTTCCAATTCACATTCCAAATAATATTCGGCATGCTAATTACGTTACCGATAGCCAAATTGCATTATCTCTTATAGTTTCCGAGATATGGGCAATCGAAATTTTACACCTTAGAGTCTGTTTCTAACTTGGGTCAAAATTGTTAAATGGTCTTATGAATTAGCGATTCCGCTCCAATTCACATTCCAAGTAATATTCGGCATGCTAATTACGTTACCGATAGCCACATTGCATTATCCCTTATAGTTTCCGAGATATGAACTATCGACATCTTACAATATTGGCTGTGCTTCTAACTTGGGCCAGAATTGTAAAATGGTCTTATAAATTAGCGATTTCGTTCCAATTCACATTCCAAGTAATATTCGGCATACTAATTACATTGACGATTGCCAAATTGCATTATCTCCTATATTTCCGAGATATGGACTATCGACATCTTACAATATTGGCTCTGCTTTTAACTTGGGCCAAAATTGTAAAATGGTCTTATGAATAAGCGATTTCGCTCCAATTCACATTAAAAGTAATATTCGGCATGCTAATTACATTGCCGATTGCCAAATTGCATTATCACTTATAGTTTCCGAGATATGGACTATCGACATCTGACAATATTGTCTCTGCTTCTAACTTGGGCCATAATTGTAAAATGGCCTTATGTATTAACGATTTCGTTCCAATTTACATTCTAAGTTATATTCGGCATGCTAATTACATTGCCGATTGCCAAAATGCATTATCTCTTATAGTTTCCGAGATATGGGCAATCGAAATTTTACACCTTAGACTCTGTTTCTAACTTGGGTCAAAATTGTAAAGTGGTTTTATGAATTAGCGATTTCGTTCCAATTCACATTCCAAGTAATATTCGACATGCTAATTACGTTGCCGATTGCCAAATTGCATTATCTCCTATAGTTTCCGAGATATGGGCAATCGAAATTTTACACCTTAGAGTCTGTTTCTAACTTGGGTCAAAATTGTAAAATGGTCTTATGAATTAGCGATTTCGCTAAAATTCACATTCCAAGTAATATTCGGCATGCTAATTACGTTGCCGGTTGCCAAATTGCATTATCTCTTATAGTTTCCGAGATATGGGCAATCGAAATTTTACACCTTTGACTGTTTCTAACTTGGGTCAAAATTGTAAAATGGTCTTATGAATTAGCGAGTTCGTTCCAATTCACATTCCAAGTAATATTCGGCATACTAATTACATTGACGATTGCCAAATTGCATTATCTCCTATAGTTTCCGAGATATGGACTATCGACATCTTACAATATTGGCTCTGCTTTTAACTTGGGCCAAAATTGTAAAATGGTCTTATGAATTAGCGATTTCGTTCTAATTCACATTCCAAGTAATATTCGGCATGCTAATTACGTTGCCGATTGCCAAATTGCATTAGCTCTTATAGTTTCCGAGATATGGGCAATCGAAATTTTACACCTTAGAGTCTGTTTCTAACTTGGGTCAAAATTGTTAAATGGTCTTATGAATTAGCGATTCCGCTCCAATTCACATTCCAAGTAATATTCGGCATGCTAATTACGTTACCGATAGCCACATTGCATTATCCCTTATAGTTTCCGAGATATGAACTATCGACATCTTACAATATTGGCTGTGCTTCTAACTTGGGCCAGAATTGTAAAATGGTCTTATAAATTAGCGATTTCGTTCCAATTCACATTCCAAGTAATATTCGGCATACTAATTACATTGACGATTGCCAAATTGCATTATCTCCTATAGTTTCCGAGATATGGACTATCGACATCTTACAACATTGGCTCTGCTTCTAACTTGGGCCAGAATTGTAAAATGGTCTTATGAATTAGCGATTTCGTTCTAATTCACATTCCAAGTAATATTCGGCATGCTAATTACGTTGCCGGTTGCCAAATTGCATTATCTCTTATAGTTTCCGAGATATGGGCAATCGAAATTTTACACCTTTGACTGTTTCTAACTTGGGTCAAAATTGTAAAATGGTCTTATGAATTAGCGAGTTCGCTAAAATTCACATTCCAAGTAATATTCGGCATGCTAATTACGTTGCCGGTTGCCAAATTGCATTATCTCTTATAGTTTCCGAGATATGGGAAATCGAAATTTTACACCTTTGACTGTTTCTAACTTGGGTCAAAATTGTAAAATGGTCTTATGAATTAGCGAGTTCGTTCCAATTCACATTCCAAGTAATATTCGGCATACTAATTACATTGACGATTGCCAAATTGCATTATCTCCTATAGTTTCCGAGATATGGACTATCGACATCTTACAATATTGGCTCTGCTTTTAACTTGGGCCAAAATTGTAAAATGGTCTTATGAATAAGCGATTTCGTTCCAATTCACATTAAAAGTAATATTCGGCATGCTAATTACATTGCCGATTGCCAAATTGCATTATCGCTTATAGTTTCCGAGATATGGACTATCGACATCTTACAATGTTGGCTCTGCTTCTAACTTGGGCCAAAATTGTAAAATAGTTTTAGGAATTAGCGATATCGTTCCAATTCACATTCCAAGTAATATTCGGCATGCTAATTCCATTGCCGATTGACAAATTGAATTATCTCTTATAGTTTCCGAGATATGGACTATCGACATCTTACAATATTGGCTGTGCTTCTAACTTGGGCCACAATTGTAAAATGGTCTTATAAATTAGCGATTTCGTTCCAGTTCACATTCCAAGTAATATTCGGCATGCTAATTACGTTGCCGATTGCCAAATTGCATTATGTCTTATAGTTTCCGAGATATGGACTATTGACATCTTACAATATTGGCTCTGCCTCTAACTTGGGTCAGAATTGTAAAATGGTCTTATGAATTAGCGATATCGTTCCAATTCACATTCCAAGTAATATTCGGCATGCTAATTCCATTGCCGATTGACAAATTGAATTATCTCTTATAGTTTCCGAGATATGGACTATCGACTTCTTACAATGTTGGCTCTGCTTCTAACTTGGACCAAAATTGTAAAATGGTCTTATGAATTAGCGATATCGTTCCAATTCACATTCCAAGTAATATTCGGCATGCTAATTACGTTGCTGATTGCCAAATTGCATTATCTCTTATAATTTCCAAGATATGGGCAATCGAAATTTTACACCTTAGTGTCTGTTTCTAACTTGGGTCAAAATTGCAAAATGGTTTTATGAATCAGCGATTTCGTTCCAATTCACATTCCAAGTAATATTCGGCATGCCAATTACGTTGCCGATTGCCAAATTGCATTATCTCTTATATTTTCCGAGATATGGACTATCGACATCTTACAATATTGCCTGTGCTTCTAACTTGGGCCAAAATTGTAAAATGGTCTTATGAATTAGCGATATCGTTCCTATTCACATTCCAAGTAATATTCAGCATGCTAATTACGTTGCCGATTGCCAAATTGCATCATCTCTTATAGTTTCCGAGACATGGGCAATCGAAATTTTACACCTTAGACTCTGTTTCTAACTTGGGTCAAAATTGTAAAATGGTCTTATGAATTAGCGATTTCGCTAAAATTCACATTCCAAGTAATATTCGGCATGCTAATTACATTGTCGATTGCCAAATTGCATTATTTCTTATAGTTTCCGAGATATGGACTATCGACATCTTACAATATTGGCTGTGCTTCTAACTTGGGCCAAAATTGTAAAATGGTCTTATGAATTAGCTATTTCGTTCCAATTCACATTCCAAGTAATATGCCAATTACATTGCCGATTGCCAAATTGCATTAGCCCTTATAGTTTCCGAGATATAGACTATCGACATCTTACAATATTGGCTCTGCTTCTAACTTGGGCCAAAATTGTAAAGTGGTCTTATGAATTGGCGATTTCGTTCCAATTCACATTCCAAGTAATATACGGCATGCTAACTACATTGCCGATTGCCAAATTGCATTATCTCTTATAGTTTCCGAGACATGGGCAATCGAAATTTTACACCTTAGACTCTGTTTCTAACTTGGGTCAAAATTGTAAAATGGTCTTATGATTTAGCGATTTCGCTAAAATTCACATTCCAAGTAATATTCGGCATGCTAATTACGTTGCCGATTGCCAAATTGTATTATCTTTTATAGTTTCCGAGATATGGACTATCGACATCTTACAACATTGGCTCTGCTTCTAACTTGGGCCAGAATTGTAAAATGGTCTTATGAATTAGCGATTTCGTTCTAATTCACATTCCAAGTAATATTCGGCATGCTAATTACGTTGCCGATTGCCAAATTGTATTATCTTTTATAGTTTCCGAGATATGGACTATCGACATCTTACAACATTGGCTCTGCTTCTAACTTGGGCCAGAATTGTAAAATGGTCTTATGAATTAGCGATTTCGTTCTAATTCACATTCCAAGTAATATTCGGCATGCTAATTACGTTGCCGATTGCCAAATTGCATTATCTCTTATAGTTTCCGAGATATGGACTATCGACATCTTACAATATTGGCTGTGCTTCTAACTTGGGCCAAAATTGTAAAATGGTCTTATGAATTAGCTATTTCGTTCCAATTCACATTCCAAGTAATATGCCAATTACATTGCCGATTGCCAAATTGCATTAGCCCTTATAGTTTCCGAGATATAGACTATCGACATCTTACAATATTGGCTCTGCTTCTAACTTGGGCCAAAATTGTAAAATGGTCTTATGAATTGGCGATTTCGTTCCAATTCACATTCCAAGTAATATTCGGCATGCTAACTACATTGCCGATTGCCAAATTGCATTATCTCTTATAGTTTCCGAGACATGGGCAATCGAAATTTTACACCTTAGACTCTGTTTCTAACTTGGGTCAAAATTGTAAAATGGTCTTATGAATTAGCGATTTCGCTAAAATTCACATTCCAAGTAATATTCGGCATGCTAATTACGTTGCCGATTGCCAAATTGCATTATCTCTTATAGTTTCCGAGATATGGACTATCGACATCTGACAATATTGTCTCTGCTTCTAACTTGGGCCATAATTGTAAAATGGCCTTATGTATTAACGATTTCGTTCCAATTTACATTCCAAGTTATATTCCGCATGCTAATTACGTTGCCGATAGCCAAATTGTATTATCTCTTATAGTTTCCGAGATATGGGCAATCGAAATTTTACACCTTAGAGTCTGTTTCTAACTTGGGCCTAAATTGTAAAATGGATTTCTGAATTAGCGATTTCGTTCCAATTCACATTCCAAATAATATTCGGCATGCTAATTACGTTGCCGATTGCCAAATTGCATTATCTCTTATAGTTTCAGGGATATGGACTATCGACATCTTACAACATTGTCTCTGCTTCTAACTTGGGCCAAAATGGTAAAATGGTTTTATCAATTAGCGATTTCGTTCCAATTCACATTCCAAGTAATATACGGCATGCTAAATACATTGCCGATTGCCAAATTGCATTATCTCCTATAGTTTCCGAGATATGGGCAATCGAAATTTTACACCTTAGAGTCTGTTTCTAACTTGGGTCAAAATTGTAAAATGGTTTTATGAATTAGCGATTTCGCTAAAATTCACATTCCAAGTAATATTCGGCATGCTAATTACGTTGCCGATTGCCAAATTGCATTATCTCTTATAGTGTCCGAGATATGGGCAATCGAAATTTTACACCTTTGACTGTTTCTAACTTACGTCAAAATTGTAAAGTGGTTTTATGAATTAGCGATTTCGTTCCAATTCACATTCCAAGTAATATTCGGCATGCTAATTACGTTGCCGATTGCCAAATTGCATTATCTCCTATAGTTTCCGAGATATGGGCAAACGAAATTTTACACCTTAGAGTCTGTTTCTAACTTGGGTCAAAATTGTAAAATGGTCTTATGAATTAGCGATTTCGCTAAAATTCACATTCCAAGTAATATTCGGCATGCTAATTACGTTGCCGGTTGCCAAATTGCATTATCTCTTATAGTTTCCGAGATATGGGCAATCGAAATTTTACACCTTTGACTGTTTCTAACTTGGGTCAAAATTGTAAAATGGTCTTATGAATTAGCGAGTTCGTTCCAATTCACATTCCAAGTAATATTCGGCATACTAATTACATTGACGATTGCCAAATTGCATTATCTCCTATAGTTTCCGAGATATGGACTATCGACATCTTACAATATTGGCTCTGCTTTTAACTTGGGCCAAAATTGTAAAATGGTCTTATGAATAAGCGATTTCGTTCCAATTCACATTAAAAGTAATATTCGGCATGCTAATTACATTGCCGATTGCCAAATTGCATTATCGCTTATAGTTTCCGAGATATGGACTATCGACACCTGACAATATTGTCTCTGCTTCTAACTTGGGCCATAATTGTAAAATGGCCTTATGTATTAACGATTTCGTTCCAATTTACATTCTAAGTTATATTCGGCATGCTAATTACATTGCCGATTGCCAAAATGCATTATCTCTTATAGTTTCCGAGATATGGGCAATCGAAATTTTACACCTTACACTCTGTTTCTAACTTGGGTCAAAATTGTAAAATGGTCTTATGAATTAACGATTTCGTTCCAATTCACATTCCAAGTAATATGGTAACTACATTGCCGATTGCCAAATTGCATTAGCCCTTATAGTTTCCGAGATATGGACTATCGACATCTTACAATATTGGCTCTGCTTCTAACTTGGGCCAAAATTGTAAAATGGTCTTATGAATTAACGATTTCGTTCCAATTCACATTCCAAGTAATATGCTAATTACATTGCCGATTGCCAAATTGCATTAGCCCTTATAGTTTCCGAGATATGGACTATCGACATCTTACAATACTGGCTCTACTTCTAACTTGGGCCAAAATTGTAAAATGGTCTTATGAATTAGCTATTTCGTTCCAATTCACATTCCAAGTAATATGCCAATTACATTGCCGATTGCCAAATTGCATTAGCCCTTATAGTTTCCGAGATATAGACTATCGACATCTTACAATATTGGCTCTGCTTCTAACTTGGGCCAAAATTGTAAAATTGTCTTATGAATTGGCGATTTCGTTCCAATTCACATTCCAAGTAATATTCGGCATGCTAACTACATTGCCGATTGCCAAATTGCATTATCTCTTATAGTTTCCGAGACATGGGCAATCGAAATTTTACACCTTAGACTCTGTTTCTAACTTGGGTAAAAATTGTAAAATGGTCTTATGAATTAGCGATTTCGCTCCAATTCACATTCCAAGTAATATTCGGCATGCTAATTACGTTGCCGATTGCCAAATTGTATTATCTCTTATAGTTTCCGAGATATGGACTATCGACATCTCTTATGAATTAGCGATTTCGTTCCAATTCACATTCCAAGTAATATTCGGCATGCTAATTACATTGCCGGTTGCCAAATTGCATTAGCTCTTATAGTTTCCGAGATATGGGCAATCGAAATTTTACACCTTAGAGTCTGTTTCTAACTTGGGCCAAAATTGTAAAATGGATTTATGAATTAGCGATTTCGTTCCAATTCACATTCCAAATAATATTCGGCATGCTAATTACGTTACCGATAGCCAAATTGCATTATCTCTTATAGTTTCCGAGATATGGGCAATCGAAATTTTACACCTTAGAGTCTGTTTCTAACTTGGGTCAAAATTGTTAAATGGTCTTATGAATTAGCGATTCCGCTCCAATTCACATTCCAAGTAATATTCGGCATGCTAATTACGTTACCGATAGCCACATTGCATTATCCCTTATAGTTTCCGAGATATGAACTATCGACATCTTACAATATTGGCTGTGCTTCTAACTTGGGCCAGAATTGTAAAATGGTCTTATAAATTAGCGATTTCGTTCCAATTCACATTCCAAGTAATATTCGGCATACTAATTACATTGACGATTGCCAAATTGCATTATCTCCTATATTTCCGAGATATGGGCAATCGAAATTTTACACCTTTGACTGTTTCTAACTTAGGTCAAAATTGTAAAGTGGTTTTATGAATTAGCGATTTCGTTCCAATTCACATTCCAAGTAATATTCGGCATGCTAATTACGTTGCCGATTGCCAAATTGCATTATCTCTTATAGTTTCCGAGATATGGGCAAACGAAATTTTACACCTTAGAGTCTGTTTCTAACTTGGGTCAAAATTGTAAAATGGTCTTATGAATTAGCGATTTCGCTAAAATTCACATTCCAAGTAATATTCGGCATGCTAATTACGTTGCCGGTTGCCAAATTGCATTATCTCTTATAGTTTCCGAGATATGGGCAATCGAAATTTTACACCTTTGACTGTTTCTAACTTGGGTCAAAATTGTAAAATGGTCTTATGAATTAGCGAGTTCGTTCCAATTCACATTCCAAGTAATATTCGGCATACTAATTACATTGACGATTGCCAAATTGCATTATCTCCTATAGTTTCCGAGATATGGACTATCGACATCTTACAATATTGGCTCTGCTTTTAACTTGGGCCAAAATTGTAAAATGGTCTTATGAATAAGCGATTTCGTTCCAATTCACATTAAAAGTAATATTCGGCATGCTAATTACATTGCCGATTGCCAAATTGCATTATCGCTTATAGTTTCCGAGATATGGATTATCGACATCTGACAATATTGTCTCTGCTTCTAACTTGGGCCATAATTGTAAAATGGCCTTATGTATTAACGATTTCGTTCCAATTTACATTCTAAGTTATATTCGGCATGCTAATTACATTGCCGATTGCCAAAATGCATTATCTCTTATAGTTTCCGAGATATGGGCAATCGAAATTTTACACCTTACACTCTGTTTCTAACTTGGGTCAAAATTGTAAAATGGTCTTATGAATTAACGATTTCGTTCCAATTCACATTCCAAGTAATATGGTAACTACATTGCCGATTGCCAAATTGCATTAGCCCTTATAGTTTCCGAGATATGGACTATCGACATCTTACAATATTGGCTCTGCTTCTAACTTGGGCCAAAATTGTAAAATGGTCTTATGAATTAACGATTTCGTTCCAATTCACATTCCAAGTAATATGCTAATTACATTGCCGATTGCCAAATTGCATTAGCCCTTATAGTTTCCGAGATATGGACTATCGACATCTTACAATACTGGCTCTACTTCTAACTTGGGCCAAAATTGTAAAATGGTCTTATGAATTAGCTATTTCGTTCCAATTCACATTCCAAGTAATATGCCAATTACATTGCCGATTGCCAAATTGCATTAGCCCTTATAGTTTCCGAGATATAGACTATCGACATCTTACAATATTGGCTCTGCTTCTAACTTGGGCCAAAATTGTAAAATTGTCTTATGAATTGGCGATTTCGTTCCAATTCACATTCCAAGTAATATTCGGCATGCTAACTACATTGCCGATTGCCAAATTGCATTATCTCTTATAGTTTCCGAGACATGGGCAATCGAAATTTTACACCTTAGACTCTGTTTCTAACTTGGGTAAAAATTGTAAAATGGTCTTATGAATTAGCGATTTCGCTGAAATTCACATTCCAAGTAATATTCGGCATGCTAATTACATTGTCGATTGCCAAATTGCATTATCTCTTATAGTTTCCGAGATATGGACTATCGACACCTTACAATATTGGCTGTGCTTCTAACTTGGGCCAAAATTGTAAAATGGTCTTATGAATTAGCGATTTCGCTCCAATTCACATTCCAAGTAATATTCGGCATGCTAATTACGTTGCCGATTGCCAAATTGTATTATCTCTTATAGTTTCCGAGATATGGACTATCGACATCTTACAACATTGGCTCTGCTTCTAACTTGGGCCAGAATTGTAAAATGGTCTTATGAATTAGCGATTTCGTTCTAATTCACATTCCAAGTAATATTCGGCATGCTAATTACGTTGCCGATTGCCAAATTGCATTAGCTCTTATAGTTTCCGAGATATGGGCAATCGAAATTTTACACCTTAGAGTCTGTTTCTAACTTGGGCCAAAATTGTAAAATGGATTTATGAATTAGCGATTTCGTTCCAATTCACATTCCAAATAATATTCGGCATGCTAATTACGTTACCGATAGCCAAATTGCATTATCTCTTATAGTTTCCGAGATATGGGCAATCGAAATTTTACACCTTAGAGTCTGTTTCTAACTTGGGCCAGAATTGTAAAATGGTCTTATAAATTAGCGATTTCGTTCCAATTCACATTCCAAGTAATATTCGGCATACTAATTACATTGACGATTGCCAAATTGCATTATCTCCTATATTTCCGAGATATGGACTATCGACATCTTACAATATTGGCTCTGCTTTTAACTTGGGCCAAAATTGTAAAATGGTCTTATGAATAAGCGATTTCGCTCCAATTCACATTAAAAGTAATATTCGGCATGCTAATTACATTGCCGATTGCCAAATTGCATTATCACTTATAGTTTCCGAGATATGGACTATCGACATCTGACAATATTGTCTCTGCTTCTAACTTGGGCCATAATTGTAAAATGGCCTTATGTATTAACGATTTCGTTCCAATTTACATTCTAAGTTATATTCGGCATGCTAATTACATTGCCGATTGCCAAAATGCATTATCTCTTATAGTTTCCGAGATATGGGCAATCGAAATTTTACACCTTAGACTCTGTTTCTAACTTGGGTCAAAATTGTAAAATGGTCTTATGAATTAGCGATTTCGTACCAATTCACATTCCAAGTAATATACGGCATGCTAATTACGTTGCCGATTACCAAATTGCATTATCTCCTATAGTTTCCGAGATATGGGCAATCGAAATTTTACACCTTAGATTCTGTTTCTAACTTGGGTCAAAATTGTAAAATGGTCTTATGAATTAACGATTTCGTTCCAATTCACATTCCAAGTAATATTCGGCATTCTAATTACGTTGCCGATTACCAAATTGCATTATCTCCTATAAGGTATGGGCAGCCGATTAGGTTGCTGATTGCCAAATTGCATTATCCCTTATAGTTTCCGAGATATGGGCAATCGAAATTTTACACCTTAGACTCCGTTTCTAACTTGGGTCAAAATTGTAAAATGGTCTTATGAATTAGCGATTTCGTTCCAATTCACATTCCAATTAATATTCGGCATGCCAATTACATTACCGATTACCAAATTGCAATATCTCTTTTAGTTTCCGAGATATGGGCAATCGAAATTTTACACCTTAGACTCTGTTTCTAACTTGGGTCAAAATTGTAAAATGGTCTTATGAATTAGCGATATCGTTCCAATTCACATTCCAAGTAATATTCGACATGCTAATTACATTGCCGATTGCCAAATTGCATTATCTCTTATAGTTTCCGATATATAGACTATCGACATCTTACAATGTTGGCTCTGCTTCTAACTTGGGCCAACATTGTAAAATGGTCATATGAATTAGCGATATCGTTCCTATTCACATTCCAAGTAATATTCAGCATGCTAACTACGTTGCCGATTGACAAATTGCATTATCTCTTATAATTTCCGAGATATGGACAATCGAAATTTTACACCTTAGAGTCTGTTTCTAACTTGGGTCAAATTTCTAAAATGGTCTTATGAATTAGCGATTTCGCTAAAATTCACACTTCAAGTAATATTCGGCATGCTAATTACGTTGCCGATTGCCAAATTGCATTATCTCTTATAGTTTCCGAGATATGGACTATCGACATCTTACAATATTGGCTGTGCTTCTAACTTGGGCCAAAATTGTAAAATGGTCTTATGAATTAGCGATTTCGCTCCAATTCAGATTCCAATTAATATTCGGCATTCTAATTACGTTGCCGATTGCCAAATTGCATTATCTCTTATAGTTTCCGAGATATGGACTATCGACATCTTACAATAATGGCTGTGCTTCTAACTTGGGCCAAAATTGTAAAATCGTCTTATGAATTAGCGATTTCGCTCCAATTCACATTCCAATTAATATTCGGCATGCTAATTACGTTGCCGATAGCCAAATTGCATTATCTCTTATAATTTCCGAGATATGGGCAATCGAAATTTTACACCTTAGAGTCTGTTTCTAACTTGGGTCAAAATTGTAAAATGGTTTTATGAATCAGCGATTTCGTTCCAATTCCCATTCCAAGTAATATTCGGCATGCCAATTACGTTGCCGATTGCCAAATTGCATTATCTCTTATAGTTTCCGAGATATGGACTACCGACATCTTACAATATTGGCTGTGCTTCTAACTTGGGCCAAAATTGTAAAATGGTCTTATGAATTAGCGATTTCGTTCCAGTTCACATTCCAAGTAATATTCGGCATGCTAATTACATTGCCGATTGCCAAATTGCATTATCTCTTATAGTTTCCGAGATATGGACTATCTCTTATGAATTAGCGATTTCGCTCCAATTCACATTCCAAGTAATATTCGGCATGCTAATTACGTTGCCGATTGCCAAATTGTATTACCTCTTATAGTTTCCGAGATATGGACTATCGACATCTCTTATGAATTAGCGATTTCGTTCCAATTCACATTCCAAGTTATATTCCGCATGCTAATTACGTTGCCGATTGCCAAATTGCATTAGCTCTTATCGTTTCCGAGATATGGGCAATCGAAATTTTACACCTTAGAGTCTGTTTCTAACTTGGGTCAAAATTGTAATATGGTCTTATGAATTAGCGATTCCGCTCCAATTCACATTCCAAGTAATATTCGGCATGCTAATTACGTTGCCGATTGCCAAATTGTATTACCTCTTATAGTTTCCGAGATATGGACTATCGACATCTTACAACATTGTCTCTGCTTCTAACTTGGGCCAAAATGGTAAAATGGTCTTATGAATTAGCGATTTCGTTCCAATTCACATTCCAAGTAATATACGGCATGCTAAATACATTGCCGATTGCCAAATTGCATTATCTCCTATAGTTTCCGAGATATGGGCAATCGAAATTTTACACCTTAGAGTCTGTTTCTAACTTGGGTCAAAATTGTAAAATGGTTTTATGAATTACCGATTTCGCTAAAATTCACATTCCAAGTAATATTCGGCATGCTAATTACGTTGCCGATTGCCAAATTGCATTATCTCTTATAGTGTCCGAGATATGGGCAATCGAAATTTTACACCTTTGACTGTTTCTAACTTAGGTCAAAATTGTAAAGTGGTTTTATGAATTAGCGATTTCGTTCCAATTCACATTCCAAGTAATATTCGGCATGCTAATTACGTTGCCGATTGCCAAATTGCATTATCTCCTATAGTTTCCGAGATATGGGCAATCGAAATTTTACACCTTAGAGTCTGTTTCTAACTTGGGTCAAAATTGTAAAATGGTCTTATGAATTAGCGATTTCGCTAAAATTCACATTCCAAGTAATATTCGGCATGCTAATTACGTTGCCGGTTGCCAAATTGCATTATCTCTTATAGTTTCCGAGATATGGGCAATCGAAATTTTACACCTTTGACTGTTTCTAACTTGGGTCAAAATTGTAAAATGGTCTTATGAATTAGCGAGTTCGTTCCAATTCACATTCCAAGTAATATTCGGCATACTAATTACATTGACGATTGCCAAATTGCATTATCTCCTATAGTTTCCGAGGTATGGACTATCGACATCTTACAATATTGGCTCTGCTTTTAACTTGGGCCAAAATTGTAAAATGGTCTTATGAATAAGCGATTTCGTTCCAATTCACATTAAAAGTAATATTCGGCATGCTAATTACATTGCCGATTGCCAAATTGCATTATCGCTTATAGTTTCCGAGATATGGACTATCGACATCTGACAATATTGTCTCTGCTTCTAACTTGGGCCATAATTGTAAAATGGCCTTATGTATTAACGATTTCGTTCCAATTTACATTCTAAGTTATATTCGGCATGCTAATTACATTGCCGATTGCCAAAATGCATTATCTCTTATAGTTTCCGAGATATGGGCAATCGAAATTTTACACCTTACACTCTGTTTCTAACTTGGGTCAAAATTGTAAAATGGTCTTATGAATTAACGATTTCGTTCCAATTCACATTCCAAGTAATATGGTAACTACATTGCCGATTGCCAAATTGCATTAGCCCTTATAGTTTCCGAGATATGGACTATCGACATCTTACAATACTGGCTCTACTTCTAACTTGGGCCAAAATTGTTAAATGGTCTTATGAATTAACGATTTCGTTCCAATTCACATTCCAAGTAATATGGTAACTACATTGCCGATTGCCAAATTGCATTAGCCCTTATTGTTTCCGAGATATGGACTATCGACATCTTACAATATTGGCTCTGCTTCTAACTTGGGCCAAAATTGTAAAATGGTCTTATGAATTAACGATTTCGTTCCAATTCACATTCCAAGTAATATGCTAATTACATTGCCGATTGCCAAATTGCATTAGCCCTTATAGTTTCCGAGATATGGACTATCGACATCTTACAATACTGGCTCTACTTCTAACTTGGGCCAAAATTGTAAAATGGTCTTATGAATTAGCTATTTCGTTCCAATTCACATTCCAAGTAATATTCGGCATGCCAATTACATTGCCGATTGCCAAATTGCATTAGCCCTTATAGTTTCCGAGATATAGACTATCGACATCTTACAATATTGGCTCTGCTTCTAACTTGGGCCAAAATTGTAAAATTGTCTTATGAATTGGCGATTTCGTTCCAATTCACATTCCAAGTAATATTCGGCATGCTAACTACATTGCCGATTGCCAAATTGCATTATCTCTTATAGTTTCCGAGACATGGGCAATCGAAATTTTACACCTTAGACTCTGTTTCTAACTTGGGTAAAAATTGTAAAATGGTCTTATGAATTAGCGATTTCGCTGAAATTCACATTCCAAGTAATATTCGGCATGCTAATTACATTGTCGATTGCCAAATTGCATTATCTCTTATAGTTTCCGAGATATGGACTATCGACACCTTACAATATTGGCTGTGCTTCTAACTTGGGCCAAAATTGTAAAATGGTCTTATGAATTAGCGATTTCGCTCCAATTCACATTCCAAGTAATATTCGGCATGCTAATTACGTTGCCGATTGCCAAATTGCATTAGCTCTTATAGTTTCCGAGATATGGGCAATCGAAATTTTACACCTTAGAGTCTGTTTCTAACTTGGGCCAAAATTGTAAAATGGATTTATGAATTAGCGATTTCGTTCCAATTCACATTCCAAATAATATTCGGCATGCTAATTACGTTACCGATAGCCAAATTGCATTATCTCTTATAGTTTCCGAGATATGGGCAATCGAAATTTTACACCTTAGAGTCTGTTTCTAACTTGGGTCAAAATTGTTAAATGGTCTTATGAATTAGCGATTCCGCTCCAATTCACATTCCAAGTAATATTCGGCATGCTAATTACGTTACCGATAGCCACATTGCATTATCCCTTATAGTTTCCAAGATATGAACTATCGACATCTTACAATATTGGCTGTGCTTCTAACTTGGGCCAGAATTGTAAAATGGTCTTATAAATTAGCGATTTCGTTCCAATTCACATTCCAAGTAATATTCGGCATACTAATTACATTGACGATTGCCAAATTGCATTATCTCCTATATTTCCGAGATATGGACTATCGACATCTTACAATATTGGCTCTGCTTTTAACTTGGGCCAAAATTGTAAAATGGTCTTATGAATAAGCGATTTCGCTCCAATTCACATTAAAAGTAATATTCGGCATGCTAATTACATTGCCGATTGCCAAATTGCATTATCACTTATAGTTTCCGAGATATGGACTATCGACATCTGACAATATTGTCTCTGCTTCTAACTTGGGCCATAATTGTAAAATGGCCTTATGTATTAACGATTTCGTTCCAATTTACATTCTAAGTTATATTCGGCATGCTAATTACATTGCCGATTGCCAAAATGCATTATCTCTTATAGTTTCCGAGATATGGGCAATCGAAATTTTACACCTTAGACTCTGTTTCTAACTTGGGTCAAAATTGTAAAATGGTCTTATGAATTAGCGATTTCGTACCAATTCACATTCCAAGTAATATACGGCATGCTAATTACGTTGCCGATTACCAAATTGCATTATCTCCTATAGTTTCCGAGATATGGGCAATCGAAATTTTACACCTTAGATTCTGTTTCTAACTTGGGTCAAAATTGTAAAATGGTCTTATGAATTAACGATTTCGTTCCAATTCACATTCCAAGTAATATTCGGCATTCTAATTACGTTAAGGTATGGGCAGCCGAAATTTTACACCTTAGAGTCTGTTTCTAACTTGGGTCAAATTTGTAAAATAGTTTTAGGAATTAGCAATTTCGTTCCAATTCACATTCCAAGTAATATTCGGCAGGCTAATTAGGTTGCTGATTGCCAAATTGCATTATCCCTTATAGTTTCCGAGATATGGGCAATCGAAATTTTACACCTTAGACTCCGTTTCTAACTTGGGTCAAAATTGTAAAATGGTCTTATGAATTAGCGATTTCGTTCCAATTCACATTCCAATTAATATTCGGCATGCCAATTACATTACCGATTACCAAATTGCAATATCTCTTTTAGTTTCCGAGATATGGGCAATCGAAATTTTACACCTTAGACTCTGTTTCTAACTTGGGTCAAAATTGTAAAATGGTCTTATGAATTAGCGATATCGTTCCAATTCACATTCCAAGTAATATTCGACATGCTAATTACATTGCCGATTGCCAAATTGCATTATCTCTTATAGTTTCCGATATATAGACTATCGACATCTTACAATGTTGGCTCTGCTTCTAACTTGGGCCAACATTGTAAAATGGTCATATGAATTAGCGATATCGTTCCTATTCACATTCCAAGTAATATTCAGCATGCTAACTACGTTGCCGATTGACAAATTGCATTATCTCTTATAATTTCCGAGATATGGACAATCGAAATTTTACACCTTAGAGTCTGTTTCTAACTTGGGTCAAATTTCTAAAATGGTCTTATGAATTAGCGATTTCGCTAAAATTCACACTTCAAGTAATATTCGGCATGCTAATTACGTTGCCGATTGCCAAATTGCATTATCTCTTATAGTTTCCGAGATATGGACTATCGACATCTTACAATATTGGCTGTGCTTCTAACTTGGGCCAAAATTGTAAAATGGTCTTATGAATTAGCGATTTCGCTCCAATTCAGATTCCAATTAATATTCGGCATTCTAATTACGTTGCCGATTGCCAAATTGCATTATCTCTTATAGTTTCCGAGATATGGACTATCGACATCTTACAATAATGGCTGTGCTTCTAACTTGGGCCAAAATTGTAAAATCGTCTTATGAATTAGCGATTTCGCTCCAATTCACATTCCAATTAATATTCGGCATGCTAATTACGTTGCCGATAGCCAAATTGCATTATCTCTTATAATTTCCGAGATATGGGCAATCGAAATTTTACACCTTAGAGTCTGTTTCTAACTTGGGTCAAAATTGTAAAATGGTTTTATGAATCAGCGATTTCGTTCCAATTCCCATTCCAAGTAATATTCGGCATGCCAATTACGTTGCCGATTGCCAAATTGCATTATCTCTTATAGTTTCCGAGATATGGACTACCGACATCTTACAATATTGGCTGTGCTTCTAACTTGGGCCAAAATTGTAAAATGGTCTTATGAATTAGCGATTTCGTTCCAGTTCACATTCCAAGTAATATTCGGCATGCTAATTACATTGTCGATTGCCAAATTGCATTATCTCTTATAGTTTCCGAGATATGGACTATCTACACCTTACAATATTGGCTGTGCTTCTAACTTGGGCCAAAATTGTAAAATGGTCTTATGAATTAGCGATTTCGCTCCAATTCACATTCCAAGTAATATTCGGCATGCTAATTACGTTGCCGATTGCCAAATTGTATTACCTCTTATAGTTTCCGAGATATGGACTATCGACATCTTACAACATTGTCTCTGCTTCTAACTTGGGCCAGAATTGTAAAATGGTCTTATGAATTAGCGATTTCGTTCCAATTCACATTCCAAGTTATATTCCGCATGCTAATTACGTTGCCGATTGCCAAATTGCATTAGCTCTTATCGTTTCCGAGATATGGGCAATCGAAATTTTACACCTTAGAGTCTGTTTCTAACTTGGGTCAAAATTGTAATATGGTCTTATGAATTAGCGATTCCGCTCCAATTCACATTCCAAGTAATATTCGGCATGCTAATTACGTTGCCGATTGCCAAATTGTATTACCTCTTATAGTTTCCGAGATATGGACTATCGACATCTTACAACATTGTCTCTGCTTCTAACTTGGGCCAAAATGGTAAAATGGTCTTATGAATTAGCGATTTCGTTCCAATTCACATTCCAAGTAATATACGGCATGCTAAATACATTGCCGATTGCCAAATTGCATTATCTCCTATAGTTTCCGAGATATGGGCAATCGAAATTTTACACCTTAGAGTCTGTTTCTAACTTGGGTCAAAATTGTAAAATGGTTTTATGAATTACCGATTTCGCTAAAATTCACATTCCAAGTAATATTCGGCATGCTAATTACGTTGCCGATTGCCAAATTGCATTATCTCTTATAGTGTCCGAGATATGGGCAATCGAAATTTTACACCTTTGACTGTTTCTAACTTAGGTCAAAATTGTAAAGTGGTTTTATGAATTAGCGATTTCGTTCCAATTCACATTCCAAGTAATATTCGGCATGCTAATTACGTTGCCGATTGCCAAATTGCATTATCTCCTATAGTTTCCGAGATATGGGCAATCGAAATTTTACACCTTAGAGTCTGTTTCTAACTTGGGTCAAAATTGTAAAATGGTCTTATGAATTAGCGATTTCGCTAAAATTCACATTCCAAGTAATATTCGGCATGCTAATTACGTTGCCGGTTGCCAAATTGCATTATCTCTTATAGTTTCCGAGATATGGGCAATCGAAATTTTACACCTTTGACTGTTTCTAACTTGGGTCAAAATTGTAAAATGGTCTTATGAATTAGCGAGTTCGTTCCAATTCACATTCCAAGTAATATTCGGCATACTAATTACATTGACGATTGCCAAATTGCATTATCTCCTATAGTTTCCGAGGTATGGACTATCGACATCTTACAATATTGGCTCTGCTTTTAACTTGGGCCAAAATTGTAAAATGGTCTTATGAATAAGCGATTTCGTTCCAATTCACATTAAAAGTAATATTCGGCATGCTAATTACATTGCCGATTGCCAAATTGCATTATCGCTTATAGTTTCCGAGATATGGACTATCGACATCTGACAATATTGTCTCTGCTTCTAACTTGGGCCATAATTGTAAAATGGCCTTATGTATTAACGATTTCGTTCCAATTTACATTCTAAGTTATATTCGGCATGCTAATTACATTGCCGATTGCCAAAATGCATTATCTCTTATAGTTTCCGAGATATGGGCAATCGAAATTTTACACCTTACACTCTGTTTCTAACTTGGGTCAAAATTGTAAAATGGTCTTATGAATTAACGATTTCGTTCCAATTCACATTCCAAGTAATATGGTAACTACATTGCCGATTGCCAAATTGCATTAGCCCTTATTGTTTCCGAGATATGGACTATCGACATCTTACAATATTGGCTCTGCTTCTAACTTGGGCCAAAATTGTAAAATGGTCTTATGAATTAACGATTTCGTTCCAATTCACATTCCAAGTAATATGCTAATTACATTGCCGATTGCCAAATTGCATTAGCCCTTATAGTTTCCGAGATATGGACTATCGACATCTTACAATACTGGCTCTACTTCTAACTTGGGCCAAAATTGTAAAATGGTCTTATGAATTAGCTATTTCGTTCCAATTCACATTCCAAGTAATATGCCAATTACATTGCCGATTGCCAAATTGCATTAGCCCTTATAGTTTCCGAGATATAGACTATCGACATCTTACAATATTGGCTCTGCTTCTAACTTGGGCCAAAATTGTAAAATTGTCTTATGAATTGGCGATTTCGTTCCAATTCACATTCCAAGTAATATTCGGCATGCTAACTACATTGCCGATTGCCAAATTGCATTATCTCTTATAGTTTCCGAGACATGGGCAATCGAAATTTTACACCTTAGACTCTGTTTCTAACTTGGGTAAAAATTGTAAAATGGTCTTATGAATTAGCGATTTCGCTGAAATTCACATTCCAAGTAATATTCGGCATGCTAATTACATTGTCGATTGCCAAATTGCATTATCTCTTATAGTTTCCGAGATATGGACTATCGACACCTTACAATATTGGCTGTGCTTCTAACTTGGGCCAAAATTGTAAAATGGTCTTATGAATTAGCGATTTCGCTCCAATTCACATTCCAAGTAATATTCGGCATGCTAATTACGTTGCCGATTGCCAAATTGTATTATCTCTTATAGTTTCCGAGATATGGACTATCGACATCTTACAACATTGGCTCTGCTTCTAACTTGGGCCAGAATTGTAAAATGGTCTTATGAATTAGCGATTTCGTTCTAATTCACATTCCAAGTAATATTCGGCATGCTAATTACGTTGCCGATTGCCAAATTGCATTAGCTCTTATAGTTTCCGAGATATGGGCAATCGAAATTTTACACCTTAGAGTCTGTTTCTAACTTGGGCCAAAATTGTAAAATGGATTTATGAATTAGCGATTTCGTTCCAATTCACATTCCAAATAATATTCGGCATGCTAATTACGTTACCGATAGCCAAATTGCATTATCTCTTATAGTTTCCGAGATATGGGCAATCGAAATTTTACACCTTAGAGTCTGTTTCTAACTTGGGTCAAAATTGTTAAATGGTCTTATGAATTAGCGATTCCGCTCCAATTCACATTCCAAGTAATATTCGGCATGCTAATTACGTTACCGATAGACACATTGCATTATCCCTTATAGTTTCCGAGATATGAACTATCGACATCTTACAATATTGGCTGTGCTTCTAACTTGGGCCAGAATTGTAAAATGGTCTTATAAATTAGCGATTTCGTTCTAATTCACATTCCAAGTAATATTCGGCATGCTAATTACGTTGCCGATTGCCAAATTGCATTATCTCCTATAGTTTCCGAGATATGGGCAATCGAAATTTTACACCTTAGACTGTTTCTAACTTGGGTCAAAATTGTAAAATGGTCTTATGAATTAGCGTGTTCGTTCCAATACACATTCCAAGTAATATTCGGCATACTAATTACATTGACGATTGCCAAATTGCATTATCTCCTATATTTCCGAGATATGGACTATCGACATCTTACAATAATGGCTCTGCTTTTAACTTGGGCCAAAATTGTAAAATGGTCTTATGAATAAGCGATTTCGCTCCAATTCACATTAAAAGTAATATTCGGCATGCTAATTACATTGCCGATTGCCAAATTGCATTATCACTTATAGTTTCCGAGATATGGACTATCGACATCTGACAATATTGTCTCTGCTTCTAACTTGGGCCATAATTGTAAAATGGCCTTATGTATTAACGATTTCGTTCCAATTTACATTCTAAGTTATATTCGGCATGCTAATTACATTGCCGATTGCCAAAATGCATTATCTCTTATAGTTTCCGAGATATGGGCAATCGAAATTTTACACCTTAGACTCTGTTTCTAACTTGGGTCAAAATTGTAAAATGGTCTTATGAAGTAGCGATTTCGTTCCAATTCACATTCCAAGTAATATACGGCATGCTAATTACGTTGCCGATTACCAAATTGCATTATCTCCTATAGTTTCCGAGATATGGGCAATCGAAATTTTACACCTTAGATTCTGTTTCTAACTTGGGTCAAAATTGTAAAATGGTCTTATGAATTAACGATTTCGTTCCAATTCACATTCCAAGTAATATTCGGCATTCTAATTACGTTAAGGTATGGGCAGTCGAAATTTTACACCTTAGAGTCTGTTTCTAACTTGGGTCAAATTTGTAAAATAGATTTAGGAATTAGCAATTTCGTTCCAATTCACATTCCAAGTAATATTCGGCAGGCTAATTAGGTTGCTGATTGCCAAATTGCATTATCCCTTATAGTTTCCGAGATATGGGCAATCGAAATTTTACACCTTAGACTCCGTTTCTAACTTGGGTCAAAATTGTAAAATGGTCTTATGAATTAGCGATTTCGTTCCAATTCACATTCCAATTAATATTCGGCATGCCAATTACATTGCCGATAACCAAATTGCAATATCTCTTTTAGTTTCCGAGATATGGGCAATCGAAATTTTACACCTTAGACTCTGTTTCTAACTTGGGTCAAAATTGTAAAATGGTCTTATGAATTAGCGATTTCGCTAAAATTCACACTCCAAGTAATATTCGGCATGCTAATTACGTTGCCGATTGCCAAATTGCGTTATCTCTTATAGTTTCCGAGATATGGTCTATCGACATCTTACAATATTGGCTGTGCTTCTAACTTGGGCCAAAATTGTAAAATGGTCTTATGAATTAGCGATTTCGCTCCAATTCACATTCCAATTAATATTCGGCATTCTAATTACGTTGCCGATTGCCAAATTGCATTATCTCTTATAATTTCCGAGATATGGGCAATCGAAATTTTACACCTTAGAGTCTGTTTCTAACTTGGGTCAAAATTGTAAAATGGTTTTATGAATCAGCGATTTCGTTCCAATTCCCATTCCAAGTAATATTCGGC
This sequence comes from Rhynchophorus ferrugineus, assembly GCF_030347505.1. Classification (NCBI taxonomy): domain Eukaryota; kingdom Metazoa; phylum Arthropoda; class Insecta; order Coleoptera; family Curculionidae; genus Rhynchophorus; species Rhynchophorus ferrugineus. The sequence continues at coordinate 66,701,015 of NW_027472580.1, forward strand.
ATGCCAATTACGTTGCCGATTGCCAAATTGCATTATCTCTTATAGTTTCCGAGATATGGACTATCGACATCTTACAATATTGGCTGTGCTTCTAACTTGGGCCAAAATTGTAAAATGGTCTTATGAATTAGCGATTTCGTTCCAGTTCACATTCCAAGTAATATTCGGCATGCTAATTACTTTGGCGTTTGCCAAATTGCGTTATCTCTTATAGTTTCCGAGATATGGACTATCGACATCGTACAATATTGGCTGTGCTTCTAACTTGGGCCAAAATTGTAAAAAGGTCTTATGAATTAGCGATATCGTTCCAATTCACATTTCTAATAATATTCGGCATGCTAATTATATTGCCGATTGCCAAATAGCATTATCTCTTATAGTTTCCGAGATATGGACTATCGACATCTTACAATGTTGGCTCTGCTTCTAACTTGGGCCAGAATTGTAAAAAGGTCTTATGAATTAGCGATTTCGTTCTAATTCACATTCCAAGTAATATTCGGCATGCTAATTTCTTTGCCGATTGCCAAATTGCATTAGCTCTTATAGTTTCCGAGATATGGGCAATCGAAATTTTACACCTTAGAGTCTGTTTCTAACTTGGGCCAAAATTGTAAAATGGATTTATGAATTAGCGATTTCGTTCCAATTCACATTCCAAATAATATTCGGCAAGCTAATTACGTTGCCGATTGCCAAATTGCATTATCTCTTATAGTTTCCGTGATATGGACTATCGACATCTTACAATATTGTCTCTGCTTCTAACTTGGGCCAGAATTGTAAAATTATGAATTAGCGATTTCGTTCCAATTCACATTCCAAGTTATATTCCGCATGCTAATTACGTTGCCGATAGCCAAATTGCATTATCTCTTATAGTTTCCGAGATATGGGCAATCGAAATTTTACACCTTAGAGTCTGTTTCTAACTTGGGTCAAAATTGTAAAATGGTCTTATGAATTAGCGATTCCGCTCCAATTCACATTCCAAGTAATATTCGGCATGCTAATTACGTTGCCGATAGCCACATTGCATTATCCCTTATAGTTTCCGAGATATGAACTATCGACATCTTACAATATTGGCTGTGCTTCTAACTTGGGCCAGAATTGTAAAATGGTCTTATGAATTAGCGATTTCGTTCCAATTCACATTCCAAGTTATATTCCGCATGCTAATTACGTTGCCGATAGCCAAATTGCATTATCTCTTATAGTTTCCGAGATATGGGCGATCGAAATTTTACACCTTAGAGTCTGTTTCTAACTTGGGTCAAAATTGTAAAATGGTCTTATGAATTAGCGATTCCGCTCCAATTCACAATCCAAGTAATATTCGGCATGCTAATTACGTTGCCGATGGCCAAATTGCATTATCTCCTATAGTTTCCGAGATATGGGCAATCGAAATTTTACACCTTAGAGTCTGTTTCTAACTTGGGTCAAAATTGTAAAATGGTCTTATGAATTAACGATTTCGTTCCAATTCACATTCGAAGTAATATTCGGCATTCTAATTACGTTAAGGTATGGGCAATCGAAATTTTACACCTTAGAGTCTGTTTCTAACTTGGGTCAAAATTGTAAAATGGTCTTATGAATTAGCGATTCCGCTCCAATTCACATTCCAAGTAATATTCGGCATGCTAATTACGTTGCCGATAGCCACACTGCATTATCCCTTATAGTTTCCGAGATATGAACTATCGACATCTTACAATATTGGCTGTGCTTCTAACTTGGGCCACAATTGTAAAATGGTCTTATAAATTAGCGATTTCGTTCTAATTCACATTCCAAGTAATATTCGGCATGCTAATTACGTTGCCGATTGCCAAATTGCATTATCTCTTATAGTTTATGAGATATGGGCAATCGAAATTTTACACCTTAGAGTCTGTTTCTAACTTGAGTCAAAATTGTAAAATGGCCTTATGAATTAGCGATATCGTTCCAATTCACATTCCAAGTAATATTCGACATGCTAACAACATTGCCGATTGCCAAATTGCATTATCTCTTATAGTTTCCGATATATAGACTATAGACATCTTACAATGTTGGCTCTGCTTCTAACTTGGGCCAAAATTGTAAAATAGTTTTAGGAATTAGCGATATCGTTCCAATTCACATTCCAAGTAATATTCGGCATGCTAATTCCATTGCCGATTGACAAATTGAATTATCTCTTATAGTTTCCGAGATATGGACTATCGACATCTTACAATATTGGCTGTGCTTCTAACTTGGGCCACAATTGTAAAATGGTCTTATAAATTAGCGATTTCGTTCCAGTTCACATTCCAAGTAATATTCGGCATGCTAATTACGTTGCCGATTGCCAAATTGCATTATCTCTTATAGTTTCCGAGATATGGACTATTGACATCTTACAATATTGGCTCTGCCTCTAACTTAGGTCAGAATTGTAAAATGGTCTTATGAATTAGCGATATCGTTCCAATTCACATTCCAAGTAATATTCGGCATGCTAATTCCATTGCCGATTGACAAATTGAATTATCTCTTATAGTTTCCGAGATATGGACTATCGACATCTTACAATGTTGGCTCTGCTTCTAACTTGGACCAAAATTGTAAAATGGTCTTATGAATTAGCGATATCGTTCCAATTCACATTCCAAGTAATATTCGGCATGCCAATTACGTTGCCGATTGCCAAATTGCATTATCTCTTATATTTTCCGAGATATGGACTATCGACATCTTACAATATTGGCTGTGCTTCTAACTTGGGCCAAAATTGTAAAATGGTCTTATGAATTAGCGATTTCGTTCCAGTTCATATTCTAAGTAATATTCGGCATACTAATTACTTTGCCGTTTGCCAAATTGCGTTATCTCTTATAGTTTCCGAGATATGGACTATCGACATCTTACAATATTGGCTGTGCTTCTAACTTGGGCCAAAATTGTAAAAAGGACTTATGAATTAGCGATATCGTTCAAATTCACATTCCAAGTAATATTCGGCATGCTAATTATATTGCCGATTGCCAAATAGCATTATCTCTTATAGTTTCCGAGATATGGACTATCGACATCTTACAATGTTGGCTCTGCTTCTAACTTGGGCCAGAATTGTAAAATGGTCTTATGAATTAGCGATATCGTTCCAATTCACATTCCAAGTAATATTCGGCATGCTAATTACGTTGCCGATTGCCAAATTGCATTAGCTCTTATAGTTTCCGAGATATGGGCAATCGAAATTTTACACCTTAGAGTCTGTTTCTAACTTGGGCCGAAATTGTAAAATGGATTTATGAATTAGCGATTTCGTTCCAATTCACATTCCAAATAATATTCGGCAAGCTAATTACTTTGCCGATTGCCAAATTGCATTATCTCTTATAGTTTCCGTGATATGGACTATCGACATCTTACAATAATGTCTCTGTTTCTAACTTGGGTCAAAATTGTAAAATGGTCTTATGAATTAGCGATTCCGCTCCAATTCACATTCCAAGTAATATTCGGCATGCTAATTACGTTGCCGATAGCCACATTGCATTATCCCTTATAGTTTCCGAGATATGAAATATCGACATCTTACAATATTGGCTGTGCTTCTAACTTGGGCCAGAATTTTAAAATGGTCTTATGAATTAGCGATATCGTTCCAATTCACATTCCAAGTAATATTCGACATGCTAACTACATTGCCGATTGCCAAATTGCATTATCTCTTATAGTTTCCGATATATAGACTATCGACATCTTACAATGTTGGCTCTGCTTCTAACTTGGGCCAAAATTGTAAAATAGTTTTAGGAATTAGCAATTTCGTTCCAATTCACATTCCAAGTAATATTCGGTAGGCTAATTAGGTTGCCGATTGCCAAATTGCATTATCTCTTATAATTTCCAAGATATGGGCAATCGAAATTTTACACCTTAGACTCCGTTTCTAACTTGGGTCAAAATTGTAAAATGGTCTTATGAATTAGCGATTTCGTTCCAATTCACATTCCAATTAATATTCGGCATGCCAATTACATTGCCGATAACCAAATTGCAATATCTCTTTTAGTTTCCGAGATATGGGCAATCGAAATTTTACACCTTAGACTCTGTTTCTAACTTGGGTCAAAATTGTAAAATGGTCTTATGAATTAGCGATATCGTTCCAATTCACATTCCAAGTAATATTCGACATGTTAATTACATTGCCGATTGCCAAATTGCATTATCTCTTATAGTTTCCGATATATAGACTATCGACATCTTACAATGTTGGCTCTGCTTCTAACTTGGGCCAAAATTGTAAAATGGTCTTATGAATTAGCGATATCGTTCCTATTCACATTCCAAGTAATATTCAGCATGCTAATTACGTTGCCGATTGCCAAATTGCATCATCTCTTATAGTTTCCGAGACATGGGCAATCGAAATTTTACACCTTAGACTCTGTTTCTAACTTGGGTCAAAATTGTAAAATGGTCTTATGAATTAGCGATTTCGCTAAAATTCACATTCCAAGTAATATTCGGCATGCTAATTACATTGTCGATTGCCAAATTGTATTATCTTTTATAGTTTCCGAGATATGGACTATCGACATCTTACAACATTGGCTCTGCTTCTAACTTGGGCCAGAATTGTAAAATGGTCTTATGAATTAGCGATTTCGTTCTAATTCACATTCCAAGTAATATTCGGCATGCTAATTACGTTGCCGATTGCCAAATTGCATTAGCTCTTATAGTTTCCGAGATATGGGCAATCGAAATTTTACACCTTAGAGTCTGTTTCTAACTTGGGTCAAAATTGTAAAATGGATTTATGAATTAGCGATTTCGTTCCAATTCACATTCCAAGTAATATTCGGCATGCTAATTACGTTGCCGATTGCCAAATTGCATTAGCTCTTATAGTTTCCGAGATATGGGCAATCGAAATTTTACACCTTAGAGTCTGTTTCTAACTTGGGTCAAAATTGTAAAATGGTCTTATGAATTAGCGATTTCGCTAAAATTCACATTCCAAGTAATATTCGGCATGCTAATTACATTGTCGATTGCCAAATTGCATTATCACTTATAGTTTCCGAGATATGGACTATCGACATCTTACAATATTGGCTGTGCTTCTAACTTGGGCCAAAATTGTAAAATGGTCTTATGAATTAGCTATTTCGTTCCAATTCACATTCCAAGTAATATGCCAATTACATTGCCGATTGCCAAATTGCATTAGCCCTTATAGTTTCCGAGATATGGGCAATCGAAATTTTACACCTTAGAGTCTGTTTCTAACTTGGGCCAAAATTGTAAAATGGTCTTATGAATTAGCGATTTCGCTAAAATTCACATTCCAAGTAATATTCGGCATGCTAATTACATTGTCGATTGCCAAATTGCATTATCTCTTATAGTTTCCGAGATATGGACTATCGACATCTTACAATATTGGCTGTGCTTCTAACTTGGGCCAAAATTGTAAAATGGTCTTATGAATTAGCGATTTCGCTCCAATTCACATTCCAAGTAATATTCGGCATGCTAATTTCGTTGCCGATTGCCAAATTGTATTATCTTTTATAGTTTCCGAGATATGGACTATCGACATCTTACAACATTGGCTCTGCTTCTAACTTGGGCCAGAATTGTAAAATGGTCTTATGAATTAGCGATTTCGTTCTAATTCACATTCCAAGTAATATTCGGCATGCTAATTACGTTGCCGATTGCCAAATTGCATTAGCTCTTATAGTTTCCGAGATATGGGCAATCGAAATTTTACACCTTAGAGTCTGTTTCTAACTTGGGCCAAAATTGTAAAATGGATTTATGAATTAGCGATTTCGTTCCAATTCACATTCCAAATAATATTCGGCATGCTAATTACGTTGCCGATAGCCAAATTGCATTATCTCTTATAGTTTCCGAGATATGGGCAATCGAAATTTTACACCTTAGAGTCTGTTTCTAACTTGGGTCAAAATTGTAAAATGGTCTTATGAATTAGCGATTCCGCTCCAATTCACATTCCAAGTAATATTCGGCATGCTAATTACGTTGCCGATAGCCACATTGCATTATCCCTTATAGTTTCCGAGATATGACCTATCGACATCTTACAATATCCGCTGTGCTTCTAACTTGGGCCAGAATTGTAAAATGGTCTTATAAATTAGCGATTTCGTTCTAATTCACATTAAAAGTAATATTCGGCATGCTAATTACGTTGCCGATTGCCAAATTGCATTATCTCCTATAGTTTCCGAGATATGGGCAATCGAAATTTTACACCTTTGACTGTCTCTAACTTGGGTCAAAATTGTAAAATGGTCTTATGAATTAGCGAGTTCGTTCCAATTCACATTCCAAGTAATATTCGGCATACCAATTACATTGACGATTGCCAAATTGCATTATCTCTTATAGTTTCCGAGATATGGACTACCGACATCTTACAATATTGGCTGTGCTTCTAACTTGGGCCAAAATTGTAAAATGGTCTTATGAATTAGCGATTTCGTTCCAATTCCCATTCCAAGTAATATTCGGCATGCCAATTACGTTGCCGATTGCCAAATTGCATTATCTCTTATAGTTTCCGAGATATGGACTACCGACATCTTACAATATTGGCTGTGCTTCTAACTTGGGCCAAAATTGTAAAATGGTCTTATGAATTAGCGATTTCGTTCCAGTTCACATTCCAAGTAATATTCGGCATGCTAATTACATTGTCGATTGCCAAATTGCATTATCTCTTATAGTTTCCGAGATATGGACTATCTACACCTTACAATATTGGCTGTGCTTCTATCTTGGGCCAAAATTGTAAAATGGTCTTATGAATTAGCGATTTCGCTCCAATTCACATTCCAAGTAATATTCGGCATGCTAATTACGTTGCCGATTGCCAAATTGTATTACCTCTTATAGTTTCCGAGATATGGACTATCGACATCTTACAACATTGTCTCTGCTTCTAACTTGGGCCAGAATTGTAAAATGGTCTTATGAATTAGCGATTTCGTTCCAATTCACATTCCAAGTTATATTCCGCATGCTAATTACGTTGCCGATTGCCAAATTGCATTAGCTCTTATCGTTTCCGAGATATGGGCAATCGAAATTTTACACCTTAGAGTCTGTTTCTAACTTGGGTCAAAATTGTAATATGGTCTTATGAATTAGCGATTCCGCTCCAATTCACATTCCAAGTAATATTCGGCATGCTAATTACGTTGCCGATTGCCAAATTGTATTACCTCTTATAGTTTCCGAGATATGGACTATCGACATCTTACAACATTGTCTCTGCTTCTAACTTGGGCCAAAATGGTAAAATGGTCTTATGAATTAGCGATTTCGTTCCAATTCACATTCCAAGTAATATACGGCATGCTAAATACATTGCCGATTGCCAAATTGCATTATCTCCTATAGTTTCCGAGATATGGGCAATCGAAATTTTACACCTTAGAGTCTGTTTCTAACTTGGGTCAAAATTGTAAAATGGTTTTATGAATTACCGATTTCGCTAAAATTCACATTCCAAGTAATATTCGGCATGCTAATTACGTTGCCGATTGCCAAATTGCATTATCTCTTATAGTGTCCGAGATATGGGCAATCGAAATTTTACACCTTTGACTGTTTCTAACTTAGGTCAAAATTGTAAAGTGGTTTTATGAATTAGCGATTTCGTTCCAATTCACATTCCAAGTAATATTCGGCATGCTAATTACGTTGCCGATTGCCAAATTGCATTATCTCCTATAGTTTCCGAGATATGGGCAATCGAAATTTTACACCTTAGAGTCTGTTTCTAACTTGGGTCAAAATTGTAAAATGGTCTTATGAATTAGCGATTTCGCTAAAATTCACATTCCAAGTAATATTCGGCATGCTAATTACGTTGCCGGTTGCCAAATTGCATTATCTCTTATAGTTTCCGAGATATGGGCAATCGAAATTTTACACCTTTGACTGTTTCTAACTTGGGTCAAAATTGTAAAATGGTCTTATGAATTAGCGAGTTCGTTCCAATTCACATTCCAAGTAATATTCGGCATACTAATTACATTGACGATTGCCAAATTGCATTATCTCCTATAGTTTCCGAGGTATGGACTATCGACATCTTACAATATTGGCTCTGCTTTTAACTTGGGCCAAAATTGTAAAATGGTCTTATGAATAAGCGATTTCGTTCCAATTCACATTAAAAGTAATATTCGGCATGCTAATTACATTGCCGATTGCCAAATTGCATTATCGCTTATAGTTTCCGAGATATGGACTATCGACATCTGACAATATTGTCTCTGCTTCTAACTTGGGCCATAATTGTAAAATGGCCTTATGTATTAACGATTTCGTTCCAATTTACATTCTAAGTTATATTCGGCATGCTAATTACATTGCCGATTGCCAAAATGCATTATCTCTTATAGTTTCCGAGATATGGGCAATCGAAATTTTACACCTTACACTCTGTTTCTAACTTGGGTCAAAATTGTAAAATGGTCTTATGAATTAACGATTTCGTTCCAATTCACATTCCAAGTAATATGGTAACTACATTGCCGATTGCCAAATTGCATTAGCCCTTATTGTTTCCGAGATATGGACTATCGACATCTTACAATATTGGCTCTGCTTCTAACTTGGGCCAAAATTGTAAAATGGTCTTATGAATTAACGATTTCGTTCCAATTCACATTCCAAGTAATATGCTAATTACATTGCCGATTGCCAAATTGCATTAGCCCTTATAGTTTCCGAGATATGGACTATCGACATCTTACAATACTGGCTCTACTTCTAACTTGGGCCAAAATTGTAAAATGGTCTTATGAATTAGCTATTTCGTTCCAATTCACATTCCAAGTAATATGCCAATTACATTGCCGATTGCCAAATTGCATTAGCCCTTATAGTTTCCGAGATATAGACTATCGACATCTTACAATATTGGCTCTGCTTCTAACTTGGGCCAAAATTGTAAAATTGTCTTATGAATTGGCGATTTCGTTCCAATTCACATTCCAAGTAATATTCGGCATGCTAACTACATTGCCGATTGCCAAATTGCATTATCTCTTATAGTTTCCGAGACATGGGCAATCGAAATTTTACACCTTAGACTCTGTTTCTAACTTGGGTAAAAATTGTAAAATGGTCTTATGAATTAGCGATTTCGCTGAAATTCACATTCCAAGTAATATTCGGCATGCTAATTACATTGTCGATTGCCAAATTGCATTATCTCTTATAGTTTCCGAGATATGGACTATCGACACCTTACAATATTGGCTGTGCTTCTAACTTGGGCCAAAATTGTAAAATGGTCTTATGAATTAGCGATTTCGCTCCAATTCACATTCCAAGTAATATTCGGCATGCTAATTACGTTGCCGATTGCCAAATTGTATTATCTCTTATAGTTTCCGAGATATGGACTATCGACATCTTACAACATTGGCTCTGCTTCTAACTTGGGCCAGAATTGTAAAATGGTCTTATGAATTAGCGATTTCGTTCTAATTCACATTCCAAGTAATATTCGGCATGCTAATTACGTTAGTTTCCGAGATATGGGCAATCGAAATTTTACACCTTAGAGTCTGTTTCTAACTTGGGCCAAAATTGTAAAATGGATTTATGAATTAGCGATTTCGTTCCAATTCACATTCCAAATAATATTCGGCATGCTAATTACGTTACCGATAGCCAAATTGCATTATCTCTTATAGTTTCCGAGATATGGGCAATCGAAATTTTACACCTTAGAGTCTGTTTCTAACTTGGGTCAAAATTGTTAAATGGTCTTATGAATTAGCGATTCCGCTCCAATTCACATTCCAAGTAATATTCGGCATGCTAATTACGTTACCGATAGACACATTGCATTATCCCTTATAGTTTCCGAGATATGAACTATCGACATCTTACAATATTGGCTGTGCTTCTAACTTGGGCCAGAATTGTAAAATGGTCTTATAAATTAGCGATTTCGTTCTAATTCACATTCCAAGTAATATTCGGCATGCTAATTACGTTGCCGATTGCCAAATTGCATTATCTCCTATAGTTTCCGAGATATGGGCAATCGAAATTTTACACCTTAGACTGTTTCTAACTTGGGTCAAAATTGTAAAATGGTCTTATGAATTAGCGTGTTCGTTCCAATACACATTCCAAGTAATATTCGGCATACTAATTACATTGACGATTGCCAAATTGCATTATCTCCTATATTTCCGAGATATGGACTATCGACATCTTACAATAATGGCTCTGCTTTTAACTTGGGCCAAAATTGTAAAATGGTCTTATGAATAAGCGATTTCGCTCCAATTCACATTAAAAGTAATATTCGGCATGCTAATTACATTGCCGATTGCCAAATTGCATTATCACTTATAGTTTCCGAGATATGGACTATCGACATCTGACAATATTGTCTCTGCTTCTAACTTGGGCCATAATTGTAAAATGGCCTTATGTATTAACGATTTCGTTCCAATTTACATTCTAAGTTATATTCGGCATGCTAATTACATTGCCGATTGCCAAAATGCATTATCTCTTATAGTTTCCGAGATATGGGCAATCGAAATTTTACACCTTAGACTCTGTTTCTAACTTGGGTCAAAATTGTAAAATGGTCTTATGAAGTAGCGATTTCGTTCCAATTCACATTCCAAGTAATATACGGCATGCTAATTACGTTGCCGATTACCAAATTGCATTATCTCCTATAGTTTCCGAGATATGGGCAATCGAAATTTTACACCTTAGATTCTGTTTCTAACTTGGGTCAAAATTGTAAAATGGTCTTATGAATTAACGATTTCGTTCCAATTCACATTCCAAGTAATATTCGGCATTCTAATTACGTTGCCGATTACCAAATTGCATTATCTCCTATAAGGTATGGGCAGTCGAAATTTTACACCTTAGAGTCTGTTTCTAACTTGGGTCAAATTTGTAAAATAGATTTAGGAATTAGCAATTTCGTTCCAATTCACATTCCAAGTAATATTCGGCAGGCTAATTAGGTTAGTTTCCGAGATATGGGCAATCGAAATTTTACACCTTAGACTCCGTTTCTAACTTGGGTCAAAATTGTAAAATGGTCTTATGAATTAGCGATTTCGTTCCAATTCACATTCCAATTAATATTCGGCATGCCAATTACATTGCCGATAACCAAATTGCAATATCTCTTTTAGTTTCCGAGATATGGGCAATCGAAATTTTACACCTTAGACTCTGTTTCTAACTTGGGTCAAAATTGTAAAATGGTCTTATGAATTAGCGATTTCGCTAAAATTCACACTCCAAGTAATATTCGGCATGCTAATTACGTTGCCGATTGCCAAATTGCGTTATCTCTTATAGTTTCCGAGATATGGTCTATCGACATCTTACAATATTGGCTGTGCTTCTAACTTGGGCCAAAATTGTAAAATGGTCTTATGAATTAGCGATTTCGCTCCAATTCACATTCCAATTAATATTCGGCATTCTAATTACGTTGCCGATTGCCAAATTGCATTATCTCTTATAATTTCCGAGATATGGGCAATCGAAATTTTACACCTTAGAGTCTGTTTCTAACTTGGGTCAAAATTGTAAAATGGTTTTATGAATCAGCGATTTCGTTCCAATTCCCATTCCAAGTAATATTCGGCATGCCAATTACGTTGCCGATTGCCAAATTGCATTATCTCTTATAGTTTCCGAGATATGGACTATCGACATCTTACAATATTGGCTGTGCTTCTAACTTGGGCCAAAATTGTAAAATGGTCTTATGAATTAGCGATTTCGTTCCAGTTCACATTCCAAGTAATATTCGGCATGCTAATTACTTTGGCGTTTGCCAAATTGCGTTATCTCTTATAGTTTCCGAGATATGGACTATCGACATCGTACAATATTGGCTGTGCTTCTAACTTGGGCCAAAATTGTAAAAAGGTCTTATGAATTAGCGATATCGTTCCAATTCACATTTCTAATAATATTCGGCATGCTAATTATATTGCCGATTGCCAAATAGCATTATCTCTTATAGTTTCCGAGATATGGACTATCGACATCTTACAATGTTGGCTCTGCTTCTAACTTGGGCCAGAATTGTAAAAAGGTCTTATGAATTAGCGATTTCGTTCTAATTCACATTCCAAGTAATATTCGGCATGCTAATTTCTTTGCCGATTGCCAAATTGCATTAGCTCTTATAGTTTCCGAGATATGGGCAATCGAAATTTTACACCTTAGAGTCTGTTTCTAACTTGGGCCAAAATTGTAAAATGGATTTATGAATTAGCGATTTCGTTCCAATTCACATTCCAAATAATATTCGGCAAGCTAATTACGTTGCCGATTGCCAAATTGCATTATCTCTTATAGTTTCCGTGATATGGACTATCGACATCTTACAATATTGTCTCTGCTTCTAACTTGGGCCAGAATTGTAAAATTATGAATTAGCGATTTCGTTCCAATTCACATTCCAAGTTATATTCCGCATGCTAATTACGTTGCCGATAGCCAAATTGCATTATCTCTTATAGTTTCCGAGATATGGGCAATCGAAATTTTACACCTTAGAGTCTGTTTCTAACTTGGGTCAAAATTGTAAAATGGTCTTATGAATTAGCGATTCCGCTCCAATTCACATTCCAAGTAATATTCGGCATGCTAATTACGTTGCCGATAGCCACATTGCATTATCCCTTATAGTTTCCGAGATATGAACTATCGACATCTTACAATATTGGCTGTGCTTCTAACTTGGGCCAGAATTGTAAAATGGTCTTATGAATTAGCGATTTCGTTCCAATTCACATTCCAAGTTATATTCCGCATGCTAATTACGTTGCCGATAGCCAAATTGCATTATCTCTTATAGTTTCCGAGATATGGGCGATCGAAATTTTACACCTTAGAGTCTGTTTCTAACTTGGGTCAAAATTGTAAAATGGTCTTATGAATTAGCGATTCCGCTCCAATTCACAATCCAAGTAATATTCGGCATGCTAATTACGTTGCCGATTGCCAAATTGCATTATCTCCTATAGTTTCCGAGATATGGGCAATCGAAATTTTACACCTTAGAGTCTGTTTCTAACTTGGGTCAAAATTGTAAAATGGTCTTATGAATTAACGATTTCGTTCCAATTCACATTCGAAGTAATATTCGGCATTCTAATTACGTTGCCGATTGCCAAATTGCATTATCTCCTATAAGGTATGGGCAATCGAAATTTTACACCTTAGAGTCTGTTTCTAACTTGGGTCAAAATTGTAAAATGGTCTTATGAATTAGCGATTCCGCTCCAATTCACATTCCAAGTAATATTCGGCATGCTAATTACGTTGCCGATAGCCACACTGCATTATCCCTTATAGTTTCCGAGATATGAACTATCGACATCTTACAATATTGGCTGTGCTTCTAACTTGGGCCACAATTGTAAAATGGTCTTATAAATTAGCGATTTCGTTCTAATTCACATTCCAAGTAATATTCGGCATGCTAATTACGTTGCCGATTGCCAAATTGCATTATCTCTTATAGTTTATGAGATATGGGCAATCGAAATTTTACACCTTAGAGTCTGTTTCTAACTTGAGTCAAAATTGTAAAATGGTCTTATGAATTAGCGATATCGTTCCAATTCACATTCCAAGTAATATTCGACATGCTAACAACATTGCCGATTGCCAAATTGCATTATCTCTTATAGTTTCCGATATATAGACTATAGACATCTTACAATGTTGGCTCTGCTTCTAACTTGGGCCAAAATTGTAAAATAGTTTTAGGAATTAGCGATATCGTTCCAATTCACATTCCAAGTAATATTCGGCATGCTAATTCCATTGCCGATTGACAAATTGAATTATCTCTTATAGTTTCCGAGATATGGACTATCGACATCTTACAATATTGGCTGTGCTTCTAACTTGGGCCACAATTGTAAAATGGTCTTATAAATTAGCGATTTCGTTCCAGTTCACATTCCAAGTAATATTCGGCATGCTAATTACGTTGCCGATTGCCAAATTGCATTATCTCTTATAGTTTCCGAGATATGGACTATTGACATCTTACAATATTGGCTCTGCCTCTAACTTAGGTCAGAATTGTAAAATGGTCTTATGAATTAGCGATATCGTTCCAATTCACATTCCAAGTAATATTCGGCATGCTAATTACAAATTGAATTATCTCTTATAGTTTCCGAGATATGGACTATCGACATCTTACAATGTTGGCTCTGCTTCTAACTTGGACCAAAATTGTAAAATGGTCTTATGAATTAGCGATATCGTTCCAATTCACATTCCAAGTAATATTCGGCATGCCAATTACGTTGCCGATTGCCAAATTGCATTATCTCTTATATTTTCCGAGATATGGACTATCGACATCTTACAATATTGGCTGTGCTTCTAACTTGGGCCAAAATTGTAAAATGGTCTTATGAATTAGCGATTTCGTTCCAGTTCATATTCTAAGTAATATTCGGCATACTAATTACTTTGCCGTTTGCCAAATTGCGTTATCTCTTATAGTTTCCGAGATATGGACTATCGACATCTTACAATATTGGCTGTGCTTCTAACTTGGGCCAAAATTGTAAAAAGGACTTATGAATTAGCGATATCGTTCAAATTCACATTCCAAGTAATATTCGGCATGCTAATTATATTGCCGATTGCCAAATAGCATTATCTCTTATAGTTTCCGAGATATGGACTATCGACATCTTACAATGTTGGCTCTGCTTCTAACTTGGGCCAGAATTGTAAAATGGTCTTATGAATTAGCGATATCGTTCCAATTCACATTCCAAGTAATATTCGGCATGCTAATTACGTTGCCGATTGCCAAATTGCATTAGCTCTTATAGTTTCCGAGATATGGGCAATCGAAATTTTACACCTTAGAGTCTGTTTCTAACTTGGGCCGAAATTGTAAAATGGATTTATGAATTAGCGATTTCGTTCCAATTCACATTCCAAATAATATTCGGCAAGCTAATTACTTTGCCGATTGCCAAATTGCATTATCTCTTATAGTTTCCGTGATATGGACTATCGACATCTTACAATAATGTCTCTGTTTCTAACTTGGGTCAAAATTGTAAAATGGTCTTATGAATTAGCGATTCCGCTCCAATTCACATTCCAAGTAATATTCGGCATGCTAATTACGTTGCCGATAGCCACATTGCATTATCCCTTATAGTTTCCGAGATATGAAATATCGACATCTTACAATATTGGCTGTGCTTCTAACTTGGGCCAGAATTTTAAAATGGTCTTATGAATTAGCGATATCGTTCCAATTCACATTCCAAGTAATATTCGACATGCTAACTACATTGCCGATTGCCAAATTGCATTATCTCTTATAGTTTCCGATATATAGACTATCGACATCTTACAATGTTGGCTCTGCTTCTAACTTGGGCCAAAATTGTAAAATAGTTTTAGGAATTAGCAATTTCGTTCCAATTCACATTCCAAGTAATATTCGGTAGGCTAATTAGGTTGCCGATTGCCAAATTGCATTATCTCTTATAATTTCCAAGATATGGGCAATCGAAATTTTACACCTTAGACTCCGTTTCTAACTTGGGTCAAAATTGTAAAATGGTCTTATGAATTAGCGATTTCGTTCCAATTCACATTCCAATTAATATTCGGCATGCCAATTACATTGCCGATAACCAAATTGCAATATCTCTTTTAGTTTCCGAGATATGGGCAATCGAAATTTTACACCTTAGACTCTGTTTCTAACTTGGGTCAAAATTGTAAAATGGTCTTATGAATTAGCGATATCGTTCCAATTCACATTCCAAGTAATATTCGACATGTTAATTACATTGCCGATTGCCAAATTGCATTATCTCTTATAGTTTCCGATATATAGACTATCGACATCTTACAATGTTGGCTCTGCTTCTAACTTGGGCCAAAATTGTAAAATGGTCTTATGAATTAGCGATATCGTTCCTATTCACATTCCAAGTAATATTCAGCATGCTAATTACGTTGCCGATTGCCAAATTGCATCATCTCTTATAGTTTCCGAGACATGGGCAATCGAAATTTTACACCTTAGACTCTGTTTCTAACTTGGGTCAAAATTGTAAAATGGTCTTATGAATTAGCGATTTCGCTAAAATTCACATTCCAAGTAATATTCGGCATGCTAATTACATTGTCGATTGCCAAATTGTATTATCTTTTATAGTTTCCGAGATATGGACTATCGACATCTTACAACATTGGCTCTGCTTCTAACTTGGGCCAGAATTGTAAAATGGTCTTATGAATTAGCGATTTCGTTCTAATTCACATTCCAAGTAATATTCGGCATGCTAATTACGTTGCCGATTGCCAAATTGCATTAGCTCTTATAGTTTCCGAGATATGGGCAATCGAAATTTTACACCTTAGAGTCTGTTTCTAACTTGGGTCAAAATTGTAAAATGGATTTATGAATTAGCGATTTCGTTTCAATTCACATTCCAAGTAATATTCGGCATGCTAATTACGTTGCCGATTGCCAAATTGCATTAGCTCTTATAGTTTCCGAGATATGGGCAATCGAAATTTTACACCTTAGAGTCTGTTTCTAACTTGGGTCAAAATTGTAAAATGGTCTTATGAATTAGCGATTTCGCTAAAATTCACATTCCAAGTAATATTCGGCATGCTAATTACATTGTCGATTGCCAAATTGCATTATCACTTATAGTTTCCGAGATATGGACTATCGACATCTTACAATATTGGCTGTGCTTCTAACTTGGGCCAAAATTGTAAAATGGTCTTATGAATTAGCTATTTCGTTCCAATTCACATTCCAAGTAATATGCCAATTACATTGCCGATTGCCAAATTGCATTAGCCCTTATAGTTTCCGAGATATGGGCAATCGGAATTTTACACCTTAGAGTCTGTTTCTAACTTGGGTCAAAATTGTAAAATGGTCTTATGAATTAGCGATTTCGCTAAAATTCACATTCCAAGTAATATTCGGCATGCTAATTACATTGTCGATTGCCAAATTGCATTATCTCTTATAGTTTCCGAGATATGGACTATCGACATCTTACAATATTGGCTGTGCTTCTAACTTGGGCCAAAATTGTAAAATGGTCTTATGAATTAGCGATTTCGCTCCAATTCACATTCCAAGTAATATTCGGCATGCTAATTACGTTGCCGTTTGCCAAATTGCATTATCTTTTAGAGTTTCCGAGATATGGACTATCGACATCTTACAACATTGGCTCTGCTTCTAACTTGGGCCAGAATTGTAAAATGGTCTTATGAATTAGCGATTTCGTTCTAATTCACATTCCAAGTAATATTCGGCATGCTAATTACGTTGCCGATTGCCAAATTGCATTAGCTCTTATAGTTTCCGAGATATGGGCAATCGAAATTTTACACCTTAGAGTCTGTTTCTAACTTGGGCCAAAATTGTAAAATGGATTTATGAATTAGCGATTTCGTTCCAATTCACATTCCAAATAATATTCGGCATGCTAATTACGTTGCCGATAGCCAAATTGCATTATCTCTTATAGTTTCCGAGATATGGGCAATCGAAATTTTACACCTTAGAGTCTGTTTCTAACTTGGGTCAAAATTGTAAAATGGTCTTATGAATTAGCGATTCCGCTCCAATTCACATTCCAAGTAATATTCGGCATGCTAATTACGTTGCCGATAGCCACATTGCATTATCCCTTATAGTTTCCGAGATATGACCTATCGACATCTTACAATATCCGCTGTGCTTCTAACTTGGGCCAGAATTGTAAAATGGTCTTATAAATTAGCGATTTCGTTCTAATTCACATTAAAAGTAATATTCGGCATGCTAATTACGTTGCCGATTGCCAAATTGCATTATCTCCTATAGTTTCCGAGATATGGGCAATCGAAATTTTACACCTTTGACTGTCTCTAACTTGGGTCAAAATTGTAAAATGGTCTTATGAATTAGCGAGTTCGTTCCAATTCACATTCCAAGTAATATTCGGCATACCAATTACATTGCCGATTGCCAAATTGCATTATCTCCTATAGTTTCCGAGATATGGACTATCGACATCTGACAATATTGGCTCTGCTTCTAACTTGGGCCAAAATTGTAAAATGGTCTTATGAATTAGCGATTTCGTTTCAATTCACATTCCAAGTAATATGCTTATTACATTGCCGATTGCCAAATTGCATAAGCCCTTATAGTTTCCGAGATATGGACTATCGACATCTTACAACATTGGCTCTGCTTCTAACTTGGGCCAGAATTGTAAAATGGTCTTATGAATTAGCGATTTCGTTCCAATTCACCTTCCAAGTTATATTCCGCATGCTAATTACGTTGCCGATAGCCAAATTGTATTATCTCTTATAGTTTCCGAGATATGGGCAATCGAAATTTTACACCTTAGAGTATGTTTCTAACTTGGGCCTAAATTGTAAAATGGATTTCTGAATTAGCGATTTCGTTCCAATTCACATTCCAAATAATATTTGGCATGCTAATTACGTTGCCGATTGCCAAATTGCATTATCTCTTATAGTTTCAGTGATATGGACTATCGACATCTTACAACATTGTCTCTGCTTCTAACTTGGGCCAGAATTGTAAAATGGTCTTATGAATTAGCGATTTCGTTCCAATTCACATTCCAAGTTATATTCCGCATGCTAATTACGTTGCCGATTGCCAAATTGCATTAGCTCTTATCGTTTCCGAGATATGGGCAATCGAAATTTTACACCTTAGAGTCTGTTTCTAACTTGGGTCAAAATTGTAATATGGTCTTATGAATTAGCGATTCCGCTCCAATTCACATTCCAAGTAATATTCGGCATGCTAATTACGTTGCCGATAGCCACATTGCATTATCCCTTATAGTTTCCGAGATATGAACTATCCACATCTTACAATATTGGCTGTGCTTCTAACTTGGGCCAAAATGGTAAAATGGTCTTATGAATTAGCGATTTCGTTCCAATTCACATTCCAAGTAATATACGGCATGCTAAATACATTGCCGATTGCCAAATTGCATTATCTCCTATAGTTTCCGAGATATGGGCAATCGAAATTTTACACCTTAGAGTCTGTTTCTAACTTGGGTCAAAATTGTAAAATGGTTTTATGAATTAGCGATTTCGCTAAAATTCACATTCCAAGTAATATTCGGCATGCTAATTACGTTGCCGATTGCCAAATTGCATTATCTCTTATAGTGTCCGAGATATGGGCAATCGAAATTTTACACCTTTGACTGTTTCTAACTTAGGTCAAAATTGTAAAGTGGTTTTATGAATTAGCGATTTCGTTAAAATTCACATTCCAAGTAATATTCGGCATGCTAATTACGTTGCCGATTGCCAAATTGCATTATCTCCTATAGTTTCCGAGATATGGGCAATCGAAATTTTACACCTTAGAGTCTGTTTCTAACTTGGGTCAAAATTGTAATATGGTCTTATGAATTAGCGATTTCGCTAAAATTCACATTCCAAGTAATATTCGGCATGCTAATTACATTGCCGGTTGCCAAATTGCATTATCTCTTATAGTTTCCGAGATATGGGCAATCGAAATTTTACACCTTTGACTGTTTCTAACTTGGGTCAAAATTGTAAAATGGTCTTATGAATTAGCGAGTTCGTTCCAATTCACATTCCAAGTAATATTCGGCATACTAATTACATTGACGATTGCCAAATTGCATTATCTCCTATAGTTTCCGAGATATGGACTATCGACATCTTACAATATTGGCTCTGCTTTTAACTTGGGCCAAAATTGTAAAATGGTCTTATGAATAAGCGATTTCGTTCCAATTCACATTAAAAGTAATATTCGGCATGCTAATTACATTGCCGATTGCCAAATTGCATTATCGCTTATAGTTTCCGAGATATGGACTATCGACATCTGACAATATTGTCTCTGCTTCTAACTTGGGCCATAATTGTAAAATGGCCTTATGTATTAACGATTTCGTTCCAATTTACATTCTAAGTTATATTCGGCATGCTAATTACATTGCCGATTGCCAAAATGCATTATCTCTTATAGTTTCCGAGATATGGGCAATCGAAATTTTACACCTTACACTCTGCTTCTAACTTGGGTCAAAATTGTAAAATGGTCTTATGAATTAACGATTTCGTTCCAATTCACATTCCAAGTAATATGCTAATTACATTGCCGATTGCCAAATTGCATTAGCCCTTATAGTTTCCGAGATATGGACTATCGACATCTTACAATACTGGCTCTACTTCTAACTTGGGCCAAAATTGTAAAATGGTCTTATGAATTAGCTATTTCGTTCCAATTCACATTCCAAGTAATATGCCAATTACATTACCGATTGCCAAATTGCATTAGCCCTTATAGTTTCCGAGATATAGACTATCGACATCTTACAATATTGGCTCTGCTTCTAACTTGGGCCAAAATTGTAAAATTGTCTTATGAATTGGCGATTTCGTTCCAATTCACATTCCAAGTAATATTCGGCATGCTAACTACATTGCCGATTGCCAAATTGCATTATCTCTTATAGTTTCCGAGACATGGGCAATCGAAATTTTACACCTTAGACTCTGTTTCTAACTTGGGTAAAAATTGTAAAATGGTCTTATGAATTAGCGATTTCGCTGAAATTCACATTCCAAGTAATATTCGGCATGCTAATTACATTGTCGATTGCCAAATTGCATTATCTCTTATAGTTTCCGAGATATGGACTATCGACACCTTACAATATTGGCTGTGCTTCTAACTTGGGCCAAAATTGTAAAATGGTCTTATGAATTAGCGATTTCGCTCCAATTCACATTCCAAGTAATATTCGGCATGCTAATTACGTTGCCGATTGCCAAATTGTATTATCTCTTATAGTTTCCGAGATATGGACTATCGACATCTTACAACATTGGCTCTGCTTCTAACTTGGGCCAGAATTGTAAAATGGTCTTATGAATTAGCGATTTCGTTCTAATTCACATTCCAAGTAATATTCGGCATGCTAATTACGTTGCCGATTGCCAAATTGCATTAGCTCTTATAGTTTCCGAGATATGGGCAATCGAAATTTTACACCTTAGAGTCTGTTTCTAACTTGGGCCAAAATTGTAAAATGGATTTATGAATTAGCGATTTCGTTCCAATTCACATTCCAAATAATATTCGGCATGCTAATTACGTTACCGATAGCCAAATTGCATTATCTCTTATAGTTTCCGAGATATGGGCAATCGAAATTTTACACCTTAGAGTCTGTTTCTAACTTGGGTCAAAATTGTTAAATGGTCTTATGAATTAGCGATTCCGCTCCAATTCACATTCCAAGTAATATTCGGCATGCTAATTACGTTACCGATAGCCACATTGCATTATCCCTTATAGTTTCCGAGATATGAACTATCGACATCTTACAATATTGGCTGTGCTTCTAACTTGGGCCAGAATTGTAAAATGGTCTTATAAATTAGCGATTTCGTTCTAATTCACATTCCAAGTAATATTCGGCATGCTAATTACGTTGCCGATTGCCAAATTGCATTATCTCCTATAGTTTCCGAGATATGGACTATCGACATCTGACAATATTGTCTCTGCTTCTAACTTGGGCCATAATTGTAAAATGGCCTTATGTATTAACGATTTCGTTCCAATTTACATTCTAAGTTATATTCGGCATGCTAATTACATTGCCGATTGCCAAAATGCATTATCTCTTATAGTTTCCGAGATATGGGCAATCGAAATTTTACACCTTTGACTGTTTATAACTTGGGTTAAAATTGTAAAATGGTCTTATGAATTAGCGTGTTCGTTCCAAATCACATTCCAAGTAATATTCGGCATACTAATTACATTGACGATTGCCAAATTGCATTATCTCCTATATTTCCGAGATATGGACTATCGACATCTTACAATATTGGCTCTGCTTTTAACTTGGGCCAAAATTGTAAAATGGTCTTATGAATAAGCGATTTCGCTCCAATTCACATTAAAAGTAATATTCGGCATGCTAATTACATTGCCGATTGCCAAATTGCATTATCACTTATAGTTTCCGAGATATGGACTATCGACATCTGACAATATTGTCTCTGCTTCTAACTTGGGCCATAATTGTAAAATGGCCTTATGTATTAACGATTTCGTTCCAATTTACATTCTAAGTTATATTCGGCATGCTAATTACATTGCCGATTGCCAAAATGCATTATCTCTTATAGTTTCCGAGATATGGGCAATCGAAATTTTACACCTTAGACTCTGTTTCTAACTTGGGTCAAAATTGTAAAATGGTCTAATGAATTAGCGATTTCGCTCCAATTCACATTCCAAGTAATATACGGCATGCTAATTACGTTGCCGATTACCAAATTGCATTATCTCCTATAGTTTCCGAGATATGGGCAATCGAAATTTTACACCTTAGATTCTGTTTCTAACTTGGGTCAAAATTGTAAAGTGGTTTTATGAATTAGCGATTTCGTTCCAATTCACATTCCAAGTAATATTCGGCATTCTAATTACGTTAAGGTATGGGCAGTCGAAATTTTACACCTTAGAGTCTGTTTCTAACTTGGGTCAAATTTGTAAAATAGTTTTAGGAATTAGCAATTTCGTTCCAATTCACATTCCAAGTAATATTCGGCAGGCTAATTAGGTTGCTGATTGCCAAATTGCATTATCCCTTATAGTTTCCGAGATATGGGCAATCGAAATTTTACACCTTAGACTCCGTTTCTAACTTGGGTCAAAATTGTAAAATGGTCTTATGAATTAGCGATTTCGTTCCAATTCACATTCCAATTAATATTCGGCATGCCAATTACATTACCGATTACCAAATTGCAATATCTCTTTTAGTTTCCGAGATATGGGCAATCGAAATTTTACACCTTAGACTCTGTTTCTAACTTGGGTCAAAATTGTAAAATGGTCTTATGAATTAGCGATATCGTTCCAATTCACATTCCAAGTAATATTCGACATGCTAATTACATTGCCGATTGCCAAATTGCATTATCTCTTATAGTTTCCGATATATAGACTATCGACATCTTACAATGTTGGCTCTGCTTCTAACTTGGGCCAACATTGTAAAATGGTCTTATGAATTAGCGATATCGTTCCTATTCACATTCCAAGTAATATTCAGCATGCTAACTACGTTGCCGATTGACAAATTGCATTATCTCTTATAATTTCCGAGATATGGACAATCGAAATTTTACACCTTAGAGTCTGTTTCTAACTTGGGTCAAATTTGTAAAATGGTCTTATGAATTAGCGATTTCGCTAAAATTCACACTCCAAGTAATATTCGGCATGCTAATTACGTTGCCGATTGCCAAATTGCATTATCTCTTATAGTTTCCGAGATATGGACTATCGACATCTTACAATATTGGCTGTGCTTCTAACTTGGGCCAAAATTGTAAAATGGTCTTATGAATTAGCGTTTTCGCTCTAATTCAGATTCCAATTAATATTCGGCATTCTAATTACGTTGCCGATTGCCAAATTGCATTATCTCTTATAGTTTCCGAGATATGGACTATCGACATCTTACAACATTGTCTGTGCTTCTAACTTGGGCCAAAATTGTAAAATGGTCTTATGAATTAGCGATTTCGCTCCAATTCACATTCCAAGTAATATTCGGCATGCTAATTACGTTGCCGATTGCCAAATTGCATTATCTCTTATAGTTTCC
Source organism: Rhynchophorus ferrugineus (assembly GCF_030347505.1). NCBI lineage: Eukaryota > Metazoa > Arthropoda > Insecta > Coleoptera > Curculionidae > Rhynchophorus > Rhynchophorus ferrugineus. Next base: position 66,724,822 of record NW_027472580.1, read on the forward strand.
GAGATATGGGCAATCGAAATTTTACACCTTAGAGTCTGTTTCTAACTTGGGTCAAAATTGTAAAATGGTTTTATGAATCAGCGATTTCGTTCCAATTCCCATTCCAAGTAATATTCGGCATGATAATTACGTTGCCGATTGCCAAATTGCATTATCTCTTATAGTTTCCGAGATATGGACTATCGAAATTTTACAATATTGGCTGTGCTTCTAACTTGGGTCAAAATTGTAAAATGGTCTTATGAATTAGCGATTTCGTTCCAATTCACATTCCAAGTAATATTCGGCATGCTAATTACATTGTCGATTGCCAAATTGCATTATCTCTTATAGTTTCCGAGATATGGACTATCTACACCTTACAATATTGGCTGTGCTTCTAACTTGGGCCAAAATTGTAAAATGGTCTTATGAATTAGCGATTTCGCTCCAATTCACATTCCAAGTAATATTCGGCATGCTAATTACGTTGCCGATTGCCAAATTGCATTATCTCTTATAGTTTCCGAGATATGGACTATCGACATCTTACAACATTGTCTCTGCTTCTAACTTGGGCCAAAATTGTAAAATGGTCTTATGAATTAGCGATTTCGTTCCAATTCACATTCCAAGTTATATTCAGCATGCTAATTACATTGCCGATTGCCAAATTGCATTATCTCTTATAGTTTCCGAGATATGGACTATCGATAATTTACACCTTAGACTCTGCTTCTAACTTGGGTCAAAATTGTAAAATGGTCTTATGAATTAGCGATTTCGCTCCAATTCACATTCCAAGTAATATTCGGCATGCTAATTACATTGCCGATTGCCAAATTGCATTATCCCTTATAGTTTCCGAGATATGGACTATTGACATCTTACAATATTGGCTCTGCTTCTAACTTGGGCCAAAATTGTAAAATGGTCTTATGAATTAGCGATTTCGTTCCAATTCACATTCCAAGTAATATACGGCATGCTAAATACATTGCCGATTGCCAAATTGCATTATCTCTTATAGTTTCCGAGATATGGGCAATCGAAATTTTACACCTTAGAGTCTGTTTCTAACTTGGGTCAAAATTGTAAAATGGTTTTATGAATTAGCGATTTCGCTCAAATTCACATTCCAAGTAATATTCGGCATGCTAATTACGTTGCCGATTGCCAAATTGCATTATCTCTTATAGTTTCCGAGATATGGGCAATCGAAATTTTACACCTTTGACTGTTTCTAACTTAGGTCAAAATTGTAAAATGGTTTTATGAATTAGCGATTTCGTTCCAATTCACATTCCAAGTAATATTCGGCATGCTAATTACGTTGCCGATTGCCAAATTGCATTATCTCCTATAGTTTCCGAGATATGGACTATCGAAATTTTACAACATTGGCTCTGCTTCTAACTTGGGTCAAAATTGTAAAATGGTCTTATGAATTAGCGATTTCGCTCAAATTCACATTCCAAGTAATATTCGGCATGCTAATTACGTTGCCGATTGCCAAATTGCATTATCTCTTATAGTTTCCGAGATATGGGCAATCGAAATTTTACACCTTTGACTGTTTCTAACTTGGGTCAAAATTGTAAAATGGTCTTATGAATTAGCGAGTTCGTTCCAATTCACATTCCAAGTAATATTCGGCATGCTAATTACATTGTCGATTGCCAAATTGCATTATCTCCTATAGTTTCCGAGATATGGACTATCGACATCTTACAATATTGGCTCTGCTTTTAACTTGGGCCAAAATTGTAAAATGGTCTTATGAATTAGCGATTTCGTTCCAATTCACATTCCAAGTAATATTCGGCATGCTAATTACGTTGCCGATTGCCAAATTGCATTATCGCTTATAGTTTCCGAGATATGGACTATCGACATCTTACAATGTTGGCTCTGCTTCTAACTTGGGCCAAAATTGTAAAATAGTTTTATGAATTAGCGATTTCGTTCCAATTCACATTCCAAGTAATATTCGGCATGCTAATTACATTGCCGATTGCCAAATTGCATTATCTTTTTTAGTTACCGAGATATGGACTATCGACATCTTACAATATTGGCTGTGCTTCTAGCTTGAGCTAAAATTGTAAAATGGCCTTATAAATTAGCGATTTCGTTCCAATTCACATTCCAAGTAATATTCAGCATGCTAATTACGTTGCCGATTGCCAAATTGCATTATCTCTTATAGTTTCCGAGATATGGACTATTGACATCTTACAATATTGGCTCTGCCTCTAACTTGGGTCAAAATTGTAAAATGGTCTTATGAATTAGCGATTTCGTTCCAATTCACATTCCAAGTAATATTCGGCATGCTAATTACATTGCCGATTGACAAATTGCATTATCTCTTATAGTTTCCGAGATATGGACTATCGAAACTTGGGCCAAAATTGTAAAATGGTCTTATGAATTAGCGATTTCGTTCCAATTCACATTTCAAGTAATATTCGGCATTCTAATTAGGTTGCCGATTGCCAAATTGCATTATCTCTTATAATTTCCGAGATATGGGCAATCGAAATTTTACACCTTAGTGTCTGTTTCTAACTTGGGTCAAAATTGTAAAATGGTTTTATGAATCAGCGATTTCGTTCCAATTCACATTCCAAGTAATATTCGGCATGCTAATTACATTGCCGATTGCCAAATTGCATTATCTCTTATAGTTTCCGAGATATGGACTATCGACATCTTACAATATTGGCTGTGCTTCTAACTTGGGCCAAAATTGTAAAATGGACTTATGAATTAGCGATATCGTTCCAATTCACATTCCAAGTAATATTCGGCATGCTAATTATATTGCCGATTGCCAAATAGCATTATCTCTTATAGTTTCCGAGATATGGACTATCGACATCTAACAATATTGGCTCTGCTTCTAACTTGGGCCAGAATTGTAAAATGGTCTTATGAATTAGCGATTTCGTTCCAATTCACATTCCAAGTAATATTCGGCATGCTAATTACGTTGCCGATTGCCAAATTGCATTAGCTCTTATAGTTTCCGAGATATGGGCAATCGAAATTTTACACCTTTGAGTCTGTTTCTAACTTGGGCCGAAATTGTAAAATGGATTTATGAATTAGCGATTTCGTTCCAATTCACATTCCAAATAATATTCGGCAAGCTAATTACATTGCCGATTGCCAAATTGCATTATCTCTTATAGTTTCCGTGATATGGACTATCGACATCTTACAATATTGTCTCTGTTTCTAACTTGGGTCAAAATTGTAAAATGGTCTTATGAATTAGCGATTCCGCTCCAATTCACATTCCAAGTAATATTCGGCATGCTAATTACGTTGCCGATAGCCAAATTGCATTATCCCTTATAGTTTCCGAGATATGGAATATCGAAATCTTACAATATTGGCTGTGCTTCTAACTTGGGTCAGAATTTTAAAATGGTCTTATGAATTAGCGATATCGTTCCAATTCACATTCCAAGTAATATTCGACATTCTAACTACATTGCCGATTGCCAAATTGCATTATCTCTTATAGTTTCCGATATATAGACTATCGACATCTTACAATGTTGGCTCTGATTCTAACTTGGGCCAAAATTGTAAAATAGTTTTAGGAATTAGCAATTTCGTTCCAATTCACATTCCAAGTAATATTCGGTAGGCTAATTAGGTTGCCGATTGCCAAATTGCATTATCTCTTATAATTTCCAAGATATGGGCAATCGAAATTTTACACCTTAGACTCCGTTTCTAACTTGGGTCAAAATTGTAAAATGGTCTTATGAATTAGCGATTTCGTTCCAATTCACATTCCAATTAATATTCGGCATGCCAATTACATTGCCGATAACCAAATTGCAATATCTCTTTTAGTTTCCGAGATATGGGCAATCGAAATTTTACACCTTAGACTCTGTTTCTAACTTGGGTCAAAATTGTAAAATGGTCTTATGAATTAGCGATTTCGCTAAAATTCACATTCCAAGTAATATTCGGCATGTTAATTACATTGCCGATTGCCAAATTGCATTGTCTCTTATAGTTTCCGATATATAGACTATCGACATCTTACAATGTTGGCTCTGCTTCTAACTTGGGCCAAAATTGTAAAATGGTTTTATGAATTAGCAATATCGTTCCTATTCACATTCCAAGTAATATTCAGCATGCTAATTACGTTGCCGATTGCCAAATTGCATCATCTCTTATAGTTTCCGAGACATGGGCAATCGAAATTTTACACCTTAGACTCTGTTTCTAACTTGGGTCAAAATTGTAAAATGGTCTTATGAATTAGCGATTTCGCTAAAATTCACATTCCAAGTAATATTCGGCATGCTAATTACATTGTCGATTGCCAAATTGCATTATCTCTTATAGTTTCCGAGATATGGACTATTGACATCTTACAATATTGGCTGTGCTTCTAACTTGGGCCAAAATTGTAAAATGGTCTTATGAATTAGCTATTTCGTTCCAATTCACATTCCAAGTAATATGCCAATTACATTGCCGATTGCCAAATTGCATTAGCCCTTATAGTTTCCGAGATATAGACTATCGACATCTTACAATATTGGCTCTGCTTCTAACTTGGGCCAAAATTGTAAAGTGGTCTTATGAATTGGCGATTTCGTTCCAATTCACATTCCAAGTAATATACGGCATGCTAACTACATTGCCGATTGCCAAATTGCATTATCTCTTATAGTTTCCGAGACATGGGCAATCGAAATTTTACACCTTAGACTCTGTTTCTAACTTGGGTCAAAATTGTAAAATGGTCTTATGAATTAGCGATTTCGCTAAAATTCACATTCCAAGTAATATTCGGCATGCTAATTACGTTGCCGATTGCCAAATTGTATTATCTTTTATAGTTTCCGAGATATGGACTATCGACATCTTACAACATTGGCTCTGCTTCTAACTTGGGCCAGAATTGTAAAATGGTCTTATGAATTAGCGATTTCGTTCTAATTCACATTCCAAGTAATATTCGGCATGCTAATTACGTTGCCGATTGCCAAATTGTACTATCTTTTATAGTTTCCGAGATATGGACTATCGACATCTTACAACATTGGCTCTGCTTCTAACTTGGGCCAGAATTGTAAAATGGTCTTATGAATTAGCGATTTCGTTCTAATTCACATTCCAAGTAATATTCGGCATGCTAATTACGTTGCCGATTGCCAAATTGCATTATCTCTTATAGTTTCCGAGATATGGACTATCGACATCTTACAATATTGGCTGTGCTTCTAACTTAGGCCAAAATTGTAAAATGGTCTTATGAATTAGCTATTTCGTTCCAATTCACATTCCAAGTAATATGCCAATTACATTGCCGATTGCCAAATTGCATTAGCCCTTATAGTTTCCGAGATATAGACTATCGACATCTTACAATATTGGCTCTGCTTCTAACTTGGGCCAAAATTGTAACATGGTCTTATGAATTGGCGATTTCGTTCCAATTCACATTCCAAGTAATATTCGGCATGCTAACTACATTGCCGATTGCCAAATTGCATTATCTCTTATAGTTTCCGAGATATGGGCAATCGAAATTTTACACCTTACACTCTGTTTCTAACTTGGGTCAAAATTGTAAAATGGCCTAATGAATTAGCGATTTCGCTAAAATTCACATTCCAAGTAATATTCGGCATGTTAATTACATTGCCGATTGCCAAATTGCATTATCTCTTATAGTTTCCGAGATATGGACTATCGACATCTTACAATATTGGCTGTGCTTCTAACTTGGGCCAAAATTGTAAAATGGTCTTATGAATTAGCGATTTCGCTCCAATTCACATTCCAAGTAATATTCGGCATGCTAATTACGTTGCCGATTGCCAAATTGTATTATCTTTTATAGTTTCCGAGATATGGACTATCGACATCTTACAACATTGGCTCTGCTTCTAACTTGTGCCAGAATTGTAAAATGGTCTTATGAATTAGCGATTTCGTTCTAATTCACATTCCAAGTAATATTCGGCATGCTAATTACGTTGCCGATTGCCAAATTGCATTAGCTCTTATAGTTTCCGAGATATGGGCAATCGAAATTTTACACCTTAGAGTCTGTTTCTAACTTGGGCCAAAATTGTAAAATGGATTTATGAATTAGCGATTTCGTTCCAATTCACATTTCAAATAATATTCGGCATGCTAATTACGTTGCCGATAGCCAAATTGCATTATCTCTTATAGTTTCCGAGATATGGGCAATCGAAATTTTACACCTTAAACTCTGTTTCTAACTTGGGTCAAAATTGTAAAATGGTCTAATGAATTAGCGATTTCGCTCCAATTCACATTCCAAGTAATATACGGCATGCTAATTACGTTGCCGATTACCAAATTGCATTATCTCCTATAGTTTCCGAGATATGGGCAATCGAAATTTTACACCTTAGATTCTGTTTCTAACTTGGGTCAAAATTGTAAAATGGTCTTATGAATTAACGATTTCGTTCCAATTCACATTCCAAGTAATATTCGGCATTCTAATTACGTTGCCGATTGCCAAATTGTATTATCTTTTATAAGGTATGGGCAGTCGAAATTTTACACCTTAGAGTCTGTTTCTAACTTGGGTCAAATTTGTAAAATAGTTTTAGGAATTAGCAATTTCGTTCCAATTCACATTCCAAGTAATATTCGGCAGGCTAATTAGGTTGCTGATTGCCAAATTGCATTATCCCTTATAGTTTCCGAGATATGGGCAATCGAAATTTTACACCTTAGACTCCGTTTCTAACTTGGGTCAAAATTGTAAAATGGTCTTATGAATTAGCGATTTCGTTCCAATTCACATTCCAATTAATATTCGGCATGCCAATTACATTACCGATTACCAAATTGCAATATCTCTTTTAGTTTCCGAGATATGGGCAATCGAAATTTTACACCTTAGACTCTGTTTCTAACTTGGGTCAAAATTGTAAAATGGTCTTATGAATTAGCGATATCGTTCCAATTCACATTCCAAGTAATATTCGACATGCTAATTACATTGCCGATTGCCAAATTGCATTATCTCTTATAGTTTCCGATATATAGACTATCGACATCTTACAATGTTGGCTCTGCTTCTAACTTGGGCCAACATTGTAAAATGGTCTTATGAATTAGCGATATCGTTCCTATTCACATTCCAAGTAATATTCAGCATGCTAATTACGTTGCCGATTGCCAAATTGCATTATCTCTTATAATTTCCGAGATATGGACAATCGAAATTTTACACCTTAGAGTCTGTTTCTAACTTGGGTCAAATTTGTAAAATGGTCTTATGAATTAGCGATTTCGCTAAAATTCACACTCCAAGTAATATTCGGCATGCTAATTACGTTGCCGATTGCCAAATTGCATTATCTCTTATAGTTTCCGAGATATGGACTATCGACATCTTACAATATTGGCTGTGCTTCTAACTTGGGCCAAAATTGTAAAATGGTCTTATGAATTAGCGTTTTCGCTCTAATTCAGATTCCAATTAATATTCGGCATTCTAATTACGTTGCCGATTGCCAAATTGCATTATCTCTTATAGTTTCCGAGATATGGACTATCGACATCTTACAATATTGGCTGTGCTTCTAACTTGGGCCAAAATTGTAAAATGGTCTTATGAATTAGCGATTTCGCTCCAATTCACATTCCAATTAATATTCGGCATGCTAATTACGTTATTTCCGAGATATGGGCAATCGAAATTTTACACCTTAGAGTCTGTTTCTAACTTGGGTCAAAATTGTAAAATGGTTTTATGAATCAGCGATTTCGTTCCAATTCCCATTCCAAGTAATATTCGGCATGCCAATTACGTTGCCGATTGCCAAATTGCATTATCTCTTATAGTCTCCGAGATATGGACTATCGACATCTTACAATATTGGCTGTGCTTCTAACTTGGGCCAAAATTGTAAAATGGTCTTATGAATTAGCAATTTCGTTCCAGTTCACATTCCAAGTAATATTCGGCATGCTAATTACATTGTCGATTGCCAAATTGCATTATCTCTTATAGTTTCCGAGATATGGACTATCTACACCTTACAATATTGGCTGTGCTTCTAACTTGGGCCAAAATTGTAAAATGGTCTTATGAATTAGCAATTTCGCTCCAATTCACATTCCAAGTAATATTCGGCATGCTAATTACGTTGCCGATTGCCAAATTGTATTACCTCTTATAGTTTCCGAGATATGGACTATCGACATCTTACAACATTGTCTCTGCTTCTAACTTGGGCCAGAATTGTAAAATGGTCTTATGAATTAGCGATTTCGTTCCAATTCACATTCCAAGTTATATTCCGCATGCTAATTACGTTGCCGATTGCCAAATTGCATTAGCTCTTATCGTTTCCGAGATATGGGCAATCGAAATTTTACACCTTAGAGTCTGTTTCTAACTTGGGTCAAAATTGTAATATGGTCTTATGAATTAGCGATTCTGCTCCAATTCACATTCCAAGTAATATTCGGCATGCTAATTACGTTGCCGATAGCCACATTGCATTATCCCTTATAGTTTCCGAGATATGAACTATTCACATCTTACAATATTGGCTGTGCTTCTAACTTGGGCCAAAATGGTAAAATGGTCTTATGAATTAGCGATTTCGTTCCAATTCACATTCCAAGTAATATACGGCATGCTAAATACATTGCCGATTGCCAAATTGCATTATCTCCTATAGTTTCCGAGATATGGGCAATCGAAATTTTACACCTTAGAGTCTGTTTCTAACTTGGGTCAAAATTGTAAAATGGTTTTATGAATTAGCGATTTCGCTAAAATTCACATTCCAAGTAATATTCGGCATGCTAATTACGTTGCCGATTGCCAAATTGCATTATCTCTTATAGTGTCCGAGATATGGGCAATCGAAATTTTACACCTTTGACTGTTTCTAACTTAGGTCAAAATTGTAAAGTGGTTTTATGAATTAGCGATTTCGTTCCAATTCACATTCCAAGTAATATTCGGCATGCTAATTACGTTGCCGATTGCCAAATTGCATTATCTCCTATAGTTTCCGAGATATGGGCAATCGAAATTTTACACCTTAGAGTCTGTTTCTAACTTGGGTCAAAATTGTAAAATGGTCTTATGAATTAGCGATTTCGCTAAAATTCACATTCCAAGTAATATTCGGCATGCTAATTACGTTGCCGGTTGCCAAATTGCATTATCTCTTATAGTTTCCGAGATATGGGCAATCGAAATTTTACACCTTTGACTGTTTCTAACTTGGGTCAAAATTGTAAAATGGTCTTATGAATTAGCGAGTTCGTTCCAATTCACATTCCAAGTAATATTCGGCATACTAATTACATTGACGATTGCCAAATTGCATTATCTCCTATAGTTTCCGAGATATGGACTATCGACATCTTACAATATTGGCTCTGCTTTTAACTTGGGCCAAAATTGTAAAATGGTCTTATGAATAAGCGATTTCGTTCCAATTCACATTAAAAGTAATATTCGGCATGCTAATAACATTGCCGATTGCCAAATTGCATTATCGCTTATAGTTTCCGAGATATGGACTATCGACATCTTACAATGTTGGCTCTGCTTCTAACTTGGGCCAAAATTGTAAAATAGTTTTAGGAATTAGCGATATCGTTCCAATTCACATTCCAAGTAATATTCGGCATGCTAATTCTATTGCCGATTGACAAATTGAATTATCTCTTATAGTTTCCGAGATATGGACTATCGACATCTTACAATATTGGCTGTGCTTCTAACTTGGGCCACAATTGTAAAATGGTCTTATAAATTAGCGATTTCGTTCCAGTTCACATTCCAAGTAATATTCGGCATGCTAATTACGTTGCCGATTGCCAAATTGCATTATCTCTTATAGTTTCCGAGATATGGACTATTGACATCTTACAATATTGGCTCTGCCTCTAACTTGGGTCAGAATTGTAAAATGGTCTTATGAATTAGCGATATCGTTCCAATTCACATTCCAAGTAATATTCGGCATGCTAATTCCATTGCCGATTGACAAATTGAATTATCTCTTATAGTTTCCGAGATATGGACTATCGACTTCTTACAATGTTGGCTCTGCTTCTAACTTGGACCAAAATTGTAAAATGGTCTTATGAATTAGCGATATCGTTCCAATTCACATTCCAAGTAATATTCGGCATGCTAATTACGTTGCTGATTGCCAAATTGCATTATCTCTTATAATTTCCAAGATATGGGCAATCGAAATTTTACACCTTAGTGTCTGTTTCTAACTTGGGTCAAAATTGCAAAATGGTTTTATGAATCAGCGATTTCGTTCCAATTCACATTCCAAGTAATATTCGGCATGCCAATTACGTTGCCGATTGCCAAATTGCATTATCTCTTATAGTTTCCGAGATATGGACTATCGACATCTTACAATATTGGCTGTGCTTCTAACTTGGGCCAAAATTGTAAAAAGGACTTATGAATTAGCGATATCGTTCAAATTCACATTCCAAGTAATATTCGGCATGCTAATTATATTGCCGATTGCCAAATAGCATTATCTCTTATAGTTTCCGAGATATGGACTATCGACATCTTACAATGTTGGCTCTGCTTCTAACTTGGGCCAGAATTGTAAAATGGTCTTATGAATTAGCGATATCGTTCCAATTCACATTCCAAGTAATATTCGGCATGCTAATTACGTTGCCGATTGCCAAATTGCATTAGCTCTTATAGTTTCCGAGATATGGGCAATCGAAATTTTACACCTTTGAGTCTGTTTCTAACTTGGGCCGAAATTGTAAAATGGATTTATGAATTAGCGATTTCGTTCCAATTCACATTCCAAATAATATTCGGCAAGCTAATTACTTTGCCGATTGCCAAATTGCATTATCTCTTATAGTTTCCGTGATATGGACTATCGACATCTTACAATATTGTCTCTGTTTCTAACTTGGGTCAAAATTGTAAAATGGTCTTATGAATTAGCGATTCCGCTCCAATTCACATTCCAAGTAATATTCGGCATGCTAATTACGTTGCCGATAGCCACATTGCATTATCCCTTATAGTTTCCGAGATATGAAATATCGACATCTTACAATATTGGCTGTGCTTCTAACTTGGGCCAGAATTTTAAAATGGTCTTATGAATTAGCGATGTCGTTCCAATTCACATTCCAAGTAATATTCGACATTCTAACTACATTGCCGATTGCCAAATTGCATTATCTCTTATAGTTTCCGATATATAGACTATCGACATCTTACAATGTTGGCTCTGATTCTAACTTGGGCCAAAATTGTAAAATAGTTTTAGGAATTAGCAATTTCGTTCCAATTCACATTCCAAGTAATATTCGGTAGGCTAATTAGGTTGCCGATTGCCAAATTGCATTATCTCTTATAATTTCCAAGATATGGGCAATCGAAATTTTACACCTTAGACTCCGTTTCTAACTTGGGTCAAAATTGTAAAATGGTCTTATGAATTAGCGATTTCGTTCCAATTCACATTCCAATTAATATTCGGCATGCCAATTACATTGCCGATAACCAAATTGCAATATCTCTTTTAGTTTCCGAGATATGGGCAATCGAAATTTTACACCTTAGACTCTGTTTCTAACTTGGGTCAAAATTGTAAAATGGTCTTATGAATTAGCGATTTCGCTAAAATTCACATTCCAAGTAATATTCGGCATGTTAATTACATTGCCGATTGCCAAATTGCATTGTCTCTTATAGTTTCCGATATATAGACTATCGACATCTTACAATGTTGGCTCTGCTTCTAACTTGGGCCAAAATTGTAAAATGGTTTTATGAATTAGCAATATCGTTCCTATTCACATTCCAAGTAATATTCAGCATGCTAATTACGTTGCCGATTGCCAAATTGCATCATCTCTTATAGTTTCCGAGACATGGGCAATCGAAATTTTACACCTTAGACTCTGTTTCTAACTTGGGTCAAAATTGTAAAATGGTCTTATGAATTAGCGATTTCGCTAAAATTCACATTCCAAGTAATATTCGGCATGCTAATTACATTGTCGATTGCCAAATTGCATTATCTCTTATAGTTTCCGAGATATGGACTATTGACATCTTACAATATTGGCTGTGCTTCTAACTTGGGCCAAAATTGTAAAATGGTCTTATGAATTAGCTATTTCGTTCCAATTCACATTCCAAGTAATATGCCAATTACATTGCCGATTGCCAAATTGCATTAGCCCTTATAGTTTCCGAGATATAGACTATCGACATCTTACAATATTGGCTCTGCTTCTAACTTGGGCCAAAATTGTAAAGTGGTCTTATGAATTGGCGATTTCGTTCCAATTCACATTCCAAGTAATATACGGCATGCTAACTACATTGCCGATTGCCAAATTGCATTATCTCTTATAGTTTCCGAGACATGGGCAATCGAAATTTTACACCTTAGACTCTGTTTCTAACTTGGGTCAAAATTGTAAAATGGTCTTATGAATTAGCGATTTCGCTAAAATTCACATTCCAAGTAATATTCGGCATGCTAATTACGTTGCCGATTGCCAAATTGTATTATCTTTTATAGTTTCCGAGATATGGACTATCGACATCTTACAACATTGGCTCTGCTTCTAACTTGGGCCAGAATTGTAAAATGGTCTTATGAATTAGCGATTTCGTTCTAATTCACATTCCAAGTAATATTCGGCATGCTAATTACGTTGCCGATTGCCAAATTGTACTATCTTTTATAGTTTCCGAGATATGGACTATCGACATCTTACAACATTGGCTCTGCTTCTAACTTGGGCCAGAATTGTAAAATGGTCTTATGAATTAGCGATTTCGTTCTAATTCACATTCCAAGTAATATTCGGCATGCTAATTACGTTGCCGATTGCCAAATTGCATTATCTCTTATAGTTTCCGAGATATGGACTATCGACATCTTACAATATTGGCTGTGCTTCTAACTTAGGCCAAAATTGTAAAATGGTCTTATGAATTAGCTATTTCGTTCCAATTCACATTCCAAGTAATATGCCAATTACATTGCCGATTGCCAAATTGCATTAGCCCTTATAGTTTCCGAGATATAGACTATCGACATCTTACAATATTGGCTCTGCTTCTAACTTGGGCCAAAATTGTAACATGGTCTTATGAATTGGCGATTTCGTTCCAATTCACATTCCAAGTAATATTCGGCATGCTAACTACATTGCCGATTGCCAAATTGCATTATCTCTTATAGTTTCCGAGACATGGGCAATCGAAATTTTACACCTTAGACTCTGTTTCTAACTTGGGTCAAAATTGTAAAATGGCCTTATGAATTAGCGATTTCGCTAAAATTCACATTCCAAGTAATATTCGGCATGCTAATTACGTTGCCGATTGCCAAATTGCATTATCTCTTATAGTTTCCGAGATATGGACTATCGACATCTTACAATATTGGCTGTGCTTCTAACTTGGGCCAAAATTGTAAAATGGTCTTATGAATTAGCGATTTCGCTCCAATTCACATTCCAAGTAATATTCGGCATGCTAATTACGTTGCCGATTGCCAAATTGTATTATCTTTTATAGTTTCCGAGATATGGACTATCGACATCTTACAACATTGGCTCTGCTTCTAACTTGTGCCAGAATTGTAAAATGGTCTTATGAATTAGCGATTTCGTTCTAATTCACATTCCAAGTAATATTCGGCATGCTAATTACGTTGCCGATTGCCAAATTGCATTAGCTCTTATAGTTTCCGAGATATGGGCAATCGAAATTTTACACCTTAGAGTCTGTTTCTAACTTGGGCCAAAATTGTAAAATGGATTTATGAATTAGCGATTTCGTTCCAATTCACATTTCAAATAATATTCGGCATGCTAATTACGTTGCCGATAGCCAAATTGCATTATCTCTTATAGTTTCCGAGATATGGGCAATCGAAATTTTACACCTTAGAGTCTGTTTCTAACTTGGGTCAAAATTGTAAAATGGTCTTATGAATTAGCGATTCCGCTCCAATTCACATTCCAAGTAATATTCGGCATGCTAATTACGTTGCCGATAGCCACATTGCATTATCCCTTATAGTTTCCGAGATATGACCTATCGACATCTTACAATATCGGCTGTGCTTCTAACTTGGGCCAGAATTGTAAAATGGTCTTATAAATTAGCGATTTCGTTCTAATTCACATTAAAAGTAATATTCGGCATGCTAATTACGTTTCGATTGCCAAATTGCATTATCTCCTATAGTTTCCGAGATATGGGCAATCGAAATTTTACACCTTTGACTGTTTCTAACTTGGGTCAAAATTGTAAAATGGTCTTATGAATTAGCGAGTTCGTTCCAATTCACATTCCAAGTAATATTCGGCATACCAATTACATTGACGATTGCCAAATTGCATTATCTCCTATAGTTTCCGAGATATGGACTATCGACATCTTACAATATTGGCTCTGCTTTTAACTTGGGCCAAAATTGTAAAATGGTCTTATGAATAAGCGATTTCGCTCCAATTCACATTAAAAGTAATATTCGGCATGCTAATTACATTGCCGATTGCCAAATTGCATTATCGCTTATAGTTTCCGAGATATGGACTATCGACATCTGACAATATTGTCTCTGCTTCTAACTTGGGCCATAATTGTAAAATGGCCTTATGTATTAACGATTTCGTTCCAATTTACATTCTAAGTTATATTCGGCATGCTAATTACATTACCGATTGCCAAAATGCATTATCTCTTATAGTTATCTCTTATAGTTAGCGATTTCGTTCCAATTCACATTCCAAGTTATATTCCGCATGCTAATTACGTTGCCGATTGCCAAATTGCATTAGCTCTTATCGTTTCCGAGATATGGGCAATCGAAATTTTACACCTTAGAGTCTGTTTCTAACTTGGGTCAAAATTGTAATATGGTCTTATGAATTAGCGATTCCGCTCCAATTCACATTCCAAGTAATATTCGGCATGCTAATTACGTTGCCGATAGCCACATTGCATTATCCCTTATAGTTTCCGAGATATGAACTATCCACATCTTACAATATTGGCTGTGCTTCTAACTTGGGCCAAAATGGTAAAATGGTCTTATGAATTAGCGATTTCGTTCCAATTCACATTCCAAGTAATATACGGCATGCTAAATACATTGCCGATTGCCAAATTGCATTATCTCCTATAGTTTCCGAGATATGGGCAATCGAAATTTTACACCTTAGAGTCTGTTTCTAACTTGGGTCAAAATTGTAAAATGGTTTTATGAATTAGCGATTTCGCTAAAATTCACATTCCAAGTAATATTCGGCATGCTAATTACGTTGCCGATTGCCAAATTGCATTATCTCTTATAGTGTCCGAGATATGGGCAATCGAAATTTTACACCTTTGACTGTTTCTAACTTAGGTCAAAATTGTAAAGTGGTTTTATGAATTAGCGATTTCGTTCCAATTCACATTCCAAGTAATATTCGGCATGCTAATTACGTTGCCGATTGCCAAATTGCATTATCTCCTATAGTTTCCAAGATATGGGCAATCGAAATTTTACACCTTAGAGTCTGTTTCTAACTTGGGTCAAAATTGTAAAATGGTCTTATGAATTAGCGATTTCGCTAAAATTCACATTCCAAGTAATATTCGGCATGCTAATTACGTTGCCGGTTGCCAAATTGCATTATCTCTTATAGTTTCCGAGATATGGGCAATCGAAATTTTACACCTTTGACTGTTTCTAACTTGGGTCAAAATTGTAAAATGGTCTTATGAATTAGCGAGTTCGTTCCAATTCACATTCCAAGTAATATTCGGCATACTAATTACATTGACGATTGCCAAATTGCATTATCTAATATAGTTTCCGAGATATGGACTATCGACATCTTACAATATTGGCTCTGCTTTTAACTTGGGCCAAAATTGTAAAATGGTCTTATGAATAAGCGATTTCGTTCCAATTCACATTAAAAGTAATATTCGGCATGCTAATTACATTGCCGATTGCCAAATTGCATTATCGCTTATAGTTTCCGAGATATGGATTATCGACATCTGACAATATTGTCTCTGCTTCTAACTTGGGTCAAAATTGTAAAATGGTCTTATGAATTAACGATTTCGTTCCAATTCACATTCCAAGTAATATGGTAACTACATTGCCGACTGCCAAATTGCATTAGCCCTTATAGTTTCCGAGATATGGACTATCGACATCTTACAATATTGGCTCTGCTTCTAACTTGGGCCAAAATTGTAAAATGGTCTTATGAATTAACGATTTCGTTCCAATTCACATTCCAAGTAATATGCTAATTACATTGCCGATTGCCAAATTGCATTAGCCCTTATAGTTTCCGAGATATGGACTATCGACATCTTACAATACTGGCTCTACTTCTAACTTGGGCCAAAATTGTAAAATGGTCTTATGAATTAGCTATTTCGTTCCAATTCACATTCCAAGTAATATGCCAATTACATTGCCGATTGCCAAATTGCATTAGCCCTTATAGTTTCCGAGATATAGACTATCGACATCTTACAATATTGGCTCTGCTTCTAACTTGGGCCAAAATTGTAAAATTGTCTTATGAATTGGCGATTTCGTTCCAATTCACATTCCAAGTAATATTCGGCATGCTAACTACATTGCCGATTGCCAAATTGCATTATCTCTTATAGTTTCCGAGACATGGGCAATCGAAATTTTACACCTTAGACTCTGTTTCTAACTTGGGTAAAAATTGTAAAATGGTCTTATGAAATAGCGATTTCGCTGAAATTCACATTCCAAGTAATATTCGGCATGCTAATTACATTGTCGATTGCCAAATTGCATTATCTCTTATAGTTTCCGAGATATGGACTATCGACACCTTACAATATTGGCTGTGCTTCTAACTTGGGCCAAAATTGTAAAATGGTCTTATGAATTAGCGATTTCGCTCCAATTCACATTCCAAGTAATATTCGGCATGCTAATTACGTTGCCGATTGCCAAATTGTATTATCTCTTATAGTTTCCGAGATATGGACTATCGACATCTTACAACATTGGCTCTGCTTCTAACTTGGGCCAGAATTGTAAAATGGTCTTATGAATTAGCGATTTCGTTCTAATTCACATTCCAAGTAATATTCGGCATGCTAATTACGTTGCCGATTGCCAAATTGCATTAGCTCTTATAGTTTCCGAGATATGGGCAATCGAAATTTTACACCTTAGAGTCTGTTTCTAACTTGGGCCAAAATAGTAAAATGGATTTATGAATTAGCGATTTCGTTCCAATTCACATTCCAAATAATATTCGGCATGCTAATTACGTTACCGATAGCCAAATTGCATTATCTCTTATAGTTTCCGAGATATGGGCAATCGAAATTTTACACCTTAGAGTCTGTTTCTAACTTGGGTCAAAATTGTTAAATGGTCTTATGAATTAGCGATTCCGCTCCAATTCACATTCCAAGTAATATTCGGCATGCTAATTACGTTACCGATAGCCACATTGCATTATCCCTTATAGTTTCCAAGATATGAACTATCGACATCTTACAATATTGGCTGTGCTTCTAACTTGGGCCAGAATTGTAAAATGGTCTTATAAATGAGCGATTTCGTTCCAATTCACATTCCAAGTAATATTCGGCATACTAATTACATTGACTATTGCCAAATTGCATTATCTCCTATATTTCCGAGATATGGACTATCGACATCTTACAATATTGGCTCTGCTTTTAACTTGGGCCAAAATTGTAAAATGGTCTTATGAATAAGCGATTTCGTTCCAATTCACATTAAAAGTAATATTCGGCATGCTAATTACATTGCCGATTGCCAAATTGCATTATCGCTTATAGTTTCCGAGATATGGACTAGTGACATCTGACAATATTGTCTCTGCTTCTAACTTGGGCCATAATTGTAAAATGGCCTTATGTATTAACGATTTCGTTCCAATTTACATTCTAAGTTATATTCGGCATGCTAATTACATTGCCGATTGCCAAAATGCATTATCTCTTATAGTTTCCGAGATATGGGCAATCGAAATTTTACACCTTACACTCTGTTTCTAACTTGGGTCAAAATTGTAAAATGGTCTTATGAATTAACGATTTCGTTCCAATTCACATTCCAAGTAATATGGTAACTACATTGCCGATTGCCAAATTGCATTAGCCCTTATAGTTTCCGAGATATGGTCTATCGACATCTTACAATATTGGCTCTGCTTCTAACTTGGGCCAAAATTGTAAAATGGTCTTATGAATTAACGATTTCGTTCCAATTCACATTCCAAGTAATATGCTAATTACATTGCCGATTGCCAAATTGCATTAGCCCTTATAGTTTCCGAGATATGGACTATCGACATCTTACAATACTGGCTCTACTTCTAACTTGGGCCAAAATTGTAAAATGGTCTTATGAATTAGCTATTTCGTTCCAATTCACATTCCAAGTAATATGCCAATTACATTGCCGATTGCCAAATTGCATTAGCCCTTATAGTTTCCGAGATATAGACTATCGACATCTTACAATATTGGCTCTGCTTCTAACTTGGGCCAAAATTGTAAAATTGTCTTATGAATTGGCGATTTCGTTCCAATTCACATTCCAAGTAATATTCGGCATGCTAACTACATTGCCGATTGCCAAATTGCATTATCTCTTATAGTTTCCGAGACATGGGCAATCGAAATTTTACACCTTAGACTCTGTTTCTAACTTGGGTAAAAATTGTAAAATGGTCTTATGAATTAGCGATTTCGCTGAAATTCACATTCCAAGTAATATTCGGCATGCTAATTACATTGTCGATTGCCAAATTGCATTATCTCTTATAGTTTCCGAGATATGGACTATCGACACCTTACAATATTGGCTGTGCTTCTAACTTGGGCCAAAATTGTAAAATGGTCTTATGAATTAGCGATTTCGCTCCAATTCACATTCCAAGTAATATTCGGCATGCTAATTACGTTGCCGATTGCCAAATTGTATTATCTCTTATAGTTTCCGAGATATGGACTATCGACATCTTACAACATTGGCTCTGCTTCTAACTTGGGCCAGAATTGTAAAATGGTCTTATGAATTAGCGATTTCGTTCTAATTCACATTCCAAGTAATATTCGGCATGCTAATTACGTTGCCGATTGCCAAATTGCATTAGCTCTTATAGTTTCCGAGATATGGGCAATCGAAATTTTACACCTTAGAGTCTGTTTCTAACTTGGGCCAAAATTGTAAAATGGATTTATGAATTAGCGATTTCGTTCCAATTCACATTCCAAATAATATTCGGCATGCTAATTACGTTACCGATAGCCAAATTGCATTATCTCTTATAGTTTCCGAGATATAGGCAATCGAAATTTTACACCTTAGAGTCTGTTTCTAACTTGGGTCAAAATTGTTAAATGGTCTTATGAATTAGCGATTCCGCTCCAATTCACATTCCAAGTAATATTCGGCATGCTAATTACGTTACCGATAGCCACATTGCATTATCCCTTATAGTTTCCGAGATATGAACTATCGACATCTTACAATATTGGCTGTGCTTCTAACTTGAGCCAGAATTGTAAAATGGTCTTATAAATTAGCGATTTCGTTCTAATTCACATTCCAAGTAATATTCGGCATGCTAATTACGTTGCCGATTGCCAAATTGCATTATCTCCTATAGTTTCCGAGATATGGGCAATCGAAATTTTACACCTTTGACTGTTTCTAACTTGGGTCAAAATTGTAAAATGGTCTTATGAATTAGCGTGTTAGTTCCAATTCACATTCCAAGTAATATTCGGCATACTAATTACATTGACGATTGCCAAATTGCATTATCTCCTATATTTCCGAGATATGGACTATCGACATCTTACAATATTGGCTCTGCTTTTAACTTGGGCCAAAATTGTAAAATGGTCTTATGAATAAGCGATTTCGCTCCAATTCACATTAAAAGTAATATTCGGCATGCTAATTACATTGCCGATTGCCAAATTGCATTATCACTTATAGTTTCCGAGATATGGACTATCGACATCTGACAATATTGTCTCTGCTTCTAACTTGGGCCATAATTGTAAAATGGCCTTATGTATTAACCATTTCGTTCCAATTTACATTCTAAGTTATATTCGGCATGCTAATTACATTGCCGATTGCCAAAATGCATTATCTCTTATAGTTTCCGAGATATGGGCAATCGAAATTTTACACCTTAGACTCTGTTTCTAACTTGGGTCAAAATTGTAAAATGGTCTTATGAATTAGCGATTTCGTTCCAATTCACATTCCAAGTAATATACGGCATGCTAATTACGTTGCCGATTACCAAATTGCATTATCTCCTATAGTTTCCGAGATATGGGCAATCGAAATTTTACACCTTAGATTCTGTTTCTAACTTGGGTCAAAATTGTAAAATGGTCTTATGAATTAACGATTTCGTTCCAATTCACATTCCAAGTAATATTCGGCATTCTAATTACGTTAAGGTATAGGCAGTCGAAAATTTACACCTTAGAGTCTGTTTCTAACTTGGGTCAAATTTGTAAAATAGTTTTAGGAATTAGCAATTTCGTTCCAATTCACATTCCAAGTAATATTCGGCAGGCTAATTAGGTTGCTGATTGCCAAATTGCATTATCCCTTATAGTTTCCGAGATATGGGCAATCGAAATTTTACACCTTAGACTCCGTTTCTAACTTGGGTCAAAATTGTAAAATGGTCTTATGAATTAGCGATTTCGTTCCAATTCACATTCCAATTAATATTCGGCATGCCAATTACATTACCGATTACCAAATTGCAATATCTCTTTTAGTTTCCGAGATATGGGCAATCGAAATTTTACACCTTAGACTCTGTTTCTAACTTGGGTCAAAATTGTAAAATGGTCTTATGAATTAGCGATATCGTTCCAATTCACATTCCAAGTAATATTCAGCATGCTAATTAAGTTGCCGATTGCCAAATTGCATTATCTCTTATAATTTCCGAGATATGGACAATCGAAATTTTACACCTTAGAGTCTGTTTCTAACTTGGGTCAAATTTGTAAAATGGTCTTATGAATTAGCGATTTCGCTAAAATTCACACTCCAAGTAATATTCGGCATGCTAATTACGTTGCCGATTGCCAAATTGCATTATCTCTTATAGTTTCCGAGATATGGACTATCGACATCTTACAATATTGGCTGTGCTTCTAACTTGGGCCAAAATTGTAAAATGGTCTTATGAATTAGCGATTTCGTTCCAATTCAGATTCCAATTAATATTCGGCATTCTAATTACGTTGCCGATTGCCAAATTGCATTATCTCTTATAGTTTCCGAGATATGGACTATCGACATCTTACAATATTGGCTGTGCTTCTAACTTGGGCCAAAATTGTAAAATGGTCTTATGAATTAGCGATTTCGTTCCAATTCAGATTCCAATTAATATTCGGCATTCTAATTACGTTGCCGATTGCCAAATTGCATTATCCCTTATAGTTTCCGAGATATGGGCAATCGAAATTTTACACCTTAGACTCCGTTTCTAACTTGGGTCAAAATTGTAAAATGGTCTTATGAATTAGCGATTTCGTTCCAATTCACATTCCAATTAATATTCGGCATGCCAATTACATTACCGATTACCAAATTGCAATATCTCTTTTAGTTTCCGAGATATGGGCAATCGAAATTTTACACCTTAGACTCTGTTTCTAACTTGGGTCAAAATTGTAAAATGGTCTTATGAATTAGCGATATCGTTCCAATTCACATTCCAAGTAATATTCGACATGCTAATTACATTGCCGATTGCCAAATTGCATTATCTCTTATAGTTTCCGATATATAGACTATCGACATCTTACAATGTTGGCTCTGCTTCTAACTTGGGCCAACATTGTAAAATGGTCTTATGAATTAGCAATATCGTTCCTATTCACATTCCAAGTAATATTCAGCATGCTAATTACGTTGCCGATTGCCAAATTGCATTATCTCTTATAATTTCCGAGATATGGACAATCGAAATTTTACACCTTAGAGTCTGTTTCTAACTTGGGTCAAATTTGTAAAATGGTCTTATGAATTAGCGATTTCGCTAAAATTCACACTCCAAGTAATATTCGGCATGCTAATTACGTTGCCGATTGCCAAATTGCATTATCTCTTATAGTTTCCGAGATATGGACTATCGACATCTTACAATATTGGCTGTGCTTCTAACTTGGGCCAAAATTGTAAAATGGTCTTATGAATTAGCGATTTCGCTCCAATTCAGATTCCAATTAATATTCGGCATTCTAATTACGTTGCCGATTGCCAAATTGCATTATCTCTTATAGTTTCCGAGATATGGACTATCGACATCTTACAATATTGGCTGTGCTTCTAACTTGGGCCAAAATTGTAAAATGGTCTTATGAATTAGCGATTTCGCTCCAATTCACATTCCAATTAATATTCGGCATGCTAATTACGTTGCCGATTGCCAAATTGCATTATCTCTTATAATTTCCGAGATATGGGCAATCGAAATTTTACACCTTAGAGTCTGTTTCTAACTTGGGTCAAAATTGTAAAATGGTTTTATGAATCAGCGATTTCGTTCCAATTCCCATTGCAAGTAATATTCGGCATGCCAATTACGTTGCCGATTGCCAAATTGCATTATCTCTTATAGTTTCCGAGATATGGACTATCGACATCTTACAATATTGGCTGTGCTTCTAACTTGGGCCAAAATTGTAAAATGGTCTTATGAATTAGCGATTTCGTTCCAGTTCACATTCCAAGTAATATTCGGCATGCTAATTACATTGTCGATTGCCAAATTGCATTATCTCTTATAGTTTCCGAGATATGGACTATCTACACCTTACAATATTGGCTGTGCTTCTAACTTGGGCCAAAATTGTAAAATGGTCTTATGAATTAGCGATTTCGCTCCAATTCACATTCCAAGTAATATTCGGCATGCTAATTACGTTGCCGATTGCCAAATTGTATTACCTCTTATAGTTTCCGAGATATGGACTATCGACATCTTACAACATTGTCTCTGCTTCTAACTTGGGCCAGAATTGTAAAATGGTCTTATGAATTAGCGATTTCGTTCCAATTCACATTCCAAGTTATATTCCGCATGCTAATTACGTTGCCGATTGCCAAATTGCATTAGCTCTTATCGTTTCCGAGATATGGGCAATCGAAATTTTACACCTTAGAGTCTGTTTCTAACTTGGGTCAAAATTGTAATATGGTCTTATGAATTAGCGATTCCGCTCCAATTCACATTCCAAGTAATATTCGGCATGCTAATTACGTTGCCGATAGCCACATTGCATTATCCCTTATAGTTTCCGAGATATGAACTATCCACATCTTACAATATTGGCTGTGCTTCTAACTTGGGCCAAAATGGTAAAATGGTCTTATGAATTAGCGATTTCGTTCCAATTCACATTCCAAGTAATATACGGCATGCTAAATACATTGCCGATTGCCAAATTGCATTATCTCCTATAGTTTCCGAGATATGGGCAATCGAAATTTTACACCTTAGAGTCTGTTTCTAACTTGGGTCAAAATTGTAAAATGGTTTTATGAATTAGCGATTTCGCTAAAATTCACATTCCAAGTAATATTCGGCATGCTAATTACGTTGCCGATTGCCAAATTTCATTATCTCTTATAGTGTCCGAGATATGGGCAATCGAAATTTTACACCTTTGACTGTTTCTAACTTAGGTCAAAATTGTAAAGTGGTTTTATGAATTAGCGATTTCGTTCCAATTCACATTCCAAGTAATATTCGGCATGCTAATTACGTTGCCGATTGCCAAATTGCATTATCTCCTATAGTTTCCGAGATATGGGCAATCGAAATTTTACACCTTAGAGTCTGTTTCTAACTTGGGTCAAAATTGTAAAATGGTCTTATGAATTAGCGATTTCGCTAAAATTCACATTCCAAGTAATATTCGGCATGCTAATTACGTTGCCGGTTGCCAAATTGCATTATCTCTTATAGTTTCCGAGATATGGGCAATTGAAATTTTACACCTTTGACTGTTTCTAACTTGGGTCAAAATTGTAAAATGGTCTTATGAATTAGCGAGTTCGTTCCAATTCACATTCCAAGTAATATTCGGCATACTAATTACATTGACGATTGCCAAATTGCATTATCTCCTATAGTTTCCGAGATATGGACTATCGACATCTTACAATATTGGCTCTGCTTTTAACTTGGGCCAAAATTGTAAAATGGTCTTATGAATAAGCGATTTCGTTCCAATTCACATTAAAAGTAATATTCGGCATGCTAATTACATTGCCGATTGCCAAATTGCATTATCGCTTATAGTTTCCGAGATATGGACTATCGACATCTTACAATGTTGGCTCTGCTTCTAACTTGGGCCAAAATTGTAAAATAGTTTTAGGAATTAGCGATATCGTTCCAATTCACATTCCAAGTAATATTCGGCATGCTAATTCCATTGCCGATTGACAAATTGAATTATCTCTTATAGTTTCCGAGATATGGACTATCGACATCTTACAATATTGGCTGTGCTTCTAACTTGGGCCACAATTGTAAAATGGTCTTATAAATTAGCGATTTCGTTCCAGTTCACATTCCAAGTAATATTCGGCATGCTAATTACGTTGCCGATTGCCAAATTGCATTATCTCTTATAGTTTCCGAGATATGGACTATTGACATCTTACAATATTGGCGCTGCCTCTAACTTGGGTCAGAATTGTAAAATGGTCTTATGAATTAGCGATATCGTTCCAATTCACATTCCAAGTAATATTCGGCATGCTAATTCCATTGCCGATTGACAAATTGAATTATCTCTTATAGTTTCCGAGATATGGACTATCGACTTCTTACAATATTGGCTGTGCTTCTAACTTGGGCCACAATTGTAAAATGGTCTTATAAATTAGCGATTTCGTTCCAGTTCACATTCCAAGTAATATTCGGCATGCTAATTACGTTGCCGATTGCCAAATTGCATTAGCTCTTATAGTTTCCGAGATATGGGCAATCGAAATTTTACACCTTAGAGTCTGTTTCTAACTTGGGCCGAAATTGTAAAATGGATTTATGAATTAGCGATTTCGTTCCAATTCACATTCCAAATAATATTCGGCAAGCTAATTACTTTGCCGATTGCCAAATTGCATTATCTCTTATAGTTTCCGTGATATGGACTATCGACATCTTATAGGAATTAGCGATATCGTTCCAATTCACATTCCAAGTAATATTCGGCATGCTAATTCCATTGCCGATTGACAAATTGAATTATCTCTTATAGTTTCCGAGATATGGACTATCGACATCTTACAATATTGGCTGTGCTTCTAACTTGGGCCACAATTGTAAAATGGTCTTATAAATTAGCGATTTCGTTCCAGTTCACATTCCAAGTAATATTCGGCATGCTAATTACGTTGCCGATTGCCAAATTGCATTATCTCTTATAGTTTCCGAGATATGGACTATCGACATCTTACAATATTGGCTGTGCTTCTAACTTGGGCCAAAATTGTAAAAAGGACTTATGAATTAGCGATATCATTCAAATTCACATTCCAAGTAATATTCGGCATGCTAATTATATTGCCGATTGCCAAATAGCATTATCTCTTATAGTTTCCGAGATATGGACTATCGACATCTTACAATGTTGGCTCTGCTTCTAACTTGGGCCAGAATTGTAAAATGGTCTTATGAATTAGCGATATCGTTCCAATTCACATTCCAAGTAATATTCGGCATGCTAATTACGTTGCCGATTGCCAAATTGCATTAGCTCTTATAGTTTCCGAGATATGGGCAATCGAAATTTTACACCTTAGAGTCTGTTTCTAACTTGGGCCGAAATTGTAAAATGGATTTATGAATTAGCGATTTCGTTCCAATTCACATTCCAAATAATATTCGGCAAGCTAATTACTTTGCCGATTGCCAAATTGCATTATCTCTTATAGTTTCCGTGATATGGACTATCGACATCTTACAATATTGTCTCTGTTTCTAACTTGGGTCAAAATTGTAAAATGGTCTTATGAATTAGCGATTCCGCTCCAATTCACATTCCAAGTAATATTCGGCATGCTAATTACGTTGCCGATAGCCACATTGCATTATCCCTTATAGTTTCCGAGATATGAAATATCGACATCTTACAATATTGGCTCTGCTTCTAACTTGGGCCAGAATTTTAAAATGGTCTTATGAATTAGCGATTCCGCTCCAATTCACATTCCAAGTAATATTCGACATGCTAACTACATTGCCGATTGCCAAATTGCATTATCTCTTATAGTTTCCGATATATAGACTATCGACATCTTACAATGTTGGCTCTGCTTCTAACTTGGGCCAAAATTGTAAAATAGTTTTAGGAATTAGCAATTTCGTTCCAATTCACATTCCAAGTAATATTCGGTAGGTTAATTAGGTTGCCGATTGCCAAATTGCATTATCTCTTATAATTTCCAAGATATGGGCAATCGAAATTTTACACCTTAGACTCCGTTTCTAACTTGGGTCAAAATTGTAAAATGGTCTTATGAATTAGCGATTTCGTTCCAATTCACATTCCAATTAATATTCGGCATGCCAATTACATTGCCGATAACCAAATTGAAATATCTCTTTTAGTTTCCGAGATATGGGCAATCGAAATTTTACACCTTAGACTCTGTTTCTAACTTGGGTCAAAATTGTAAAATGGTCTTATGAATTAGCGATTTCGCTAAAATTCACATTCCAAGTAATATTCGGCATGTTAATTACATTGCCGATTGCCAAATTGCATTATCTCTTATAGTTTCCGATATATAGACTATCGACATCTTACAATGTTGGCTCTGCTTCTAACTTGGGCCAAAATTGTAAAATGGTCTTATGAATTAGCGATATCGTTCCTATTCACATTCCAAGTAATATTCAGCATGCTAATTACGTTGCCGATTGCCAAATTGCATCATCTCTTATAGTTTCCGAGACATGGGCAATCGAAATTTTACACCTTAGACTCTGTTTCTAACTTGGGTCAAAATTGTAAAATGGTCTTATGAATTAGCGATTTCGCTAAAATTCACATTCCAAGTAATATTCGGCATGCTAATTACATTGTCGATTGCCAAATTGCATTATCTCTTATAGTTTCCGAGATATGGACTATCGACATCTTACAATATTGGCTGTGCTTCTAACTTGGGCCAAAATTGTAAAATGGTCTTATGAATTAGCTATTTCGTTCCAATTCACATTCCAAGTAATATGCCAATTACATTGCCGATTGCCAAATTGCATTAGCCCTTATAGTTTCCGAGATATAGACTATCGACATCTTACAATATTGGCTCTGCTTCTAACTTGGGCCAAAATTGTAAAGTGGTCTTATGAATTGGCGATTTCGTTCCAATTCACATTCCAAGTAATATACGGCATGCTAACTACATTGCCGATTGCCAAATTGCATTATCTCTTATAGTTTCCGAGACATGGCCAATCGAAATTTTACACCTTAGACTCTGTTTCTAACTTGGGTCAAAATTGTAAAATGGTCTTATGAATTAGCGATTTCGCTAAAATTCACATTCCAAGTAATATTCGGCATGCTAATTACGTTGCCGATTGCCAAATTGTATTATCTTTTATAGTTTCCGAGATATGGACTATCGACATCTTACAACATTGGCTCTGCTTCTAACTTGGGCCAGAATTGTAAAATGGTCTTATGAATTAGCGATTTCGTTCTAATTCACATTCCAAGTAATATTCGGCATGCTAATTACGTTGCCGATTGCCAAATTGTATTATCTTTTATAGTTTCCGAGATATGGAATATCGACATCTTACAACATTGGCTCTGCTTCTAACTTGGGCCAGAATTGTAAAATGGTCTTATGAATTAGCGATTTCGTTCTAATTCACATTCCAAGTAATATTCGGCATGCTAATTACGTTGCCGATTGCCAAATTGCATTATCTCTTATAGTTTCCGAGATATGGACTATCGACATCTTACAATATTGGCTGTGCTTCTAACTTGGGCCAAAATTGTAAAATGGTCTTATGAATTAGCTATTTCGTTCCAATTCACATTCCAAGTAATATGCCAATTACATTGCCGATTGCCAAATTGCATTAGCCCTTATAGTTTCCGAGATATAGACTATCGACATCTTACAATATTGGCTCTGCTTCTAACTTGGGCCAAAATTGTAAAATGGTCTTATGAATTGGCGATTTCGTTCCAATTCACATTCCAAGTAATATTCGGCATGCTAACTACATTGCCGATTGCCAAATTGCATTATCTCTTATAGTTTCCGAGACATGGGCAATCGAAATTTTACACCTTAGACTCTGTTTCTAACTTGGGTCAAAATTGTAAAATGGTCTTATGAATTAGCGATTTCGCTAAAATTCACATTCCAAGTAATATTCGGCATGCTAATTACGTTGCCGATTGCCAAATTGCATTATCTCTTATAGTTTCCGATATATAGACTATCGACATCTTACAATGTTGGCTCTGCTTCTAACTTGGGCCAAAATTGTAAAATAGTTTTAGGAATTAGCAATTTCGTTCCAATTCACATTCCAAGTAATATTCGGTAGGCTAATTAGGTTGCCGATTGCCAAATTGCATTATCTCTTATAATTTCCAAGATATGGGCAATCGAAATTTTACACCTTAGACTCCGTTTCTAACTTGGGTCAAAATTGTAAAATGGTCTTATGAATTAGCGATTTCGTTCCAATTCACATTCCAATTAATATTCGGCATGCCAATTACATTGCCGATAACCAAATTGAAATATCTCTTTTAGTTTCCGAGATATGGGCAATCGAAATTTTACACCTTAGACTCTGTTTCTAACTTGGGTCAAAATTGTAAAATGGTCTTATGAATTAGCGATTTCGCTAAAATTCACATTCCAAGTAATATTCGGCATGTTAATTACATTGCCGATTGCCAAATTGCATTATCTCTTATAGTTTCCGATATATAGACTATCGACATCTTACAATGTTGGCTCTGCTTCTAACTTGGGCCAAAATTGTAAAATGGTCTTATGAATTAGCGATATCGTTCCTATTCACATTCCAAGTAATATTCAGCATGCTAATTACGTTGCCGATTGCCAAATTGCATCATCTCTTATAGTTTCCGAGACATGGGCAATCGAAATTTTACACCTTAGACTCTGTTTCTAACTTGGGTCAAAATTGTAAAATGGTCTTATGAATTAGCGATTTCGCTAAAATTCACATTCCAAGTAATATTCGGCATGCTAATTACATTGTCGATTGCCAAATTGCATTATATCTTATAGTTTCCGAGATATGGACTATCGACATCTTACAATATTGGCTGTGCTTCTAACTTGGGCCAAAATTGTAAAATGGTCTTATGAATTAGCTATTTCGTTCCAATTCACATTCCAAGTAATATGCCAATTACATTGCCGATTGCCAAATTGCATTAGCCCTTATAGTTTCCGAGATATAGACTATCGACATCTTACAATATTGGCTCTGCTTCTAACTTGGGCCAAAATTGTAAAGTGGTCTTATGAATTGGCGATTTCGTTCCAATTCACATTCCAAGTAATATACGGCAAGCTAACTACATTGCCGATTGCCAAATTGCATTATCTCTTATAGTTTCCGAGACATGGGCAATCGAAATTTTACACCTTAGACTCTGTTTCTAACTTGGGTCAAAATTGTAAAATGGTCTTATGAATTAGCGATTTCGCTAAAATTCACATTCCAAGTAATATTCGGCATGCTAATTACGTTGCCGATTGCCAAATTGTATTATCTTTTATAGTTTCCGAGATATGGACTATCGACATCTTACAACATTGGCTCTGCTTCTAACTTGGGCCAGAATTGTAAAATGGTCTTATGAATTAGCGATTTCGTTCTAATTCACATTCCAAGTAATATTCGGCATGCTAATTACGTTGCCGATTGCCAAATTGTATTATCTTTTATAGTTTCCGAGATATGGACTATCGACATCTTACAACATTGGCTCTGCTTCTAACTTGGGCCAGAATTGTAAAATGGTCTTATGAATTAGCGATTTCGTTCTAATTCACATTCCAAGTAATATTCGGCATGCTAATTACGTTGCCGATTGCCAAATTGCATTATCTCTTATAGTTTCCGAGATATGGACTATCGACATCTTACAATATTGGCTGTGCTTCTAACTTGGGCCAAAATTGTAAAATGGTCTTATGAATTAGCTATTTCGTTCCAATTCACATTCCAAGTAATATGCCAATTACATTGCCGATTGCCAAATTGCATTAGCCCTTATAGTTTCCGAGATATAGACTATCGACATCTTATAAAATGGTCTTATGAATTGGCGATTTCGTTCCAATTCACATTCCAAGTAATATTCGGCATGCTAACTACATTGCCGATTGCCAAATTGCATTATCTCTTATAGTTTCCGAGACATGGGCAATCGAAATTTTACACCTTAGACTCTGTTTCTAACTTGGGTCAAAATTGTAAAATGGTCTTATGAATTAGCGATTTCGCTAAAATTCACATTCCAAGTAATATTCGGCATGCTAATTACGTTGCCGATTGCCAAATTGCATTATCTCTTATAGTTTCCGAGATATGGACTATCGACATCTTACAATATTGGCTGTGCTTCTAACTTGGGCCAAAATTGTAAAATGGTCTTATGAATTAGCGATTTCGCTCCAATTCACATTCCAAGTAATATTCGGCATGCTAATTACGTTGCCGATTGCCAAATTGTATTATCTTTTATAGTTTCCGAGATATGGACTATCGACATCTTACAACATTGGCTCTGCTTCTAACTTGGGCCAGAATTGTAAAATGGTCTTATGAATTAGCGATTTCGTTCTAATTCACATTCCAAGTAATATTCGGCATGCTAATTACGTTGCCGATTGCCAAATTGCATTAGCTCTTATAGTTTCCGAGATATGGGCAATCGAAATTTTACACCTTAGAGTCTGTTTCTAACTTGGGCCAAAATTGTAAAATGGATTTATGAATTAGCGATTTCGTTCCAATTCACATTTCAAATAATATTCGGCATGCTAATTACGTTGCCGATAGCCAAATTGCATTATCTCTTATAGTTTCCGAGATATGGGCAATCGAAATTTTACACCTTAGAGACTGTTTCTAACTTGGGTCAAAATTGTAAAATGGTCTTATGAATTAGCGATTCCGCTCCAATTCACATTCCAAGTAATATTCGGCATGCTAATTACGTTGCCGATAGCCACATTGCATTATCCCTTATAGTTTCCGAGATATGACCTATCGACATCTTACAATATCGGCTGTGCTTCTAACTTGGGCCAGAATTGTAAAATGGTCTTATAAATTAGCGATTTCGTTCTAATTCACATTAAAAGTAATATTCGGCATGCTAATTACGTTCCGATTGCCAAATTGCATTATCTCCTATAGTTTCCGAGATATGGGCAATCGAAATTTTACACCTTTGACTGTTTCTAACTTGGGTCAAAATTGTAAAATGGTCTTATGAATTAGCGAGTTCGTTCCAATTCACATTCCAAGTAATATTCGGCATACCAATTACATTGACGATTGCCAAATTGCATTATCTCCTATAGTTTCCGAGATATGGACTATCGACATCTTACAATATTGGCTCTGCTTTTAACTTGGGCCAAAATTGTAAAATGGTCTTATGAATAAGCGATTTCGCTCCAATTCACATTAAAAGTAATATTCGGCATGCTAATTACATTGCCGATTGCCAAATTGCATTATCGCTTATAGTTTCCGAGATATGGACTATCGACATCTGACAATATTGTCTCTGCTTCTAACTTGGGCCATAATTGTAAAATGGCCTTATGTATTAACGATTTCGTTCCAATTTACATTCTAAGTTATATTCGGCATGCTAATTACATTACCGATTGCCAAAATGCATTATCTCTTATAGTTTCCGAGATATGGGCAATCGAAATTTTACACCTTAGACACTGTTTCTAACTTGGGTCAAAATTGTAAAATGGTCTTATGAATTAGCGATTTCGTTCCAATTCAGATTCCAAATAATATGCTAATTACATTGCCGATTGCCAAATTGCATTAGCCCTTATAGTTTCCGAGATATGGACTATCGACATCTTACAATATTGGCTCTGCTTCTAACTTGGGCCAAAATTGTAAAATGGTCTTATGAATTAGCGATTTCGTTCCAATTCACATTCCAAGTAATATGCTTATTACATTGCCGATTGCCAAATTGCATAAGCCCTTATAGTTTCCGAGATATGGACTATCGACATCTTACAACATTGTCTCTGCTTCTAACTTGGGCCTAAATTGTAAAATGGATTTCTGAATTAGCGATTTCGTTCCAATTCACATTCCAAATAATATTCGGCATGCTAATTACGTTGCCGATTGCCAAATTGCATTATCTCTTATAGTTTCAGGGATATGGACTATCGACATCTTACAACATTGTCTCTGCTTCTAACTTGGGCCAGAATTGTAAAATGGTCTTATGAATTAGCGATTTCGTTCCAATTCACATTCCAAGTTATATTCCGCATGCTAATTACGTTGCCGATTGCCAAATTGCATTAGCTCTTATCGTTTCCGAGATATGGGCAATCGAAATTTTACACCTTAGAGTCTGTTTCTAACTTGGGTCAAAATTGTAATATGGTCTTATGAATTAGCGATTCCGCTCCAATTCACATTCCAAGTAATATTCGGCATGCTAATTACGTTGCCGATAGCCACATTGCATTATCCCTTATAGTTTCCGAGATATGAACTATCCACATCTTACAATATTGGCTGTGCTTCTAACTTGGGCCAAAATGGTAAAATGGTCTTAGGAATTAGCGATTTCGTTCCAATTCACATTCCAAGTAATATACGGCATGCTAAATACATTGCCGATTGCCAAATTGCATTATCTCCTATAGTTTCCGAGATATGGGCAATCGAAATTTTACACCTTAGAGTCTGTTTCTAACTTGGGTCAAAATTGTAAAATGGTTTTATGAATTAGCGATTTCGCTAAAATTCACATTCCAAGTAATATTCGGCATGCTAATTACATTGCCGATTGCCAAATTGCATTATCTCTTATAGTGTCCGAGATATGGGCAATCGAAATTTTACACCTTTGACTGTTTCTAACTTAGGTCAAAATTGTAAAGTGGTTTTATGAATTAGCGATTTCGTTCCAATTCACATTCCAAGTAATATTCGGCATGCTAATTACATTGCCGGTTGCCAAATTGCATTATCTCTTATAGTTTCCGAGATATGGGCAATCGAAATTTTACACCTTTGACTGTTTCTAACTTGGGTCAAAATTGTAAAATGGTCTTATGAATTAGCGAGTTCGTTCCAATTCACATTCCAAGTAATATTCGGCATACTAATTACATTGACGATTGCCAAATTGCATTATCTCCTATAGTTTCCGAGATATGGACTATCGACATCTTACAATATTGGCTCTGCTTTTAACTTGGGCCAAAATTGTAAAATGGTCTTATGAATAAGCGATTTCGTTCCAATTCACATTAAAAGTAATATTCGGCATGCTAATTACATTGCCGATTGCCAAATTGCATTATCGCTTATAGTTTCCGAGATATGGATTATCGACATCTGACAATATTGTCTCTGCTTCTAACTTGGGCCATAATTGTAAAATGGCCTTATGTATTAACGATTTCGTTCCAATTTACATTCTAAGTTATATTCGGCATGCTAATTACATTGCCGATTGCCAAAATGCATTATCTCTTATAGTTTCCGAGATATGGGCAATCGAAATTTTACACCTTACACTCTGTTTCTAACTTGGGTCAAAATTGTAAAATGGTCTTATGAATTAACGATTTCGTTCCAATTCACATTCCAAGTAATATGCTAATTACATTGCCGATTGCCAAATTGCATTAGCCCTTATAGTTTCCGAGATATGGACTATCGACATCTTACAATACTGGCTCTACTTCTAACTTGGGCCAAAATTGTAAAATGGTCTTATGAATTAGCTATTTCGTTCCAATTCACATTCCAAGTAATATGCCAATTACATTGCCGATTGCCAAATTGCATTAGCCCTTATAGTTTCCGAGATATAGACTATCGACATCTTACAATATTGGCTCTGCTTCTAACTTGGGCCAAAATTGTAAAATTGTCTTATGAATTGGCGATTTCGTTCCAATTCACATTCCAAGTAATATTCGGCATGCTAACTACATTGCCGATTGCCAAATTGCATTATCTCTTATAGTTTCCGAGATATGGACTATCGACACCTTACAATATTGGCTGTGCTTCTAACTTGGGCCAAAATTGTAAAATGGTCTTATGAATTAGCGATTTCGCTCCAATTCACATTCCAAGTAATATTCGGCATGCTAATTACGTTGCCGATTGCCAAATTGTATTATCTCTTATAGTTTCCGAGATATGGACTATCGACATCTTACAACATTGGCTCTGCTTCTAACTTGGGCCAGAATTGTAAAATGGTCTTATGAATTAGCGATTTCGTTCTAATTCACATTCCAAGTAATATTCGGCATGCTAATTACGTTGCCGATTGCCAAATTGCATTAGCTCTTATAGTTTCCGAGATATGGGCAATCGAAATTTTACACCTTAGAGTCTGTTTCTAACTTGGGCCAAAATTGTAAAATGGATTTATGAATTAGCGATTTCGTTCCAATTCACATTCCAAATAATATTCGGCATGCTAATTACGTTACCGATAGCCAAATTGCATTATCTCTTATAGTTTCCGAGATATGGGCAATCGAAATTTTACACCTTAGAGTCTGTTTCTAACTTGGGTCAAAATTGTTAAATGGTCTTATGAATTAGCGATTCCGCTCCAATTCACATTCCAAGTAATATTCGGCATGCTAATTACGTTACCGATAGCCACATTGCATTATCCCTTATAGTTTCCAAGATATGAACTATCGACATCTTACAATATTGGCTGTGCTTCTAACTTGGGCCAGAATTGTAAAATGGTCTTATAAATTAGCGATTTCGTTCCAATTCACATTCCAAGTAATATTCGGCATACTAATTACATTGACGATTGCCAAATTGCATTATCTCCTATATTTCCGAGATATGGACTATCGACATCTTACAATATTGGCTCTGCTTTTAACTTGGGCCAAAATTGTAAAATGGTCTTATGAATAAGCGATTTCGCTCCAATTCACATTAAAAGTAATATTCGGCATGCTAATTACATTGCCGATTGCCAAATTGCATTATCACTTATAGTTTCCGAGATATGGACTATCGACATCTGACAATATTGTCTCTGCTTTTAACTTGGGCCAAAATTGTAAAATGGTCTTATGAATTAGCGATTTCGTTCCAATTCACATTCCAAGTAATATACGGCATGCTAATTACGTTGCCGATTACCAAATTGCATTATCTCCTATAGTTTCCGAGATATGGGCAATCGAAATTTTACACCTTAGATTCTGTTTCTAACTTGGGTCAAAATTGTAAAATGGTCTTATGAATTAACGATTTCGTTCCAATTCACATTCCAAGTAATATTCGGCATTCTAATTACGTTAAGGTATGGGCAGTCGAAATTTTACACCTTAGAGTCTGTTTCTAACTTGGGTCAAATTTGTAAAATAATTTTAGGAATTAGCAATTTCGTTCCAATTCACATTCCAAGTAATATTCGGCAGGCTAATTAGGTTGCTGATTGCCAAATTGCATTATCCCTTATAGTTTCCGATATATGGGCAATCGAAATTTTACACCTTAGACTCCGTTTCTAACTTGGGTCAAAATTGTAAAATGGTCTTATGAATTAGCGATTTCGTTCCAATTCACATTCCAATTAATATTCGGCATGCCAATTACATTACCGATTACCAAATTGCAATATCTCTTTTAGTTTCCGAGATATGGGCAATCGAAATTTTACACCTTAGACTCTGTTTCTAACTTGGGTCAAAATTGTAAAATGGTCTTATGAATTAGCGGTATCGTTCGAATTCACATTCCAAGTAATATTCGACATTTTAATTACATTGCCGATTGCCAAATTGCATTATCTCTTATAGTTTCCGATATATAGACTATCGACATCTTACAATGTTGGCTCTGCTTCTAACTTGGGCCAACATTGTAAAATGGTCTTATGAATTAGCGATATCGTTCCTATTCACATTCCAAGTAATATTCAACATGCTAATTACGTTGCCGATTGCCAAATTGCATTATCTCTTATAATTTCCGAGATATGGACAATCGAAATTTTACACCTTAGAGTCTGTTTCTAACTTGGGTCAAATTTCTAAAATGGTCTTATGAATTAGCGATTTCGCTAAAATTCACACTCCAAGTAATATTAGGCATGCTAATTACGTTGCCGATTGCCAAATTGCATTATCTCTTATAGTTTCCGAGATATGGACTATCGACATCTTACAATATTGGCTGTGCTTCTAACTTGGGCCAAAATTGTAAAATGGTCTTATGAATTAGCGATTTCGCTCCAATTCAGATTCCAATTAATATTCGGCATTCTAATTACGTTGCCGATTGCCAAATTGCATTATCTCTTATAGTTTCCGAGATATGGACTATCGACATCTTACAATATTGGCTGTGCTTCTAACTTGGGCCAAAATTGTAAAATGGTCTTATGAATTAGCGATTTCGCTCCAATTCACATTCCAATTAATATTCGGCATGCTAATTACGTTGCCGATTGCCAAATTGCATTATCTCTTATAATTTCCGAGATATGGGCAATCGACATTTTACACCTTAGAGTCTGTTTCTAACTTGGGTCAAAATTGTAAAATGGTTTTATGAATCAGCGATTTCGTTCCAATTCCCATTCCAAGTAATATTCGGCATGCCAATTACGTTGCCGATTGCCAAATTGCATTATCTCTTATAGTTTCCGAGATATGGACTATCGACATCTTACAATATTGGCTGTGCTTCTAACTTGGGCCAAAATTGTAAAATGGTCTTATGAATTAGCGATTTCGTTCCAGTTCACATTCCAAGTAATATTCGGCATGCTAATTACATTGTCGATTGCCAAATTGCATTATCTCTTATAGTTTCCGAGATATGGACTATCTACACCTTACAATATTGGCTGTGCTTCTAACTTGGGCCAAAATTGTAAAATGGTCTTATGAATTAGCGATTTCGCTCCAATTCACATTACAAGTAATATTCGGCATGCTAATTACGTTGCCGATTGCCAAATTGTATTACCTCTTATAGTTTCCGAGATATGGACTATCGACATCTTACTACATTGTCTCTGCTTCTAACTTGGGCCAGAATTGTAAAATGGTCTTATGAATTAGCGATTTCGTTCCAATTCACATTCCAAGTTATATTCCGCATGCTAATTACGTTGCCGATTGCCAAATTGCATTAGCTCTTATCGTTTCCGAGATATGGGCAATCGAAATTTTACACCTTAAAGTCTGTTTCTAACTTGGGTCAAAATTGTAATATGGTCTTATGAATTAGCGATTCCGCTCCAATTCACATTTCAAGTAATATTCGGCATGCTAATTACGTTGCCGATAGCCACATTGCATTATCCCTTATAGTTTCCGAGATATGAACTATCCACATCTTACAATATTGGCTGTGCTTCTAACTTGGGCCAAAATGGTAAAATGGTCTTATGAATTAGCGATTTCGTTCCAATTCACATTCCAAGTAATATTCGGCATGCTAATTACGTTGCCGATTGCCAAATTGCATTATCTCCTATAGTTTCCGAGATATGGGCAATCGAAATTTTACACCTTAGAGTCTGTTTCTAACTTGGGTCAAAATTGTAAAATGGTCTTATGAATTAGCGATTTCGCTAAAATTCACATTCCAAGTAATATTCGGCATGCTAATTACGTTGCCGGTTGCCAAATTGCATTATCTCTTATAGTTTCCGAGATATGGGCAATCGAAATTTTACACCTTTGACTGTTTCTAACTTGGGTCAAAATTGTAAAATGATCTTATGAATTAGCGAGTTCGTTCCAATTCATATTCCAAGTAATATTCGGCATACTAATTACATTGACGATTGCCAAATTGCATTATCTCCTATAGTTTCCGAGATATGGACTATCGACATCTTACAATATTGGCTCTGCTTTTAACTTGGGCCAAAATTGTAAAATGGTCTTATGAATAAGCGATTTCGTTCCAATTCACATTAAAAGTAATATTCGGCATGCTAATTACATTGCCGATTGCCAAATTGCATTATCGCTTATAGTTTCCGAGATATGGACTATCGACATCTGACAATATTGTCTCTGCTTCTAACTTGGGCCATAATTGTAAAATGGCCTTATGTATTAACGATTTCGTTCCAATTTACATTCTAAGTTATATTCGGCATGCTAATTACATTGCCGATTGCCAAAATGCATTATCTCTTATAGTTTCCGAGATATGGGCAATCGAAATTTTACACCTTACACTCTGTTTCTAACTTGGGTCAAAATTGTAAAATGGTCTTATGAATTAACGATTTCGTTCCAATTCACATTCCAAGTAATATGGTAACTACATTGCCGATTGCCAAATTGCATTAGCCCTTATAGTTTCCGAGATATGGACTATCGACATCTTACAATATTGGCTCTGCTTCTAACTTGGGCCAAAATTGTAAAATGGTCTTATGAATTAACGATTTCGTTCCAATTCACATTCCAAGTAATATGCTAATTACATTGCCGATTGCCAAATTGCATTAGCCCTTATAGTTTCCGAGATATGGACTATCGACATCTTACAATACTCGCTCTACTTCTAACTTGGGCCAAAATTGTAAAATGGTCTTATGAATTAGCTATTTCGTTCCAATTCACATTCCAAGTAATATGCCAATTACATTGCCGATTGCCAAATTGCATTA
This sequence comes from Rhynchophorus ferrugineus, assembly GCF_030347505.1. Taxonomy (NCBI): domain Eukaryota; kingdom Metazoa; phylum Arthropoda; class Insecta; order Coleoptera; family Curculionidae; genus Rhynchophorus; species Rhynchophorus ferrugineus. The sequence goes on from NW_027472580.1 coordinate 66,763,886, forward strand.
GCCCTTATAGTTTCCGAGATATAGACTATCGACATCTTACAATATTGGCTCTGCTTCTAACTTGGGCCAAAATTGTAAAATTGTCTTATGAATTGGCGATTTCGTTCCAATTCACATTCCAAGTAATATTCGGCATGCTAACTACATTGCCGATTGCCAAATTGCATTATCTCTTATAGTTTCCGAGACATGGGCAATCGAAATTTTACACCTTAGACTCTGTTTCTAACTTGGGTAAAAATTGTAAAATGGTCTTATGAATTAGCGATTTCGCTGAAATTCACATTCCAAGTAATATTCGGCATGCTAATTACATTGTCGATTGCCAAATTGCATTATCTCTTATAGTTTCCGAGATATGGACTATCGACACCTTACAATATTGGCTGTGCTTCTAACTTGGGCCAAAATTGTAAAATGGTCTTATGAATTAGCGATTTCGCTCCAATTCACATTCCAAGTAATATTCGGCATGCTAATTACGTTGCCGATTGCCAAATTGTATTATCTCTTATAGTTTCCGAGATATGGACTATCGACATCTTACAACATTGGCTCTGCTTCTAACTTGGGCCAGAATTGTAAAATGGTCTTATGAATTAGCGATTTCGTTCTAATTCACATTCCAAGTAATATTCGGCATGCTAATTACGTTGCCGATTGCCAAATTGCATTAGCTCTTATAGTTTCCGAGATATAGGCAATCGAAATTTTACACCTTAGAGTCTGTTTCTAACTTGGGCCAAAATTGTAAAATGGATTTATGAATTAGCGATTTCGTTCCAATTCACATTCCAAATAATATTCGGCATGCTAATTACGTTACCGATAGCCAAATTGCATTATCTCTTATAGTTTCCGAGATATAGGCAATCGAAATTTTACACCTTAGAGTCTGTTTCTAACTTGGGTCAAAATTGTTAAATGGTCTTATGAATTAGCGATTCCGCTCCAATTCACATTCCAAGTAATATTCGGCATGCTAATTACGTTACCGATAGCCACATTGCATTATCCCTTATAGTTTCCGAGATATGAACTATCGACATCTTACAATATTGGCTGTGCTTCTAACTTGGGCCAGAATTGTAAAATGGTCTTATAAATTAGCGATTTCGTTCTAATTCACATTCCAAGTAATATTCGGCATGCTAATTACGTTGCCGATTGCCAAATTGCATTATCTCCTATAGTTTCCGAGATATGGGCAATCGAAATTTTACACCTTTGACTGTTTCTAACTTGGGTCAAAATTGTAAAATGGTCTTATGAATTAGCGTGTTCGTTCCAATTCACATTCCAAGTAATATTCGGCATACTAATTACATTGACGATTGCCAAATTGCATTATCTCCTATATTTCCGAGATATGGACTATCGACATCTTACAATATTGGCTCTGCTTTTAACTTGGGCCAAAATTGTAAAATGGTCTTATGAATAAGCGATTTCGCTCCAATTCACATTAAAAGTAATATTCGGCATGCTAATTACATTGCCGATTGCCAAATTGCATTATCACTTATAGTTTCCGAGATATGGACTATCGACATCTGACAATATTGTCTCTGCTTCTAACTTGGGCCATAATTGTAAAATGGCCTTATGTATTAACCATTTCGTTCCAATTTACATTCTAAGTAATATTCGGCATGCTAATTACATTGCCGATTGCCAAAATGCATTATCTCTTATAGTTTCCGAGATATGGGCAATCGAAATTTTACACCTTAGACTCTGTTTCTAACTTGGGTCAAAATTGTAAAATGGTCTTATGAATTAGCGATTTCGTTCCAATTCACATTCCAAGTAATATACGGCATGCTAATTACGTTGCCGATTACCAAATTGCATTATCTCCTATAGTTTCCGAGATATGGGCAATCGAAATTTTACACCTTAGATTCTGTTTCTAACTTGGGTCAAAATTGTAAAATGGTCTTATGAATTAACGATTTCGTTCCAATTCACATTCCAAGTAATATTCGGCATTCTAATTACGTTAAGGTATAGGCAGTCGAAATTTTACACCTTAGAGTCTGTTTCTAACTTGGGTCAAATTTGTAAAATAGTTTTAGGAATTAGCAATTTCGTTCCAATTCACATTCCAAGTAATATTCGGCAGGCTAATTAGGTTGCTGATTGCCAAATTGCATTATCCCTTATAGTTTCCGAGATATGGGCAATCGAAATTTTACACCTTAGACTCCGTTTCTAACTTGGGTCAAAATTGTAAAATGGTCTTATGAATTAGCGGTTTCGTTCCAATTCACATTCCAATTAATATTCGGCATGCTAATTACATTGCCGATTGCCAAATTGCATTATCTCTTATAGTTTCCGATATATAGACTATCGACATCTTACAATGTTGGCTCTGCTTCTAACTTGGGCCAACATTGTAAAATGGTCTTATGAATTAGCGATATCGTTCCTATTCACATTCCAAGTAATATTCAGCATGCTAATTACGTTGCCGATTGCCAAATTGCATTATCGCTTATAGTTTCCGAGATATGGATTATCGACATCTGACAATATTGTCTCTGCTTCTAACTTGGGCCATAATTGTAAAATGGCCTTATGTATTAACGATTTCGTTCCAATTTACATTCTAAGTTATATTCGGCATGCTAATTACATTGCCGATTGCCAAAATGCATTATCTCTTATAGTTTCCGAGATATGGGCAATCGAAATTTTACACCTTACACTCTGTTTCTAACTTGGGTCAAAATTGTAAAATGGTCTTATGAATTAACGATTTCGTTCCAATTCACATTCCAAGTAATATGGTAACTACATTGCCGATTGCCAAATTGCATTAGCCCTTATAGTTTCCGAGATATGGACTATCGACATCTTACAATATTGGCTCTGCTTCTAACTTGGGCCAAAATTGTAAAATGGTCTTATGAATTAACGATTTCGTTCCAATTCACATTCCAAGTAATATGCTAATTACATTGCCGATTGCCAAATTGCATTAGCCCTTATAGTTTCCGAGATATGGACTATCGACATCTTACAATACTGGCTCTACTTCTAACTTGGGCCAAAATTGTAAAATGGTCTTATGAATTAGCTATTTCGTTCCAATTCACATTCCAAGTAATATGCCAATTACATTGCCGATTGCCAAATTGCATTAGCCCTTATAGTTTCCGAGATATAGACTATCGACATCTTACAATATTGGCTCTGCTTCTAACTTGGGCCAAAATTGTAAAATTGTCTTATGAATTGGCGATTTCGTTCCAATTCACATTCCAAGTAATATTCGGCATGCTAACTACATTGCCGATTGCCAAATTGCATTATCTCTTATAGTTTCCGAGATATGGACTATCGACACCTTACAATATTGGCTGTGCTTCTAACTTGGGCCAAAATTGTAAAATGGTCTTATGAATTAGCGATTTCGCTCCAATTCACATTCCAAGTAATATTCGGCATGCTAATTACGTTGCCGATTGCCAAATTGTATTATCTCTTATAGTTTCCGAGATATGGACTATCGACATCTTACAACATTGGCTCTGCTTCTAACTTGGGCCAGAATTGTAAAATGGTCTTATGAATTAGCGATTTCGTTCTAATTCACATTCCAAGTAATATTCGGCATGCTAATTACGTTGCCGATTGCCAAATTGCATTAGCTCTTATAGTTTCCGAGATATGGGCAATCGAAATTTTACACCTTAGAGTCTGTTTCTAACTTGGGCCAAAATTGTAAAATGGATTTATGAATTAGCGATTTCGTTCCAATTCACATTCCAAATAATATTCGGCATGCTAATTACGTTACCGATAGCCAAATTGCATTATCTCTTATAGTTTCCGAGATATGGGCAATCGAAATTTTACACCTTAGAGTCTGTTTCTAACTTGGGTCAAAATTGTTAAATGGTCTTATGAATTAGCGATTCCGCTCCAATTCACATTCCAAGTAATATTCGGCATGCTAATTACGTTACCGATAGCCACATTGCATTATCCCTTATAGTTTCCAAGATATGAACTATCGACATCTTACAATATTGGCTGTGCTTCTAACTTGGGCCAGAATTGTAAAATGGTCTTATAAATTAGCGATTTCGTTCCAATTCACATTCCAAGTAATATTCGGCATACTAATTACATTGACGATTGCCAAATTGCATTATCTCCTATATTTCCGAGATATGGACTATCGACATCTTACAATATTGGCTCTGCTTTTAACTTGGGCCAAAATTGTAAAATGGTCTTATGAATAAGCGATTTCGCTCCAATTCACATTAAAAGTAATATTCGGCATGCTAATTACATTGCCGATTGCCAAATTGCATTATCACTTATAGTTTCCGAGATATGGACTATCGACATCTGACAATATTGTCTCTGCTTTTAACTTGGGCCAAAATTGTAAAATGGTCTTATGAATTAGCGATTTCGTTCCAATTCACATTCCAAGTAATATACGGCATGCTAATTACGTTGCCGATTACCAAATTGCATTATCTCCTATAGTTTCCGAGATATGGGCAATCGAAATTTTACACCTTAGATTCTGTTTCTAACTTGGGTCAAAATTGTAAAATGGTCTTATGAATTAACGATTTCGTTCCAATTCACATTCCAAGTAATATTCGGCATTCTAATTACGTTAAGGTATGGGCAGTCGAAATTTTACACCTTAGAGTCTGTTTCTAACTTGGGTCAAATTTGTAAAATAGTTTTAGGAATTAGCAATTTCGTTCCAATTCACATTCCAAGTAATATTCGGCAGGCTAATTAGGTTGCTGATTGCCAAATTGCATTATCCCTTATAGTTTCCGATATATGGGCAATCGAAATTTTACACCTTAGACTCCGTTTCTAACTTGGGTCAAAATTGTAAAATGGTCTTATGAATTAGCGATTTCGTTCCAATTCACATTCCAATTAATATTCGGCATGCCAATTACATTACCGATTACCAAATTGCAATATCTCTTTTAGTTTCCGAGATATGGGCAATCGAAATTTTACACCTTAGACTCTGTTTCTAACTTGGGTCAAAATTGTAAAATGGTCTTATGAATTAGCGGTATCGTTCGAATTCACATTCCAAGTAATATTCGACATTTTAATTACATTGCCGATTGCCAAATTGCATTATCTCTTATAGTTTCCGATATATAGACTATCGACATCTTACAATGTTGGCTCTGCTTCTAACTTGGGCCAACATTGTAAAATGGTCTTATGAATTAGCGATATCGTTCCTATTCACATTCCAAGTAATATTCAACATGCTAATTACGTTGCCGATTGCCAAATTGCATTATCTCTTATAATTTCCGAGATATGGACAATCGAAATTTTACACCTTAGAGTCTGTTTCTAACTTGGGTCAAATTTCTAAAATGGTCTTATGAATTAGCGATTTCGCTAAAATTCACACTCCAAGTAATATTAGGCATGCTAATTACGTTGCCGATTGCCAAATTGCATTATCTCTTATAGTTTCCGAGATATGGACTATCGACATCTTACAATATTGGCTGTGCTTCTAACTTGGGCCAAAATTGTAAAATGGTCTTATGAATTAGCGATTTCGCTCCAATTCAGATTCCAATTAATATTCGGCATTCTAATTACGTTGCCGATTGCCAAATTGCATTATCTCTTATAGTTTCCGAGATATGGACTATCGACATCTTACAATATTGGCTGTGCTTCTAACTTGGGCCAAAATTGTAAAATGGTCTTATGAATTAGCGATTTCGCTCCAATTCACATTCCAATTAATATTCGGCATGCTAATTACGTTGCCGATTGCCAAATTGCATTATCTCTTATAATTTCCGAGATATGGGCAATCGAAATTTTACACCTTAGAGTCTGTTTCTAACTTGGGTCAAAATTGTAAAATGGTTTTATGAATCAGCGATTTCGTTCCAATTCCCATTCCAAGTAATATTCGGCATGCCAATTACGTTGCCGATTGCCAAATTGCATTATCTCTTATAGTTTCCGAGATATGGACTATCGACATCTTACAATATTGGCTGTGCTTCTAACTTGGGCCAAAATTGTAAAATGGTCTTATGAATTAGCGATTTCGTTCCAGTTCACATTCCAAGTAATATTCGGCATGCTAATTACATTGTCGATTGCCAAATTGCATTATCTCTTATAGTTTCCGAGATATGGACTATCTACACCTTACAATATTGGCTGTGCTTCTAACTTGGGCCAAAATTGTAAAATGGTCTTATGAATTAGCGATTTCGCTCCAATTCACATTCCAAGTAATATTCGGCATGCTAATTACGTTGCCGATTGCCAAATTGTATTACCTCTTATAGTTTCCGAGATATGGACTATCGACATCTTACTACATTGTCTCTGCTTCTAACTTGGGCCAGAATTGTAAAATGGTCTTATGAATTAGCGATTTCGTTCCAATTCACATTCCAAGTTATATTCCGCATGCTAATTACGTTGCCGATTGCCAAATTGCATTAGCTCTTATCGTTTCCGAGATATGGGCAATCGAAATTTTACACCTTAAAGTCTGTTTCTAACTTGGGTCAAAATTGTAATATGGTCTTATGAATTAGCGATTCCGCTCCAATTCACATTTCAAGTAATATTCGGCATGCTAATTACGTTGCCGATAGCCACATTGCATTATCCCTTATAGTTTCCGAGATATGAACTATCCACATCTTACAATATTGGCTGTGCTTCTAACTTGGGCCAAAATGGTAAAATGGTCTTATGAATTAGCGATTTCGTTCCAATTCACATTCCAAGTAATATTCGGCATGCTAATTACGTTGCCGATTGCCAAATTGCATTATCTCCTATAGTTTCCGAGATATGGGCAATCGAAATTTTACACCTTAGAGTCTGTTTCTAACTTGGGTCAAAATTGTAAAATGGTCTTATGAATTAGCGATTTCGCTAAAATTCACATTCCAAGTAATATTCGGCATGCTAATTACGTTGCCGGTTGCCAAATTGCATTATCTCTTATAGTTTCCGAGATATGGGCAATCGAAATTTTACACCTTTGACTGTTTCTAACTTGGGTCAAAATTGTAAAATGATCTTATGAATTAGCGAGTTCGTTCCAATTCATATTCCAAGTAATATTCGGCATACTAATTACATTGACGATTGCCAAATTGCATTATCTCCTATAGTTTCCGAGATATGGACTATCGACATCTTACAATATTGGCTCTGCTTTTAACTTGGGCCAAAATTGTAAAATGGTCTTATGAATAAGCGATTTCGTTCCAATTCACATTAAAAGTAATATTCGGCATGCTAATTACATTGCCGATTGCCAAATTGCATTATCGCTTATAGTTTCCGAGATATGGACTATCGACATCTGACAATATTGTCTCTGCTTCTAACTTGGGCCATAATTGTAAAATGGCCTTATGTATTAACGATTTCGTTCCAATTTACATTCTAAGTTATATTCGGCATGCTAATTACATTGCCGATTGCCAAAATGCATTATCTCTTATAGTTTCCGAGATATGGGCAATCGAAATTTTACACCTTACACTCTGTTTCTAACTTGGGTCAAAATTGTAAAATGGTCTTATGAATTAACGATTTCGTTCCAATTCACATTCCAAGTAATATGGTAACTACATTGCCGATTGCCAAATTGCATTAGCCCTTATAGTTTCCGAGATATGGACTATCGACATCTTACAATATTGGCTCTGCTTCTAACTTGGGCCAAAATTGTAAAATGGTCTTATGAATTAACGATTTCGTTCCAATTCACATTCCAAGTAATATGCTAATTACATTGCCGATTGCCAAATTGCATTAGCCCTTATAGTTTCCGAGATATGGACTATCGACATCTTACAATACTCGCTCTACTTCTAACTTGGGCCAAAATTGTAAAATGGTCTTATGAATTAGCTATTTCGTTCCAATTCACATTCCAAGTAATATGCCAATTACATTGCCGATTGCCAAATTGCATTAGCCCTTATAGTTTCCGAGATATAGACTATCGACATCTTACAATATTGGCTCTGCTTCTAACTTGGGCCAAAATTGTAAAATTGTCTTATGAATTGGCGATTTCGTTCCAATTCACATTCCAAGTAATATTCGGCATGCTAACTACATTGCCGATTGCCAAATTGCATTATCTCTTATAGTTTCCGAGACATGGGCAATCGAAATTTTACACCTTAGACTCTGTTTCTAACTTGGGTAAAAATTGTAAAATGGTCTTATGAATTAGCGATTTCGCTGAAATTCACATTCCAAGTAATATTCGGCATGCTAATTACATTGTCGATTGCCAAATTGCATTATCTCTTATAGTTTCCGAGATATGGACTATCGACACCTTACAATATTGGCTGTGCTTCTAACTTGGGCCAAAATTGTAAAATGGTCTTATGAATTAGCGATTTCGCTCCAATTCACATTCCAAGTAATATTCGGCATGCTAATTACGTTGCCGATTGCCAAATTGTATTATCTCTTATAGTTTCCGAGATATGGACTATCGACATCTTACAACATTGGCTCTGCTTCTAACTTGGGCCAGAATTGTAAAATGGTCTTATGAATTAGCGATTTCGTTCTAATTCACATTCCAAGTAATATTCGGCATGCTAATTACGTTGCCGATTGCCAAATTGCATTAGCTCTTATAGTTTCCGAGATATAGGCAATCGAAATTTTACACCTTAGAGTCTGTTTCTAACTTGGGCCAAAATTGTAAAATGGATTTATGAATTAGCGATTTCGTTCCAATTCACATTCCAAATAATATTCGGCATGCTAATTACGTTACCGATAGCCAAATTGCATTATCTCTTATAGTTTCCGAGATATAGGCAATCGAAATTTTACACCTTAGAGTCTGTTTCTAACTTGGGTCAAAATTGTTAAATGGTCTTATGAATTAGCGATTCCGCTCCAATTCACATTCCAAGTAATATTCGGCATGCTAATTACGTTACCGATAGCCACATTGCATTATCCCTTATAGTTTCCGAGATATGAACTATCGACATCTTACAATATTGGCTGTGCTTCTAACTTGGGCCAGAATTGTAAAATGGTCTTATAAATTAGCGATTTCGTTCTAATTCACATTCCAAGTAATATTCGGCATGCTAATTACGTTGCCGATTGCCAAATTGCATTATCTCCTATAGTTTCCGAGATATGGGCAATCGAAATTTTACACCTTTGACTGTTTCTAACTTGGGTCAAAATTGTAAAATGGTCTTATGAATTAGCGTGTTCGTTCCAATTCACATTCCAAGTAATATTCGGCATACTAATTACATTGACGATTGCCAAATTGCATTATCTCCTATATTTCCGAGATATGGACTATCGACATCTTACAATATTGGCTCTGCTTTTAACTTGGGCCAAAATTGTAAAATGGTCTTATGAATAAGCGATTTCGCTCCAATTCACATTAAAAGTAATATTCGGCATGCTAATTACATTGCCGATTGCCAAATTGCATTATCACTTATAGTTTCCGAGATATGGACTATCGACATCTGACAATATTGTCTCTGCTTCTAACTTGGGCCATAATTGTAAAATGGCCTTATGTATTAACCATTTCGTTCCAATTCACATTAAAAGTAATATTCGGCATGCTAATTACATTGCCGATTGCCAAAATGCATTATCTCTTATAGTTTCCGAGATATGGGCAATCGAAATTTTACACCTTAGACTCTGTTTCTAACTTGGGTCAAAATTGTAAAATGGTCTTATGAATTAGCGATTTCGTTCCAATTCACATTCCAAGTAATATACGGCATGCTAATTACGTTGCCGATTACCAAATTGCATTATCTCCTATAGTTTCCGAGATATGGGCAATCGAAATTTTACACCTTAGATTCTGTTTCTAACTTGGGTCAAAATTGTAAAATGGTCTTATGAATTAACGATTTCGTTCCAATTCACATTCCAAGTAATATTCGGCATTCTAATTACGTTAAGGTATAGGCAGTCGAAATTTTACACCTTAGAGTCTGTTTCTAACTTGGGTCAAATTTGTAAAATAGTTTTAGGAATTAGCAATTTCGTTCCAATTCACATTCCAAGTAATATTCGGCAGGCTAATTAGGTTGCTGATTGCCAAATTGCATTATCCCTTATAGTTTCCGAGATATGGGCAATCGAAATTTTACACCTTAGACTCCGTTTCTAACTTGGGTCAAAATTGTAAAATGGTCTTATGAATTAGCGGTTTCGTTCCAATTCACATTCCAATTAATATTCGGCATGCTAATTACATTGCCGATTGCCAAATTGCATTATCTCTTATAGTTTCCGATATATAGACTATCGACATCTTACAATGTTGGCTCTGCTTCTAACTTGGGCCAACATTGTAAAATGGTCTTATGAATTAGCGATATCGTTCCTATTCACATTCCAAGTAATATTCAGCATGCTAATTACGTTGCCGATTGCCAAATTGCATTATCTCTTATAATTTCCGAGATATGGACAATCGAAATTTTACACCTTAGAGTCTGTTTCTAACTTGGGTCAAATTTGTAAAATGGTCTTATGAATTAGCGATTTCGCTAAAATTCACACTCCAAGTAATATTCGGCATGCTAATTACGTTGCCGATTGCCAAATTGCATTATCTCTTATAGTTTCCGAGATATGGACTATCGACATCTTACAATATTGGCTGTGCTTCTAACTTGGGCCAAAATTGTAAAATGGTCTTATGAATTAGCGATTTCGCTCCAATTCAGATTCCAATTAATATTCGGCATTCTAATTACGTTGCCGATTGCCAAATTGCATTATCTCTTATAGTTTCCGAGATATGGACTATCGACATCTTACAATATTGGCTGTGCTTCTAACTTGGGCCAAAATTGTAAAATGGTCTTATGAATTAGCGATTTCGCTCCAATTCACATTCCAATTAATATTCGGCATGCTAATTACGTTGCCGATTGCCAAATTGCATTATCTCTTATAATTTCCGAGATATGGACAATCGAAATTTTACACCTTAGAGTCTGTTTCTAACTTGGGTCAAATTTGTAAAATGGTCTTATGAATTAGCGATTTCGCTAAAATTCACACTCCAAGTAATATTCGGCATGCTAATTACGTTGCCGATTGCCAAATTGCATTATCTCTTATAGTTTCCGAGATATGGACTATCGACATCTTACAATATTGGCTGTGCTTCTAACTTGGGCCAAAATTGTAAAATGGTCTTATGAATTAGCGATTTCGCTCCAATTCAGATTCCAATTAATATTCGGCATTCTAATTACGTTGCCGATTGCCAAATTGCATTATCTCTTATAGTTTCCGAGATATGGACTATCTACACCTTACAATATTGGCTGTGCTTCTAACTTGGGCCAAAATTGTAAAATGGTCTTATGAATTAGCGATTTCGCTCCAATTCAGATTCCAATTAATATTCGGCATTCTAATTACGTTGCCGATTGCCAAATTGCATTATCTCTTATAATTTCCGAGATATGGACAATCGAAATTTTACACCTTAGAGTCTGTTTCTAACTTGGGTCAAATTTGTAAAATGGTCTTATGAATTAGCGATTTCGCTAAAATTCACACTCCAAGTAATATTCGGCATGCCAATTACGTTGCCGATTGCCAAATTGCATTATCTCTTATAGTTTCCGAGATATGGACTATCTACACCTTACAATATTGGCTGTGCTTCTAACTTGGGCCAAAATTGTAAAATGGTCTTATGAATTAGCGATTTCGTTCCAGTTCACATTCCAAGTAATATTCGGCATGCTAATTACATTGTCGATTGCCAAATTGCATTATCTCTTATAGTTTCCGAGATATGGACTATCGACATCTTACAACATTGTCTCTGCTTCTAACTTGGGCCAGAATTGTAAAATGGCCTTATGAATTAGCGATTTCGTTCCAATTCGCATTCCAAGTTATATTCCGCATGCTAATTACGTTGCCGATTGCCAAATTGCATTAGCTCTTATCGTTTCCGAGATATGGGCAATCGAAATTTTACACCTTAGAGTCTGTTTCTAACTTGGGTCAAAATTGTAATATGGTCTTATGAATTAGCGATTCCGCTCCAATTCACATTCCAAGTAATATTCATTAGCCACATTGCATTATCCCTTATAGTTTCCGAGATATGAACTATCAACATCTTACAATATTGGCTGTGCTTCTAACTTGGGCCAAAATGGTAAAATGGTCTTATGAATTAGCGATTTCGTTCCAATTCACATTCCAAGTAATATACGGCATGCTAAATACATTGCCGGTTGCCAAATTGCATTATCTCTTATAGTTTCCGAGACATGGGCAATCGAAATTTTACACCTTTGACTGTTTCTAACTTGGGTCAAAATTGTAAAATGGTCTTATCAATTAGCGAGTTCGTTCCAATTCACATTCCAAGTAATATTCGGCATGCTAATTACGTTGCCGATTGCCAAATTGCATTATCTCTTATAGTTTCCGAGATATGGACTATCGACATCTTACAATATTGGCTGTGCTTCTAACTTGGGCCAAAATTGTAAAATGGTCTTATGAATTAGCGATTTCGTTCCAGTTCACATTCCAAGTAATATTCGGCATGCTAATTACATTGTCGATTGCCAAATTGCATTATCTCTTATAGTTTCCGAGATATGGACTATCGACATCTTACAACATTGTCTCTGCTTCTAACTTGGGCCAGAATTGTAAAATGGCCTTATGAATTAGCGATTTCGTTCCAATTCGCATTCCAAGTTATATTCCGCATGCTAATTACGTTGCCGATTGCCAAATTGCATTAGCTCTTATCGTTTCCGAGATATGGGCAATCGAAATTTTACACCTTAGAGTCTGTTTCTAACTTGGGTCAAAATTGTAATATGGTCTTATGAATTAGCGATTCCGCTCCAATTCACATTCCAAGTAATATTCATTAGCCACATTGCATTATCCCTTATAGTTTCCGAGATATGAACTATCAACATCTTACAATATTGGCTGTGCTTCTAACTTGGGCCAAAATGGTAAAATGGTCTTATGAATTAGCGATTTCGTTCCAATTCACATTCCAAGTAATATACGGCATGCTAAATACATTGCCGGTTGCCAAATTGCATTATCTCTTATAGTTTCCGAGACATGGGCAATCGAAATTTTACACCTTTGACTGTTTCTAACTTGGGTCAAAATTGTAAAATGATCTTATGAATTAGCGAGTTCGTTCCAATTCACATTCCAATTAATATTCGGCATACTAATTACATTGACGATTGCCAAATTGCATTATCTCCTATAGTTTCCGAGATATGGACTATCGACATCTTACAATATTGGCTCTGCTTTTAACTTGGGCCAAAATTGTAAAATGGTCTTATGAATAAGCGATTTCGTTCCAATTCACATTAAAAGTAATATTCGGCATGCTAATTACATTGCCGATTGCCAAATTGCATTATCGCTTATAGTTTCCGAGATATGGACTATCGACATCTGACAATATTGTCTCTGCTTCTAACTTGGGCCATAATTGTAAAATGGCCTTATGTATTAACGATTTCGTTCCAATTTACATTCTAAGTTATATTCGGCATGCTAATTACATTGCCGATTGCCAAAATGCATTATCTCTTATAGTTTCCGAGATATGGGCAATCGAAATTTTACACCTTACACTCTGTTTCTAACTTGGGTCAAAATTGTAAAATGGTCTTATGAATTAACGATTTCGTTCCAATTCACATTCCAAGTAATATGGTAACTACATTGCCGATTGCCAAATTGCATTAGCCCTTATAGTTTCCGAGATATGGACTATCGACATCTTACAATATTGGCTCTGCTTCTACCTTGGGCCAAAATTGTAAAATGGTCTTATGAATTAACGATTTCGTTCCAATTCACATTCCAAGTAATATGCTAATTACATTGCCGATTGCCAAATTGCATTAGCCCTTATAGTTTCCGAGATATGGACTATCGACATCTTACAATACTGGCTCTACTTCTAACTTGGGCCAAAATTGTAAAATGGTCTTATGAATTAGCTATTTCGTTCCAATTCACATTCCAAGTAATATGCCAATTACATTGCCGATTGCCAAATTGCATTAGCCCTTATAGTTTCCGAGATATAGACTATCGACATCTTACAATATTGGCTCTGCTTCTAACTTGGGCCAAAATTGTAAAATTGTCTTATGAATTGGCGATTTCGTTCCAATTCACATTCCAAGTAATATTCGGCATGCTAACTACATTGCCGATTGCCAAATTGCATTATCTCTTATAGTTTCCGAGACATGGGCAATCGAAATTTTACACCTTAGACTCTGTTTCTAACTTGGGTAAAAATTGTAAAATGGTCTTATGAATTAGCGATTTCGCTGAAATTCACATTCCAAGTAATATTCGGCATGCTAATTACATTGTCGATTGCCAAATTGCATTATCTCTTATAGTTTCCGAGATATGGACTATCGACACCTTAGAATATTGGCTGTGCTTCTAACTTGGGCCAAAATTGTAAAATGGTCTTATGAATTAGCGATTTCGTTCTAATTCACATTCCAAGTAATATTCGGCATGCTAATTACGTTGCCGATTGCCAAATTGTATTATCTCTTATAGTTTCCGAGATATGGACTATCGACATCTTACAACATTGGCTCTGCTTCTAACTTGGGCCAGAATTGTAAAATGGTCTTATGAATTAGCGATTTCGTTCTAATTCACATTCCAAGTAATATTCGGCATGCTAATTACGTTGCCGATTGCCAAATTGCATTAGCTCTTATAGTTTCCGAGATATGGGCAATCGAAATTTTACACCTTAGAGTCTGTTTCTAACTTGGGCCAAAATTGTAAAATGGATTTATGAATTAGCGATTTTGTTCCAATTCACATTCCAAATAATATTCGGCATGCTAATTACGTTACCGATAGCCAAATTGCAATATCTCTTATAGTTTCCGAGATATGGGCAATCGAAATTTTACACCTTAGAGTCTGTTTCTAACTTGGGTCAAAATTGTTAAATGGTCTTATGAATTAGCGATTCCGCTCCAATTCACATTCCAAGTAATATTCGGCATGCTAATTACGTTACCGATAGCCACATTGCATTATCCCTTATAGTTTCCGAGATATGAACTATCGACATCTTACAATATTGGCTGTGCTTCTAACTTGGGCCAGAATTGTAAAATGGTCTTATAAATTAGCGATTTCGTTCTAATTCACATTCCAAGTAATATTCGGCATGCTAATTACGTTGCCGATTGCCAAATTGCATTATCTCCTATAGTTTCCGAGATGTGGGCAATCGAAATTTTACACCTTTGACTGTTTCTAACTTGGGTCAAAATTGTAAAATGGTCTTATGAATTAGCGTGTTCGTTCCAATTCACATTCCAAGTAATATTCGGCATACTAATTACATTGACGATTGCCAAATTGCATTATCTCCTATATTTCCGAGATATGGACTATCGACATCTTACAATATTGGCTCTGCTTTTAACTTCGGCCAAAATTGTAAAATGGTCTTATGAATAAGCGATTTCGCTCCAATTCACATTAAAAGTAATATTCGGCATGCTAATTCCATTGCCGATTGACAAATTGAATTATCTCTTATAGTTTCCGAGATATGGACTATCGACATCTTACAATATTGGCTGTGCTTCTAACTTGGGCCACAATTGTAAAATGGCCTTATAAATTAGCGATTTCGTTCCAGTTCACATTCCAAGTAATATTCGGCATGCTAATTCCATTGCCGATTGACAAATTGCATTATCGCTTATAGTTTCCGAGATATGGACTATCGACATCTTACAATGTTGGCTCTGCTTCTAACTTGGGCCAAAATTGTAAAATAGTTTTAGGAATTAGCGATATCGTTCCAATTCACATTCCAAGTAATATTCGGCATGCTAATTCCATTGCCGATTGACAAATTGAATTATCTCTTATAGTTTCCGAGATATGGACTATCGACATCTTACAATATTGGCTGTGCTTCTAACTTGGGCCACAATTGTAAAATGGTCTTATAAATTAGCGATTTCGTTCCAGTTCACATTCCAAGTAATATTCGGCATGCTAATTACGTTGCCGATTGCCAAATTGCATTATCTCTTATAGTTTCCGAGATATGGACTATTGACATCTTACAATATTGGCTCTGCCTCTAACTTGGGTCAGAATTGTAAAATGGTCTTATGAATTAGCGATATCGTTCCAATTCACATTCCAAGTAATATTCGGCATGCTAATTCCATTGCCGATTGACAAATTGAATTATCTCTTATAGTTTCCGAGATATGGACTATCGACTTCTTACAATGTTGGCTCTGCTTCTAACTTGGACCAAAATTGTAAAATGGTCTTATGAATTAGCGATATCGTTCCAATTCACATTCCAAGTAATATTCGGCATGCTAATTACGTTGCTGATTGCCAAATTGCATTATCTCTTATAATTTCCAAGATATGGGCAATCGAAATTTTACACCTTAGTGTCTGTTTCTAACTTGGGTCAAAATTGCAAAATGGTTTTATGAATCAGCGATTTCGTTCCAATTCACATTCCAAGTAATATTCGGCATGCCAATTACGTTGCCGATTGCCAAATTGCATTATCTCTTATATTTTCCGAGATATGGACTATCGACATCTTACAATATTGGCTGTGCTTCTAACTTGGGCCAAAATTGTAAAATGGTCTTATGAATTAGCGATTTCGTTCCAGTTCACATTCTAAGTAATATTCGGCATACTAATTACTTTGCCGTTTGCCAAATTGCGTTATCTCTTATAGTTTCCGAGATATGGACTATCGACATCTTACAATATTGGCTGTGCTTCTAACTTGGGCCAAAATTGTAAAAAGGACTTATGAATTAGCGATATCGTTCAAATTCACATTCCAAGTAATATTCGGCATGCTAATTATATTGCCGATTGCCAAATAGCATTATCTCTTATAGTTTCCGAGATATGGACTATCGACATCTTACAATGTTGGCTCTGCTTCTAACTTGGGCCAGAATTGTAAAATGGTCTTATGAATTAGCTATATCGTTCCAATTCACATTCCAAGTAATATTCGGCATGCTAATTACGTTGCCGATTGCCAAATTGCATTAGCTCTTATAGTTTCCGAGATATGGGCAATCGAAATTTTACACCTTAGACTCCGTTTCTAACTTGGGTCAAAATTGTAAAATGGTCTTATGAATTAGCGATTTCGTTCCAATTCACATTCCAATTAATATTCGGCATGCCAATTACATTGCCGATAACCAAATTGCAATATCTCTTTTAGTTTCCGAGATATGGGCAATCGAAATTTTACACCTTAGACTCTGTTTCTAACTTGGGTCAAAATTGTAAAATGGTCTTATGAATTAGCGATATCGTTCCAATTCACATTCCAAGTAATATTCGACATGTTAATTACATTGCCGATTGCCAAATTGCATTATCTCTTATAGTTTCCGATATATAGACTATCGACATCTTACAATGTTGGCTCTGCTTCTAACTTGGGCCAAAATTGTAAAATGGTCTTATGAATTAGCGATATCGTTCCTATTCACATTCCAAGTAATATTCAGCATGCTAATTACGTTGCCGATTGCCAAATTGCATCATCTCTTATAGTTTCCTAGACATGGGCAATCAAAATTTTACACCTTAGACTCTGTTTCTAACTTGGGTCAAAATTGTAAAATGGTCTTATGAATTAGCGATTTCGCTAAAATTCACATTCCAAGTAATATTCGGCATGCTAATTACATTGTCGATTGCCAAATTGCATTATCTCTTATAGTTTCCGAGATATGGACTATCGACATCTTACAATATTGGCTGTGCTTCTAACTTGGGCCAAAATTGTAAAATGGTCTTATGAATTAGCTATTTCGTTCCAATTCACATTCCAAGTAATATGCCAATTACATTGCCGATTGCCAAATTGCATTAGCCCTTATAGTTTTCGAGATATAGACTATCGACATCTTACAATATTGGCTCTGCTTCTAACTTGGGCCAAAATTGTAAAGTGGTCTTATGAATTGGCGATTTCGTTCCAATTCACATTCCAAGTAATATACGGCATGCTAACTACATTGCCGATTGCCAAATTGCATTATCTCTTATAGTTTCCGAGACATGGGCAATCGAAATTTTACACCTTAGACTCTGTTTCTAACTTGGGTCAAAATTGTAAAATGGTCTTATGAATTAGCGATTTCGCTAAAATTCACATTCCAAGTAATATTCGGCATGCTAATTACGTTGCCGATTGCCAAATTGTATTATCTTTTATAGTTTCCGAGATATGGACTATCGACATCTTACAACATTGGCTCTGCTTCTAACTTGGGCCAGAATTGTAAAATGGTCTTATGAATTAGCGATTCCGTTCTAATTCACATTCCAAGTAATATTCGGCATGCTAATTACGTTGCCGATTGCCAAATTGTATTATCTTTTATAGTTTCCGAGATATGGACTATCGACATCTTACAACATTGGCTCTGCTTCTAACTTGGGCCAGAATTGTAAAATGGTCTTATGAATTAGCGATTTCGTTCTAATTCACATTCCAAGTAATATTCGGCATGCTAATTACGTTGCCGATTGCCAAATTGCATTATCTCTTATAGTTTCCGAGATATGGACTATCGACATCTTACAATATTGGCTGTGCTTCTAACTTGGGCCAAAATTGTAAAATGGTCTTATGAATTAGCTATTTCGTTCCAATTCACATTCCAAGTAATATGCCAATTACATTGCCGATTGCCAAATTGCATTAGCCCTTATAGTTTCCGAGATATAGACTATCGACATCTTACAATATTGGCTCTGCTTCTAACTTGGGCCAAAATTGTAAAATGGTCTTATGAATTGGCGATTTCGTTCCAATTCACATTCCAAGTAATATTCGGCATGCTAACTATATTGCCGATTGCCAAATTGCATTATCTCTTATAGTTTCCGAGACATGGGCAATCGAAATTTTACACCTTAGACTCTGTTTCTAACTTGGGTCAAAATTGTAAAATGGTCTTATGAATTAGCGATTTCGCTAAAATTCACATTCCAAGTAATATTCGGCATGCTAATTACGTTGCCGATTGCCAAATTGCATTATCTCTTATAGTTTCCGAGATATGGACTATCGACATCTTACAATATTGGCTGTGCTTCTAATTTGGGCCAAAATTGTAAAATGGTCTTATGAATTAGCGATTTCGCTCCAATTCACATTCCAAGTAATATTCGGCATGCTAATTACGTTGCCGATTGCCAAATTGTATTATCTTTTATAGTTTCCGAGATATGGACTATCGACATCTTACAACATTGGCTCTGCTTCTAACTTGGGCCAGAATTGTAAAATGGTCTTATGAATTAGCGATTTCGTTCTAATTCACATTCCAAGTAATATTCGGCATGCTAATTACGTTGCCGATTGCCAAATTGCATTAGCTCTTATAGTTTCCGAGATATGGGCAATCGAAATTTTACACCTTAGAGTCTGTTTCTAACTTGGGCCAAAATTGTAAAATGGATTTATGAATTAGCGATTTCGTTTCAATTCACATTCCAAATAATATTCGGCATGCTAATTACGTTGCCGATAGCTAAATTGCATTATCTCTTATAGTTTCCGAGATATGGGCAATCGAAATTTTACACCTTAGAGTCTGTTTCTAACTTGGGTCAAAATTGTAAAATGGTCTTATGAATTAGCGATTCCGCTCCAATTCACATTCCAAGTAATATTCGGCATGCTAATTACGTTGCCGATAGCCACATTGCATTATCCCTTATAGTTTCCGAGATATGACCTATCGACATCTTACAATATCGGCTGTGCTTCTAACTTGGGCCAGAATTGTAAAATGGTCTTATAAATTAGCGATTTCGTTCTAATTCACATTAAAAGTAATATTCGGCATGCTAATTACGTTCCGATTGCCAAATTGCATTATCTCCTATAGTTTCCGAGATATGGGCAATCGAAATTTTACACCTTTGACTGTTTCTAACTTGGGTCAAAATTGTAAAATGGTCTTATGAATTAGCGAGTTCGTTCCAATTCACATTCCAAGTAATATTCGGCATACCAATTACATTGACGATTGCCAAATTGCATTATCTCCTATAGTTTCCGAGATATGGACTATCGACATCTTACAATATTGTCTCTGCTTCTAACTTGGGCCATAATTGTAAAATGGCCTTATGTATTAACGATTTCGTTCCAATTTACATTCTAAGTTATATTCGGCATGCTAATTACATTGCCGATTGCCAAAATGCATTATCTCTTATAGTTTCCGAGATATGGGCAATCGAAATTTTACACCTTACACTCTGTTTCTAACTTGGGTCAAAATTGTAAAATGGTCTTATGAATTAACGATTTCGTTCCAATTCACATTCCAAGTAATATTCGGCATGCTAACTATATTGCCGATTGCCAAATTGCATTATCTCTTATAGTTTCCGATATATAGACTATCGACATCTTACAATGTTGGCTCTGCTTCTAACTTGGGCCAAAATTGTAAAATGGTCTTATGAATTAGCGATATCGTTCCTATTCACATTCCAAGTAATATTCAGCATGCTAATTACGTTGCCGATTGCCAAATTGCATCATCTCTTATAGTTTCCTAGACATGGGCAATCAAAATTTTACACCTTAGACTCTGTTTCTAACTTGGGTCAAAATTGTAAAATGGTCTTATGAATTAGCGATTTCGCTAAAATTCACATTCCAAGTAATATTCGGCATGCTAATTACATTGTCGATTGCCAAATTGCATTATCTCTTATAGTTTCCGAGATATGGACTATCGACATCTTACAATATTGGCTCTGCTTCTAACTTGGGCCAAAATTGTAAAATGGTCTTATGAATTAGCGATTTCGTTCCAATTCACATTCCAAGTAATATGCTAATTACATTGCCGATTGCCAAATTGCATTAGCCCTTATAGTTTTCGAGATATAGACTATCGACATCTTACAATATTGGCTCTGCTTCTAACTTGGGCCAAAATTGTAAAGTGGTCTTATGAATTGGCGATTTCGTTCCAATTCACATTCCAAGTAATATACGGCATGCTAACTACATTGCCGATTGCCAAATTGCATTATCTCTTATAGTTTCCGAGACATGGGCAATCGAAATTTTACACCTTAGACTCTGTTTCTAACTTGGGTCAAAATTGTAAAATGGTCTTATGAATTAGCGATTTCGCTAAAATTCACATTCCAAGTAATATTCGGCATGCTAATTACGTTGCCGATTGCCAAATTGTATTATCTTTTATAGTTTCCGAGATATGGACTATCGACATCTTACAACATTGGCTCTGCTTCTAACTTGGGCCAGAATTGTAAAATGGTCTTATGAATTAGCGATTCCGTTCTAATTCACATTCCAAGTAATATTCGGCATGCTAATTACGTTGCCGATTGCCAAATTGTATTATCTTTTATAGTTTCCGAGATATGGACTATCGACATCTTACAACATTGGCTCTGCTTCTAACTTGGGCCAGAATTGTAAAATGGTCTTATGAATTAGCGATTTCGTTCTAATTCACATTCCAAGTAATATTCGGCATGCTAATTACGTTGCCGATTGCCAAATTGCATTATCTCTTATAGTTTCCGAGATATGGACTATCGACATCTTACAATATTGGCTGTGCTTCTAACTTGGGCCAAAATTGTAAAATGGTCTTATGAATTAGCTATTTCGTTCCAATTCACATTCCAAGTAATATGCCAATTACATTGCCGATTGCCAAATTGCATTAGCCCTTATAGTTTCCGAGATATAGACTATCGACATCTTACAATATTGGCTCTGCTTCTAACTTGGGCCAAAATTGTAAAATGGTCTTATGAATTGGCGATTTCGTTCCAATTCACATTCCAAGTAATATTCGGCATGCTAACTATATTGCCGATTGCCAAATTGCATTATCTCTTATAGTTTCCGAGACATGGGCAATCGAAATTTTACACCTTAGACTCTGTTTCTAACTTGGGTCAAAATTGTAAAATGGTCTTATGAATTAGCGATTTCGCTAAAATTCACATTCCAAGTAATATTCGGCATGCTAATTACGTTGCCGATTGCCAAATTGCATTATCTCTTATAGTTTCCGAGATATGGACTATCGACATCTTACAATATTGGCTGTGCTTCTAATTTGGGCCAAAATTGTAAAATGGTCTTATGAATTAGCGATTTCGCTCCAATTCACATTCCAAGTAATATTCGGCATGCTAATTACGTTGCCGATTGCCAAATTGTATTATCTTTTATAGTTTCCGAGATATGGACTATCGACATCTTACAACATTGGCTCTGCTTCTAACTTGGGCCAGAATTGTAAAATGGTCTTATGAATTAGCGATTTCGTTCTAATTCACATTCCAAGTAATATTCGGCATGCTAATTACGTTGCCGATTGCCAAATTGCATTAGCTCTTATAGTTTCCGAGATATGGGCAATCGAAATTTTACACCTTAGAGTCTGTTTCTAACTTGGGCCAAAATTGTAAAATGGATTTATGAATTAGCGATTTCGTTTCAATTCACATTCCAAATAATATTCGGCATGCTAATTACGTTGCCGATAGCTAAATTGCATTATCTCTTATAGTTTCCGAGATATGGGCAATCGAAATTTTACACCTTAGAGTCTGTTTCTAACTTGGGTCAAAATTGTAAAATGGTCTTATGAATTAGCGATTCCGCTCCAATTCACATTCCAAGTAATATTCGGCATGCTAATTACGTTGCCGATAGCCACATTGCATTATCCCTTATAGTTTCCGAGATATGACCTATCGACATCTTACAATATCGGCTGTGCTTCTAACTTGGGCCAGAATTGTAAAATGGTCTTATAAATTAGCGATTTCGTTCTAATTCACATTAAAAGTAATATTCGGCATGCTAATTACGTTCCGATTGCCAAATTGCATTATCTCCTATAGTTTCCGAGATATGGGCAATCGAAATTTTACACCTTTGACTGTTTCTAACTTGGGTCAAAATTGTAAAATGGTCTTATGAATTAGCGAGTTCGTTCCAATTCACATTCCAAGTAATATTCGGCATACCAATTACATTGACGATTGCCAAATTGCATTATCTCCTATAGTTTCCGAGATATGGACTATCGACATCTTACAATATTGTCTCTGCTTCTAACTTGGGCCATAATTGTAAAATGGCCTTATGTATTAACGATTTCGTTCCAATTTACATTCTAAGTTATATTCGGCATGCTAATTACATTGCCGATTGCCAAAATGCATTATCTCTTATAGTTTCCGAGATATGGGCAATCGAAATTTTACACCTTACACTCTGTTTCTAACTTGGGTCAAAATTGTAAAATGGTCTTATGAATTAACGATTTCGTTCCAATTCACATTCCAAGTAATATGGTAACTACATTGCCGATTGCCAAATTGCATTAGCCCTTATAGTTTCCGAGATATGGACTATCGACATCTTACAATATTGGCTCTGCTTCTACCTTGGGCCAAAATTGTAAAATGGTCTTATGAATTAACGATTTCGTTCCAATTCACATTCCAAGTAATATGCTAATTACATTGCCGATTGCCAAATTGCATTAGCCCTTATAGTTTCCGAGATATGGACTATCGACATCTTACAATACTGGCTCTACTTCTAACTTGGGCCAAAATTGTAAAATGGTCTTATGAATTAGCGATATCGTTCCAATTCACATTCCAAGTAATATGCCAATTACATTGCCGATTGCCAAATTGCATTAGCCCTTATAGTTTCCGAGATATAGACTATCGACATCTTACAATATTGGCTCTGCTTCTAACTTGGGCCAAAATTGTAAAATTGTCTTATGAATTGGCGATTTCGTTCCAATTCACATTCCAAGTAATATTCGGCATGCTAACTACATTGCCGATTGCCAAATTGCATTATCTCTTATAGTTTCCGAGACATGGGCAATCGAAATTTTACACCTTAGACTCTGTTTCTAACTTGGGTAAAAATTGTAAAATGGTCTTATGAATTAGCGATTTCGCTGAAATTCACATTCCAAGTAATATTCGGCATGCTAATTACATTGTCGATTGCCAAATTGCATTATCTCTTATAGTTTCCGAGATATGGACTATCGACACCTTAGAATATTGGCTGTGCTTCTAACTTGGGCCAAAATTGTAAAATGGTCTTATGAATTAGCGATTTCGTTCTAATTCACATTCCAAGTAATATTCGGCATGCTAATTACGTTGCCGATTGCCAAATTGTATTATCTCTTATAGTTTCCGAGATATGGACTATCGACATCTTACAACATTGGCTCTGCTTCTAACTTGGGCCAGAATTGTAAAATGGTCTTATGAATTAGCGATTTCGTTCTAATTCACATTCCAAGTAATATTCGGCATGCTAATTACGTTGCCGATTGCCAAATTGCATTAGCTCTTATAGTTTCCGAGATATGGGCAATCGAAATTTTACACCTTAGAGTCTGTTTCTAACTTGGGCCAAAATTGTAAAATGGATTTATGAATTAGCGATTTTGTTCCAATTCACATTCCAAATAATATTCGGCATGCTAATTACGTTACCGATAGCCAAATTGCAATATCTCTTATAGTTTCCGAGATATGGGCAATCGAAATTTTACACCTTAGAGTCTGTTTCTAACTTGGGTCAAAATTGTTAAATGGTCTTATGAATTAGCGATTCCGCTCCAATTCACATTCCAAGTAATATTCGGCATGCTAATTACGTTACCGATAGCCACATTGCATTATCCCTTATAGTTTCCGAGATATGAACTATCGACATCTTACAATATTGGCTGTGCTTCTAACTTGGGCCAGAATTGTAAAATGGTCTTATAAATTAGCGATTTCGTTCTAATTCACATTCCAAGTAATATTCGGCATGCTAATTACGTTGCCGATTGCCAAATTGCATTATCTCCTATAGTTTCCGAGATGTGGGCAATCGAAATTTTACACCTTTGACTGTTTCTAACTTGGGTCAAAATTGTAAAATGGTCTTATGAATTAGCGTGTTCGTTCCAATTCACATTCCAAGTAATATTCGGCATACTAATTACATTGACGATTGCCAAATTGCATTATCTCCTATATTTCCGAGATATGGACTATCGACATCTTACAATATTGGCTCTGCTTTTAACTTCGGCCAAAATTGTAAAATGGTCTTATGAATAAGCGATTTCGCTCCAATTCACATTAAAAGTAATATTCGGCATGCTAATTCCATTGCCGATTGACAAATTGAATTATCTCTTATAGTTTCCGAGATATGGACTATCGACATCTTACAATATTGGCTGTGCTTCTAACTTGGGCCACAATTGTAAAATGGCCTTATAAATTAGCGATTTCGTTCCAGTTCACATTCCAAGTAATATTCGGCATGCTAATTCCATTGCCGATTGACAAATTGCATTATCGCTTATAGTTTCCGAGATATGGACTATCGACATCTTACAATGTTGGCTCTGCTTCTAACTTGGGCCAAAATTGTAAAATAGTTTTAGGAATTAGCGATATCGTTCCAATTCACATTCCAAGTAATATTCGGCATGCTAATTCCATTGCCGATTGACAAATTGAATTATCTCTTATAGTTTCCGAGATATGGACTATCGACATCTTACAATATTGGCTGTGCTTCTAACTTGGGCCACAATTGTAAAATGGTCTTATAAATTAGCGATTTCGTTCCAGTTCACATTCCAAGTAATATTCGGCATGCTAATTACGTTGCCGATTGCCAAATTGCATTATCTCTTATAGTTTCCGAGATATGGACTATTGACATCTTACAATATTGGCTCTGCCTCTAACTTGGGTCAGAATTGTAAAATGGTCTTATGAATTAGCGATATCGTTCCAATTCACATTCCAAGTAATATTCGGCATGCTAATTCCATTGCCGATTGACAAATTGAATTATCTCTTATAGTTTCCGAGATATGGACTATCGACTTCTTACAATGTTGGCTCTGCTTCTAACTTGGACCAAAATTGTAAAATGGTCTTATGAATTAGCGATATCGTTCCAATTCACATTCCAAGTAATATTCGGCATGCTAATTACGTTGCTGATTGCCAAATTGCATTATCTCTTATAATTTCCAAGATATGGGCAATCGAAATTTTACACCTTAGTGTCTGTTTCTAACTTGGGTCAAAATTGCAAAATGGTTTTATGAATCAGCGATTTCGTTCCAATTCACATTCCAAGTAATATTCGGCATGCCAATTACGTTGCCGATTGCCAAATTGCATTATCTCTTATATTTTCCGAGATATGGACTATCGACATCTTACAATATTGGCTGTGCTTCTAACTTGGGCCAAAATTGTAAAATGGTCTTATGAATTAGCGATTTCGTTCCAGTTCACATTCTAAGTAATATTCGGCATACTAATTACTTTGCCGTTTGCCAAATTGCGTTATCTCTTATAGTTTCCGAGATATGGACTATCGACATCTTACAATATTGGCTGTGCTTCTAACTTGGGCCAAAATTGTAAAAAGGACTTATGAATTAGCGATATCGTTCAAATTCACATTCCAAGTAATATTCGGCATGCTAATTATATTGCCGATTGCCAAATAGCATTATCTTTTATAGTTTCCGAGATATGGACTATCGACATCTTACAATGTTGGCTCTGCTTCTAACTTGGGCCAGAATTGTAAAATGGTCTTATGAATTAGCGATATCGTTCCAATTCACATTCCAAGTAATATTCGGCATGCTAATTACGTTGCCGATTGCCAAATTGCATTAGCTCTTATAGTTTCCGAGATATGGGCAATCGAAATTTTACACCTTAGACTCCGTTTCTAACTTGGGTCAAAATTGTAAAATGGTCTTATGAATTAGCGATTTCGTTCCAATTCACATTCCAATTAATATTCGGCATGCCAATTACATTGCCGATAACCAAATTGCAATATCTCTTTTAGTTTCCGAGATATGGGCAATCGAAATTTTACACCTTAGACTCTGTTTCTAACTTGGGTCAAAATTGTAAAATGGTCTTATGAATTAGCGATATCGTTCCAATTCACATTCCAAGTAATATTCGACATGTTAATTACATTGCCGATTGCCAAATTGCATTATCTCTTATAGTTTCCGATATATAGACTATCGACATCTTACAATGTTGGCTCTGCTTCTAACTTGGGCCAAAATTGTAAAATGGTCTTATGAATTAGCGATATCGTTCCTATTCACATTCCAAGTAATATTCAGCATGCTAATTACGTTGCCGATTGCCAAATTGCATCATCTCTTATAGTTTCCTAGACATGGGCAATCAAAATTTTACACCTTAGACTCTGTTTCTAACTTGGGTCAAAATTGTAAAATGGTCTTATGAATTAGCGATTTCGCTAAAATTCACATTCCAAGTAATATTCGGCATGCTAATTACATTGTCGATTGCCAAATTGCATTATCTCTTATAGTTTCCGAGATATGGACTATCGACATCTTACAATATTGGCTGTGCTTCTAACTTGGGCCAAAATTGTAAAATGGTCTTATGAATTAGCTATTTCGTTCCAATTCACATTCCAAGTAATATGCCAATTACATTGCCGATTGCCAAATTGCATTAGCCCTTATAGTTTTCGAGATATAGACTATCGACATCTTACAATATTGGCTCTGCTTCTAACTTGGGCCAAAATTGTAAAGTGGTCTTATGAATTGGCGATTTCGTTCCAATTCACATTCCAAGTAATATACGGCATGCTAACTACATTGCCGATTGCCAAATTGCATTATCTCTTATAGTTTCCGAGACATGGGCAATCGAAATTTTACACCTTAGACTCTGTTTCTAACTTGGGTCAAAATTGTAAAATGGTCTTATGAATTAGCGATTTCGCTAAAATTCACATTCCAAGTAATATTCGGCATGCTAATTACGTTGCCGATTGCCAAATTGTATTATCTTTTATAGTTTCCGAGATATGGACTATCGACATCTTACAACATTGGCTCTGCTTCTAACTTGGGCCAGAATTGTAAAATGGTCTTATGAATTAGCGATTTCGTTCTAATTCACATTCCAAGTAATATTCGGCATGCTAATTACGTTGCCGATTGCCAAATTGTATTATCTTTTATAGTTTCCGAGATATGGACTATCGACATCTTACAACATTGGCTCTGCTTCTAACTTGGGCCAGAATTGTAAAATGGTCTTATGAATTAGCGATTTCGTTCTAATTCACATTCCAAGTAATATTCGGCATGCTAATTACGTTGCCGATTGCCAAATTGCATTATCTCTTATAGTTTCCGAGATATGGACTATCGACATCTTACAATATTGGCTGTGCTTCTAACTTGGGCCAAAATTGTAAAATGGTCTTATGAATTAGCTATTTCGTTCCAATTCACATTCCAAGTAATATGCCAATTACATTGCCGATTGCCAAATTGCATTAGCCCTTATAGTTTCCGAGATATAGACTATCGACATCTTACAATATTGGCTCTGCTTCTAACTTGGGCCAAAATTGTAAAATGGTCTTATGAATTGGCGATTTCGTTCCAATTCACATTCCAAGTAATATTCGGCATGCTAACTATATTGCCGATTGCCAAATTGCATTATCTCTTATAGTTTCCGAGACATGGGCAATCGAAATTTTACACCTTAGACTCTGTTTCTAACTTGGGTCAAAATTGTAAAATGGTCTTATGAATTAGCGATTTCGCTAAAATTCACATTCCAAGTAATATTCGGCATGCTAATTACGTTGCCGATTGCCAAATTGCATTATCTCTTATAGTTTCCGAGATATGGACTATCGACATCTTACAATATTGGCTGTGCTTCTAATTTGGGCCAAAATTGTAAAATGGTCTTATGAATTAGCGATTTCGCTCCAATTCACATTCCAAGTAATATTCGGCATGCTAATTACGTTGCCGATTGCCAAATTGTATTATCTTTTATAGTTTCCGAGATATGGACTATCGACATCTTACAACATTGGCTCTGCTTCTAACTTGGGCCAGAATTGTAAAATGGTCTTATGAATTAGCGATTTCGTTCTAATTCACATTCCAAGTAATATTCGGCATGCTAATTACGTTGCCGATTGCCAAATTGCATTAGCTCTTATAGTTTCCGAGATATGGGCAATCGAAATTTTACACCTTAGAGTCTGTTTCTAACTTGGGCCAAAATTGTAAAATGGATTTATGAATTAGCGATTTCGTTTCAATTCACATTCCAAATAATATTCGGCATGCTAATTACGTTGCCGATAGCTAAATTGCATTATCTCTTATAGTTTCCGAGATATGGGCAATCGAAATTTTACACCTTAGAGTCTGTTTCTAACTTGGGTCAAAATTGTAAAATGGTCTTATGAATTAGCGATTCCGCTCCAATTCACATTCCAAGTAATATTCGGCATGCTAATTACGTTGCCGATAGCCACATTGCATTATCCCTTATAGTTTCCGAGATATGACCTATCGACATCTTACAATATCGGCTGTGCTTCTAACTTGGGCCAGAATTGTAAAATGGTCTTATAAATTAGCGATTTCGTTCTAATTCACATTAAAAGTAATATTCGGCATGCTAATTACGTTCCGATTGCCAAATTGCATTATCTCCTATAGTTTCCGAGATATGGGCAATCGAAATTTTACACCTTTGACTGTTTCTAACTTGGGTCAAAATTGTAAAATGGTCTTATGAATTAGCGAGTTCGTTCCAATTCACATTCCAAGTAATATTCGGCATACCAATTACATTGACGATTGCCAAATTGCATTATCTCCTATAGTTTCCGAGATATGGACTATCGACATCTTACAATATTGGCTCTTCTTTTAACTTGGGCCAAAATTGTAAAATGGTCTTATGAATAAGCGATTTCGCTCCAATTCACATTAAAAGTAATATTCGGCATGCTAATTACATTGCCGATTGCCAAATTGCATTATCGCTTATAGTTTCCGAGATATGGACTATCGACATCTGACAATATTGTCTCTGCTTCTAACTTGGGCCATAATTGTAAAATGGCCTTATGTATTAACGATTTCGTTCCAATTTACATTCTAAGTTATATTCGGCATGCTAATTACATTACCGATTGCCAAAATGCATTATCTCTTATAGTTTCAGAGATATGGGCAATCGAAATTTTACACCTTAGACTCTGTTTCTAACTTGGGTCAAAATTGTAAAATGGTCTTATGAATTAGCGATTTCGTTCCAATTCAGATTCCAAATAATATGCTAATTACATTGCCGATTGCCAAATTGCATTAGCCCTTATAGTTTCCGAGATATGGACTATCGACATCTTACAATATTGGCTCTGCTTCTAACTTGGGCCAAAATTGTAAAATGGTCTTATGAATTAGCGATTTCATTCCAATTCACATTCCAAGTAATATGCTTATTACATTGCCGATTGCCAAATTGCATAAGCCCTTATAGTTTCCGAGATATGGACTATCGACATCTTACAACATTGGCTCTGCTTCTAACTTGTGCCAGAATTGTAAAATGGTCTTATGAATTAGCGATTTCGTTCCAATTCACATTCCAAGTTATATTCCGCATGCTAATTACGTTGCCGATAGCCAAATTGTATTATCTCTTATAGTTTCCGAGATATGGGCAATCGAAATTTTACACCTTAGAGTCTGTTTCTAACTTGGGCCAAAATTGTAAAATGGATTTCTGAATTAGCGATTTCGTTCCAATTCACATTCCAAATAATATTCGGCATGCTAATTACGTTGCCGATTGCCAAATTGCATTATCTCTTATAGTTTCAGGGATATGGACTATCGACATCTTACAACTTTGTCTCTGCTTCTAACTTGGGCCAGAATTGTAAAATGGTCTTATGAATTAGCGATTTCGTTCCAATTCACATTCCAAGTTATATTCCGCATGCTAATTACGTTGCCGATTGCCAAATTGCATTAGCTCTTATCGTTTCCGAGATATGGGCAATCGAAATTTTACACCTTAGAGTCTGTTTCTAACTTGGGTCAAAATTGTAATATGGTCTTATGAATTAGCGATTCCGCTCCAATTCACATTCCAAGTAATATTCGGCATGCTAATTACGTTGCCGATAGCCACATTGCATTATCCCTTATAGTTTCCGAGATATGAACTATCCACATCTTACAATATTGGCTGTGCTTCTAACTTGGGCCAAAATGGTAAAATGGTCTTATGAATTAGCGATTTCGTTCCAATTCACATTCCAAGTAATATACGGCATGCTAAATACATTGCCGATTGCCAAATTGCATTATCTCCTATAGTTTCCGAGATATGGGCAATCGAAATTTTACACCTTAGAGTCTGTTTCTAACTTGGGTCAAAATTGTAAAATGGTTTTATGAATTAGCGATTTCGCTAAAATTCACATTCCAAGTAATATTCGGCATGCTAATTACGTTGCCGATTGCCAAATTGCATTATCTCTTATAGTGTCCGAGATATGGGCAATCGAAATTTTACACCTTTGACTGTTTCTAACTTAGGTCAAAATTGTAAAGTGGTTTTATGAATTAGCGATTTCGTTCCAATTCACATTCCAAGTAATATTCGGCATGCTAATTACGTTGCCGATTGCCAAATTGCATTATCTCCTATAGTTTCCGAGATATGGGCAATCGAAATTTTACACCTTAGAGTCTGTTTCTAACTTGGGTCAAAATTGTAAAGTGGTTTTATGAATTAGCGATTTCGTTCCAATTCACATTCCAAGTAATATTCGGCATGCTAATTACATTGCCGGTTGCCAAATTGCATTATCTCTTATAGTTTCCGAGATATGGGCAATCGAAATTTTACACCTTTGACTGTTTCTAACTTGGGTCAAAATTGTAAAATGGTCTTATGAATTAGCGAGTTCGTTCCAATTCACATTCCAAGTAATATTCGGCATACTAATTACATTGACGATTGCCAAATTGCATTATCTCCTATAGTTTCCGAGATATGGACTATCGACATCTTACAATATTGGCTCTGCTTTTAACTTGGGCCAAAATTGTAAAATGGTCTTATGAATAAGCGATTTCGTTCCAATTCACATTAAAAGTAATATTCGGCATGCTAATTACATTGCCGATTGCCAAATTGCATTATCGCTTATAGTTTCCGAGATATGGATTATCGACATCTGACAATATTGTCTCTGTTTCTAACTTGGGCCATAATTGTAAAATGGCCTTATGTATTAACGATTTCGTTCCAATTTACATTCTAAGTTATATTCGGCATGCTAATTACATTGCCGATTGCCAAAATGCATTATCTCTTATAGTTTCCGAGATATGGGCAATCGAAATTTTACACCTTACACTCTGTTTCTAACTTGGGTCAAAATTGTAAAATGGTCTTATGAATTAACGATTTCGTTCCAATTCACATTCCAAGTAATATGGTAACTACATTGCCGATTGCCAAATTGCATTAGCCCTTATAGTTTCCGAGATATGGACTATCGACATCTTACAATATTGGCTCTGCTTCTAACTTGGGCCAAAATTGTAAAATGGTCTTATGAATTAACGATTTCGTTCCAATTCACATTCCAAGTAATATGCTAATTACATTGCCGATTGCCAAATTGCATTAGCCCTTATAGTTTCCGAGATATGGACTATCGACATCTTACAAAACTGGCTCTACTTCTAACTTGGGCCAAAATTGTAAAATGGTCTTATGAATTAGCTATTTCGTTCCAATTCACATTCCAAGTAATATGCCAATTACATTGCCTATTGCCAAATTGCATTAGCCCTTATAGTTTCCGAGATATAGACTATCGACATCTTACAATATTGGCTCTGCTTCTAACTTGGGCCAAAATTGTAAAATTGTCTTATGAATTGGCGATTTCGTTCCAATTCACATTCCAAGTAATATTCGGCATGCTAACTACATTGCCGATTGCCAAATTGCATTATCTCTTATAGTTTCCGAGACATGGGCAATCGAAATTTTACACCTTAGACTCTGTTTCTAACTTGGGTAAAAATTGTAAAATGGTCTTATGAATTAGCGATTTCGCTGAAATTCACATTCCAAGTAATATTCGGCATGCTAATTACATTGTCGATTGCCAAATTGCATTATCTCTTATAGTTTCCGAGATATGGACTATCGACACCTTACAATATTGGGTGTGCTTCTAACTTGGGCCAAAATTGTAAAATGGTCTTATGAATTAGCGATTTCGCTCCAATTCACATTCCAAGTAATATTCGGCATGCTAATTACGTTGCCGATTGCCAAGTTGTATTATCTCTTATAGTTTCCGAGATATGGACTATCGACATCTTACAACATTGGCTCGGCTTCTAACTTGGGCCAGAATTGTAAAATGGTCTTATGAATTAGCGATTTCGTTCTAATTCACATTCCAAGTAATATTCGGCATGCTAATTACGTTGCCGATTGTCAAATTGCATTAGCTCTTATAGTTTCCGAGATATGGGCAATCGAAATTTTACACCTTAGAGTCTGTTTCTAACTTGGGCCAAAATTGTAAAATGGATTTATGAATTAGCGATTTCGTTCCAATTCACATTCCAAATAATATTCGGCATGCTAATTACGTTACCGATAGCCAAATTGCATTATCTCTTATAGTTTCCGAGATATGGGCAATCGAAATTTTACACCTTAGAGTCTGTTTCTAACTTGGGTCAAAATTGTTAAATGGTCTTATGAATTAGCGATTCCGCTCCAATTCACACTCCAAGTAATATTCGGCATGCTAATTACGTTACCGATAGCCACATTGCATTATCCCTTATAGTTTCCAAGATATGAACTATCGACATCTTACAATATTGGCTGTGCTTCTAACTTGGGCCAGAATTGTAAAATGGTCTTATAAATTAGCGATTTCGTTCCAATTCACATTCCAAGTAATATTCGGCATACTAATTACATTGACGATTGCCAAATTACATTATCTCCTATATTTCCGAGATATGGACTATCGACATCTTACAATATTGGCTCTGCTTTTAACTTGGGCCAAAATTGCAAAATGGTCTTATGAATAAGCGATTTCGCTCCAATTCACATTAAAAGTAATATTCGGCATGCTAATTACATTGCCGATTGCCAAATTGCATTATCACTTATAGTTTCCGAGATATGGACTATCGACATCTGACAATATTGTCTCTGCTTCTAACTTGGGCCATAATTGTAAAATTGTCTTATGAATTGGCGATTTCGTTCCAATTCACATTCCAAGTAATATTCGGCATGCTAACTACATTGCCGATTGCCAAATTGCATTATCTCTTATAGTTTCCGAGATATGGGCAATCGAAATTTTACACCTTAGAGTCTGTTTCTAACTTGGGTCAAAATTGTTAAATGGTCTTATGAATTAGCGATTCCGCTCCAATTCACATTCCAAGTAATATTCGGCATACTAATTACATTGACGATTGCCAAATTACATTATCTCCTATATTTCCGAGATATGGACTATCGACATCTTACAATATTGGCTCTGCTTTTAACTTGGGCCAAAATTGCAAAATGGTCTTATGAATAAGCGATTTCGCTCCAATTCACATTAAAAGTAATATTCGGCATGCTAATTACGTTACCGATAGCCACATTGCATTATCCCTTATAGTTTCCAAGATATGAACTATCGACATCTTACAATATTGGCTGTGCTTCTAACTTGGGCCAGAATTGTAAAATGGTCTTATAAATTAGCGATTTCGTTCCAATTCACATTCCAAGTAATATTCGGCATACTAATTACATTGACGATTGCCAAATTGCATTATCTCCTATATTTCCGAGATATGGACTATCGACATCTTACAATATTGGCTCTGCTTTTAACTTGGGCCAAAATTGTAAAATGGTCTTATGAATAAGCGATTTCGCTCCAATTCACATTAAAAGTAATATTCGGCATGCTAATTACATTGCCGATTGCCAAATTGCATTATCACTTATAGTTTCCGAGATATGGACTATCGACATCTGACAATATTGTCTCTGCTTCTAACTTGGGCCATAATTGTAAAATGGCCTTATGTATTAACGATTTCGTTCCAATTTACATTCTAAGTTATATTCGGCATGCTAATTACATTGCCAATTGCCAAAATGCATTATCTCTTATAGTTTCCGAGATATGGGCAATCGAAATTTTACACCTTATACTCTGTTTCTAACTTGGGTCAAAATTGTAAAATGGTCTTATGAATTAGCGATTTCGTTCCAATTCACATTCCAAGTAATATACGGCATGCTAATTACGTTGCCGATTACCAAATTGCATTATCTCCTATAGTTTCCGAGATATGGGCAATCGAAATTTTACACCTTAGATTCTGTTTCTAACTTGGGTCAAAATTGTAAAATGGTCTTATGAATTAACGATTTCGTTCCAATTCACATTCCAAGTAATATTCGGCATTCTAATTACGTTAAGGTATGGGCAGTCGAAATTTTACACCTTAGAGTCTGTTTCTAACTTGGGTCAAATTTGTAAAATAGTTTTAGGAATTAGCAATTTCGTTCCAATTCACATTCCAAGTAATATTCGGCAGGCTAATTAGGTTGCTGATTGCCAAATTGCATTATCCCTTATAGTTTCCGAGATATGGGCAATCGAAATTTTACACCTTAGACTCCGTTTCTAACTTGGGTCAAAATTGTAAAATGGTCTTATGAATTAGCGATTTCGTTCCAATTCACATTCCAATTAATATTCGGCATGCCAATTACATTACCGATTACCAAATTGCAATATCTCTTTTAGTTTCCGAGATATGGGCAATCGAAATTTTACACCTTAGACTCTGTTTCTAACTTGGGTCAAAATTGTAAAATGGTCTTATGAATTAGCGATATCGTTCCAATTCACATTCCAAGTAATATTCGACATGCTAATTACATTGCCGATTGCCAAATTGCATTATCTCTTATAGTTTCCGATATATAGACTATCGACATCTTACAATGTTGGCTCTGCTTCTAACTTGGGCCAACATTGTAAAATGGTCTTATGAATTAGCGATATCGTTCCTATTCACATTCCAAGTAATATTCAGCATGCTAATTACGTTGCCGATTGCCAAATTGCATTATCTCTTATAATTTCCGAGATATGGACAATCGAAATTTTACACCTTAGAGTCTGTTTCTAACTTGGGTCAAATTTCTAAAATGGTCTTATGAATTAGCGATTTCGCTAAAATTCACACTCCAAGTAATATTCGGCATGCTAATTACGTTGCCGATTGCCAAATTGCATTATCTCTTATAGTTTCCGAGATATGGACTATCGACATCTTACAATATTGGCTGTGCTTCTAACTTGGGTCAAAATTGTAAAATGGTTTTATGAATCAGCGATTTCGTTCCAATTCCCATTCCAAGTAATATTCGGCATGCCAATTACGTTGCCGATTGCCAAATTGCATTATCTCTTATAGTTTCCGAGATATGGACTATCTACACCTTACAATATTGGCTGTGCTTCTAACTTGGGCCAAAATTGTTAAATGGTCTTATGAATTAGCGATTTCGCTCCAATTCACATTCCAAGTAATATTCGGCATGCTAATTACGTTGCCGATTGCCAAATTGTATTACCTCTTATAGTTTCCGAGATATGGACTATCGACATCTTACAACATTGTCTCTGCTTCTAACTTGGGCCAGAATTGTAAAATGGTCTTATGAATTAGCGATTTCGCTCCAATTCACATTCCAAGTTATATTCCGCATGCTAATTACGTTGCCGATTGCCAAATTGCATTATCTCTTATAATTTCCGAGATATGGGCAATCGAAATTTTCACCTTAGAGTCTGTTTCTAACTTGGGTCAAAATTGTAAAATGGTTTTATGAATCAGCGATTTCGTTCCAATTCCCATTCCAAGTAATATTCGGCATGCCAATTACGTTGCCGATTGCCAAATTGCATTATCTCTTATAGTTTCCGAGATATGGACTATCTACACCTTACAATATTGGCTGTGCTTCTAACTTGGGCCAAAATTGTTAAATATTCTTATGAATTAGCGATTTCGCTCCAATTCACATTCCAAGTAATATTCGGCATGCTAATTACGTTGCCGATTGCCAAATTGTATTACCTCTTATAGTTTCCGAGATATGGACTATCGACATCTTACAACATTGTCTCTGCTTCTAACTTGGGCCAAAATTGTAAAATGGTCTTACGAATTAGCGATTTCGCTCCAATTCACATTCCAATTAATAATCGGCATGCTAATTACGTTGCCGATTGCCAAATTGCATTATCTCTTATAATTTCCGAGATATGGGCAATCGAAATTTTACACCTTAGAGTCTGTTTCTAACTTGGGTCAAAATTGTAAAATGGTTTTATGAATCAGCGATTTCGTTCCAATTCCCATTCCAAGTAATATTCGGCATGCCAATTACGTTGCCGATTGCCAAATTGCATTATCTCTTATAGTTTCCGAGATATGGACTATCTACACCTTACAATATTGGCTGTGCTTCTAACTTGGGCCAAAATTGTTAAATGGTCTTATGAATTAGCGATTTCGCTCCAATTCACATTCCAAGTTATATTCCGCATGCTAATTACGTTGCCGATTGCCAAATTGCATTAGCTCTTATCGTTTCCGAGATATGGGCAATCGAAATTTTACACCTTAGAGTCTGTTTCTAACTTGGGTCAAAATTGTAATATGGTCTTATGAATTAGCGATTCCGCTCCAATTCACATTCCAAGTAATATTCGGCATGCTAATTACGTTGCCGATAGCCACATTGCATTATCCCTTATAGTTTCCGAGATATGAACTATCCACATCTTACAATATTGGCTGTGCTTCTAACTTGGGCCAAAATGGTAAAATGGTCTTATGAATTAGCGATTTCGTTCCAATTCACATTCCAAGTAATATACGGCATGCTAAATACATTGCCGATTGCCAAATTGCATTATCTCCTATAGTTTCCGAGATATGGGCAATCGAAATTTTACACCTTAGAGTCTGTTTCTAACTTGGGTCAAAATTGTAAAATGGTTTTATGAATTAGCGATTTCGCTAAAATTCACATTCCAAGTAATATTCGGCATGCTAATTACGTTGCCGATTGCCAAATTGCATTATCTCTTATAGTGTCCGAGATATGGGCAATCGAAATTTTACACCTTTGACTGTTTCTAACTTAGGTCAAAATTGTAAAGTGGTTTTATGAATTAGCGATTTCGTTCCAATTCACATTCCAAGTAATATTCGGCATGCTAATTACGTTGCCGATTGCCAAATTGCATTATCTCCTATAGTTTCCGAGATATGGGCAATCGAAATTTTACACCTTAGAGTCTGTTTCTAACTTGGGTCAAAATTGTAAAATGGTCTTATGAATTAGCGATTTCGCTAAAATTCACATTCCAAGTAATATTCGGCATGCTAATTACGTTGCCGGTTGCCAAATTGCATTATCTCTTATAGTTTCCGAGATATGGGCAATCGAAATTTTACACCTTTGACTATTTCTAACTTGGGTCAAAATTGTAAAATGATCTTATGAATTAGCGAGTTCGTTCCAATTCACATTCCAAGTAATATTCGGCATACTAATTACATTGACGATTGCCAAATTGCATTATCTCCTATAGTTTCCGAGATATGGACTATCGACATCTTACAATATTGGCTCTGCTTTTAACTTGGGCCAAAATTGTAAAATGGTCTTATGAATAAGCGATTTCGTTCCAATTCACATTAAAAGTAATATTCGGCATGCTAATTACATTGCCGATTGCCAAATTGCATTATCGCTTATAGTTTCCGAGATATGGACTATCGACATCTGACAATATTGTCTCTGCTTCTAACTTGGGCCATAATTGTAAAATGGCCTTATGTATTAACGATTTCGTTCCAATTTACA
This sequence comes from Rhynchophorus ferrugineus, assembly GCF_030347505.1. Taxonomy (NCBI): domain Eukaryota; kingdom Metazoa; phylum Arthropoda; class Insecta; order Coleoptera; family Curculionidae; genus Rhynchophorus; species Rhynchophorus ferrugineus. The sequence goes on from NW_027472580.1 coordinate 66,802,994, forward strand.
TTCTAAGTTATATTCGGCATGCTAATTACATTGCCGATTGCCAAAATGCATTATCTCTTATAGTTTCCGAGATATGGGCAATCGAAATTTTACACCTTACACTCTGTTTCTAACTTGGGTCAAAATTGTAAAATGGTCTTATGAATTAACGATTTCGTTCCAATTCACATTCCAAGTAATATGGTAACTACATTGCCGATTGCCAAATTGCATTAGCCCTTATAGTTTCCGAGATATGGACTATCGACATCTTACAATATTGGCTCTGCTTCTAACTTGGGCCAAAATTGTAAAATGGTCTTATGAATTAACGATTTCGTTCCAATTCACATTCCAAGTAATATGCTAATTACATTGCCGATTGCCAAATTGCATTAGCCCTTATAGTTTCCGAGATATGGACTATCGACATCTTACAATACTGGCTCTACTTCTAACTTGGGCCAAAATTGTAAAATGGTCTTATGAATTAGCTATTTCGTTCCAATTCACATTCCAAGTAATATGCCAATTACATTGCCGATTGCCAAATTGCATTAGCCCTTATAGTTTCCGAGATATAGACTATCGACATCTTACAATATTGGCTCTGCTTCTAACTTGGGCCAAAATTGTAAAATTGTCTTATGCATTGGCGATTTCGTTCCAATTCACATTCCAAGTAATATTCGGCATGCTAACTACATTGCCTATTGCCAAATTGCATTATCTCTTATAGTTTCCGAGACATGGGCAATCGAAATTTTACACCTTAGACTCTGTTTCTAACTTGGGTAAAAATTGTAAAATGGTCTTATGAATTAGCGATTTCGCTGAAATTCACATTCCAAGTAATATTCGGCATACTAATTACATTGACGATTGCCAAATTGCATTATCTCCTATAGTTTCCGAGATATGGACTATCGACATCTTACAATATTGGCTCTGCTTTTAACTTGGGCCAAAATTGTAAAATGGTCTTATGAATAAGCGATTTCGTTCCAATTCACATTAAAAGTAATATTCGGCATGCTAATTACATTGCCGATTGCCAAATTGCATTATCGCTTATAGTTTCCGAGATATGGACTATCGACATCTGACAATATTGTCTCTGCTTCTAACTTGGGCCATAATTGTAAAATGGCCTTATGTATTAACGATTTCGTTCCAATTTACATTCTAAGTTATATTCGGCATGCTAATTACATTGCCGATTGCCAAAATGCATTATCTCTTATAGTTTCCGAGATATGGGCAATCGAAATTTTACACCTTACACTCTGTTTCTAACTTGGGTCAAAATTGTAAAATGGTCTTATGAATTAACGATTTCGTTCCAATTCACATTCCAAGTAATATGGTAACTACATTGCCGATTGCCAAATTGCATTAGCCCTTATAGTTTCCGAGATATGGACTATCGACATCTTACAATATTGGCTCTGCTTCTAACTTGGGCCAAAATTGTAAAATGGTCTTATGAATTAACGATTTCGTTCCAATTCACATTCCAAGTAATATGCTAATTACATTGCCGATTGCCAAATTGCATTAGCCCTTATAGTTTCCGAGATATGGACTATCGACATCTTACAATACTGGCTCTACTTCTAACTTGGGCCAAAATTGTAAAATGGTCTTATGAATTAGCTATTTCGTTCCAATTCACATTCCAAGTAATATGCCAATTACATTGCCGATTGCCAAATTGCATTAGCCCTTATAGTTTCCGAGATATAGACTATCGACATCTTACAATATTGGCTCTGCTTCTAACTTGGGCCAAAATTGTAAAATTGTCTTATGCATTGGCGATTTCGTTCCAATTCACATTCCAAGTAATATTCGGCATGCTAACTACATTGCCTATTGCCAAATTGCATTATCTCTTATAGTTTCCGAGACATGGGCAATCGAAATTTTACACCTTAGACTCTGTTTCTAACTTGGGTAAAAATTGTAAAATGGTCTTATGAATTAGCGATTTCGCTGAAATTCACATTCCAAGTAATATTCGGCATGCTAATTACATTGTCGATTGCCAAATTGCATTATCTCTTATAGTTTCCGAGATATGGACTATCGACACCTTACAATATTGGCTGTGCTTCTAACTTGGGCCAAAATTGTAAAATGGTCTTATGAATTAGCGATTTCGCTCCAATTCACATTCCAAGTAATATTCGGCATGCTAATTACGTTGCCGATTGCCAAATTGTATTATCCCTTATAGTTTCCGAGATATGGACTATCGACATCTTACAACATTGGCTCTGCTTCTAACTTGGGCCAGAATTGTAAAATGGTCTTATGAATTAGCGATTTCGTTCCAATTCACATTCCAAGTAATATTCGGCATTCTAATTACGTTAAGGTATGGGCAGTCGAAATTTTACACCTTAGAGTCTGTTTCTAACTTGGGTCAAATTTGTAAAATAGTTTTAGGAATTAGCAATTTCGTTCCAATTCACATTCCAAGTAATATTCGGCAGGCTAATTAGGTTGCTGATTGCCAAATTGCATTATCCCTTATAGTTTCCGAGATATGGGCAATCGAAATTTTACACCTTAGACTCCGTTTCTAACTTGGGTCAAAATTGTAAAATGGTCTTATGAATTAGCGATTTCGTTCCAATTCACATTCCAATTAATATTCGGCATGCCAATTACATTACCGATTACCAAATTGCAATATCTCTTTTAGTTTCCGAGATATGGGCAATCGAAATTTTACACCTTAGACTCTGTTTCTAACTTGGGTCAAAATTGTAAAATGGTCTTATGAATTAGCGATATCGTTCCAATTCACATTCCAAGTAATATTCGACATGCTAATTACATTGCCGATTGCCAAATTGCATTATCTCTTATAGTTTCCGATATATAGACTATCGACATCTTACAATGTTGGCTCTGCTTCTAACTTGGGCCAACATTGTAAAATGGTCTTATGAATTAGCGATATCGTTCCTATTCACATTCCAAGTAATATTCAGCATGCTAATTACGTTGCCGATTGCCAAATTGCATTATCTCTTATAATTTCCGAGATATGGACAATCGAAATTTTACACCTTAGAGTCTGTTTCTAACTTGGGTCAAATTTGTAAAATGGTCTTATGAATTAGCGATTTCGCTAAAATTCACACTCCAAGTAATATTCGGCATGCTAATTACGTTGCCGATTGCCAAATTGCATTATCTCTTATAGTTTCCGAGATATGGACTATCGACATCTTACAATATTGGCTGTGCTTCTAACTTGGGCCAAAATTGTAAAATGGTCTTATGAATTAGCGATTTCGCTCCAATTCAGATTCCAATTAATATTCGGCATTCTAATTACGTTGCCGATTGCCAAATTGCATTATCTCTTATAGTTTCCGAGATATGGACTATCGACATCTTACAATATTGGCTGTGCTTCTAACTTGGGCCAAAATTGTAAAATGGTCTTATGAATTAGCGATTTCGCTCCAATTCACATTCCAATTAATATTCGGCATGCTAATTACGTTGCCGATTGCCAAATTGCATTATCTCTTATAATTTCCGAGATATGGGCAATCGAAATTTTACACCTTAGAGTCTGTTTCTAACTTGGGTCAAAATTGTAAAATGGTTTTATGAATCAGCGATTTCGTTCCAATTCCCATTCCAAGTAATATTCGGCATGCCAATTACGTTGCCGATTGCCAAATTGCATTATCTCTTATAGTTTCCGAGATATGGACTATCGACATCTTACAATATTGGCTGTGCTTCTAACTTGGGCCAAAATTGTAAAATGGTCTTATGAATTAGCGATTTCGTTCCAGTTCACATTCCAAGTAATATTCGGCATGCTAATTACATTGTCGATTGCCAAATTGCATTATCTCTTATAGTTTCCGAGATATGGACTATCTACACCTTACAATATTGGCTGTGCTTCTATCTTGGGCCAAAATTGTAAAATGGTCTTATGAATTAGCGATTTCGCTCCAATTCACATTCCAAGTAATATTCGGCATGCTAATTACGTTGCCAATTGCCAAATTGTATTACCTCTTATAGTTTCCGAGATATGGACTATCGATATCTTACAACATTGTCTCTGCTTCTAACTTGGGCCAGAATTGTAAAATGGCCTTATGAATTAGCGATTTCGTTCCAATTCACATTCCAAGTTATATTCCGCATGCTAATTACGTTGCCGATTGCCAAATTGCATTAGCTCTTATCGTTTCCGAGATATGGGCAATCGAAATTTTACACCTTAGAGTCTGTTTCTAACTTGGGTCAAAATTGTAATATGGTCTTATGAATTAGCGATTCCGCTCCAATTCACATTCCAAGTAATATTCGGCATGCTAATTACGTTGCCGATAGCCACATTGCATTATCCCTTATAGTTTCCGAGATATGAACTATCAACATCTTACAATATTGGCTGTGCTTCTAACTTGGGCCAAAATGGTAAAATGGTCTTATGAATTAGCGATTTCGTTCCAATTCACATTCCAAGTAATATACGGCATGCTAAATACATTGCCGATTGCCAAATTGCATTATCTCCTATAGTTTCCGAGATATGGGCAATCGAAATTTTACACCTTTGACTGTTTCTAACTTGGGTCAAAATTGTAAAATGGTCTTATGAATTAGCGTGTTCGTTCCAATTCACATTCCAAGTAATATTCGGCATGCTAATTACGTTGCCGATTGCCAAATTGCATTAGCTCTTATAGTTTCCGAGATATGGGCAATCGAAATTTTACACCTTAGAGTCTGTTTCTAACTTGGGCCAAAATTGTAAAATGGATTTATGAATTAGCGATTTCGTTCCAATTCACATTCCAAATAATATTCGGCATGCTAATTACGTTACCGATAGCCAAATTGCAATATCTCTTATAGTTTCCGAGATATGGGCAATCGAAATTTTACACCTTAGAGTCTGTTTCTAACTTGGGTCAAAATTGTTAAATGGTCTTATGAATTAGCGATTCCGCTCCAATTCACATTCCAAGTAATATTCGGCATGCTAATTACGTTACCGATAGCCACATTGCATTATCCCTTATAGTTTCCGAGATATGAACTATCGACATCTTACAATATTGGCTGTGCTTCTAACTTGGGCCAGAATTGTAAAATGGTCTTATAAATTAGCGATTTCGTTCTAATTCACATTCCAAGTAATATTCGGCATGCTAATTACGTTGCCGATTGCCAAATTGCATTATCTCCTATAGTTTCCGAGATATGGGCAATCGAAATTTTACACCTTTGACTGTTTCTAACTTGGGTCAAAATTGTAAAATGGTCTTATGAATTAGCGTGTTCGTTCCAATTCACATTCCAAGTAATATTCGGCATACTAATTACATTGACGATTGCCAAATTGCATTATCTCCTATATTTCCGAGATATGGACTATCGACATCTTACAATATTGGCTCTGCTTTTAACTTGGGCCAAAATTGTAAAATGGTCTTATGAATAAGCGATTTCGCTCCAATTCACATTAAAAGTAATATTGGGCATGCTAATTACATTGCCGTTTGCCAAATTGCATTATCACTTATAGTTTCCGAGATATGGACTATCGACATCTGACAATATTGTCTCTGCTTCTAACTTGGGCCATAATTGTAAAATGGCCTTATGTATTAACGATTTCGTTCCAATTTACATTCTAAGTTATATTCGGCATGCTAATTACATTGCCGATTGCCAAAATGCATTATCTCTTATAGTTTCCGAGATATGGGCAATCGAAATTTTACACCTTAGACTCTGTTTCTAACTTGGATCAAAATTGTAAAATGGTCTTATGAATTAGCGATTTCGTTCCAATTCACATTCCAAGTAATATACGGCATGCTAATTACGTTGCCGATTACCAAATTGCATTATCTCCTATAGTTTCCGAGATATGGGCAATCGAAATTTTACACCTTAGATTCTGTTTCTAACTTGGGTCAAAATTGTAAAATGGTCTTATGAATTAACGATTTCGTTCCAATTCACATTCCAAGTAATATTCGGCATTCTAATTACGTTAAGGTATGGGCAGTCGAAATTTTACACCTTAGAGTCTGTTCCTAACTTGGGTCAAATTTGTAATATAGTTTTAGGAATTAGCAATTTCGTTCCAATTCACATTCCAAGTAATATTCGGCAGGCTAATTAGGTTGCTGATTGCCAAATTGCATTATCCCTTATAGTTTCCGAGATATGGGCAATCGAAATTTTACACCTTAGACTCCGTTTCTAACTTGGGTCAAAATTGTAAAATGGTCTTATGAATTAGCGATTTCGTTCCAATTCACATTCCAATTAATATTCGGCATGCCAATTACATTACCGATTACCAAATTGCAATATCTCTTTTAGTTTCCGAGATATGGGCAATCGAAATTTTACACCTTAGACTCTGTTTCTAACTTGGGTCAAAATTGTAAAATGGTCTTATGAATTAGCGATATCGTTCCAATTCACATTCCAAGTAATATTCGACATGCTAATTACATTGCCGATTGCCAAATTGCATTATCTCTTATAGTTTCCGATATATAGACTATCGACATCTTACAATGTTGGCTCTGCTTCTAACTTGGGCCAACATTGTAAAATGGTCTTATGAATTAGCGATATCGTTCCTATTCACATTCCAAGTAATATTCAGCATGCTAATTACGTTGCCGATTGCCAAATTGCATTATCTCTTATAATTTCCGAGATATGGACAATCGAAATTTTACACCTTAGAGTCTGTTTCTAACTTGGGTCAAATTTGTAAAATGGTCTTATGAATTAGCGATTTCGCTAAAATTCACACTCCAAGTAATATTCGGCATGCTAATTACGTTGCCGATTGCCAAATTGCATTATCTCTTATAGTTTCCGAGATATGGACTATCGACATCTTACAATATTGGCTGTGCTTCTAACTTGGGCCAAAATTGTAAAATGGTCTTATGAATTAGCGATTTCGCTCCAATTCAGATTCCAATTAATATTCGGCATTCTAATTACGTTGCCGATTGCCAAATTGCATTATCTCTTATAGTTTCCGAGATATGGACTATCGACATCTTACAATATTGGCTGTGCTTCTAACTTGGGCCAAAATTGTAAAATGGTCTTATGAATTAGCGATTTCGCTCCAATTCACATTCCAATTAATATTCGGCATGCTAATTACGTTGCCGATTGCCAAATTGCATTATCTCTTATAATTTCCGAGATATGGGCAATCGAAATTTTACACCTTAGAGTCTGTTTCTAACTTGGGTCAAAATTGTAAAATGGTTTTATGAATCAGCGATTTCGTTCCAATTCCCATTCCAAGTAATATTCGGCATGCCAATTACGTTGCCGATTGCCAAATTGCATTATCTCTTATAGTTTCCGAGATATGGACTATCGACATCTTACAATATTGGCTGTGCTTCTAACTTGGGCCAAAATTGTAAAATGGTCTTATGAATTAGCGATTTCGTTCCAGTTCACATTCCAAGTAATATTCGGCATGCTAATTACATTGTCGATTGCCAAATTGCATTATCTCTTATAGTTTCCGAGATATGGACTATCTACACCTTACAATATTGGCTGTGCTTCTAACTTGGGCCAAAATTGTAAAATGGTCTTATGAATTAGCGATTTCGCTCCAATTCACATTCCAAGTAATATTCGGCATGCTAATTACGTTGCCAATTGCCAAATTGTATTACCTCTTATAGTTTCCGAGATATGGACTATCGATATCTTACAACATTGTCTCTGCTTCTAACTTGGGCCAGAATTGTAAAATGGCCTTATGAATTAGCGATTTCGTTCCAATTCACATTCCAAGTTATATTCCGCATGCTAATTACGTTGCCGATTGCCAAATTGCATTAGCTCTTATCGTTTCCGAGATATGGGCAATCGAAATTTTACACCTTAGAGTCTGTTTCTAACTTGGGTCAAAATTGTAATATGGTCTTATGAATTAGCGATTCCGCTCCAATTCACATTCCAAGTAATATTCGGCATGCTAATTACGTTGCCGATAGCCACATTGCATTATCCCTTATAATTTCCGAGATATGAACTATCCACATCTTACAATATTGGCTGTGCTTCTAACTTGGGCCAAAATGGTAAAATGGTCTTATGAATTAGCGATTTCGTTCCAATTCACATTCCAAGTAATATACGGCATGCTAAATACATTGCCGATTGCCAAATTGCATTATCTCCTATAGTTTCCGAGATATGGGCAATCGAAATTTTACACCTTAGAGTCTGTTTCTAACTTGGGTCAAAATTGTAAAATGGTTTTATGAATTAGCGATTTCGCTAAAATTCACATTCCAAGTAATATTCGGCATGCTAATTACGTTGCCGATTGCCAAATTGCATTATCTCTTATAGTGTCCGAGATATGGGCAATCGAAATTTTACACCTTTGACTGTTTCTAACTTAGGTCAAAATTGTAAAGTGGTTTTATGAATTAGCGATTTCGTTCCAATTCACATTCCAAGTAATATTCGGCATGCTAATTACGTTGCCGATTGCCAAATTGCATTATCTCTTATAGTGTCCGAGATATGGGCAATCGAAATTTTACACCTTAGAGTCTGTTTCTAACTTGGGCCTAAATTGTAAAATGGATTTCTGAATTAGCGATTTCGTTCCAATTCACATTCCAAATAATATTCGGCATGCTAATTACGTTGCCGATTGCCAAATTGCATTATCCCTTATAGTTTCAGGGATATGGACTATCGACATCTTACAACTTTGTCTCTGCTTCTAACTTGGGCCAGAATTGTAAAATGGTCTTATGAATTAGCGATTTCGTTCCAATTCACATTCCAAGTTATATTCCGCATGCTAATTACGTTGCCGATTGCCAAATTGCATTAGCTCTTATCGTTTCCGAGATATGGGCAATCGAAATTTTACACCTTAGAGTCTGTTTCTAACTTGGGTCAAAATTGTAATATGGTCTTATGAATTAGCGATTCCGCTCCAATTCACATTCCAAGTAATATTCGGCATGCTAATTACGTTGCCGATAGCCACATTGCATTATCCCTTATAGTTTCCGAGATATGAACTATCCACATCTTACAATATTGGCTGTGCTTCTAACTTGGGCCAAAATGGTAAAATGGTCTTATGAATTAGCGATTTCGTTCCAATTCACATTCCAAGTAATATACGGCATGCTAAATACATTGCCGATTGCCAAATTGCATTATCTCCTATAGTTTCCGAGATATGGGCAATCGAAATTTTACACCTTAGAGTCTGTTTCTAACTTGGGTCAAAATTGTAAAATGGTTTTATGAATTAGCGATTTCGCTAAAATTCACATTCCAAGTAATATTCGGCATGCTAATTACGTTGCCGATTGCCAAATTGCATTATCTCTTATAGTGTCCGAGATATGGGCAATCGAAATTTTACACCTTTGACTGTTTCTAACTTAGGTCAAAATTGTAAAGTGGTTTTATGAATTAGCGATTTCGTTCCAATTCACATTCCAAGTAATATTCGGCATGCTAATTACGTTGCCGATTGCCAAATTGCATTATCTCCTATAGTTTCCGAGATATGGGCAATCGAAATTTTACACCTTAGAGTCTGTTTCTAACTTGGGTCAAAATTGTAAAATGGTCTTATGAATTAGCGATTTCGCTAAAATTCACATTCCAAGTAATATTCGGCATGCTAATTACGTTGCCGGTTGCCAAATTGCATTATCTCTTATAGTTTCCGAGATATGGGCAATCGAAATTTTACACCTTTGACTGTTTCTAACTTGGGTCAAAATTGTAAAATGGTCTTATGAATTAGCGAGTTCGTTCCAATTCACATTCCAAGTAATATTCGGCATACTAATTACATTGACGATTGCCAAATTGCATTATCTCCTATAGTTTCCGAGATATGGACTATCGACATCTTACAATATTGGCTCTGCTTTTAACTTGGGCCAAAATTGTAAAATGGTCTTATGAATAAGCGATTTCGTTCCAATTCACATTAAAAGTAATATTCGGCATGCTAATTACATTGCCGATTGCCAAATTGCATTATCGCTTATAGTTTCCGAGATATGGATTATCGACATCTGACAATATTGTCTCTGTTTCTAACTTGGGCCATAATTGTAAAATGGCCTTATGTATTAACGATTTCGTTCCAATTTACATTCTAAGTTATATTCGGCATGCTAATTACATTGCCGATTGCCAAAATGCATTATCTCTTATAGTTTCCGAGATATGGGCAATCGAAATTTTACACCTTACACTCTGTTTCTAACTTGGGTCAAAATTGTAAAATGGTCTTATGAATTAACGATTTCGTTCCAATTCACATTCCAAGTAATATGGTAACTACATTGCCGATTGCCAAATTGCATTAGCCCTTATAGTTTCCGAGATATGGACTATCGACATCTTACAATATTGGCTCTGCTTCTAACTTGGGCCAAAATTGTAAAATGGTCTTATGAATTAACGATTTCGTTCCAATTCACATTCCAAGTAATATGCTAATTACATTGCCGATTGCCAAATTGCATTAGCCCTTATAGTTTCCGAGATATGGACTATCGACATCTTACAATACTGGCTCTACTTCTAACTTGGGCCAAAATTGTAAAATGGTCTTATGAATTAGCTATTTCGTTCCAATTCACATTCCAAGTAATATGCCAATTACATTGCCTATTGCCAAATTGCATTAGCCCTTATAGTTTCCGAGATATAGACTATCGACATCTTACAATATTGGCTCTGCTTCTAACTTGGGCCAAAATTGTAAAATTGTCTTATGAATTGGCGATTTCGTTCCAATTCACATTCCAAGTAATATTCGGCATGCTAACTACATTGCCGATTGCCAAATTGCATTATCTCTTATAGTTTCCGAGACATGGGCAATCGAAATTTTACACCTTAGACTCTGTTTCTAACTTGGGTAAAAATTGTAAAATGGTCTTATGAATTAACGATTTCGTTCCAATTCACATTCCAAGTAATATTCGGCATTCTAATTACGTTAAGGTATGGGCAGTCGAAATTTTACACCTTAGAGTCTGTTCCTAACTTGGGTCAAATTTGTAAAATAGTTTTAGGAATTAGCAATTTCGTTCCAATTCACATTCCAAGTAATATTCGGCAGGCTAATTAGGTTGCTGATTGCCAAATTGCATTATCCCTTATAGTTTCCGAGATATGGGCAATCGAAATTTTACACCTTAGACTCCGTTTCTAACTTGGGTCAAAATTGTAAAATGGTCTTATGAATTAGCGATTTCGTTCCAATTCACATTCCAATTAATATTCGGCATGCCAATTACATTACCGATTACCAAATTGCAATATCTCTTTTAGTTTCCGAGATATGGGCAATCGAAATTTTACACCTTAGACTCTGTTTCTAACTTGGGTCAAAATTGTAAAATGGTCTTATGAATTAGCGATATCGTTCCAATTCACATTCCAAGTAATATTCGACATGCTAATTACATTGCCGATTGCCAAATTGCATTATCTCTTATAGTTTCCGATATATAGACTATCGACATCTTACAATGTTGGCTCTGCTTCTAACTTGGGCCAACATTGTAAAATGGTCTTATGAATTAGCGATATCGTTCCTATTCACATTCCAAGTAATATTCAGCATGCTAATTACGTTGCCGATTGCCAAATTGCATTATCTCTTATAATTTCCGAGATATGGACAATCGAAATTTTACACCTTAGAGTCTGTTTCTAACTTGGGTCAAATTTGTAAAATGGTCTTATGAATTAGCGATTTCGCTAAAATTCACACTCCAAGTAATATTCGGCATGCTAATTACGTTGCCGATTGCCAAATTGCATTATCTCTTATAGTTTCCGAGATATGGACTATCGACATCTTACAATATTGGCTGTGCTTCTAACTTGGGCCAAAATTGTAAAATGGTCTTATGAATTAGCGATTTCGCTCCAATTCAGATTCCAATTAATATTCGGCATTCTAATTACGTTGCCGATTGCCAAATTGCATTATCTCTTATAGTTTCCGAGATATGGACTATCGACATCTTACAATATTGGCTGTGCTTCTAACTTGGGCCAAAATTGTAAAATGGTCTTATGAATTAGCGATTTCGCTCCAATTCACATTCCAATTAATATTCGGCATGCTAATTACGTTGCCGATTGCCAAATTGCATTATCTCTTATAATTTCCGAGATATGGGCAATCGAAATTTTACACCTTAGAGTCTGTTTCTAACTTGGGTCAAAATTGTAAAATGGTTTTATGAATCAGCGATTTCGTTCCAATTCCCATTCCAAGTAATATTCGGCATGCCAATTACGTTGCCGATTGCCAAATTGCATTATCTCTTATAGTTTCCGAGATATGGACTATCGACATCTTACAATATTGGCTGTGCTTCTAACTTGGGCCAAAATTGTAAAATGGTCTTATGAATTAGCGATTTCGTTCCAGTTCACATTCCAAGTAATATTCGGCATGCTAATTACATTGTCGATTGCCAAATTGCATTATCTCTTATAGTTTCCGAGATATGGACTATCTACACCTTACAATATTGGCTGTGCTTCTAACTTGGGCCAAAATTGTAAAATGGTCTTATGAATTAGCGATTTCGCTCCAATTCACATTCCAAGTAATATTCGGCATGCTAATTACGTTGCCAATTGCCAAATTGTATTACCTCTTATAGTTTCCGAGATATGGACTATCGATATCTTACAACATTGTCTCTGCTTCTAACTTGGGCCAGAATTGTAAAATGGCCTTATGAATTAGCGATTTCGTTCCAATTCACATTCCAAGTTATATTCCGCATGCTAATTACGTTGCCGATTGCCAAATTGCATTAGCTCTTATCGTTTCCGAGATATGGGCAATCGAAATTTTACACCTTAGAGTCTGTTTCTAACTTGGGTCAAAATTGTAATATGGTCTTATGAATTAGCGATTCCGCTCCAATTCACATTCCAAGTAATATTCGGCATGCTAATTACGTTGCCGATAGCCACATTGCATTATCCCTTATAGTTTCCGAGATATGAACTATCCACATCTTACAATATTGGCTGTGCTTCTAACTTGGGCCAAAATGGTAAAATGGTCTTATGAATTAGCGATTTCGTTCCAATTCACATTCCAAGTAATATACGGCATGCTAAATACATTGCCGATTGCCAAATTGCATTATCTCCTATAGTTTCCGAGATATGGGCAATCGAAATTTTACACCTTAGAGTCTGTTTCTAACTTGGGTCAAAATTGTAAAATGGTTTTATGAATTAGCGATTTCGCTAAAATTCACATTCCAAGTAATATTCGGCATGCTAATTACGTTGCCGATTGCCAAATTGCATTATCTCTTATAGTGTCCGAGATATGGGCAATCGAAATTTTACACCTTTGACTGTTTCTAACTTAGGTCAAAATTGTAAAGTGGTTTTATGAATTAGCGATTTCGTTCCAATTCACATTCCAAGTAATATTCGGCATGCTAATTACGTTGCCGATTGCCAAATTGCATTATCTCTTATAGTGTCCGAGATATGGGCAATCGAAATTTTACACCTTAGAGTCTGTTTCTAACTTGGGCCTAAATTGTAAAATGGATTTCTGAATTAGCGATTTCGTTCCAATTCACATTCCAAATAATATTCGGCATGCTAATTACGTTGCCGATTGCCAAATTGCATTATCCCTTATAGTTTCAGGGATATGGACTATCGACATCTCTTATGAATTAGCGATTTCGTTCCAATTCACATTCCAAGTTATATTCCGCATGCTAATTACGTTGCCGATTGCCAAATTGCATTAGCTCTTATCGTTTCCGAGATATGGGCAATCGAAATTTTACACCTTAGAGTCTGTTTCTAACTTGGGTCAAAATTGTAATATGGTCTTATGAATTAGCGATTCCGCTCCAATTCACATTCCAAGTAATATTCGGCATGCTAATTACGTTGCCGATAGCCACATTGCATTATCCCTTATAGTTTCCGAGATATGAACTATCCACATCTTACAATATTGGCTGTGCTTCTAACTTGGGCCAAAATGGTAAAATGGTCTTATGAATTAGCGATTTCGTTCCAATTCACATTCCAAGTAATATACGGCATGCTAAATACATTGCCGATTGCCAAATTGCATTATCTCCTATAGTTTCCGAGATATGGGCAATCGAAATTTTACACCTTAGAGTCTGTTTCTAACTTGGGTCAAAATTGTAAAATGGTTTTATGAATTAGCGATTTCGCTAAAATTCACATTCCAAGTAATATTCGGCATGCTAATTACGTTGCCGATTGCCAAATTGCATTATCTCTTATAGTGTCCGAGATATGGGCAATCGAAATTTTACACCTTTGACTGTTTCTAACTTAGGTCAAAATTGTAAAGTGGTTTTATGAATTAGCGATTTCGTTCCAATTCACATTCCAAGTAATATTCGGCATGCTAATTACGTTGCCGATTGCCAAATTGCATTATCTCCTATAGTTTCCGAGATATGGGCAATCGAAATTTTACACCTTAGAGTCTGTTTCTAACTTGGGTCAAAATTGTAAAATGGTCTTATGAATTAGCGATTTCGCTAAAATTCACATTCCAAGTAATATTCGGCATGCTAATTACGTTGCCGGTTGCCAAATTGCATTATCTCTTATAGTTTCCGAGATATGGGCAATCGAAATTTTACACCTTTGACTGTTTCTAACTTGGGTCAAAATTGTAAAATGGTCTTATGAATTAGCGAGTTCGTTCCAATTCACATTCCAAGTAATATTCGGCATACTAATTACATTGACGATTGCCAAATTGCATTATCTCCTATAGTTTCCGAGATATGGACTATCGACATCTTACAATATTGGCTCTGCTTTTAACTTGGGCCAAAATTGTAAAATGGTCTTATGAATAAGCGATTTCGTTCCAATTCACATTAAAAGTAATATTCGGCATGCTAATTACATTGCCGATTGCCAAATTGCATTATCGCTTATAGTTTCCGAGATATGGATTATCGACATCTGACAATATTGTCTCTGTTTCTAACTTGGGCCATAATTGTAAAATGGCCTTATGTATTAACGATTTCGTTCCAATTTACATTCTAAGTTATATTCGGCATGCTAATTACATTGCCGATTGCCAAAATGCATTATCTCTTATAGTTTCCGAGATATGGGCAATCGAAATTTTACACCTTACACTCTGTTTCTAACTTGGGTCAAAATTGTAAAATGGTCTTATGAATTAACGATTTCGTTCCAATTCACATTCCAAGTAATATGGTAACTACATTGCCGATTGCCAAATTGCATTAGCCCTTATAGTTTCCGAGATATGGACTATCGACATCTTACAATATTGGCTCTGCTTCTAACTTGGGCCAAAATTGTAAAATGGTCTTATGAATTAACGATTTCGTTCCAATTCACATTCCAAGTAATATGCTAATTACATTGCCGATTGCCAAATTGCATTAGCCCTTATAGTTTCCGAGATATGGACTATCGACATCTTACAATACTGGCTCTACTTCTAACTTGGGCCAAAATTGTAAAATGGTCTTATGAATTAGCTATTTCGTTCCAATTCACATTCCAAGTAATATGCCAATTACATTGCCTATTGCCAAATTGCATTAGCCCTTATAGTTTCCGAGATATAGACTATCGACATCTTACAATATTGGCTCTGCTTCTAACTTGGGCCAAAATTGTAAAATTGTCTTATGAATTGGCGATTTCGTTCCAATTCACATTCCAAGTAATATTCGGCATGCTAACTACATTGCCGATTGCCAAATTGCATTATCTCTTATAGTTTCCGAGACATGGGCAATCGAAATTTTACACCTTAGACTCTGTTTCTAACTTGGGTAAAAATTGTAAAATGGTCTTATGAATTAGCGATTTCGCTGAAATTCACATTCCAAGTAATATTCGGCATGCTAATTACATTGTCGATTGCCAAATTGCATTATCTCTTATAGTTTCCGAGATATGGACTATCGACACCTTACAATATTGGGTGTGCTTCCAACTTGGGCCAAAATTGTAAAATGGTCTTATGAATTAGCGATTTCGCTCCAATTCACATTCCAAGTAATATTCGGCATGCTAATTACGTTGCCGATTGCCAAGTTGTATTATCTCTTATAGTTTCCGAGATATGGACTATCGACATCTTACAACATTGGCTCTGCTTCTAACTTGGGCCAGAATTGTAAAATGGTCTTATGAATTAGCGATTTCGTTCTAATTCACATTCCAAGTAATATTCGGCATGCTAATTACGTTGCCGATTGTCAAATTGCATTAGCTCTTATAGTTTCCGAGATATGGGCAATCGAAATTTTACACCTTAGAGTCTGTTTCTAACTTGGGCCAAAATTGTAAAATGGATTTATGAATTAGCGATTTCGTTCCAATTCACATTCCAAATAATATTCGGCATGCTAATTACGTTACCGATAGCCAAATTGCATTATCTCTTATAGTTTCCGAGATATGGGCAATCGAAATTTTACACCTTAGAGTCTGTTTCTAACTTGGGTCAAAATTGTTAAATGGTCTTATGAATTAGCGATTCCGCTCCAATTCACACTCCAAGTAATATTCGGCATGCTAATTACGTTACCGATAGCCACATTGCATTATCCCTTATAGTTTCCAAGATATGAACTATCGACATCTTACAATATTGGCTGTGCTTCTAACTTGGGCCAGAATTGTAAAATGGTCTTATAAATTAGCGATTTCGTTCCAATTCACATTCCAAGTAATATTCGGCATACTAATTACATTGACGATTGCCAAATTGCATTATCTCCTATATTTCCGAGATATGGACTATCGACATCTTACAATATTGGCTCTGCTTTTAACTTGGGCCAAAATTGCAAAATGGTCTTATGAATAAGCGATTTCGCTCCAATTCACATTAAAAGTAATATTCGGCATGCTAATTACATTGCCGATTGCCAAATTGCATTATCACTTATAGTTTCCGAGATATGGACTATCGACATCTGACAATATTGTCTCTGCTTCTAACTTGGGCCATAATTGTAAAATTGTCTTATGAATTGGCGATTTCTTTCCAATTCACATTCCAAGTAATATTCGGCATGCTAACTACATTGCCGATTGCCAAATTGCATTATCTCTTATAGTTTCCGAGATATGGGCAATCGAAATTTTACACCTTAGAGTCTGTTTCTAACTTGGGTCAAAATTGTTAAATGGTCTTATGAATTAGCGATTCCGCTCCAATTCACATTCCAAGTAATATACGGCATGCTAATTACGTTGCCGATTACCAAATTGCATTATCTCCTATAGTTTCCGAGATATGGGCAATCGAAATTTTACACCTTAGATTCTGTTTCTAACTTGGGTCAAAATTGTAAAATGGTCTTATGAATTAACGATTTCGTTCCAATTCACATTCCAAGTAATATTCGGCATTCTAATTACGTTAAGGTATGGGCAGTCGAAATTTTACACCTTAGAGTCTGTTTCTAACTTGGGTCAAATTTGTAAAATAGTTTTAGGAATTAGCAATTTCGTTCCAATTCACATTCCAAGTAATATTCGGCAGGCTAATTAGGTTGCTGATTGCCAAATTGCATTATCCCTTATAGTTTCCGAGATATGGGCAATCGAAATTTTACACCTTAGACTCCGTTTCTAACTTGGGTCAAAATTGTAAAATGGTCTTATGAATTAGCGATTTCGTTCCAATTCACATTCCAATTAATATTCGGCATGCCAATTACATTACCGATTACCAAATTGCAATATCTCTTTTAGTTTCCGAGATATGGGCAATCGAAATTTTACACCTTAGACTCTGTTTCTAACTTGGGTCAAAATTGTAAAATGGTCTTATGAATTAGCGATATCGTTCCAATTCACATTCCAAGTAATATTCGACATGCTAATTACATTGCCGATTGCCAAATTGCATTATCTCTTATAGTTTCCGATATATAGACTATCGACATCTTACAATGTTGGCTCTGCTTCTAACTTGGGCCAACATTGTAAAATGGTCTTATGAATTAGCGATATCGTTCCTATTCACATTCCAAGTAATATTCAGCATGCTAATTACGTTGCCGATTGCCAAATTGCATTATCTCTTATAATTTCCGAGATATGGACAATCGAAATTTTACACCTTAGAGTCTGTTTCTAACTTGGGTCAAATTTCTAAAATGGTCTTATGAATTAGCGATTTCGCTAAAATTCACACTCCAAGTAATATTCGGCATGCTAATTACGTTGCCGATTGCCAAATTGCATTATCTCTTATAGTTTCCGAGATATGGACTATCGACATCTTACAATATTGGCTGTGCTTCTAACTTGGGTCAAAATTGCAAAATGGTTTTATGAATCAGCGATTTCGTTCCAATTCACATTCCAAGTAATATTCGGCATGCCAATTACGTTGCCGATTGCCAAATTGCATTATCTCTTATAGTTTCCGAGATATGGACTATCTACACCTTACAATATTGGCTGTGCTTCTAACTTGGGCCAAAATTGTTAAATGGTCTTATGAATTAGCGATTTCGCTCCAATTCACATTCCAAGTAATATTCGGCATGCTAATTACGTTGCCGATTGCCAAATTGTATTACCTCTTATAGTTTCCGAGATATGGACTATCGACATCTTACAACATTGTCTCTGCTTCTAACTTGGGCCAGAATTGTAAAATGGTCTTATGAATTAGCGATTTCGCTCCAATTCACATTCCAAGTTATATTCCGCATGCTAATTACGTTGCCGATTGCCAAATTGCATTATCTCTTATAATTTCCGAGATATGGGCAATCGAAATTTTACACCTTAGAGTCTGTTTCTAACTTGGGTCAAAATTGTAAAATGGTTTTATGAATCAGCGATTTCGTTCCAATTCCCATTCCAAGTAATATTCGGCATGCCAATTACGTTGCCGATTGCCAAATTGCATTATCTCTTATAGTTTCCGAGATATGGACTATCTACACCTTACAATATTGGCTGTGCTTCTAACTTGGGCCAAAATTGTTAAATGGTCTTATGAATTAGCGATTTCGCTCCAATTCACATTCCAAGTAATATTCGGCATGCTAATTACGTTGCCGATTGCCAAATTGTATTACCTCTTATAGTTTCCGAGATATGGACTATCGACATCTTACAACATTGTCTCTGCTTCTAACTTGGGCCAAAATTGTAAAATGGTCTTACGAATTAGCGATTTCGCTCCAATTCACATTCCAATTAATATTCGGCATGCTAATTACGTTGCCGATTGCCAAATTGCATTATCTCTTATAATTTCCGAGATATGGGCAATCGAAATTTTACACCTTAGAGTCTGTTTCTAACTTGGGTCAAAATTGTAAAATGGTTTTATGAATCAGCGATTTCGTTCCAATTCCCATTCCAAGTAATATTCGGCATGCCAATTACGTTGCCGATTGCCAAATTGCATTATCTCTTATAGTTTCCGAGATATGGACTATCTACACCTTACAATATTGGCTGTGCTTCTAACTTGGGCCAAAATTGTTAAATGGTCTTATGAATTAGCGATTTCGCTCCAATTCACATTCCAAGTTATATTCCGCATGCTAATTACGTTGCCGATTGCCAAATTGCATTAGCTCTTATCGTTTCCGAGATATGGGCAATCGAAATTTTACACCTTAGAGTCTGTTTCTAACTTGGGTCAAAATTGTAATATGGTCTTATGAATTAGCGATTCCGCTCCAATTCACATTCCAAGTAATATTCGGCATGCTAATTACGTTGCCGATAGCCACATTGCATTATCCCTTATAGTTTCCGAGATATGAACTATCCACATCTTACAATATTGGCTGTGCTTCTAACTTGGGCCAAAATGGTAAAATGGTCTTATGAATTAGCGATTTCGTTCCAATTCACATTCCAAGTAATATACGGCATGCTAAATACATTGCCGATTGCCAAATTGCATTATCTCCTATAGTTTCCGAGATATGGGCAATCGAAATTTTACACCTTAGAGTCTGTTTCTAACTTGGGTCAAAATTGTAAAATGGTTTTATGAATTAGCGATTTCGCTAAAATTCACATTCCAAGTAATATTCGGCATGCTAATTACGTTGCCGATTGCCAAATTGCATTATCTCTTATAGTGTCCGAGATATGGGCAATCGAAATTTTACACCTTTGACTGTTTCTAACTTAGGTCAAAATTGTAAAGTGGTTTTATGAATTAGCGATTTCGTTCCAATTCACATTCCAAGTAATATTCGGCATGCTAATTACGTTGCCGATTGCCAAATTGCATTATCTCCTATAGTTTCCGAGATATGGGCAATCGAAATTTTACACCTTAGAGTCTGTTTCTAACTTGGGTCAAAATTGTAAAATGGTCTTATGAATTAGCGATTTCGCTAAAATTCACATTCCAAGTAATATTCGGCATGCTAATTACGTTGCCGGTTGCCAAATTGCATTATCTCTTATAGTTTCCGAGATATGGGCAATCGAAATTTTACACCTTTGACTGTTTCTAACTTGGGTCAAAATTGTAAAATGATCTTATGAATTAGCGAGTTCGTTCCAATTCACATTCCAAGTAATATTCGGCATACTAATTACATTGACGATTGCCAAATTGCATTATCTCCTATAGTTTCCGAGATATGGACTATCGACATCTTACAATATTGGCTCTGCTTTTAACTTGGGCCAAAATTGTAAAATGGTCTTATGAATAAGCGATTTCGTTCCAATTCACATTAAAAGTAATATTCGGCATGCTAATTACATTGCCGATTGCCAAATTGCATTATCGCTTATAGTTTCCGAGATATGGACTATCGACATCTGACAATATTGTCTCTGCTTCTAACTTGGGCCATAATTGTAAAATGGCCTTATGTATTAACGATTTCGTTCCAATTTACATTCTAAGTTATATTCGGCATGCTAATTACATTGCCGATTGCCAAAATGCATTATCTCTTATAGTTTCCGAGATATGGGCAATCGAAATTTTACACCTTACACTCTGTTTCTAACTTGGGTCAAAATTGTAAAATGGTCTTATGAATTAACGATTTCGTTCCAATTCACATTCCAAGTAATATGGTAACTACATTGAAGATTGCCAAATTGCATTAGCCCTTATAGTTTCCGAGATATGGACTATCGACATCTTACAATATTGGCTCTGCTTCTAACTTGGGCCAAAATTGTAAAATGGTCTTATGAATTAACGATTTCGTTCCAATTCACATTCCAAGTAATATGCTAATTACATTGCCGATTGCCAAATTGCATTAGCCCTTATAGTTTCCGAGATATGGACTATCGACATCTTACAATACTGGCTCTACTTCTAACTTGGGCCAAAATTGTAAAATGGTCTTATGAATTAGCTATTTCGTTCCAATTCACATTCCAAGTAATATGCCAATTACATTGCCGATTGCCAAATTGCATTAGCCCTTATAGTTTCCGAGATATAGACTATCGACATCTTACAATATTGGCTCTGCTTCTAACTTGGGCCAAAATTGTAAAATTGTCTTATGCATTGGCGATTTCGTTCCAATTCACATTCCAAGTAATATTCGGCATGCTAACTACATTGCCTATTGCCAAATTGCATTATCTCTTATAGTTTCCGAGACATGGGCAATCGAAATTTTACACCTTAGACTCTGTTTCTAACTTGGGTAAAAATTGTAAAATGGTCTTATGAATTAGCGATTTCGCTGAAATTCACATTCCAAGTAATATTCGGCATGCTAATTACATTGTCGATTGCCAAATTGCATTATCTCTTATAGTTTCCGAGATATGGACTATCGACACCTTACAATATTGGCTGTGCTTCTAACTTGGGCCAAAATTGTAAAATGGTCTTATGAATTAGCGATTTCGCTCCAATTCACATTCCAAGTAATATTCGGCATGCTAATTACGTTGCCGATTGCCAAATTGTATTATCCCTTATAGTTTCCGAGATATGGACTATCGACATCTTACAACATTGGCTCTGCTTCTAACTTGGGCCAGAATTGTAAAATGGTCTTATAAATTAGCGATTTCGTTCTAATTCACATTCCAAGTAATATTCGGCATGCTAATTACGTTGCCGATTGCCAAATTGCATTATCTCCTATAGTTTCCGAGATATGGGCAATCGAAATTTTACACCTTTGACTGTTTCTAACTTGGGTCAAAATTGTAAAATGGTCTTATGAATTAGCGTGTTCGTTCCAATTCACATTCCAAGTAATATTCGGCATACTAATTACATTGACGATTGCCAAATTGCATTATCTCCTATATTTCCGAGATATGGACTATCGACATCTTACAATATTGGCTCTGCTTTTAACTTGGGCCAAAATTGTAAAATGGTCTTATGAATAAGCGATTTCGCTCCAATTCACATTAAAAGTAATATTCGGCATGCTAATTACATTGCCGATTGCCAAATTGCATTATCACTTATAGTTTCCGAGATATGGACTATCGACATCTGACAATATTGTCTCTGCTTCTAACTTGGGCCATAATTGTAAAATGGCCTTATGTATTAACCATTTCGTTCCAATTTACATTCTAAGTAATATTCGGCATGCTAATTACATTGCCGATTGCCAAAATGCATTATCTCTTATAGTTTCCGAGATATGGGCAATCGAAATTTTACACCTTAGACTCTGTTTCTAACTTGGGTCAAAATTGTAAAATGGTCTTATGAATTAGCGATTTCGTTCCAATTCACATTCCAAGTAATATACGGCATGCTAATTACGTTGCCGATTACCAAATTGCATTATCTCCTATAGTTTCCGAGATATGGGCAATCGAAATTTTACACCTTAGATTCTGTTTCTAACTTGGGTCAAAATTGTAAAATGGTCTTATGAATTAACGATTTCGTTCCAATTCACATTCCAAGTAATATTCGGCATTCTAATTACGTTAAGGTATAGGCAGTCGAAATTTTACACCTTAGAGTCTGTTTCTAACTTGGGTCAAATTTGTAAAATAGTTTTAGGAATTAGCAATTTCGTTCCAATTCACATTCCAAGTAATATTCGGCAGGCTAATTAGGTTGCTGATTGCCAAATTGCATTATCCCTTATAGTTTCCGAGATATGGGCAATCGAAATTTTACACCTTAGACTCCGTTTCTAACTTGGGTCAAAATTGTAAAATGGTCTTATGAATTAGCGGTTTCGTTCCAATTCACATTCCAATTAATATTCGGCATGCTAATTACATTGCCGATTGCCAAATTGCATTATCTCTTATAGTTTCCGATATATAGACTATCGACATCTTACAATGTTGGCTCTGCTTCTAACTTGGGCCAACATTGTAAAATGGTCTTATGAATTAGCGATATCGTTCCTATTCACATTCCAAGTAATATTCAGCATGCTAATTACGTTGCCGATTGCCAAATTGCATTATCTCTTATAATTTCCGAGATATGGACAATCGAAATTTTACACCTTAGAGTCTGTTTCTAACTTGGGTCAAATTTGTAAAATGGTCTTATGAATTAGCGATTTCGCTAAAATTCACACTCCAAGTAATATTCGGCATGCTAATTACGTTGCCGATTGCCAAATTGCATTATCTCTTATAGTTTCCGAGATATGGACTATCGACATCTTACAATATTGGCTGTGCTTCTAACTTGGGCCAAAATTGTAAAATGGTCTTATGAATTAGCGATTTCGCTCCAATTCAGATTCCAATTAATATTCGGCATTCTAATTACGTTGCCGATTGCCAAATTGCATTATCTCTTATAGTTTCCGAGATATGGACTATCGACATCTTACAATATTGGCTGTGCTTCTAACTTGGGCCAAAATTGTAAAATGGTCTTATGAATTAGCGATTTCGCTCCAATTCACATTCCAATTAATATTCGGCATGCTAATTACGTTGCCGATTGCCAAATTGCATTATCTCTTATAATTTCCGAGATATGGACAATCGAAATTTTACACCTTAGAGTCTGTTTCTAACTTGGGTCAAATTTGTAAAATGGTCTTATGAATTAGCGATTTCGCTAAAATTCACACTCCAAGTAATATTCGGCATGCTAATTACGTTGCCGATTGCCAAATTGCATTATCTCTTATAGTTTCCGAGATATGGACTATCGACATCTTACAATATTGGCTGTGCTTCTAACTTGGGCCAAAATTGTAAAATGGTCTTATGAATTAGCGATTTCGCTCCAATTCAGATTCCAATTAATATTCGGCATTCTAATTACGTTGCCGATTGCCAAATTGCATTATCTCTTATAGTTTCCGAGATATGGACTATCGACATCTTACAATATTGGCTGTGCTTCTAACTTGGGCCAAAATTGTAAAATGGTCTTATGAATTAGCGATTTCGTTCCAGTTCACATTCCAAGTAATATTCGGCATGCTAATTACATTGTCGATTGCCAAATTGCATTATCTCTTATAGTTTCCGAGATATGGACTATCTACACCTTACAATATTGGCTGTGCTTCTAACTTGGGCCAAAATTGTAAAATGGTCTTATGAATTAGCGATTTCGTTCCAGTTCACATTCCAAGTAATATTCGGCATGCTAATTACATTGTCGATTGCCAAATTGCATTATCTCTTATAGTTTCCGAGATATGGACTATCGACATCTTACAACATTGTCTCTGCTTCTAACTTGGGCCAGAATTGTAAAATGGCCTTATGAATTAGCGATTTCGTTCCAATTCGCATTCCAAGTTATATTCCGCATGCTAATTACGTTGCCGATTGCCAAATTGCATTAGCTCTTATCGTTTCCGAGATATGGGCAATCGAAATTTTACACCTTAGAGTCTGTTTCTAACTTGGGTCAAAATTGTAATATGGTCTTATGAATTAGCGATTCCGCTCCAATTCACATTCCAAGTAATATTCATTAGCCACATTGCATTATCCCTTATAGTTTCCGAGATATGAACTATCAACATCTTACAATATTGGCTGTGCTTCTAACTTGGGCCAAAATGGTAAAATGGTCTTATGAATTAGCGATTTCGTTCCAATTCACATTCCATGTAATATACGGCATGCTAAATACATTGCCGATTGCCAAATTGCATTATCTCCTATAGTTTCCGAGATATGGGCAATCGAAATTTTACACCTTAGAGTCTGTTTCTAACTTGGGTCAAAATTGTAAAATGGTCTTATGAATTAGCGATTTCGCTAAAATTCACATTCCAAGTAATATTCGGCATGCTAATTACGTTGCCGGTTGCCAAATTGCATTATCTCTTATAGTTTCCGAGACATGGGCAATCGAAATTTTACACCTTTGACTGTTTCTAACTTGGGTCAAAATTGTAAAATGGTCTTATCAATTAGCGAGTTCGTTCCAATTCACATTCCAATTAATATTCGGCATACTAATTACATTGACGATTGCCAAATTGCATTATCTCCTATAGTTTCCGAGATATGGACTATCGACATCTTACAATATTGGCTCTGCTTTTAACTTGGGCCAAAATTGTAAAATGGTCTTATGAATAAGCGATTTCGTTCCAATTCACATTAAAAGTAATATTCGGCATGCTAATTACATTGCCGATTGCCAAATTGCATTATCGCTTATAGTTTCCGAGATATGGACTATCGACATCTGACAATATTGTCTCTGCTTCTAACTTGGGCCATAATTGTAAAATGGCCTTATGTATTAACGATTTCGTTCCAATTTACATTCTAAGTTATATTCGGCATGCTAATTACATTGCCGATTGCCAAAATGCATTATCTCTTATAGTTTCCGAGATATGGGCAATCGAAATTTTACACCTTACACTCTGTTTCTAACTTGGGTCAAAATTGCAAAATGGTCTTATGAATTAACGATTTCGTTCCAATTCACATTCCAAGTAATATGGTAACTACATTGCCGATTGCCAAATTGCATTAGCCCTTATAGTTTCCGAGATATGGACTATCGACATCTTACAATATTGGCTCTGCTTCTACCTTGGGCCAAAATTGTAAAATGGTCTTATGAATTAACGATTTCGTTCCAATTCACATTCCAAGTAATATGCTAATTACATTGCCGATTGCCAAATTGCATTAGCCCTTATAGTTTCCGAGATATGGACTATCGACATCTTACAATACTGGCTCTACTTCTAACTTGGGCCAAAATTGTAAAATGGTCTTATGAATTAGCTATTTCGTTCCAATTCACATTCCAAGTAATATGCCAATTACATTGCCGATTGCCAAATTGCATTAGCCCTTATAGTTTCCGAGATATAGACTATCGACATCTTACAATATTGGCTCTGCTTCTAACTTGGGCCAAAATTGTAAAATTGTCTTATGAATTGGCGATTTCGTTCCAATTCACATTCCAAGTAATATTCGGCATGCTAACTACATTGCCGATTGCCAAATTGCATTATCTCTTATAGTTTCCGAGACATGGGCAATCGAAATTTTACACCTTAGACTCTGTTTCTAACTTGGGTAAAAATTGTAAAATGGTCTTATGAATTAGCGATTTCGCTGAAATTCACATTCCAAGTAATATTCGGCATGCTAATTACATTGTCGATTGCCAAATTGCATTATCTCTTATAGTTTCCGAGATATGGACTATCGACACCTTAGAATATTGGCTGTGCTTCTAACTTGGGCCAAAATTGTAAAATGGTCTTATGAATTAGCGATTTCGTTCTAATTCACATTCCAAGTAATATTCGGCATGCTAATTACGTTGCCGATTGCCAAATTGTATTATCTCTTATAGTTTCCGAGATATGGACTATCGACATCTTACAACATTGGCTCTGCTTCTAACTTGGGCCAGAATTGTAAAATGGTCTTATGAATTAGCGATTTCGTTCTAATTCACATTCCAAGTAATATTCGGCATGCTAATTACGTTGCCGATTGCCAAATTGCATTAGCTCTTATAGTTTCCGAGATATGGGCAATCGAAATTTTACACCTTAGAGTCTGTTTCTAACTTGGGCCAAAATTGTAAAATGGATTTATGAATTAGCGATTTTGTTCCAATTCACATTCCAAATAATATTCGGCATGCTAATTACGTTACCGATAGCCAAATTGCAATATCTCTTATAGTTTCCGAGATATGGGCAATCGAAATTTTACACCTTAGAGTCTGTTTCTAACTTGGGTCAAAATTGTTAAATGGTCTTATGAATTAGCGATTCCGCTCCAATTCACATTCCAAGTAATATTCGGCATGCTAATTACGTTACCGATAGCCACATTGCATTATCCCTTATAGTTTCCGAGATATGAACTATCGACATCTTACAATATTGGCTGTGCTTCTAACTTGGGCCAGAATTGTAAAATGGTCTTATAAATTAGCGATTTCGTTCTAATTCACATTCCAAGTAATATTCGGCATGCTAATTACGTTGCCGATTGCCAAATTGCATTATCTCCTATAGTTTCCGAGATGTGGGCAATCGAAATTTTACACCTTTGACTGTTTCTAACTTGGGTCAAAATTGTAAAATGGTCTTATGAATTAGCGTGTTCGTTCCAATTCACATTCCAAGTAATATTCGGCATACTAATTACATTGACGATTGCCAAATTGCATTATCTCCTATATTTCCGAGATATGGACTATCGACATCTTACAATATTGGCTCTGCTTTTAACTTCGGCCAAAATTGTAAAATGGTCTTATGAATAAGCGATTTCGCTCCAATTCACATTAAAAGTAATATTCGGCATGCTAATTCCATTGCCGATTGACAAATTGAATTATCTCTTATAGTTTCCGAGATATGGACTATCGACATCTTACAATATTGGCTGTGCTTCTAACTTGGGCCACAATTGTAAAATGGCCTTATAAATTAGCGATTTCGTTCCAGTTCACATTCCAAGTAATATTCGGCATGCTAATTCCATTGCCGATTGACAAATTGCATTATCGCTTATAGTTTCCGAGATATGGACTATCGACATCTTACAATGTTGGCTCTGCTTCTAACTTGGGCCAAAATTGTAAAATAGTTTTAGGAATTAGCGATATCGTTCCAATTCACATTCCAAGTAATATTCGGCATGCTAATTCCATTGCCGATTGACAAATTGAATTATCTCTTATAGTTTCCGAGATATGGACTATCGACATCTTACAATATTGGCTGTGCTTCTAACTTGGGCCACAATTGTAAAATGGTCTTATAAATTAGCGATTTCGTTCCAGTTCACATTCCAAGTAATATTCGGCATGCTAATTACGTTGCCGATTGCCAAATTGCATTATCTCTTATAGTTTCCGAGATATGGACTATTGACATCTTACAATATTGGCTCTGCCTCTAACTTGGGTCAGAATTGTAAAATGGTCTTATGAATTAGCGATATCGTTCCAATTCACATTCCAAGTAATATTCGGCATGCTAATTCCATTGCCGATTGACAAATTGAATTATCTCTTATAGTTTCCGAGATATGGACTATCGACTTCTTACAATGTTGGCTCTGCTTCTAACTTGGACCAAAATTGTAAAATGGTCTTATGAATTAGCGATATCGTTCCAATTCACATTCCAAGTAATATTCGGCATGCTAATTACGTTGCTGATTGCCAAATTGCATTATCTCTTATAATTTCCAAGATATGGGCAATCGAAATTTTACACCTTAGTGTCTGTTTCTAACTTGGGTCAAAATTGCAAAATGGTTTTATGAATCAGCGATTTCGTTCCAATTCACATTCCAAGTAATATTCGGCATGCCAATTACGTTGCCGATTGCCAAATTGCATTATCTCTTATATTTTCCGAGATATGGACTATCGACATCTTACAATATTGGCTGTGCTTCTAACTTGGGCCAAAATTGTAAAATGGTCTTATGAATTAGCGATTTCGTTCCAGTTCACATTCTAAGTAATATTCGGCATACTAATTACTTTGCCGTTTGCCAAATTGCGTTATCTCTTATAGTTTCCGAGATATGGACTATCGACATCTTACAATATTGGCTGTGCTTCTAACTTGGGCCAAAATTGTAAAAAGGACTTATGAATTAGCGATATCGTTCAAATTCACATTCCAAGTAATATTCGGCATGCTAATTATATTGCCGATTGCCAAATAGCATTATCTCTTATAGTTTCCGAGATATGGACTATCGACATCTTACAATGTTGGCTCTGCTTCTAACTTGGGCCAGAATTGTAAAATGGTCTTATGAATTAGCGATATCGTTCCAATTCACATTCCAAGTAATATTCGGCATGCTAATTACGTTGCCGATTGCCAAATTGCATTAGCTCTTATAGTTTCCGAGATATGGGCAATCGAAATTTTACACCTTAGACTCCGTTTCTAACTTGGGTCAAAATTGTAAAATGGTCTTATGAATTAGCGATTTCGTTCCAATTCACATTCCAATTAATATTCGGCATGCCAATTACATTGCCGATAACCAAATTGCAATATCTCTTTTAGTTTCCGAGATATGGGCAATCGAAATTTTACACCTTAGACTCTGTTTCTAACTTGGGTCAAAATTGTAAAATGGTCTTATGAATTAGCGATATCGTTCCAATTCACATTCCAAGTAATATTCGACATGTTAATTACATTGCCGATTGCCAAATTGCATTATCTCTTATAGTTTCCGATATATAGACTATCGACATCTTACAATGTTGGCTCTGCTTCTAACTTGGGCCAAAATTGTAAAATGGTCTTATGAATTAGCGATATCGTTCCTATTCACATTCCAAGTAATATTCAGCATGCTAATTACGTTGCCGATTGCCAAATTGCATCATCTCTTATAGTTTCCTAGACATGGGCAATCAAAATTTTACACCTTAGACTCTGTTTCTAACTTGGGTCAAAATTGTAAAATGGTCTTATGAATTAGCGATTTCGCTAAAATTCACATTCCAAGTAATATTCGGCATGCTAATTACATTGTCGATTGCCAAATTGCATTATCTCTTATAGTTTCCGAGATATGGACTATCGACATCTTACAATATTGGCTGTGCTTCTAACTTGGGCCAAAATTGTAAAATGGTCTTATGAATTAGCTATTTCGTTCCAATTCACATTCCAAGTAATATGCCAATTACATTGCCGATTGCCAAATTGCATTAGCCCTTATAGTTTTCGAGATATAGACTATCGACATCTTACAATATTGGCTCTGCTTCTAACTTGGGCCAAAATTGTAAAGTGGTCTTATGAATTGGCGATTTCGTTCCAATTCACATTCCAAGTAATATACGGCATGCTAACTACATTGCCGATTGCCAAATTGCATTATCTCTTATAGTTTCCGAGACATGGGCAATCGAAATTTTACACCTTAGACTCTGTTTCTAACTTGGGTCAAAATTGTAAAATGGTCTTATGAATTAGCGATTTCGCTAAAATTCACATTCCAAGTAATATTCGGCATGCTAATTACGTTGCCGATTGCCAAATTGTATTATCTTTTATAGTTTCCGAGATATGGACTATCGACATCTTACAACATTGGCTCTGCTTCTAACTTGGGCCAGAATTGTAAAATGGTCTTATGAATTAGCGATTTCGTTCTAATTCACATTCCAAGTAATATTCGGCATGCTAATTACGTTGCCGATTGCCAAATTGTATTATCTTTTATAGTTTCCGAGATATGGACTATCGACATCTTACAACATTGGCTCTGCTTCTAACTTGGGCCAGAATTGTAAAATGGTCTTATGAATTAGCGATTTCGTTCTAATTCACATTCCAAGTAATATTCGGCATGCTAATTACGTTGCCGATTGCCAAATTGCATTATCTCTTATAGTTTCCGAGATATGGACTATCGACATCTTACAATATTGGCTGTGCTTCTAACTTGGGCCAAAATTGTAAAATGGTCTTATGAATTAGCTATTTCGTTCCAATTCACATTCCAAGTAATATGCCAATTACATTGCCGATTGCCAAATTGCATTAGCCCTTATAGTTTCCGAGATATAGACTATCGACATCTTACAATATTGGCTCTGCTTCTAACTTGGGCCAAAATTGTAAAATGGTCTTATCTATTGGCGATTTCGTTCCAATTCACATTCCAAGTAATATTCGGCATGCTAACTATATTGCCGATTGCCAAATTGCATTATCTCTTATAGTTTCCGAGACATGGGCAATCGAAATTTTACACCTTAGACTCTGTTTCTAACTTGGGTAAAAATTGTAAAATGGTCTTATGAATTAGCGATTTCGCTGAAATTCACATTCCAAGTAATATTCGGCATGCTAATTACATTGTCGATTGCCAAATTGCATTATCTCTTATAGTTTCCGAGATATGGACTATCGACACCTTAGAATATTGGCTGTGCTTCTAACTTGGGCCAAAATTGTAAAATGGTCTTATGAATTAGCGATTTCGTTCTAATTCACATTCCAAGTAATATTCGGCATGCTAATTACGTTGCCGATTGCCAAATTGTATTATCTCTTATAGTTTCCGAGATATGGACTATCGACATCTTACAACATTGGCTCTGCTTCTAACTTGGGCCAGAATTGTAAAATGGTCTTATGAATTAGCGATTTCGTTCTAATTCACATTCCAAGTAATATTCGGCATGCTAATTACGTTGCCGATTGCCAAATTGCATTAGCTCTTATAGTTTCCGAGATATGGGCAATCGAAATTTTACACCTTAGAGTCTGTTTCTAACTTGGGCCAAAATTGTAAAATGGATTTATGAATTAGCGATTTTGTTCCAATTCACATTCCAAATAATATTCGGCATGCTAATTACGTTACCGATAGCCAAATTGCAATATCTCTTATAGTTTCCGAGATATGGGCAATCGAAATTTTACACCTTAGAGTCTGTTTCTAACTTGGGTCAAAATTGTTAAATGGTCTTATGAATTAGCGATTCCGCTCCAATTCACATTCCAAGTAATATTCGGCATGCTAATTACGTTACCGATAGCCACATTGCATTATCCCTTATAGTTTCCGAGATATGAACTATCGACATCTTACAATATTGGCTGTGCTTCTAACTTGGGCCAGAATTGTAAAATGGTCTTATAAATTAGCGATTTCGTTCTAATTCACATTCCAAGTAATATTCGGCATGCTAATTACGTTGCCGATTGCCAAATTGCATTATCTCCTATAGTTTCCGAGATGTGGGCAATCGAAATTTTACACCTTTGACTGTTTCTAACTTGGGTCAAAATTGTAAAATGGTCTTATGAATTAGCGTGTTCGTTCCAATTCACATTCCAAGTAATATTCGGCATACTAATTACATTGACGATTGCCAAATTGCATTATCTCCTATATTTCCGAGATATGGACTATCGACATCTTACAATATTGGCTCTGCTTTTAACTTCGGCCAAAATTGTAAAATGGTCTTATGAATAAGCGATTTCGCTCCAATTCACATTAAAAGTAATATTCGGCATGCTAATTCCATTGCCGATTGACAAATTGAATTATCTCTTATAGTTTCCGAGATATGGACTATCGACATCTTACAATATTGGCTGTGCTTCTAACTTGGGCCACAATTGTAAAATGGCCTTATAAATTAGCGATTTCGTTCCAGTTCACATTCCAAGTAATATTCGGCATGCTAATTCCATTGCCGATTGACAAATTGCATTATCGCTTATAGTTTCCGAGATATGGACTATCGACATCTTACAATGTTGGCTCTGCTTCTAACTTGGGCCAAAATTGTAAAATAGTTTTAGGAATTAGCGATATCGTTCCAATTCACATTCCAAGTAATATTCGGCATGCTAATTCCATTGCCGATTGACAAATTGAATTATCTCTTATAGTTTCCGAGATATGGACTATCGACATCTTACAATATTGGCTGTGCTTCTAACTTGGGCCACAATTGTAAAATGGTCTTATAAATTAGCGATTTCGTTCCAGTTCACATTCCAAGTAATATTCGGCATGCTAATTACGTTGCCGATTGCCAAATTGCATTATCTCTTATAGTTTCCGAGATATGGACTATTGACATCTTACAATATTGGCTCTGCCTCTAACTTGGGTCAGAATTGTAAAATGGTCTTATGAATTAGCGATATCGTTCCAATTCACATTCCAAGTAATATTCGGCATGCTAATTCCATTGCCGATTGACAAATTGAATTATCTCTTATAGTTTCCGAGATATGGACTATCGACTTCTTACAATGTTGGCTCTGCTTCTAACTTGGACCAAAATTGTAAAATGGTCTTATGAATTAGCGATATCGTTCCAATT
This sequence comes from Rhynchophorus ferrugineus, assembly GCF_030347505.1. Taxonomy (NCBI): domain Eukaryota; kingdom Metazoa; phylum Arthropoda; class Insecta; order Coleoptera; family Curculionidae; genus Rhynchophorus; species Rhynchophorus ferrugineus. The sequence continues at coordinate 66,836,370 of NW_027472580.1, forward strand.
CACATTCCAAGTAATATTCGGCATGCTAATTACGTTGCTGATTGCCAAATTGCATTATCTCTTATAATTTCCAAGATATGGGCAATCGAAATTTTACACCTTAGTGTCTGTTTCTAACTTGGGTCAAAATTGCAAAATGGTTTTATGAATCAGCGATTTCGTTCCAATTCACATTCCAAGTAATATTCGGCATGCCAATTACGTTGCCGATTGCCAAATTGCATTATCTCTTATATTTTCCGAGATATGGACTATCGACATCTTACAATATTGGCTGTGCTTCTAACTTGGGCCAAAATTGTAAAATGGTCTTATGAATTAGCGATTTCGTTCCAGTTCACATTCTAAGTAATATTCGGCATACTAATTACTTTGCCGTTTGCCAAATTGCGTTATCTCTTATAGTTTCCGAGATATGGACTATCGACATCTTACAATATTGGCTGTGCTTCTAACTTGGGCCAAAATTGTAAAAAGGACTTATGAATTAGCGATATCGTTCAAATTCACATTCCAAGTAATATTCGGCATGCTAATTATATTGCCGATTGCCAAATAGCATTATCTCTTATAGTTTCCGAGATATGGACTATCGACATCTTACAATGTTGGCTCTGCTTCTAACTTGGGCCAGAATTGTAAAATGGTCTTATGAATTAGCGATATCGTTCCAATTCACATTCCAAGTAATATTCGGCATGCTAATTACGTTGCCGATTGCCAAATTGCATTAGCTCTTATAGTTTCCGAGATATGGGCAATCGAAATTTTACACCTTAGACTCCGTTTCTAACTTGGGTCAAAATTGTAAAATGGTCTTATGAATTAGCGATTTCGTTCCAATTCACATTCCAATTAATATTCGGCATGCCAATTACATTGCCGATAACCAAATTGCAATATCTCTTTTAGTTTCCGAGATATGGGCAATCGAAATTTTACACCTTAGACTCTGTTTCTAACTTGGGTCAAAATTGTAAAATGGTCTTATGAATTAGCGATATCGTTCCAATTCACATTCCAAGTAATATTCGACATGTTAATTACATTGCCGATTGCCAAATTGCATTATCTCTTATAGTTTCCGATATATAGACTATCGACATCTTACAATGTTGGCTCTGCTTCTAACTTGGGCCAAAATTGTAAAATGGTCTTATGAATTAGCGATATCGTTCCTATTCACATTCCAAGTAATATTCAGCATGCTAATTACGTTGCCGATTGCCAAATTGCATCATCTCTTATAGTTTCCTAGACATGGGCAATCAAAATTTTACACCTTAGACTCTGTTTCTAACTTGGGTCAAAATTGTAAAATGGTCTTATGAATTAGCGATTTCGTTCCAATTCACATTCCAATTAATATTCGGCATGCCAATTACATTGCCGATAACCAAATTGCAATATCTCTTTTAGTTTCCGAGATATGGGCAATCGAAATTTTACACCTTAGACTCTGTTTCTAACTTGGGTCAAAATTGTAAAATGGTCTTATGAATTAGCGATATCGTTCCAATTCACATTCCAAGTAATATTCGACATGTTAATTACATTGCCGATTGCCAAATTGCATTATCTCTTATATTTTCCGAGATATGGACTATCGACATCTTACAATATTGGCTGTGCTTCTAACTTGGGCCAAAATTGTAAAATGGTCTTATGAATTAGCGATTTCGTTCCAGTTCACATTCTAAGTAATATTCGGCATACTAATTACTTTGCCGTTTGCCAAATTGCGTTATCTCTTATAGTTTCCGAGATATGGACTATCGACATCTTACAATATTGGCTGTGCTTCTAACTTGGGCCAAAATTGTAAAAAGGACTTATGAATTAGCGATATCGTTCAAATTCACATTCCAAGTAATATTCGGCATGCTAATTATATTGCCGATTGCCAAATAGCATTATCTCTTATAGTTTCCGAGATATGGACTATCGACATCTTACAATGTTGGCTCTGCTTCTAACTTGGGCCAGAATTGTAAAATGGTCTTATGAATTAGCGATATCGTTCCAATTCACATTCCAAGTAATATTCGGCATGCTAATTACGTTGCCGATTGCCAAATTGCATTAGCTCTTATAGTTTCCGAGATATGGGCAATCGAAATTTTACACCTTAGACTCCGTTTCTAACTTGGGTCAAAATTGTAAAATGGTCTTATGAATTAGCGATTTCGTTCCAATTCACATTCCAATTAATATTCGGCATGCCAATTACATTGCCGATAACCAAATTGCAATATCTCTTTTAGTTTCCGAGATATGGGCAATCGAAATTTTACACCTTAGACTCTGTTTCTAACTTGGGTCAAAATTGTAAAATGGTCTTATGAATTAGCGATATCGTTCCAATTCACATTCCAAGTAATATTCGACATGTTAATTACATTGCCGATTGCCAAATTGCATTATCTCTTATAGTTTCCGATATATAGACTATCGACATCTTACAATGTTGGCTCTGCTTCTAACTTGGGCCAAAATTGTAAAATGGTCTTATGAATTAGCGATATCGTTCCTATTCACATTCCAAGTAATATTCAGCATGCTAATTACGTTGCCGATTGCCAAATTGCATCATCTCTTATAGTTTCCTAGACATGGGCAATCAAAATTTTACACCTTAGACTCTGTTTCTAACTTGGGTCAAAATTGTAAAATGGTCTTATGAATTAGCGATTTCGCTAAAATTCACATTCCAAGTAATATTCGGCATGCTAATTACATTGTCGATTGCCAAATTGCATTATCTCTTATAGTTTCCGAGATATGGACTATCGACATCTTACAATATTGGCTGTGCTTCTAACTTGGGCCAAAATTGTAAAATGGTCTTATGAATTAGCTATTTCGTTCCAATTCACATTCCAAGTAATATGCCAATTACATTGCCGATTGCCAAATTGCATTAGCCCTTATAGTTTTCGAGATATAGACTATCGACATCTTACAATATTGGCTCTGCTTCTAACTTGGGCCAAAATTGTAAAGTGGTCTTATGAATTGGCGATTTCGTTCCAATTCACATTCCAAGTAATATACGGCATGCTAACTACATTGCCGATTGCCAAATTGCATTATCTCTTATAGTTTCCGAGACATGGGCAATCGAAATTTTACACCTTAGACTCTGTTTCTAACTTGGGTCAAAATTGTAAAATGGTCTTATGAATTAGCGATTTCGCTAAAATTCACATTCCAAGTAATATTCGGCATGCTAATTACGTTGCCGATTGCCAAATTGTATTATCTTTTATAGTTTCCGAGATATGGACTATCGACATCTTACAACATTGGCTCTGCTTCTAACTTGGGCCAGAATTGTAAAATGGTCTTATGAATTAGCGATTTCGTTCTAATTCACATTCCAAGTAATATTCGGCATGCTAATTACGTTGCCGATTGCCAAATTGTATTATCTTTTATAGTTTCCGAGATATGGACTATCGACATCTTACAACATTGGCTCTGCTTCTAACTTGGGCCAGAATTGTAAAATGGTCTTATGAATTAGCGATTTCGTTCTAATTCACATTCCAAGTAATATTCGGCATGCTAATTACGTTGCCGATTGCCAAATTGCATTATCTCTTATAGTTTCCGAGATATGGACTATCGACATCTTACAATATTGGCTGTGCTTCTAACTTGGGCCAAAATTGTAAAATGGTCTTATGAATTAGCTATTTCGTTCCAATTCACATTCCAAGTAATATGCCAATTACATTGCCGATTGCCAAATTGCATTAGCCCTTATAGTTTCCGAGATATAGACTATCGACATCTTACAATATTGGCTCTGCTTCTAACTTGGGCCAAAATTGTAAAATGGTCTTATGAATTGGCGATTTCGTTCCAATTCACATTCCAAGTAATATTCGGCATGCTAACTATATTGCCGATTGCCAAATTGCATTATCTCTTATAGTTTCCGAGACATGGGCAATCGAAATTTTACACCTTAGACTCTGTTTCTAACTTGGGTCAAAATTGTAAAATGGTCTTATGAATTAGCGATTTCGCTAAAATTCACATTCCAAGTAATATTCGGCATGCTAATTACGTTGCCGATTGCCAAATTGCATTATCTCTTATAGTTTCCGAGATATGGACTATCGACATCTTACAATATTGGCTGTGCTTCTAATTTGGGCCAAAATTGTAAAATGGTCTTATGAATTAGCGATTTCGCTCCAATTCACATTCCAAGTAATATTCGGCATGCTAATTACGTTGCCGATTGCCAAATTGTATTATCTTTTATAGTTTCCGAGATATGGACTATCGACATCTTACAACATTGGCTCTGCTTCTAACTTGGGCCAGAATTGTAAAATGGTCTTATGAATTAGCGATTTCGTTCTAATTCACATTCCAAGTAATATTCGGCATGCTAATTACGTTGCCGATTGCCAAATTGCATTAGCTCTTATAGTTTCCGAGATATGGGCAATCGAAATTTTACACCTTAGAGTCTGTTTCTAACTTGGGCCAAAATTGTAAAATGGATTTATGAATTAGCGATTTCGTTTCAATTCACATTCCAAATAATATTCGGCATGCTAATTACGTTGCCGATAGCTAAATTGCATTATCTCTTATAGTTTCCGAGATATGGGCAATCGAAATTTTACACCTTAGAGTCTGTTTCTAACTTGGGTCAAAATTGTAAAATGGTCTTATGAATTAGCGATTCCGCTCCAATTCACATTCCAAGTAATATTCGGCATGCTAATTACGTTGCCGATAGCCACATTGCATTATCCCTTATAGTTTCCGAGATATGACCTATCGACATCTTACAATATCGGCTGTGCTTCTAACTTGGGCCAGAATTGTAAAATGGTCTTATAAATTAGCGATTTCGTTCTAATTCACATTAAAAGTAATATTCGGCATGCTAATTACGTTCCGATTGCCAAATTGCATTATCTCCTATAGTTTCCGAGATATGGGCAATCGAAATTTTACACCTTTGACTGTTTCTAACTTGGGTCAAAATTGTAAAATGGTCTTATGAATTAGCGAGTTCGTTCCAATTCACATTCCAAGTAATATTCGGCATACCAATTACATTGACGATTGCCAAATTGCATTATCTCCTATAGTTTCCGAGATATGGACTATCGACATCTTACAATATTGGCTCTGCTTTTAACTTGGGCCAAAATTGTAAAATGGTCTTATGAATAAGCGATTTCGCTCCAATTCACATTAAAAGTAATATTCGGCATGCTAATTACATTGCCGATTGCCAAATTGCATTATCGCTTATAGTTTCCGAGATATGGACTATCGACATCTGACAATATTGTCTCTGCTTCTAACTTGGGCCATAATTGTAAAATGGCCTTATGTATTAACGATTTCGTTCCAATTTACATTCTAAGTTATATTCGGCATGCTAATTACATTACCGATTGCCAAAATGCATTATCTCTTATAGTTTCAGAGATATGGGCAATCGAAATTTTACACCTTAGACTCTGTTTCTAACTTGGGTCAAAATTGTAAAATGGTCTTATGAATTAGCGATTTCGTTCCAATTCAGATTCCAAATAATATGCTAATTACATTGCCGATTGCCAAATTGCATTAGCCCTTATAGTTTCCGAGATATGGACTATCGACATCTTACAATATTGGCTCTGCTTCTAACTTGGGCCAAAATTGTAAAATGGTCTTATGAATTAGCGATTTCATTCCAATTCACATTCCAAGTAATATGCTTATTACATTGCCGATTGCCAAATTGCATAAGCCCTTATAGTTTCCGAGATATGGACTATCGACATCTTACAACATTGGCTCTGCTTCTAACTTGTGCCAGAATTGTAAAATGGTCTTATGAATTAGCGATTTCGTTCCAATTCACATTCCAAGTTATATTCCGCATGCTAATTACGTTGCCGATAGCCAAATTGTATTATCTCTTATAGTTTCCGAGATATGGGCAATCGAAATTTTACACCTTAGAGTCTGTTTCTAACTTGGGCCTAAATTGTAAAATGGATTTCTGAATTAGCGATTTCGTTCCAATTCACATTCCAAATAATATTCGGCATGCTAATTACGTTGCCGATTGCCAAATTGCATTATCTCTTATAGTTTCAGGGATATGGACTATCGACATCTTACAACTTTGTCTCTGCTTCTAACTTGGGCCAGAATTGTAAAATGGTCTTATGAATTAGCGATTTCGTTCCAATTCACATTCCAAGTTATATTCCGCATGCTAATTACGTTGCCGATTGCCAAATTGCATTAGCTCTTATCGTTTCCGAGATATGGGCAATCGAAATTTTACACCTTAGAGTCTGTTTCTAACTTGGGTCAAAATTGTAATATGGTCTTATGAATTAGCGATTCCGCTCCAATTCACATTCCAAGTAATATTCGGCATGCTAATTACGTTGCCGATAGCCACATTGCATTATCCCTTATAGTTTCCGAGATATGAACTATCCACATCTTACAATATTGGCTGTGCTTCTAACTTGGGCCAAAATGGTAAAATGGTCTTATGAATTAGCGATTTCGTTCCAATTCACATTCCAAGTAATATACGGCATGCTAAATACATTGCCGATTGCCAAATTGCATTATCTCCTATAGTTTCCGAGATATGGGCAATCGAAATTTTACACCTTAGAGTCTGTTTCTAACTTGGGTCAAAATTGTAAAATGGTTTTATGAATTAGCGATTTCGCTAAAATTCACATTCCAAGTAATATTCGGCATGCTAATTACGTTGCCGATTGCCAAATTGCATTATCTCTTATAGTGTCCGAGATATGGGCAATCGAAATTTTACACCTTTGACTGTTTCTAACTTAGGTCAAAATTGTAAAGTGGTTTTATGAATTAGCGATTTCGTTCCAATTCACATTCCAAGTAATATTCGGCATGCTAATTACGTTGCCGATTGCCAAATTGCATTATCTCCTATAGTTTCCGAGATATGGGCAATCGAAATTTTACACCTTAGAGTCTGTTTCTAACTTGGGTCAAAATTGTAAAGTGGTTTTATGAATTAGCGATTTCGTTCCAATTCACATTCCAAGTAATATTCGGCATGCTAATTACATTGCCGGTTGCCAAATTGCATTATCTCTTATAGTTTCCGAGATATGGGCAATCGAAATTTTACACCTTTGACTGTTTCTAACTTGGGTCAAAATTGTAAAATGGTCTTATGAATTAGCGAGTTCGTTCCAATTCACATTCCAAGTAATATTCGGCATACTAATTACATTGACGATTGCCAAATTGCATTATCTCCTATAGTTTCCGAGATATGGACTATCGACATCTTACAATATTGGCTCTGCTTTTAACTTGGGCCAAAATTGTAAAATGGTCTTATGAATAAGCGATTTCGTTCCAATTCACATTAAAAGTAATATTCGGCATGCTAATTACATTGCCGATTGCCAAATTGCATTATCGCTTATAGTTTCCGAGATATGGATTATCGACATCTGACAATATTGTCTCTGTTTCTAACTTGGGCCATAATTGTAAAATGGCCTTATGTATTAACGATTTCGTTCCAATTTACATTCTAAGTTATATTCGGCATGCTAATTACATTGCCGATTGCCAAAATGCATTATCTCTTATAGTTTCCGAGATATGGGCAATCGAAATTTTACACCTTACACTCTGTTTCTAACTTGGGTCAAAATTGTAAAATGGTCTTATGAATTAACGATTTCGTTCCAATTCACATTCCAAGTAATATGGTAACTACATTGCCGATTGCCAAATTGCATTAGCCCTTATAGTTTCCGAGATATGGACTATCGACATCTTACAATATTGGCTCTGCTTCTAACTTGGGCCAAAATTGTAAAATGGTCTTATGAATTAACGATTTCGTTCCAATTCACATTCCAAGTAATATGCTAATTACATTGCCGATTGCCAAATTGCATTAGCCCTTATAGTTTCCGAGATATGGACTATCGACATCTTACAATACTGGCTCTACTTCTAACTTGGGCCAAAATTGTAAAATGGTCTTATGAATTAGCTATTTCGTTCCAATTCACATTCCAAGTAATATGCCAATTACATTGCCTATTGCCAAATTGCATTAGCCCTTATAGTTTCCGAGATATAGACTATCGACATCTTACAATATTGGCTCTGCTTCTAACTTGGGCCAAAATTGTAAAATTGTCTTATGAATTGGCGATTTCGTTCCAATTCACATTCCAAGTAATATTCGGCATGCTAACTACATTGCCGATTGCCAAATTGCATTATCTCTTATAGTTTCCGAGACATGGGCAATCGAAATTTTACACCTTAGACTCTGTTTCTAACTTGGGTAAAAATTGTAAAATGGTCTTATGAATTAGCGATTTCGCTGAAATTCACATTCCAAGTAATATTCGGCATGCTAATTACATTGTCGATTGCCAAATTGCATTATCTCTTATAGTTTCCGAGATATGGACTATCGACACCTTACAATATTGGGTGTGCTTCTAACTTGGGCCAAAATTGTAAAATGGTCTTATGAATTAGCGATTTCGCTCCAATTCACATTCCAAGTAATATTCGGCATGCTAATTACGTTGCCGATTGCCAAGTTGTATTATCTCTTATAGTTTCCGAGATATGGACTATCGACATCTTACAACATTGGCTCTGCTTCTAACTTGGGCCAGAATTGTAAAATGGTCTTATGAATTAGCGATTTCGTTCTAATTCACATTCCAAGTAATATTCGGCATGCTAATTACGTTGCCGATTGTCAAATTGCATTAGCTCTTATAGTTTCCGAGATATGGGCAATCGAAATTTTACACCTTAGAGTCTGTTTCTAACTTGGGCCAAAATTGTAAAATGGTTTTATGAATTAGCGATTTCGTTCCAATTCACATTCCAAATAATATTCGGCATGCTAATTACGTTACCGATAGCCAAATTGCATTATCTCTTATAGTTTCCGAGATATGGGCAATCGAAATTTTACACCTTAGAGTCTGTTTCTAACTTGGGTCAAAATTGTTAAATGGTCTTATGAATTAGCGATTCCGCTCCAATTCACACTCCAAGTAATATTCGGCATGCTAATTACGTTACCGATAGCCACATTGCATTATCCCTTATAGTTTCCAAGATATGAACTATCGACATCTTACAATATTGGCTGTGCTTCTAACTTGGGCCAGAATTGTAAAATGGTCTTATAAATTAGCGATTTCGTTCCAATTCACATTCCAAGTAATATTCGGCATACTAATTACATTGACGATTGCCAAATTACATTATCTCCTATATTTCCGAGATATGGACTATCGACATCTTACAATATTGGCTCTGCTTTTAACTTGGGCCAAAATTGCAAAATGGTCTTATGAATAAGCGATTTCGCTCCAATTCACATTAAAAGTAATATTCGGCATGCTAATTACATTGCCGATTGCCAAATTGCATTATCACTTATAGTTTCCGAGATATGGACTATCGACATCTGACAATATTGTCTCTGCTTCTAACTTGGGCCATAATTGTAAAATTGTCTTATGAATTGGCGATTTCGTTCCAATTCACATTCCAAGTAATATTCGGCATGCTAACTACATTGCCGATTGCCAAATTGCATTATCTCTTATAGTTTCCGAGATATGGGCAATCGAAATTTTACACCTTAGAGTCTGTTTCTAACTTGGGTCAAAATTGTTAAATGGTCTTATGAATTAGCGATTCCGCTCCAATTCACATTCCAAGTAATATTCGGCATGCTAATTACGTTACCGATAGCCACATTGCATTATCCCTTATAGTTTCCAAGATATGAACTATCGACATCTTACAATATTGGCTGTGCTTCTAACTTGGGCCAGAATTGTAAAATGGTCTTATAAATTAGCGATTTCGTTCCAATTCACATTCCAAGTAATATTCGGCATACTAATTACATTGACGATTGCCAAATTGCATTATCTCCTATATTTCCGAGATATGGACTATCGACATCTTACAATATTGGCTCTGCTTTTAACTTGGGCCAAAATTGTAAAATGGTCTTATGAATAAGCGATTTCGCTCCAATTCACATTAAAAGTAATATTCGGCATGCTAATTACATTGCCGATTGCCAAATTGCATTATCACTTATAGTTTCCGAGATATGGACTATCGACATCTGACAATATTGTCTCTGCTTCTAACTTGGGCCATAATTGTAAAATGGCCTTATGTATTAACGATTTCGTTCCAATTTACATTCTAAGTTATATTCGGCATGCTAATTACATTGCCAATTGCCAAAATGCATTATCTCTTATAGTTTCCGAGATATGGGCAATCGAAATTTTACACCTTAGACTCTGTTTCTAACTTGGGTCAAAATTGTAAAATGGTCTTATGAATTAGCGATTTCGTTCCAATTCACATTCCAAGTAATATACGGCATGCTAATTACGTTGCAATTACCAAATTGCATTATCTCCTATAGTTTCCGAGATATGGGCAATCGAAATTTTACACCTTAGATTCTGTTTCTAACTTGGGTCAAAATTGTAAAATGGTCTTATGAATTAACGATTTCGTTCCAATTCACATTCCAAGTAATATTCGGCATTCTAATTACGTTAAGGTATGGGCAGTCGAAATTTTACACCTTAGAGTCTGTTTCTAACTTGGGTCAAATTTGTAAAATAGTTTTAGGAATTAGCAATTTCGTTCCAATTCACATTCCAAGTAATATTCGGCAGGCTAATTAGGTTGCTGATTGCCAAATTGCATTATCCCTTATAGTTTCCGAGATATGGGCAATCGAAATTTTACACCTTAGACTCCGTTTCTAACTTGGGTCAAAATTGTAAAATGGTCTTATGAATTAGCGATTTCGTTCCAATTCACATTCCAATTAATATTCGGCATGCCAATTACATTACCGATTACCAAATTGCAATATCTCTTTTAGTTTCCGAGATATGGGCAATCGAAATTTTACACCTTAGACTCTGTTTCTAACTTGGGTCAAAATTGTAAAATGGTCTTATGAATTAGCGATATCGTTCCAATTCACATTCCAAGTAATATTCGACATGCTAATTACATTGCCGATTGCCAAATTGCATTATCTCTTATAGTTTCCGATATATAGACTATCGACATCTTACAATGTTGGCTCTGCTTCTAACTTGGGCCAACATTGTAAAATGGTCTTATGAATTAGCGATATCGTTCCTATTCACATTCCAAGTAATATTCAGCATGCTAATTACGTTGCCGATTGCCAAATTGCATTATCTCTTATAATTTCCGAGATATGGACAATCGAAATTTTACACCTTAGAGTCTGTTTCTAACTTGGGTCAAATTTCTAAAATGGTCTTATGAATTAGCGATTTCGCTAAAATTCACACTCCAAGTAATATTCGGCATGCTAATTACGTTGCCGATTGCCAAATTGCATTATCTCTTATAGTTTCCGAGATATGGACTATCGACATCTTACAATATTGGCTGTGCTTCTAACTTGGGTCAAAATTGTAAAATGGTTTTATGAATCAGCGATTTCGTTCCAATTCCCATTCCAAGTAATATTCGGCATGCCAATTACGTTGCCGATTGCCAAATTGCATTATCTCTTATAGTTTCCGAGATATGGACTATCTACACCTTACAATATTGGCTGTGCTTCTAACTTGGGCCAAAATTGTTAAATGGTCTTATGAATTAGCGATTTCGCTCCAATTCACATTCCAAGTAATATTCGGCATGCTAATTACGTTGCCGATTGCCAAATTGTATTACCTCTTATAGTTTCCGAGATATGGACTATCGACATCTTACAACATTGTCTCTGCTTCTAACTTGGGCCAGAATTGTAAAATGGTCTTATGAATTAGCGATTTCGCTCCAATTCACATTCCAAGTTATATTCCGCATGCTAATTACGTTGCCGATTGCCAAATTGCATTATCTCTTATAATTTCCGAGATATGGGCAATCGAAATTTTACACCTTAGAGTCTGTTTCTAACTTGGGTCAAAATTGTAAAATGGTTTTATGAATCAGCGATTTCGTTCCAATTCCCATTCCAAGTAATATTCGGCATGCCAATTACGTTGCCGATTGCCAAATTGCATTATCTCTTATAGTTTCCGAGATATGGACTATCTACACCTTACAATATTGGCTGTGCTTCTAACTTGGGCCAAAATTGTTAAATGGTCTTATGAATTAGCGATTTCGCTCCAATTCACATTCCAAGTAATATTCGGCATGCTAATTACGTTGCCGATTGCCAAATTGTATTACCTCTTATAGTTTCCGAGATATGGACTATCGACATCTTACAACATTGTCTCTGCTTCTAACTTGGGCCAAAATTGTAAAATGGTCTTACGAATTAGCGATTTCGCTCCAATTCACATTCCAATTAATATTCGGCATGCTAATTACGTTGCCGATTGCCAAATTGCATTATCTCTTATAATTTCCGAGATATGGGCAATCGAAATTTTACACCTTAGAGTCTGTTTCTAACTTGGGTCAAAATTGTAAAATGGTTTTATGAATCAGCGATTTCGTTCCAATTCCCATTCCAAGTAATATTCGGCATGCCAATTACGTTGCCGATTGCCAAATTGCATTATCTCTTATAGTTTCCGAGATATGGACTATCTACACCTTACAATATTGGCTGTGCTTCTAACTTGGGCCAAAATTGTTAAATGGTCTTATGAATTAGCGATTTCGCTCCAATTCACATTCCAAGTTATATTCCGCATGCTAATTACGTTGCCGATTGCCAAATTGCATTAGCTCTTATCGTTTCCGAGATATGGGCAATCGAAATTTTACACCTTAGAGTCTGTTTCTAACTTGGGTCAAAATTGTAATATGGTCTTATGAATTAGCGATTCCGCTCCAATTCACATTCCAAGTAATATTCGGCATGCTAATTACGTTGCCGATAGCCACATTGCATTATCCCTTATAGTTTCCGAGATATGAACTATCCACATCTTACAATATTGGCTGTGCTTCTAACTTGGGCCAAAATGGTAAAATGGTCTTATGAATTAGCGATTTCGTTCCAATTCACATTCCAAGTAATATACGGCATGCTAAATACATTGCCGATTGCCAAATTGCATTATCTCCTATAGTTTCCGAGATATGGGCAATCGAAATTTTACACCTTAGAGTCTGTTTCTAACTTGGGTCAAAATTGTAAAATGGTTTTATGAATTAGCGATTTCGCTAAAATTCACATTCCAAGTAATATTCGGCATGCTAATTACGTTGCCGATTGCCAAATTGCATTATCTCTTATAGTGTCCGAGATATGGGCAATCGAAATTTTACACCTTTGACTGTTTCTAACTTAGGTCAAAATTGTAAAGTGGTTTTATGAATTAGCGATTTCGTTCCAATTCACATTCCAAGTAATATTCGGCATGCTAATTACGTTGCCGATTGCCAAATTGCATTATCTCCTATAGTTTCCGAGATATGGGCAATCGAAATTTTACACCTTAGAGTCTGTTTCTAACTTGGGTCAAAATTGTAAAATGGTCTTATGAATTAGCGATTTCGCTAAAATTCACATTCCAAGTAATATTCGGCATGCTAATTACGTTGCCGGTTGCCAAATTGCATTATCTCTTATAGTTTCCGAGATATGGGCAATCGAAATTTTACACCTTTGACTGTTTCTAACTTGGGTCAAAATTGTAAAATGATCTTATGAATTAGCGAGTTCGTTCCAATTCACATTCCAAGTAATATTCGGCGTACTAATTACATTGACGATTGCCAAATTGCATTATCTCCTATAGTTTCCGAGATATGGACTATCGACATCTTACAATATTGGCTCTGCTTTTAACTTTGGCCAAAATTGTAAAATGGTCTTATGAATAAGCGATTTCGTTCCAATTCACATTAAAAGTAATATTCGGCATGCTAATTACATTGCCGATTGCCAAATTGCATTATCGCTTATAGTTTCCGAGATATGGACTATCGACATCTGACAATATTGTCTCTGCTTCTAACTTGGGCCATAATTGTAAAATGGCCTTATGTATTAACGATTTCGTTCCAATTTACATTCTAAGTTATATTCGGCATGCTAATTACATTGCCGATTGCCAAAATGCATTATCTTTTATAGTTTCCGAGATATGGGCAATCGAAATTTTACACCTTACACTCTGTTTCTAACTTGGGTCAAAATTGTAAAATGGTCTTATGAATTAACGATTTCGTTCCAATTCACATTCCAAGTAATATGGTAACTACATTGCCGATTGCCAAATTGCATTAGCCCTTATAGTTTCCGAGATATGGACTATCGACATCTTACAATATTGGCTCTGCTTCTAACTTGGGCCAAAATTGTAAAATGGTCTTATGAATTAACGATTTCGTTCCAATTCACATTCCAAGTAATATGCTAATTACATTGCCGATTGCCAAATTGCATTAGCCCTTATAGTTTCCGAGATATGGACTATCGACATCTTACAATACTGGCTCTACTTCTAACTTGGGCCAAAATTGTAAAATGGTCTTATGAATTAGCTATTTCGTTCCAATTCACATTCCAAGTAATATGCCAATTACATTGCCGATTGCCAAATTGCATTAGCCCTTATAGTTTCCGAGATATAGACTATCGACATCTTACAATATTGGCTCTGCTTCTAACTTGGGCCAAAATTGTAAAATTGTCTTATGCATTGGCGATTTCGTTCCAATTCACATTCCAAGTAATATTCGGCATGCTAACTACATTGCCTATTGCCAAATTGCATTATCTCTTATAGTTTCCGAGACATGGGCAATCGAAATTTTACACCTTAGACTCTGTTTCTAACTTGGGTAAAAATTGTAAAATGGTCTTATGAATTAGCGATTTCGCTGAAATTCACATTCCAAGTAATATTCGGCATGCTAATTACATTGTCGATTGCCAAATTGCATTATCTCTTATAGTTTCCGAGATATGGACTATCGACACCTTACAATATTGGCTGTGCTTCTAACTTGGGCCAAAATTGTAAAATGGTCTTATGAATTAGCGATTTCGCTCCAATTCACATTCCAAGTAATATTGGGCATGCTAATTACGTTGCCGATTGCCAAATTGTATTATCCCTTATAGTTTCCGAGATATGGACTATCGACATCTTACAACATTGGCTCTGCTTCTAACTTGGGCCAGAATTGTAAAATGGTCTTATGAATTAGCGATTTCGTTCCAATTCACATTCCAAGTAATATTCGGCATTCTAATTACGTTAAGGTATGGGCAGTCGAAATTTTACACCTTAGAGTCTGTTTCTAACTTGGGTCAAATTTGTAAAATAGTTTTAGGAATTAGCAATTTCGTTCCAATTCACATTCCAAGTAATATTCGGCAGGCTAATTAGGTTGCTGATTGCCAAATTGCATTATCCCTTATAGTTTCCGAGATATGGGCAATCGAAATTTTACACCTTAGACTCCGTTTCTAACTTGGGTCAAAATTGTAAAATGGTCTTATGAATTAGCGATTTCGTTCCAATTCACATTCCAATTAATATTCGGCATGCCAATTACATTACCGATTACCAAATTGCAATATCTCTTTTAGTTTCCGAGATATGGGCAATCGAAATTTTACACCTTAGACTCTGTTTCTAACTTGGGTCAAAATTGTAAAATGGTCTTATGAATTAGCGATATCGTTCCAATTCACATTCCAAGTAATATTCGACATGCTAATTACATTGCCGATTGCCAAATTGCATTATCTCTTATAGTTTCCGATATATAGACTATCGACATCTTACAATGTTGGCTCTGCTTCTAACTTGGGCCAACATTGTAAAATATATTATATGAATTCTATCTTATGAATAAGCTATATCTTATGAATTAGCGATATCGTTCCTATTCACATTCCAAGTAATATTCAGCATGCTAATTACGTTGCCGATTGCCAAATTGCATTATCTCTTATAATTTCCGAGATATGGACAATCGAAATTTTACACCTTAGAGTCTGTTTCTAACTTGGGTCAAATTTGTAAAATGGTCTTATGAATTAGCGATTTCGCTAAAATTCACACTCCAAGTAATATTCGGCATGCTAATTACGTTGCCGATTGCCAAATTGCATTATCTCTTATAGTTTCCGAGATATGGACTATCGACATCTTACAATATTGGCTGTGCTTCTAACTTGGGCCAAAATTGTAAAATGGTCTTATGAATTAGCGATTTCGCTCCAATTCAGATTCCAATTAATATTCGGCATTCTAATTACGTTGCCGATTGCCAAATTGCATTATCTCTTATAGTTTCCGAGATATGGACTATCGACATCTTACAATATTGGCTGTGCTTCTAACTTGGGCCAAAATTGTAAAATGGTCTTATGAATTAGCGATTTCGCTCCAATTCACATTCCAATTAATATTCGGCATGCTAATTACGTTGCCGATTGCCAAATTGCATTATCTCTTATAATTTCCGAGATATGGGCAATCGAAATTTTACACCTTAGAGTCTGTTTCTAACTTGGGTCAAAATTGTAAAATGGTTTTATGAATCAGCGATTTCGTTCCAATTCCCATTCCAAGTAATATTCGGCATGCCAATTACGTTGCCGATTGCCAAATTGCATTATCTCTTATAGTTTCCGAGATATGGACTATCGACATCTTACAATATTGGCTGTGCTTCTAACTTGGGCCAAAATTGTAAAATGGTCTTATGAATTAGCGATTTCGTTCCAGTTCACATTCCAAGTAATATTCGGCATGCTAATTACATTGTCGATTGCCAAATTGCATTATCTCTTATAGTTTCCGAGATATGGACTATCTACACCTTACAATATTGGCTGTGCTTCTATCTTGGGCCAAAATTGTAAAATGGTCTTATGAATTAGCGATTTCGCTCCAATTCACATTCCAAGTAATATTCGGCATGCTAATTACGTTGCCAATTGCCAAATTGTATTACCTCTTATAGTTTCCGAGATATGGACTATCGATATCTTACAACATTGTCTCTGCTTCTAACTTGGGCCAGAATTGTAAAATGGCCTTATGAATTAGCGATTTCGTTCCAATTCACATTCCAAGTTATATTCCGCATGCTAATTACGTTGCCGATTGCCAAATTGCATTAGCTCTTATCGTTTCCGAGATATGGGCAATCGAAATTTTACACCTTAGAGTCTGTTTCTAACTTGGGTCAAAATTGTAATATGGTCTTATGAATTAGCGATTCCGCTCCAATTCACATTCCAAGTAATATTCGGCATGCTAATTACGTTGCCGATAGCCACATTGCATTATCCCTTATAGTTTCCGAGATATGAACTATCAACATCTTACAATATTGGCTGTGCTTCTAACTTGGGCCAAAATGGTAAAATGGTCTTATGAATTAGCGATTTCGTTCCAATTCACATTCCAAGTAATATACGGCATGCTAAATACATTGCCGATTGCCAAATTGCATTATCTCCTATAGTTTCCGAGATATGGGCAATCGAAATTTTACACCTTTGACTGTTTCTAACTTGGGTCAAAATTGTAAAATGGTCTTATGAATTAGCGTGTTCGTTCCAATTCACATTCCAAGTAATATTCGGCATGCTAATTACGTTGCCGATTGCCAAATTGCATTAGCTCTTATAGTTTCCGAGATATGGGCAATCGAAATTTTACACCTTAGAGTCTGTTTCTAACTTGGGCCAAAATTGTAAAATGGATTTATGAATTAGCGATTTCGTTCCAATTCACATTCCAAATAATATTCGGCATGCTAATTACGTTACCGATAGCCAAATTGCAATATCTCTTATAGTTTCCGAGATATGGGCAATCGAAATTTTACACCTTAGAGTCTGTTTCTAACTTGGGTCAAAATTGTTAAATGGTCTTATGAATTAGCGATTCCGCTCCAATTCACATTCCAAGTAATATTCGGCATGCTAATTACGTTACCGATAGCCACATTGCATTATCCCTTATAGTTTCCGAGATATGAACTATCGACATCTTACAATATTGGCTGTGCTTCTAACTTGGGCCAGAATTGTAAAATGGTCTTATAAATTAGCGATTTCGTTCTAATTCACATTCCAAGTAATATTCGGCATGCTAATTACGTTGCCGATTGCCAAATTGCATTATCTCCTATAGTTTCCGAGATATGGGCAATCGAAATTTTACACCTTTGACTGTTTCTAACTTGGGTCAAAATTGTAAAATGGTCTTATGAATTAGCGTGTTCGTTCCAATTCACATTCCAAGTAATATTCGGCATACTAATTACATTGACGATTGCCAAATTGCATTATCTCCTATATTTCCGAGATATGGACTATCGACATCTTACAATATTGGCTCTGCTTTTAACTTGGGCCAAAATTGTAAAATGGTCTTATGAATAAGCGATTTCGCTCCAATTCACATTAAAAGTAATATTGGGCATGCTAATTACATTGCCGTTTGCCAAATTGCATTATCACTTATAGTTTCCGAGATATGGACTATCGACATCTGACAATATTGTCTCTGCTTCTAACTTGGGCCATAATTGTAAAATGGCCTTATGTATTAACGATTTCGTTCCAATTTACATTCTAAGTTATATTCGGCATGCTAATTACATTGCCGATTGCCAAAATGCATTATCTCTTATAGTTTCCGAGATATGGGCAATCGAAATTTTACACCTTAGACTCTGTTTCTAACTTGGATCAAAATTGTAAAATGGTCTTATGAATTAGCGATTTCGTTCCAATTCACATTCCAAGTAATATACGGCATGCTAATTACGTTGCCGATTACCAAATTGCATTATCTCCTATAGTTTCCGAGATATGGGCAATCGAAATTTTACACCTTAGATTCTGTTTCTAACTTGGGTCAAAATTGTAAAATGGTCTTATGAATTAACGATTTCGTTCCAATTCACATTCCAAGTAATATTCGGCATTCTAATTACGTTAAGGTATGGGCAGTCGAAATTTTACACCTTAGAGTCTGTTCCTAACTTGGGTCAAATTTGTAAAATAGTTTTAGGAATTAGCAATTTCGTTCCAATTCACATTCCAAGTAATATTCGGCAGGCTAATTAGGTTGCTGATTGCCAAATTGCATTATCCCTTATAGTTTCCGAGATATGGGCAATCGAAATTTTACACCTTAGACTCCGTTTCTAACTTGGGTCAAAATTGTAAAATGGTCTTATGAATTAGCGATTTCGTTCCAATTCACATTCCAATTAATATTCGGCATGCCAATTACATTACCGATTACCAAATTGCAATATCTCTTTTAGTTTCCGAGATATGGGCAATCGAAATTTTACACCTTAGACTCTGTTTCTAACTTGGGTCAAAATTGTAAAATGGTCTTATGAATTAGCGATATCGTTCCAATTCACATTCCAAGTAATATTCGACATGCTAATTACATTGCCGATTGCCAAATTGCATTATCTCTTATAGTTTCCGATATATAGACTATCGACATCTTACAATGTTGGCTCTGCTTCTAACTTGGGCCAACATTGTAAAATGGTCTTATGAATTAGCGATATCGTTCCTATTCACATTCCAAGTAATATTCAGCATGCTAATTACGTTGCCGATTGCCAAATTGCATTATCTCTTATAATTTCCGAGATATGGACAATCGAAATTTTACCCCTTAGAGTCTGTTTCTAACTTGGGTCAAATTTGTAAAATGGTCTTATGAATTAGCGATTTCGCTAAAATTCACACTCCAAGTAATATTCGGCATGCTAATTACGTTGCCGATTGCCAAATTGCATTATCTCTTATAGTTTCCGAGATATGGACTATCGACATCTTACAATATTGGCTGTGCTTCTAACTTGGGCCAAAATTGTAAAATGGTCTTATGAATTAGCGATTTCGCTCCAATTCAGATTCCAATTAATATTCGGCATTCTAATTACGTTGCCGATTGCCAAATTGCATTATCTCTTATAGTTTCCGAGATATGGACTATCGACATCTTACAATATTGGCTGTGCTTCTAACTTGGGCCAAAATTGTAAAATGGTCTTATGAATTAGCGATTTCGCTCCAATTCACATTCCAATTAATATTCGGCATGCTAATTACGTTGCCGATTGCCAAATTGCATTATCTCTTATAATTTCCGAGATATGGGCAATCGAAATTTTACACCTTAGAGTCTGTTTCTAACTTGGGTCAAAATTGTAAAATGGTTTTATGAATCAGCGATTTCGTTCCAATTCCCATTCCAAGTAATATTCGGCATGCCAATTACGTTGCCGATTGCCAAATTGCATTATCTCTTATAGTTTCCGAGATATGGACTATCGACATCTTACAATATTGGCTGTGCTTCTAACTTGGGCCAAAATTGTAAAATGGTCTTATGAATTAGCGATTTCGTTCCAGTTCACATTCCAAGTAATATTCGGCATGCTAATTACATTGTCGATTGCCAAATTGCATTATCTCTTATAGTTTCCGAGATATGGACTATCTACACCTTACAATATTGGCTGTGCTTCTAACTTGGGCCAAAATTGTAAAATGGTCTTATGAATTAGCGATTTCGCTCCAATTCACATTCCAAGTAATATTCGGCATGCTAATTACGTTGCCAATTGCCAAATTGTATTACCTCTTATAGTTTCCGAGATATGGACTATCGATATCTTACAACATTGTCTCTGCTTCTAACTTGGGCCAGAATTGTAAAATGGCCTTATGAATTAGCGATTTCGTTCCAATTCACATTCCAAGTTATATTCCGCATGCTAATTACGTTGCCGATTGCCAAATTGCATTAGCTCTTATCGTTTCCGAGATATGGGCAATCGAAATTTTACACCTTAGAGTCTGTTTCTAACTTGGGTCAAAATTGTAATATGGTCTTATGAATTAGCGATTCCGCTCCAATTCACATTCCAAGTAATATTCGGCATGCTAATTACGTTGCCGATAGCCACATTGCATTATCCCTTATAGTTTCCGAGATATGAACTATCCACATCTTACAATATTGGCTGTGCTTCTAACTTGGGCCAAAATGGTAAAATGGTCTTATGAATTAGCGATTTCGTTCCAATTCACATTCCAAGTAATATACGGCATGCTAAATACATTGCCGATTGCCAAATTGCATTATCTCCTATAGTTTCCGAGATATGGGCAATCGAAATTTTACACCTTAGAGTCTGTTTCTAACTTGGGTCAAAATTGTAAAATGGTTTTATGAATTAGCGATTTCGCTAAAATTCACATTCCAAGTAATATTCGGCATGCTAATTACGTTGCCGATTGCCAAATTGCATTATCTCTTATAGTGTCCGAGATATGGGCAATCGAAATTTTACACCTTTGACTGTTTCTAACTTAGGTCAAAATTGTAAAGTGGTTTTATGAATTAGCGATTTCGTTCCAATTCACATTCCAAGTAATATTCGGCATGCTAATTACGTTGCCGATTGCCAAATTGCATTATCTCTTATAGTGTCCGAGATATGGGCAATCGAAATTTTACACCTTAGAGTCTGTTTCTAACTTGGGCCTAAATTGTAAAATGGATTTCTGAATTAGCGATTTCGTTCCAATTCACATTCCAAATAATATTCGGCATGCTAATTACGTTGCCGATTGCCAAATTGCATTATCCCTTATAGTTTCAGGGATATGGACTATCGACATCTTACAACTTTGTCTCTGCTTCTAACTTGGGCCAGAATTGTAAAATGGTCTTATGAATTAGCGATTTCGTTCCAATTCACATTCCAAGTTATATTCCGCATGCTAATTACGTTGCCGATTGCCAAATTGCATTAGCTCTTATCGTTTCCGAGATATGGGCAATCGAAATTTTACACCTTAGAGTCTGTTTCTAACTTGGGTCAAAATTGTAATATGGTCTTATGAATTAGCGATTCCGCTCCAATTCACATTCCAAGTAATATTCGGCATGCTAATTACGTTGCCGATAGCCACATTGCATTATCCCTTATAGTTTCCGAGATATGAACTATCCACATCTTACAATATTGGCTGTGCTTCTAACTTGGGCCAAAATGGTAAAATGGTCTTATGAATTAGCGATTTCGTTCCAATTCACATTCCAAGTAATATACGGCATGCTAAATACATTGCCGATTGCCAAATTGCATTATCTCCTATAGTTTCCGAGATATGGGCAATCGAAATTTTACACCTTAGAGTCTGTTTCTAACTTGGGTCAAAATTGTAAAATGGTTTTATGAATTAGCGATTTCGCTAAAATTCACATTCCAAGTAATATTCGGCATGCTAATTACGTTGCCGATTGCCAAATTGCATTATCTCTTATAGTGTCCGAGATATGGGCAATCGAAATTTTACACCTTTGACTGTTTCTAACTTAGGTCAAAATTGTAAAGTGGTTTTATGAATTAGCGATTTCATTCCAATTCACATTCCAAGTAATATTCGGCATGCTAATTACGTTGCCGATTGCCAAATTGCATTATCTCCTATAGTTTCCGAGATATGGGCAATCGAAATTTTACACCTTAGAGTCTGTTTCTAACTTGGGTCAAAATTGTAAAATGGTCTTATGAATTAGCGATTTCGCTAAAATTCACATTCCAAGTAATATTCGGCATGCTAATTACGTTGCCGGTTGCCAAATTGCATTATCTCTTATAGTTTCCGAGATATGGGCAATCGAAATTTTACACCTTTGACTGTTTCTAACTTGGGTCAAAATTGTAAAATGGTCTTATGAATTAGCGAGTTCGTTCCAATTCACATTCCAAGTAATATTCGGCATACTAATTACATTGACGATTGCCAAATTGCATTATCTCCTATAGTTTCCGAGATATGGACTATCGACATCTTACAATATTGGCTCTGCTTTTAACTTGGGCCAAAATTGTAAAATGGTCTTATGAATAAGCGATTTCGTTCCAATTCACATTAAAAGTAATATTCGGCATGCTAATTACATTGCCGATTGCCAAATTGCATTATCGCTTATAGTTTCCGAGATATGGATTATCGACATCTGACAATATTGTCTCTGTTTCTAACTTGGGCCATAATTGTAAAATGGCCTTATGTATTAACGATTTCGTTCCAATTTACATTCTAAGTTATATTCGGCATGCTAATTACATTGCCGATTGCCAAAATGCATTATCTCTTATAGTTTCCGAGATATGGGCAATCGAAATTTTACACCTTACACTCTGTTTCTAACTTGGGTCAAAATTGTAAAATGGTCTTATGAATTAACGATTTCGTTCCAATTCACATTCCAAGTAATATGGTAACTACATTGCCGATTGCCAAATTGCATTAGCCCTTATAGTTTCCGAGATATGGACTATCGACATCTTACAATATTGGCTCTGCTTCTAACTTGGGCCAAAATTGTAAAATGGTCTTATGAATTAACGATTTCGTTCCAATTCACATTCCAAGTAATATGCTAATTACATTGCCGATTGCCAAATTGCATTAGCCCTTATAGTTTCCGAGATATGGACTATCGACATCTTACAATACTGGCTCTACTTCTAACTTGGGCCAAAATTGTAAAATGGTCTTATGAATTAGCTATTTCGTTCCAATTCACATTCCAAGTAATATGCCAATTACATTGCCTATTGCCAAATTGCATTAGCCCTTATAGTTTCCGAGATATAGACTATCGACATCTTACAATATTGGCTCTGCTTCTAACTTGGGCCAAAATTGTAAAATTGTCTTATGAATTGGCGATTTCGTTCCAATTCACATTCCAAGTAATATTCGGCATGCTAACTACATTGCCGATTGCCAAATTGCATTATCTCTTATAGTTTCCGAGACATGGGCAATCGAAATTTTACACCTTAGACTCTGTTTCTAACTTGGGTAAAAATTGTAAAATGGTCTTATGAATTAGCGATTTCGCTGAAATTCACATTCCAAGTAATATTCGGCATGCTAATTACATTGTCGATTGCCAAATTGCATTATCTCTTATAGTTTCCGAGATATGGACTATCGACACCTTACAATATTGGGTGTGCTTCTAACTTGGGCCAAAATTGTAAAATGGTCTTATGAATTAGCGATTTCGCTCCAATTCACATTCCAAGTAATATTCGGCATGCTAATTACGTTGCCGATTGCCAAGTTGTATTATCTCTTATAGTTTCCGAGATATGGACTATCGACATCTTACAACATTGGCTCTGCTTCTAACTTGGGCCAGAATTGTAAAATGGTCTTATGAATTAGCGATTTCGTTCTAATTCACATTCCAAGTAATATTCGGCATGCTAATTACGTTGCCGATTGTCAAATTGCATTAGCTCTTATAGTTTCCGAGATATGGGCAATCGAAATTTTACACCTTAGAGTCTGTTTCTAACTTGGGCCAAAATTGTAAAATGGATTTATGAATTAGCGATTTCGTTCCAATTCACATTCCAAATAATATTCGGCATGCTAATTACGTTACCGATAGCCAAATTGCATTATCTCTTATAGTTTCCGAGATATGGGCAATCGAAATTTTACACCTTAGAGTCTGTTTCTAACTTGGGTCAAAATTGTTAAATGGTCTTATGAATTAGCGATTCCGCTCCAATTCACACTCCAAGTAATATTCGGCATGCTAATTACGTTACCGATAGCCACATTGCATTATCCCTTATAGTTTCCAAGATATGAACTATCGACATCTTACAATATTGGCTGTGCTTCTAACTTGGGCCAGAATTGTAAAATGGTCTTATAAATTAGCGATTTCGTTCCAATTCACATTCCAAGTAATATTCGGCATACTAATTACATTGACGATTGCCAAATTGCATTATCTCCTATATTTCCGAGATATGGACTATCGACATCTTACAATATTGGCTCTGCTTTTAACTTGGGCCAAAATTGCAAAATGGTCTTATGAATAAGCGATTTCGCTCCAATTCACATTAAAAGTAATATTCGGCATGCTAATTACATTGCCGATTGCCAAATTGCATTATCACTTATAGTTTCCGAGATATGGACTATCGACATCTGACAATATTGTCTCTGCTTCTAACTTGGGCCATAATTGTAAAATTGTCTTATGAATTGGCGATTTCGTTCCAATTCACATTCCAAGTAATATTCGGCATGCTAACTACATTGCCGATTGCCAAATTGCATTATCTCTTATAGTTTCCGAGATATGGGCAATCGAAATTTTACACCTTAGAGTCTGTTTCTAACTTGGGTCAAAATTGTTAAATGGTCTTATGAATTAGCGATTCCGCTCCAATTCACATTCCAAGTAATATACGGCATGCTAATTACGTTGCCGATTACCAAATTGCATTATCTCCTATAGTTTCCGAGATATGGGCAATCGAAATTTTACACCTTAGATTCTGTTTCTAACTTGGGTCAAAATTGTAAAATGGTCTTATGAATTAACGATTTCGTTCCAATTCACATTCCAAGTAATATTCGGCATTCTAATTACGTTAAGGTATGGGCAGTCGAAATTTTACACCTTAGAGTCTGTTTCTAACTTGGGTCAAATTTGTAAAATAGTTTTAGGAATTAGCAATTTCGTTCCAATTCACATTCCAAGTAATATTCGGCAGGCTAATTAGGTTGCTGATTGCCAAATTGCATTATCCCTTATAGTTTCCGAGATATGGGCAATCGAAATTTTACACCTTAGACTCCGTTTCTAACTTGGGTCAAAATTGTAAAATGGTCTTATGAATTAGCGATTTCGTTCCAATTCACATTCCAATTAATATTCGGCATGCCAATTACATTACCGATTACCAAATTGCAATATCTCTTTTAGTTTCCGAGATATGGGCAATCGAAATTTTACACCTTAGACTCTGTTTCTAACTTGGGTCAAAATTGTAAAATGGTCTTATGAATTAGCGATATCGTTCCAATTCACATTCCAAGTAATATTCGACATGCTAATTACATTGCCGATTGCCAAATTGCATTATCTCTTATAGTTTCCGATATATAGACTATCGACATCTTACAATGTTGGCTCTGCTTCTAACTTGGGCCAACATTGTAAAATGGTCTTATGAATTAGCGATATCGTTCCTATTCACATTCCAAGTAATATTCAGCATGCTAATTACGTTGCCGATTGCCAAATTGCATTATCTCTTATAATTTCCGAGATATGGACAATCGAAATTTTACACCTTAGAGTCTGTTTCTAACTTGGGTCAAATTTCTAAAATGGTCTTATGAATTAGCGATTTCGCTAAAATTCACACTCCAAGTAATATTCGGCATGCTAATTACGTTGCCGATTGCCAAATTGCATTATCTCTTATAGTTTCCGAGATATGGACTATCGACATCTTACAATATTGGCTGTGCTTCTAACTTGGGTCAAAATTGTAAAATGGTTTTATGAATCAGCGATTTCGTTCCAATTCCCATTCCAAGTAATATTCGGCATGCCAATTACGTTGCCGATTGCCAAATTGCATTATCTCTTATAGTTTCCGAGATATGGACTATCTACACCTTACAATATTGGCTGTGCTTCTAACTTGGGCCAAAATTGTTAAATGGTCTTATGAATTAGCGATTTCGCTCCAATTCACATTCCAAGTAATATTCGGCATGCTAATTACGTTGCCGATTGCCAAATTGTATTACCTCTTATAGTTTCCGAGATATGG
This sequence comes from Rhynchophorus ferrugineus, assembly GCF_030347505.1. Taxonomy (NCBI): domain Eukaryota; kingdom Metazoa; phylum Arthropoda; class Insecta; order Coleoptera; family Curculionidae; genus Rhynchophorus; species Rhynchophorus ferrugineus. The sequence continues at coordinate 66,863,094 of NW_027472580.1, forward strand.
ACTATCGACATCTTACAACATTGTCTCTGCTTCTAACTTGGGCCAGAATTGTAAAATGGTCTTATGAATTAGCGATTTCGCTCCAATTCACATTCCAAGTTATATTCCGCATGCTAATTACGTTGCCGATTGCCAAATTGCATTATCTCTTATAATTTCCGAGATATGGGCAATCGAAATTTTACACCTTAGAGTCTGTTTCTAACTTGGGTCAAAATTGTAAAATGGTTTTATGAATCAGCGATTTCGTTCCAATTCCCATTCCAAGTAATATTCGGCATGCCAATTACGTTGCCGATTGCCAAATTGCATTATCTCTTATAGTTTCCGAGATATGGACTATCTACACCTTACAATATTGGCTGTGCTTCTAACTTGGGCCAAAATTGTTAAATGGTCTTATGAATTAGCGATTTCGCTCCAATTCACATTCCAAGTAATATTCGGCATGCTAATTACGTTGCCGATTGCCAAATTGTATTACCTCTTATAGTTTCCGAGATATGGACTATCGACATCTTACAACATTGTCTCTGCTTCTAACTTGGGCCAAAATTGTAAAATGGTCTTACGAATTAGCGATTTCGCTCCAATTCACATTCCAATTAATATTCGGCATGCTAATTACGTTGCCGATTGCCAAATTGCATTATCTCTTATAATTTCCGAGATATGGGCAATCGAAATTTTACACCTTAGAGTCTGTTTCTAACTTGGGTCAAAATTGTAAAATGGTTTTATGAATCAGCGATTTCGTTCCAATTCCCATTCCAAGTAATATTCGGCATGCCAATTACGTTGCCGATTGCCAAATTGCATTATCTCTTATAGTTTCCGAGATATGGACTATCTACACCTTACAATATTGGCTGTGCTTCTAACTTGGGCCAAAATTGTTAAATGGTCTTATGAATTAGCGATTTCGCTCCAATTCACATTCCAAGTTATATTCCGCATGCTAATTACGTTGCCGATTGCCAAATTGCATTAGCTCTTATCGTTTCCGAGATATGGGCAATCGAAATTTTACACCTTAGAGTCTGTTTCTAACTTGGGTCAAAATTGTAATATGGTCTTATGAATTAGCGATTCCGCTCCAATTCACATTCCAAGTAATATTCGGCATGCTAATTACGTTGCCGATAGCCACATTGCATTATCCCTTATAGTTTCCGAGATATGAACTATCCACATCTTACAATATTGGCTGTGCTTCTAACTTGGGCCAAAATGGTAAAATGGTCTTATGAATTAGCGATTTCGTTCCAATTCACATTCCAAGTAATATACGGCATGCTAAATACATTGCCGATTGCCAAATTGCATTATCTCCTATAGTTTCCGAGATATGGGCAATCGAAATTTTACACCTTAGAGTCTGTTTCTAACTTGGGTCAAAATTGTAAAATGGTTTTATGAATTAGCGATTTCGCTAAAATTCACATTCCAAGTAATATTCGGCATGCTAATTACGTTGCCGATTGCCAAATTGCATTATCTCTTATAGTGTCCGAGATATGGGCAATCGAAATTTTACACCTTTGACTGTTTCTAACTTAGGTCAAAATTGTAAAGTGGTTTTATGAATTAGCGATTTCGTTCCAATTCACATTCCAAGTAATATTCGGCATGCTAATTACGTTGCCGATTGCCAAATTGCATTATCTCCTATAGTTTCCGAGATATGGGCAATCGAAATTTTACACCTTAGAGTCTGTTTCTAACTTGGGTCAAAATTGTAAAATGGTCTTATGAATTAGCGATTTCGCTAAAATTCACATTCCAAGTAATATTCGGCATGCTAATTACGTTGCCGGTTGCCAAATTGCATTATCTCTTATAGTTTCCGAGATATGGGCAATCGAAATTTTACACCTTTGACTGTTTCTAACTTGGGTCAAAATTGTAAAATGATCTTATGAATTAGCGAGTTCGTTCCAATTCACATTCCAAGTAATATTCGGCATACTAATTACATTGACGATTGCCAAATTGCATTATCTCCTATAGTTTCCGAGATATGGACTATCGACATCTTACAATATTGGCTCTGCTTTTAACTTGGGCCAAAATTGTAAAATGGTCTTATGAATAAGCGATTTCGTTCCAATTCACATTAAAAGTAATATTCGGCATGCTAATTACATTGCCGATTGCCAAATTGCATTATCGCTTATAGTTTCCGAGATATGGACTATCGACATCTGACAATATTGTCTCTGCTTCTAACTTGGACCATAATTGTAAAATGGCCTTATGTATTAACGATTTCGTTCCAATTTACATTCTAAGTTATATTCGGCATGCTAATTACATTGCCGATTGCCAAAATGCATTATCTCTTATAGTTTCCGAGATATGGGCAATCGAAATTTTACACCTTACACTCTGTTTCTTACTTGGGTCAAAATTGTAAAATGGTCTTATGAATTAACGATTTCGTTCCAATTCACATTCCAAGTAATATGGTAACTACATTGCCGATTGCCAAATTGCATTAGCCCTTATAGTTTCCGAGATATGGACTATCGACATCTTATAATATTGGCTCTGCTTCTAACTTGGGCCAAAATTGTAAAATGGTCTTATGAATTAACGATTTCGTTCCAATTCACATTCCAAGTAATATGCTAATTACATTGCCGATTGCCAAATTGCATTAGCCCTTATAGTTTCCGAGATATGGACTATCGACATCTTACAATACTGGCTCTACTTCTAACTTGGGCCAAAATTGTAAAATGGTCTTATGAATTAGCTATTTCGTTCCAATTCACATTCCAAGTAATATGCCAATTACATTGCCGATTGCCAAATTGCATTAGCCCTTATAGTTTCCGAGATATAGACTATCGACATCTTACAATATTGGCTCTGCTTCTAACTTGGGCCAAAATTGTAAAATTGTCTTATGCATTGGCGATTTCGTTCCAATTCACATTCCAAGTAATATTCGGCATGCTAACTACATTGCCTATTGCCAAATTGCATTATCTCTTATAGTTTCCGAGACATGGGCAATCGAAATTTTACACCTTAGACTCTGTTTCTAACTTGGGTAAAAATTGTAAAATGGTCTTATGAATTAGCGATTTCGCTGAAATTCACATTCCAAGTAATATTCGGCATGCTAATTACATTGTCGATTGCCAAATTGCATTATCTCTTATAGTTTCCGAGATATGGACTATCGACACCTTACAATATTGGCTGTGCTTCTAACTTGGGCCAAAATTGTAAAATGGTCTTATGAATTAGCGATTTCGCTCCAATTCACATTCCAAGTAATATTCGGCATGCTAATTACGTTGCCGATTGCCAAATTGTATTATCCCTTATAGTTTCCGAGATATGGACTATCGACATCTTACAACATTGGCTCTGCTTCTAACTTGGGCCAGAATTGTAAAATGGTCTTATGAATTAGCGATTTCGTTCCAATTCACATTCCAAGTAATATTCGGCATTCTAATTACGTTACCGATATCCAAATTGCATTATCTCTTATAGTTTCCGAGGTATGGGCAGTCGAAATTTTACACCTTAGAGTCTGTTTCTAACTTGGGTCAAATTTGTAAAATAGTTTTAGGAATTAGCAATTTCGTTCCAATTCACATTCCAAGTAATATTCGGCAGGCTAATTAGGTTGCTGATTGCCAAATTGCATTATCCCTTATAGTTTCCGAGATATGGGCAATCGAAATTTTACACCTTAGACTCCGTTTCTAACTTGGGTCAAAATTGTAAAATGGTCTTATGAATTAGCGATTTCGTTCCAATTCACATTCCAATTAATATTCGGCATGCCAATTACATTACCGATTACCAAATTGCAATATCTCTTTTAGTTTCCGAGATATGGGCAATCGAAATTTTACACCTTAGACTCTGTTTCTAACTTGGGTCAAAATTGTAAAATGGTCTTATGAATTAGCGATATCGTTCCAATTCACATTCCAAGTAATATTCGACATGCTAATTACATTGCCGATTGCCAAATTGCATTATCTCTTATAGTTTCCGATATATAGACTATCGACATCTTACAATGTTGGCTCTGCTTCTAACTTGGGCCAACATTGTAAAATGGTCTTATGAATTAGCGATATCGTTCCTATTCACATTCCAAGTAATATTCAGCATGCTAATTACGTTGCCGATTGCCAAATTGCATTATCTCTTATAATTTCCGAGATATGGACAATCGAAATTTTACACCTTAGAGTCTGTTTCTAACTTGGGTCAAATTTGTAAAATGGTCTTATGAATTAGCGATTTCGCTAAAATTCACACTCCAAGTAATATTCGGCATGCTAATTACGTTGCCGATTGCCAAATTGCATTATCTCTTATAGTTTCCGAGATATGGACTATCGACATCTTACAATATTGGCTGTGCTTCTAACTTGGGCCAAAATTGTAAAATGGTCTTATGAATTAGCGATTTCGCTCCAATTCAGATTCCAATTAATATTCGGCATTCTAATTACGTTGCCGATTGCCAAATTGCATTATCTCTTATAGTTTCCGAGATATGGACTATCGACATCTTACAATATTGGCTGTGCTTCTAACTTGGGCCAAAATTGTAAAATGGTCTTATGAATTAGCGATTTCGCTCCAATTCACATTCCAATTAATATTCGGCATGCTAATTACGTTGCCGATTGCCAAATTGCATTATCTCTTATAATTTCCGAGATATGGGCAATCGAAATTTTACACCTTAGAGTCTGTTTCTAACTTGGGTCAAAATTGTAAAATGGTTTTATGAATCAGCGATTTCGTTCCAATTCCCATTCCAAGTAATATTCGGCATGCCAATTACGTTGCCGATTGCCAAATTGCATTATCTCTTATAGTTTCCGAGATATGGACTATCGACATCTTACAATATTGGCTGTGCTTCTAACTTGGGCCAAAATTGTAAAATGGTCTTATGAATTAGCGATTTCGTTCCAGTTCACATTCCAAGTAATATTCGGCATGCTAATTACATTGTCGATTGCCAAATTGCATTATCTCTTATAGTTTCCGAGATATGGACTATCTACACCTTACAATATTGGCTGTGCTTCTATCTTGGGCCAAAATTGTAAAATGGTCTTATGAATTAGCGATTTCGCTCCAATTCACATTCCAAGTAATATTCGGCATGCTAATTACGTTGCCAATTGCCAAATTGTATTACCTCTTATAGTTTCCGAGATATGGACTATCGATATCTTACAACATTGTCTCTGCTTCTAACTTGGGCCAGAATTGTAAAATGGCCTTATGAATTAGCGATTTCGTTCCAATTCACATTCCAAGTTATATTCCGCATGCTAATTACGTTGCCGATTGCCAAATTGCATTAGCTCTTATCGTTTCCGAGATATGGGCAATCGAAATTTTACACCTTAGAGTCTGTTTCTAACTTGGGTCAAAATTGTAATATGGTCTTATGAATTAGCGATTCCGCTCCAATTCACATTCCAAGTAATATTCGGCATGCTAATTACGTTGCCGATAGCCACATTGCATTATCCCTTATAGTTTCCGAGATATGAACTATCAACATCTTACAATATTGGCTGTGCTTCTAACTTGGGCCAAAATGGTAAAATGGTCTTATGAATTAGCGATTTCGTTCCAATTCACATTCCAAGTAATATACGGCATGCTAAATACATTGCCGATTGCCAAATTGCATTATCTCCTATAGTTTCCGAGATATGGGCAATCGAAATTTTACACCTTTGACTGTTTCTAACTTGGGTCAAAATTGTAAAATGGTCTTATGAATTAGCGTGTTCGTTCCAATTCACATTCCAAGTAATATTCGGCATGCTAATTACGTTGCCGATTGCCAAATTGCATTAGCTCTTATAGTTTCCGAGATATGGGCAATCGAAATTTTACACCTTAGAGTCTGTTTCTAACTTGGGCCAAAATTGTAAAATGGATTTATGAATTAGCGATTTCGTTCCAATTCACATTCCAAATAATATTCGGCATGCTAATTACGTTACCGATAGCCAAATTGCAATATCTCTTATAGTTTCCGAGATATGGGCAATCGAAATTTTACACCTTAGAGTCTGTTTCTAACTTGGGTCAAAATTGTTAAATGGTCTTATGAATTAGCGATTCCGCTCCAATTCACATTCCAAGTAATATTCGGCATGCTAATTACGTTACCGATAGCCACATTGCATTATCCCTTATAGTTTCCGAGATATGAACTATCGACATCTTACAATATTGGCTGTGCTTCTAACTTGGGCCAGAATTGTAAAATGGTCTTATAAATTAGCGATTTCGTTCTAATTCACATTCCAAGTAATATTCGGCATGCTAATTACGTTGCCGATTGCCAAATTGCATTATCTCCTATAGTTTCCGAGATATGGGCAATCGAAATTTTACACCTTTGACTGTTTCTAACTTGGGTCAAAATTGTAAAATGGTCTTATGAATTAGCGTGTTCGTTCCAATTCACATTCCAAGTAATATTCGGCATACTAATTACATTGACGATTGCCAAATTGCATTATCTCCTATATTTCCGAGATATGGACTATCGACATCTTACAATATTGGCTCTGCTTTTAACTTGGGCCAAAATTGTAAAATGGTCTTATGAATAAGCGATTTCGCTCCAATTCACATTAAAAGTAATATTGGGCATGCTAATTACATTGCCGTTTGCCAAATTGCATTATCACTTATAGTTTCCGAGATATGGACTATCGACATCTGACAATATTGTCTCTGCTTCTAACTTGGGCCATAATTGTAAAATGGCCTTATGTATTAACGATTTCGTTCCAATTTACATTCTAAGTTATATTCGGCATGCTAATTACATTGCCGATTGCCAAAATGCATTATCTCTTATAGTTTCCGAGATATGGGCAATCGAAATTTTACACCTTAGACTCTGTTTCTAACTTGGATCAAAATTGTAAAATGGTCTTATGAATTAGCGATTTCGTTCCAATTCACATTCCAAGTAATATACGGCATGCTAATTACGTTGCCTATTACCAAATTGCATTATCTCCTATAGTTTCCGAGATATGGGCAATCGAAATTTTACACCTTAGATTCTGTTTCTAACTTGGGTCAAAATTGTAAAATGGTCTTATGAATTAACGATTTCGTTCCAATTCACATTCCAAGTAATATTCGGCATTCTAATTACGTTAAGGTATGGGCAGTCGAAATTTTACACCTTAGAGTCTGTTCCTAACTTGGGTCAAATTTGTAAAATAGTTTTAGGAATTAGCAATTTCGCTCCAATTCACATCCCAAGTAATATTCGGCAGGCTAATTAGGTTGCTGATTGCCAAATTGCATTATCCCTTATAGTTTCCGAGATATGGGCAATCGAAATTTTACACCTTAGACTCCGTTTCTAACTTGGGTCAAAATTGTAAAATGGTCTTATGAATTAGCGATTTCGTTCCAATTCACATTCCAATTAATATTCGGCATGCCAATTACATTACCGATTACCAAATTGCAATATCTCTTTTAGTTTCCGAGATATGGGCAATCGAAATTTTACACCTTAGACTCTGTTTCTAACTTGGGTCAAAATTGTAAAATGGTCTTATGAATTAGCGATATCGTTCCAATTCACATTCCAAGTAATATTCGACATGCTAATTACATTGCCGATTGCCAAATTGCATTATCTCTTATAGTTTCCGATATATAGACTATCGACATCTTACAATGTTGGCTCTGCTTCTAACTTGGGCCAACATTGTAAAATGGTCTTATGAATTAGCGATATCGTTCCTATTCACATTCCAAGTAATATTCAGCATGCTAATTACGTTGCCGATTGCCAAATTGCATTATCTCTTATAATTTCCGAGATATGGACAATCGAAATTTTACACCTTAGAGTCTGTTTCTAACTTGGGTCAAATTTGTAAAATGGTCTTATGAATTAGCGATTTCGCTAAAATTCACACTCCAAGTAATATTCGGCATGCTAATTACGTTGCCGATTGCCAAATTGCATTATCTCTTATAGTTTCCGAGATATGGACTATCGACATCTTACAATATTGGCTGTGCTTCTAACTTGGGCCAAAATTGTAAAATGGTCTTATGAATTAGCGATTTCGCTCCAATTTAGATTCCAATTAATATTCGGCATTCTAATTACGTTGCCGATTGCCAAATTGCATTATCTCTTATAGTTTCCGAGATATGGACTATCGACATCTTACAATATTGGCTGTGCTTCTAACTTGGGCCAAAATTGTAAAATGGTCTTATGAATTAGCGATTTCGCTCCAATTCACATTCCAATTAATATTCGGCATGCTAATTACGTTGCCGATTGCCAAATTGCATTATCTCTTATAATTTCCGAGATATGGGCAATCGAAATTTTACACCTTAGAGTCTGTTTCTAACTTGGGTCAAAATTGTAAAATGGTTTTATGAATCAGCGATTTCGTTCCAATTCCCATTCCAAGTAATATTCGGCATGCCAATTACGTTGCCGATTGCCAAATTGCATTATCTCTTATAGTTTCCGAGATATGGACTATCGACATCTTACAATATTGGCTGTGCTTCTAACTTGGGCCAAAATTGTAAAATGGTCTTATGAATTAGCGATTTCGTTCCAGTTCACATTCCAAGTAATATTCGGCATGCTAATTACATTGTCGATTGCCAAATTGCATTATCTCTTATAGTTTCCGAGATATGGACTATCTACACCTTACAATATTGGCTGTGCTTCTAACTTGGGCCAAAATTGTAAAATGGTCTTATGAATTAGCGATTTCGCTCCAATTCACATTCCAAGTAATATTCGGCATGCTAATTACGTTGCCAATTGCCAAATTGTATTACCTCTTATAGTTTCCGAGATATGGACTATCGATATCTTACAACATTGTCTCTGCTTCTAACTTGGGCCAGAATTGTAAAATGGCCTTATGAATTAGCGATTTCGTTCCAATTCACATTCCAAGTTATATTCCGCATGCTAATTACGTTGCCGATTGCCAAATTGCATTAGCTCTTATCGTTTCCGAGATATGGGCAATCGAAATTTTACACCTTAGAGTCTGTTTCTAACTTGGGTCAAAATTGTAATATGGTCTTATGAATTAGCGATTCCGCTCCAATTCACATTCCAAGTAATATTCGGCATGCTAATTACGTTGCCGATAGCCACATTGCATTATCCCTTATAGTTTCCGAGATATGAACTATCAACATCTTACAATATTGGCTGTGCTTCTAACTTGGGCCAAAATGGTAAAATGGTCTTATGAATTAGCGATTTCGTTCCAATTCACATTCCAAGTAATATACGGCATGCTAAATACATTGCCGATTGCCAAATTGCATTATCTCCTATAGTTTCCGAGATATGGGCAATCGAAATTTTACACCTTAGAGTCTGTTTCTAACTTGGGTCAAAATTGTAAAATGGTTTTATGAATTAGCGATTTCGATAAAATTCACATTCCAAGTAATATGCGGCATGCTAATTACGTTGCCGATTGCCAAATTGCATTATCTCTTATAGTGTCCGAGATATGGGCAATCGAAATTTTACACCTTTGACTGTTTCTAACTTAGGTCAAAATTGTAAAGTGGTTTTATGAATTAGCGATTTCGTTCCAATTCACATTCCAAGTAATATTCGGCATGCTAATTACGTTGCCGATTGCCAAATTGCATTATCTCCTATAGTTTCCGAGATATGGGCAATCGAAATTTTACACCTTAGAGTCTGTTTCTAACTTGGGTCAAAATTGTAAAATGGTCTTATGAATTAGCGATTTCGCTAAAATTCACATTCCAAGTAATATTCGGCATGCTAATTACATTGCCGGTTGCCAAATTGCATTATCTCTTATAGTTTCCGAGATATGGGCAATCGAAATTTTACACCTTTGACAGTTTCTAACTTGGGTCAAAATTGTAAAATGGTCTTATGAATTAGCGAGTTCGTTCCAATTCACATTCCAAGTAATATTCGGCATACTAATTACATTGACGATTGCCAAATTGCATTATCTCCTATAGTTTCCGAGATATGGACTATCGACATCTTACAATATTGGCTCTGCTTTTAACTTGGGCCAAAATTGTAAAATGGTCTTATGAATAAGCGATTTCGTTCCAATTCACATTAAAAGTAATATTCGGCATGCTAATTACATTGCCGATTGCCAAATTGCATTATCGCTTATAGTTTATGAGATATGGACTATCGACATCTGACAATATTGTCTCTGCTTCTAACTTGGGCCATAATTGTAAAATGGCCTTATGTATTAACGATTTCGTTCCAATTTACATTCTAAGTTATATTCGGCATGCTAATTACATTGCCGATTGCCAAAATGCATTATCTCTTATAGTTTCCGAGATATGGGCAATCGAAATTTTACACCTTACACTCTGTTTCTAACTTGGGTCAAAATTGTAAAATGGTCTTATGAATTAACGATTTCGTTCCAATTCACATTCTAAGTAATATGGTAACTACATTGCCGATTGCCAAATTGCATTAGCCCTTATAGTTTCCGAGATATGGACTATCGACATCTTACAATATTGGCTCTGCTTCTAACTTGGGCCAAAATTGTAAAATGGTCTTATGAATTAACGATTTCGTTCCAATTCACATTCCAAGTAATATGCTAATTACATTGCCGATTGCCAAATTGCATTAGCCCTTATAGTTTCCGAGATATGGACTATCGACATCTTACAATACTGGCTCTACTTCTAACTTGGGCCAAAATTGTAAAATGGTCTTATGAATTAGCTATTTCGTTCCAATTCACATTCCAAGTAATATGCCAATTACATTGCCGATTGCCAAATTGCATTAGCCCTTATAGTTTCCGAGATATAGACTATCGACATCTTACAATATTGGCTCTGCTTCTAACTTGGGCCAAAATTGTAAAATTGTCTTATGAATTGGCGATTTCGTTCCAATTCACATTCCAAGTAATATTCGGCATGCTAACTACATTGCCGATTGCCAAATTGCATTATCTCTTATAGTTTCCGAGACATGGGCAATCGAAATTTTACACCTTCGACTCTGTTTCTAACTTGGGTAAAAATTGTAAAATGGTCTTATGAATTAGCGATTTCGCTGAAATTCACATTCCAAGTAATATTCGGCATGCTAATTACATTGTCGATTGCCAAATTGCATTATCTCTTATAGTTTCCGAGATATGGACTATCGACACCTTACAATATTGGCTGTGCTTCTAACTTGGGCCAAAATTGTAAAATGGTCTTATGAATTAGCGATTTCGCTCCAATTCACATTCCAAGTAATATTCGGCATGCTAATTACGTTGCCGATTGCCAAATTGTATTATCTCTTATACTTTCCGAGATATGGACTATCGACATCTTACAACATTGGCTCTGCTTCTAACTTGGGCCAGAATTGTAAAATGGTCTTATGAATTAGCGATTTCGTTCTAATTCACATTCCAAGTAATATTCGGCATGCTAATTACGTTGCCGATTGCCAAATTGCATTAGCTCTTATAGTTTTCGAGATATGGGCAATCGAAATTTTACACCTTAGAGTCTGTTTCTAACTTGGGCCAAAATTGTAAAATGGATTTATGAATTAGCGATTTCGTTCCAATTCACATTCCAAATAATATTCGGCATGCTAATTACGTTACCGATAGCCAAATTGCAATATCTCTTATAGTTTCCGAGATATGGGCAATCGAAATTTTACACCTTAGAGTCTGTTTCTAACTTGGGTCAAAATTGTTAAATGGTCTTATGAATTAGCGATTCCGCTCCAATTCACATTCCAAGTAATATTCGGCATGCTAATTACGTTACCGATAGCCACATTGCATTATCCCTTATAGTTTCCGAGATATGAACTATCGACATCTTACAATATTGGCTGTGCTTCTAACTTGGGCCAGAATTGTAAAATGGTCTTATAAATTAGCGATTTCGTTCTAATTCACATTCCAAGTAATATTCGGCATGCTAATTACGTTGCCGATTGCCAAATTGCATTATCTCCTATAGTTTCCGAGATATGGGCAATCGAAATTTTACACCTTTGACTGTTTCTAACTTGGGTCAAAATTGTAAAATGGTCTTATGAATTAGCGTGTTCGTTCCAATTCACATTCCAAGTAATATTCGGCATACTAATTACATTGACGATTGCCAAATTGCATTATCTCCTATATTTCCGAGATATGGACTATCGACATCTTACAATATTGGCTCTGCTTTTAACTTGGGCCAAAATTGTAAAATGGTCTTATGAATAAGCGATTTCGCTCCAATTCACATTAAAGTAATATTCGGCATGCTAATTACATTGCCGTTTGCCAAATTGCATTATCACTTATAGTTTCCGAGATATGGACTATCGACATCTGACAATATTGTCTCTGCTTCTAACTTGGGCCATAATTGTAAAATGGCCTTATGTATTAACGATTTCGTTCCAATTTACATTCTAAGTTATATTCGGCATGCTAATTACATTGCCGATTGCCAAAATGCATTATCTCTTATAGTTTCCGAGATATGGGCAATCGAAATTTTACACCTTAGACTCTGTTTCTAACTTGGGTCAAAATTGTAAAATGGTCTTATGAATTAGCGATTTCGTTCCAATTCACATTCCAAGTAATATACGGCATGCTAATTACGTTGCCGATTACCAAATTGCATTATCTCCTATAGTTTCCGAGATATGGGCAATCGAAATTTTACACCTTAGATTCTGTTTCTAACTTGGGTCAAAATTGTAAAATGGTCTTATGAATTAACGATTTCGTTCCAATTCACATTCCAAGTAATATTCGGCATTCTAATTACGTTAAGGTATGGGCAGTCGAAATTTTACACCTTAGAGTCTGTTTCTAACTTGGGTCAAATTTGTAAAATAGTTTTAGGAATTAGCAATTTCGTTCCAATTCACATTCCAAGTAATATTCGGCAGGCTAATTAGGTTGCTGATTGCCAAATTGCATTATCCCTTATAGTTTCCGAGATATGGGCAATCGAAATTTTACACCTTAGACTCCGTTTCTAACTTGGGTCAAAATTGTAAAATGGTCTTATGAATTAGCGATTTCGTTCCAATTCACATTCCAATTAATATTCGGCATGCCAATTACATTACCGATTACCAAATTGCAATATCTCTTTTAGTTTCCGAGATATGGGCAATCGAAATTTTACACCTTAGACTCTGTTTCTAACTTGGGTCAAAATTGTAAAATGGTCTTATGAATTAGCGATATCGTTCCAATTCACATTCCAAGTAATATTCGACATGCTAATTACATTGCCGATTGCCAAATTGCATTATCTCTTATAGTTTCCGATATATAGACTATCGACATCTTACAATGTTGGCTCTGCTTCTAACTTGGGCCAACATTGTAAAATGGTCTTATGAATTAGCGATATCGTTCCTATTCACATTCCAAGTAATATTCAGCATGCTAATTACGTTGCCGATTGCCAAATTGCATTATCTCTTATAATTTCCGAGATATGGACAATCGAAATTTTACACCTTAGAGTCTGTTTCTAACTTGGGTCAAATTTGTAAAATGGTCTTATGAATTAGCGATTTCGCTAAAATTCACACTCCAAGTAATATTCGGCATGCTAATTACGTTGCCGATTGCCAAATTGCATTATCTCTTATAGTTTCCGAGATATGGACTATCGACATCTTACAATATTGGCTGTGCTTCTAACTTGGGCCAAAATTGTAAAATGGTCTTATGAATTAGCGATTTCGCTCCAATTCAGATTCCAATTAATATTCGGCATTCTAATTACGTTGCCGATTGCCAAATTGCATTATCTCTTATAGTTTCCGAGATATGGACTATCGACATCTTACAATATTGGCTGTGCTTCTAACTTGGGCCAAAATTGTAAAATGGTCTTATGAATTAGCGATTTCGCTCCAATTCACATTCCAATTAATATTCGGCATGCTAATTACGTTGCCGATTGCCAAATTGCATTATCTCTTATAATTTCCGAGATATGGGCAATCGAAATTTTACACCTTAGAGTCTGTTTCTAACTTGGGTCAAAATTGTAAAATGGTTTTATGAATCAGCGATTTCGTTCTAATTCACATTCCAAGTAATATTCGGCATGCTAATTACGTTGCCGATTGCCAAATTGCATTATCTCCTATAGTTTCCGAGATATGGGCAATCGAAATTTTACACCTTTGACTGTTTCTAACTTGGGTCAAAATTGTAAAATGGTCTTATGAATTAGCAAGTTCGTTCCAATTAACATTCCAAGTAATATTCGGCATACTAATTACATTGACGATTGCCAAATTGCATTATCTCCTATAGTTTCCGAGATATGGACTATCGACATCTTACAATATTGGCTCTGCTTTTAACTTGGGCCAAAATTGTAAAATGGTCTTATGAATAAGCGATTTCGTTCCAATTCACATTAAAAGTAATATTCGGCATGCTAATTACATTGCCGATTGCCAAAATGCATTATCTCTTATAGTTTCCGAGATATGGACAATCGAAATTTTACACCTTAGACTCTGTTTCTAACTTGGGTCAAAATTGTAAAATGGTCTTATGAATTAGCGATTTCGCTAAAATTCACATTCCAAGTAATATGCTAATTACATTGCCGATTGCCAAATTGCATTAGCCCTTATAGTTTCCGAGATATAGACTATCGACATCTTACAATACTGGCTCTACTTCTAACTTGGGCCAAAATTGTAAAATGGTCTTATGAATTAGCTATTTCGTTCCAATTCACATTCCAAGTAATATGCCAATTACATTGCCGATTGCCAAATTGCATTAGCCCTTATAGTTTCCGAGATATGGACTATCGACATCTTACAATATTGGCTCTGCTTCTAACTTGGGCCAAAATTGTAAAATGGTCTTATGAATTAACGATTTCGTTCCAATTCACATTCCAAGTAATATGCTAATTACATTGCCGATTGCCAAATTGCATTAGCCCTTATAGTTTCCGAGATATGGACTATCGACATCTTACAATACTGGCTCTACTTCTAACTTGGGCCAAAATTGTAAAATGGTCTTATGAATTAGCTATTTCGTTCCAATTCACATTCCAAGTAATATGCCAATTACATTGCCGATTGCCAAATTGCATTATCTCTTATAGTTTCCGAGACATGGGCAATCGAAATTTTACACCTTAGACTCTGTTTCTAACTTGGGTCAAAATTGTAAAATGGTCTTATGAATTAGCGATTTCGCTAAAATTCACATTCCAAGTAATATTCGGCATGCTAATTACATTGTCGATTGCCAAATTGCATTATCTCTTATAGTTTCCGAGATATGGACTATCGACACCTTACAATATTGGCTGTGCTTCTAACTTGGGCCAAAATTGTAAAATGGTCTTATGAATTAGCGATTTCGCTCCAATTCACATTCCAAGTAATATTCGGCATGCTAATTACGTTGCCGATTGCCAAATTGTATTATCTCTTATAGTTTCCGAGATATGGTCTATCGACATCTTACAACATTGGCTCTGCTTCTAACTTGGGCCAGAATTGTAAAATGTTCTTATGAATTAGCGATTTCGTTCTAATTCACATTCCAAGTAATATTCGGCATGCTAATTACGTTGCCGATTGCCAAATTGCATTAGCTCTTATAGTTTCCGAGATATGGGCAATCGAAATTTTACACCTTAGAGTCTGTTTCTAACTTGGGCCAAAATTGTAAAATGGATTTATGAATTAGCGATTTCGTTCCAATTCACATTCCAAATAATATTCGGCATGCTAATTACGTTACCGATAGCCAAATTGCATTATCTCTTATAGTTTCCGAGATATGGGCAATCGAAATTTTACACCTTAGAGTCTGTTTCTAACTTGGGTCAAAATTGTTAAATGGTCT
Source organism: Rhynchophorus ferrugineus (assembly GCF_030347505.1). Classification (NCBI taxonomy): domain Eukaryota; kingdom Metazoa; phylum Arthropoda; class Insecta; order Coleoptera; family Curculionidae; genus Rhynchophorus; species Rhynchophorus ferrugineus. The sequence goes on from NW_027472580.1 coordinate 66,879,050, forward strand.
TATGAATTAGCGATTCCGCTCCAATTCACATTCCAAGTAATATTCGGCATGCTAATTACGTTGCCGATAGCCACATTGCATTATCCCTTATAGTTTCCGAGATATGAACTATCGACATCTTACAATATTGGCTGTGCTTCTAACTTGGGCCAGAATTGTAAAATGGTCTTATGAATTAGCTATTTCGTTCCAATTCACATTCCAAGTAATATGCCAATTACATTGCCGATTGCCAAATTGCATTAGCCCTTATAGTTTCCGAGATATGGACTATCGACATCTTACAATATTGGCTCTGCTTCTAACTTGGGCCAGAATTGTAAAATGTTCTTATGAATTAGCGATTTCGTTCTAATTCCCATTCCAAGTAATATTCGGCATGCTAATTACGTTGCCGATAGCCAAATTGCATTATCCCTTATAGTTTCCGAGATATGAACTATCGACATCTTACAATATTGGCTGTGCTTCTAACTTGGGCCAGAATTGTAAAATGGTCTTATGAATTAGCGATTTCGCTCCAATTCACATTCCAAGTAATATTCGGCATGCTAATTACGTTGCCGATTGCCAAATTGTATTATCTCTTATAGTTTCCGAGATATGGACTATCGACATCTTACAACATTGGCTCTGCTTCTAACTTGGGCCAGAATTGTAAAATGTTCTTATGAATTAGCGATTTCGTTCTAATTCCCATTCCAAGTAATATTCGGCATGCTAATTACGTTGCCGATTGCCAAATTGCATTAGCTCTTATAGTTTCCGAGATATGGGCAATCGAAATTTTACACCTTAGAGTCTGTTTCTAACTTGGGCCAAAATTGTAAAATGGATTTATGAATTAGCGATTTCGTTCCAATTCACATTCCAAATAATATTCGGCATGCTAATTACGTTACCGATAGCCAAATTGCATTATCTCTTATAGTTTCCGAGATATGGGCAATCGAAATTTTACACCTTAGAGTCTGTTTCTAACTTGGGTCAAAATTGTTAAATGGTCTTATGAATTAGCGATTCCGCTCCAATTCACATTCCAAGTAATATTCGGCATGCTAATTACGTTGCCGATAGCCACATTGCATTATCCCTTATAGTTTCCGAGATATGAACTATCGACATCTTACAATATTGGCTGTGCTTCTAACTTGGGCCAGAATTGTAAAATGGTCTTATAAATTAGCGATTTCGTTCTAATTCACATTCCAAGTAATATTCGGCATGCTAATTACGTTGCCGATTGCCAAATTGCATTATCTCCTATAGTTTCCGAGATATGGGCAATCGAAATTTTACACCTTTGACTGTTTCTAACTTGGGTCAAAATTGTAAAATGGTCTTATGAATTAGCGTGTTCGTTCCAATTCACATTCCAAGTAATATTCGGCATACTAATTACATTGACGATTGCCAAATTGCATTATCTCCTATATTTCCGAGATATGGACTATCGACATCTTACAATATTGGCTCTGCTTTTAACTTGGGCCAAAATTGTAAAATGGTCTTATGAATAAGCGATTTCGCTCCAATTCACATTAAAAGTAATATTCGGCATGCTAATTACATTGCCGATTGCCAAATTGCATTATCACTTATAGTTTCCGAGATATGGACTATCGACATCTGACAATATTGTCTCTGCTTCTAACTTGGGCCATAATTGTAAAATGGCCTTATGTATTAACGATTTCGTTCCAATTTACATTCTAAGTTATATTCGGCATGCTAATTACATTGCCGATTGCCAAAATGCATTATCTCTTATAGTTTCCGAGATATGGGCAATCGAAATTTTACACCTTAGACTCTGTTTCTAACTTGGGTCAAAATTGTAAAATGGTCTTATGAATTAGCGATTTCGTTCCAATTCACATTCCAAGTAATATACGGCATGCTAATTACGTTGCCGATTGCCAAATTGCATTATCTCCTATAGTTTCCGAGATATGGGCAATCGAAATTTTACACCTTAGAGTCTGTTTCTAACTTGGGTCAAAATTGTAAAATGGTCTTATGAATTAACGATTTCGGTCCAATTCACATTCCAAGTAATATTCGGCATTCTAATTACGTTAAGGTATGGGCAGTCGAAATTTTACTCCTTAGAGTCTGTTTCTAACTTGGGTCAAAATTGTAAAATAGTTTTAGGAATTAGCAATTTCGTTCCAATTCACATTCCAAGTAATATTCGGCAGGCTAATTAGGTTGCTGATTGCCAAATTGCATTATCCCTTATAGTTTCCGAGATATGGGCAATCGAAATTTTACACCTTAGACTCCGTTTCTAACTTGGGTCAAAATTGTAAAATGGTCTTATGAATTAGCGATTTCGTTCCAATTCACATTCCAATTAATATTCGGCATGCCAATTACATTGCCGATTACCAAATTGCAATATCTCTTTTAGTTTCCGAGATATGGGCAATCGAAATTTTACACCTTAGACTCTGTTTCTAACTTGGGTCAAAATTGTAAAATGGCCTTATGAATTAGCGATATCGTTCCTATTCACATTCCAAGTAATATTCAGCATGCTAATTACGTTGCCGATTGCCAAATTGCATTATCTCTTATAATTTCCGAGATATGGGCAATCGAAATTTTACACCTTAGATTCTGTTTCTAACTTGGGTCAAATTTGTAAAATGGTCTTATGAATTAGCGATTTCGCTCCAATTCAGATTCCAATTAATATTCGGCATTCTAATTACGTTGCCGATTGCCAAATTGCATTATCTCTTATAGTTTCCGAGATATGGACTATCGACATCTTACAATATTGGCTGTGCTTCTAACTTGGGCCAAAATTGTAAAATGGTCTTATGAATTAGCGATTTCGCTCCAATTCACATTCCAATTAATATTCGGCATGCTAATTACGTTGCCGACTGCCAAATTGCATTATCTCTTATAATTTCCGAGATATGGGCAATCGAAATTTTACACCTTAGAGTCTGTTTCTAACTTGGGTCAAAATTGTAAAATGGTTTTATGAATCAGCGATTTCGTTCCAATTCCCATTTCAAGTAATATTCGGCATGCCAATTACGTTGCCGATTGCCAAATTGCATTATCTCTTATAGTTTCCGAGATATGGACTATCGACATCTTACAATATTGGCTGTGCTCCTAACTTGGGCCAAAATTGTAAAATGGTCTTATGAATTAGCGATTTCGTTCCAGTTCACATTCCAAGTAATATTCGGCATGCTAATTACGTTGCCGATTGCCAAATTGCATTATCTCTTATAGTTTCCGAGATATGGACTATTGACATCTTACAATATTGGCTCTGCCTCTAACTTGGGTCAGAATTGTAAAATGGTCTTATGAATTAGCGATATCGTTCCAATTCACATTCCAAGTAATATTCGGCATGCTAATTCCATTGCCGATTGACAAATAGAATTATCTCTTATAGTTTCCGAGATATGGACTATCGACATCTTACAATGTTTGCTCTGCTTCTAACTTGGGTCAAAATTGTAAAATGGTCTTATGAATTAGCGATTTCGTTCCAATTCACATTCCAATTAATATTCGGCATGCCAATTACATTGCCGATAACCAAATTGCAATATCTCTTTTAGTTTCCGAGATATGGGCAATCGAAATTTTACACCTTAGACTCTGTTTCTAACTTGGGTCAAAATTGTAAAATGGTCTTATGAATTAGCGATATCGTTCCAATTCACATTCCAAGTAATATTCGACATGTTAATTACATTGCCGGTTGCCAAATTGCATTATCTCTTATAGTTTCCGATATATAGACTATCGACATCTTACAATGTTGGCTCTGCTTCTAACTTGGGCCAAAATTCTAAAATGGTCTTATGAATTAGCGATATCGTTCCTATTCCCATTCCAAGTAATATTCAGCATGCTAATTACGTTGCCGATTGCCAAATTGCATTATCTCTTATAATTTCCAAGATATGGGCAATCGAAATTTTACACCTTAGAGTCTGCTTCTAACTTGGGCCAGAATTGTAAAAAGGTCTTATGAATTAGCGATTTCGTTCTAATTCACATTCCAAGTAATATTCGGCATGCTAATTACTTTGCCGATTGCCAAATTGCATTAGCTCTTATAGTTTCCGAGATATGGGCAATCGAAATTTTACACCTTAGAGTCTGTTTCTAACTTGGGCCAAAATTGTAAAATGGATTTATGAATTAGCGATTTCGTTCCAATTCACATTCCAAATAATATTCGGCAAGCTAATTACGTTGCCGATTGCCAAATTGCATTATCTCTTATAGTTTCCGTGATATGGACTATCGACATCTTACAATATTGTCTCTGCTTCTAACTTGGGCCAGAATTGTAAAATGGTCTTATGAATTAGCGATTTCGTTCCAATTCACATTCCAAGTTATATTCCGCATGCTAATTACGTTGCCGATAGCCACATTGCATTATCCCTTATAGTTTCCGAGATATGAACTATCGACATCTTACAATATTGGCTGTGCTTCTAACTTGGGCCAGAATTGTAAAATGGTCTTATGAATTAGCGATCTCGTTCCAATTCACATTCCAAGTAATATTCGGCATGCTAATTACGTTGCCGATAGCCACATTGCATTATCTCTTATAGTTTCCGAGATATGGACTATCGACATCTTACAATGTTTGCCCTGCTTCTAACTTGGGTCAAAATTGTAAAATGGTCTTATGAATTAGCGATTTCGTTCCAATTCACATTCCAATTAATATTCGGCATGCCAATTACATTGCCGATAACCAAATTGCAATATCTCTTTTAGTTTCCGAGATATGGGCAATCGAAAATTTACACCTTAGAGTCTGTGTCTAACTTGGGTCAAAATTGTAAAATGGTCTTATGAATTAGCGATTCCGCTCCAATTCACATTCCAAGTAATATTCGGCATGCTAATTACGTTGCCGATAGCCACATTGCATTATCCCTTATAGTTTCCGAGATATGAACTATCGACATCTTACAATATTGGCTGTGCTTCTAACTTGGGCCAGAATTGTAAAATGGTCTTATGAATTAGCGATTTCGTTCCAATTCACATTCCAAGTTATATTCCGCATGCTAATTACGTTGCCGATAGCCAAATTGCATTATCTCTTATAGTTTCCGAGATATGGGCGATCGAAATTTTACACCTTAGAGTCTGTTTCTAACTTGGGTCAAAATTGTAAAATGGTCTTATGAATTAGCGATTCCGCTCCAATTCACATTCCAAGTAATATTCGGCATGCTAATTACGTTGCCGATTGCCAAATTGCATTATCTCCTATAGTTTCTGAGATAAGGGCAATCGAAATTTTACACCTTAGAGTCTGTTTCTAACTTGGGTCAAAATTGTAAAATGGTCTTATGAATTAACGATTTCGTTCCAATTCACATTCGAAGTAATATTCGGCATTCTAATTACGTTAAGGTATGGGCAATCGAAATTTTACACCTTAGAGTCTGTTTCTAACTTGGGTCAAAATTGTAAAATTGTCTTATGAATTAGCGATTCGGCTCCAATTCACATTCCAAGTAATATTCGGAATGCTAATTACGTTGCCGATAGCCACACTGCATTATCCCTTATAGTTTCCGAGATATGAACTATCGACATCTTACAATATTGGCTGTGCTTCTAACTTGGGCCACAATTGTAAAATGGTCTTATAAATTGGCGATTTCGTTCTAATTCACATTCCAAGTAATATTCGGCATGCTAATTACGTTGCCGATTGCCAAATTGCATTATCTCCTATAGTTTATGAGATATGGGCAATCGATATTTTACACCTTAGAGTCTGTTTCTAACTTGGGTCAAAATTGTAAAATGGTCTTATGAATTAGCGATATCGTTCCAATTCACATTCCAAGTAATATTCGACATGCTAACTACATTGCCGATTGCCAAATTGCATTATCTCTTATAGTTTCCGATATATAGACTATCGACATCTTACAATGTTGGCTCTGCTTCTAACTTGGGCCAAAATTGTAAAATAGTTTTAGGAATTAGCGATATCGTTCCAATTCACATTCCAAGTAATATTCGGCATGCTAATTCCATTGCCGATTGACAAATTGAATTATCTCTTATAGTTTCCGAGATATGGACTATCGACATCTTACAATATTGGCTGTGCTTCTAACTTGGGCCACAATTGTAAAATGGTCTTATAAATTAGCGATTTCGTTCCAGTTCACATTCCAAGTAATATTCGGCATGCTAATTACGTTGCCGATTGCCAAATTGCATTATCTCTTATAGTTTCCGAGATATGGACTATTGACATCTTACAATATTGGCTCTGCCTCTAACTTGGGTCAGAATTGTAAAATGGTCTTATGAATTAGCGATATCGTTCCAATTCACATTCCAAGTAATATTCGGCATGCTAATTCCATTGCCGATTGACAAATTGAATTATCTCTTATAGTTTCCGAGATATGGACTATCGACATCTTACAATGTTGGCTCTGCTTCTAACTTGGGTCAAAATTGTAAAATGGTTTTATGAATCAGCGATTTCGTTCCAATTCACATTCCAAGTAATATTCGGCATGCCAATTACGTTGCCGATTGCCAAATTGCATTATCTCTTATAGTTTCCGAGATATGGACTATCGACATCTTACAATATCGGCTGTGCTTCTAACTTGGGCAAAAATTGTAAAATGGTCTTATGAATTAGCGATTTCGTTCCAGTTCACATTCCAAGTAATATTCGGCATACTAATTACTTTGCCGTTTGCCAAATTGCGTTATCTCTTATAGTTTCCGAGATATGGACTATCGACATCTTACAATATTGGCTGTGCTTCTAACTTGGGCCAAAATTGTAAAAAGGTCTTATGAATTAGCGATATCGTTCAGATTCACATTCCAAGTAATATTCGGCATGCTAATTATATTGCCGATTGCCAAATAGCATTATCTCTTATAGTTTCCGAGATATGGACTATCGACATCTTACAATGTTGGCTCTGCTTCTAACTTGGGCCAGAATTGTAAAATGGTCTTATGAATTAGCGATATCGTTCCAATTCACATTCCAAGTAATATTCGGCATGCTAATTACGTTGCCGATTGCCAAATTGCATTAGCTCTTATAGTTTCCGAGATATGGGCAATCGAAATTTTACACCTTAGAGTCTGTTTCTAACTTGGGCCAAAATTGTAAAATGGATTTATGAATTAGCGATTTCGTTCCAATTCACATTCCAAATAATATTCGGCAAGCTAATTACTTTGCCGATTGCCAAATTGCATTATCTCTTATAGTTTCCGTGATATGGACTATCGACATCTTACAATATTGTCTCTGTTTCTAACTTGGGTCAAAATTGTAAAATGGTCTTATGAATTAGCGATTCCGCTCCAATTCACATTCCAAGTAATATTCGGCATGCTAATTACGTTGCCGATAGCCACATTGCATTATCCCTTATAGTTTCCGAGATATGAAATATCGACATCTTACAATATTGGCTGTGCTTCTAACTTGGGCCAGAATTTTAAAATGGTCTTATGAATTAGCGATATCGTTCCAATTCACATTCCAAGTAATATTCGACATGCTAACTACATTGCCGATTGCCAAATTGCATTATCTCTTATAGTTTCCGATATATAGACTATCGACATCTTACAATGTTGGCTCTGCTTCTAACTTGGGCCAAAATTGTAAAATAGTTTTAGGAATTAGCAATTTCGTTCCAATTCACATTCCAAGTAATATTCGGCAGGCTAATTAGGTTGCCGATTGCCAAATTGCATTATCTCTTATAATTTCCAAGATATGGGCAATCGAAATTTTACACCTTAGAGTCTGTTTCTAACTTGGGTCAAATTTGTAAAATGGTCTTATGAATTAGCGATTTCGCTAAAATTCACACTCCAAGTAATATTCGGCATGCTAATTCCATTGCCGATTGACAAATTGAATTATCTCTTATAGTTTCCGAGATATGGACTATCGACATCTTACAATGTTTGCTCTGCTTCTAACTTGGGTCAAAATTGTAAAATGGTCTTATGAATTAGCGATTTCGTTCCAATTCACATTCCAATTAATATTCGGCATGCCAATTACATTGCCGATAACCAAATTGCAATATCTCTTTTAGTTTCCGAGATATGGGCAATCGAAATTTTACACCTTAGACTCTGTTTCTAACTTGGGTCAAAATTGTAAAATGGTCTTATGAATTAGCGATATCGTTCCAATTCACATTCCAAGTAATATTCGACATGTTAATTACATTGCCGATTGCCAAATTGCATTATCTCTTATAGTTTCCGATATATAGACTATCGACATCTTACAATGTTGGCTCTGCTTCTAACTTGGGCCAAAATTGTAAAATGGTCTTATGAATTAGCGATATCGTTCCTATTCACATTCCAAGTAATATTCAGCATGCTAATTACGTTGCCGATTGCCAAATTGCATTATCTCTTATAATTTCCAAGATATGGGCAATCGAAATTTTACACCTTAGAGTCTGTTTCTAACTTGGGTCAAATTTGTAAAATGGTCTTATGAATTAGCGATTTCGCTAAAATTCACACTCCAAGTAATATTCGGCATGCTAATTACGTTGCCGATTGCCAAATTGCATTATCTCTTATAGTTTCCGAGATATGGTCTATCGACATCTTACAATATTGGCTGTGCTTCTAACTTGGGCCAAAATTGTAAAATGGTCTTATGAATTAGCGATTTCGTTCCAGTTCACATTCCAAGTAATATTCGGCATGCTAATTACTTTGCCGTTTGCCAAATTGCGTTATCTCTTATAGTTTCCGAGATATGGACTATCGACATCGTACAATATTGGCTGTGCTTCTAACTTGGGCCAAAATTGTATAAAGGTCTTATGAATTAGCGATATCGTTCCAATTCACATTCCAAATAATATTCGGCATGCTAATTATATTGCCGATTGCCAAATAGCATTATCTCTTATAGTTTCCGAGATATGGACTATCGACATCTTACAATGTTGGCTCTGCTTCTAACTTGGGCCAGAATTGTAAAAAGGTCTTATGAATTAGCGATTTCGTTCTAATTCACATTCCAAGTAATATTCGGCATGCTAATTACTTTGCCGATTGCCAAATTGCATTAGCTCTTATAGTTTCCGAGGTATGGGCAATCGAAATTTTACACCTTAGAGTCTGTTTCTAACTTGGGCCAAAATTGTAAAATGGATATATGAATTAGTGATTTCGTTCCAATTCACATTCCAAATAATATTCGGCAAGCTAATTACGTTGCCGATTGCCAAATTGCATTATCTCTTATAGTTTCCGTGATATGGACTATCGACATCTTACAATATTGTCTCTGCTTCTAACTTGGGCCAGAATTGTAAAATGGTCTTATGAATTAGCGATTTCGTTCCAATTCACATTCCAAGTTATATTCCGCATGCTAATTACGTTGCCGATAGCCAAATTGCATTATCTCTTATAGTTTCCGAGATATGAGCAATCGAAATTTTACACCTTAGAGTCTGTTTCTAACTTGGGTCAAAATTGTAAAATGGTCTTATAAATTAGCGATTCCACTCCAATTCACATTCCAAGTAATATTCGGCATGCTAATTACGTTGCCGATAGCCACATTGCATTATCCCTTATAGTTTCCGAGATATGATCTATCGACATCTTACAATATTGGCTGTGCTTCTAACTTGGGCCAGAATTGTAAAATGGTCTTATGAATTAGCGATTTCGTTCCAATTCACATTCCAAGTTATATTCCGCATGCTAATTACGTTGCCGATAGCCAAATTGCATTATCTCTTATAGTTTCCGAGATATGGGCGATCGAAATTTTACACCTTAGAGTCTGTTTCTAACTTGGGTCAAAATTGTAAAATGGTCTTATGAATTAGCGATTCCGCTCCAATTCACATTCCAAGTAATATTCGGCATGCTAATTACGTTGCCGATTGCCAAATTGCATTATCTCCTATAGTTTCCGAGATATGGGCAATCGAAATTTTACACCTTAGAGTCTGTTTCTAACTTGGTTCAAAATTGTAAAATGGTCTTATGAATTAACGATTTCGTTCCAATTCACATTCGAAGTAATATTCGGCATTCTAATTACGTTAAGGTATGGGCAATCGAAATTTTACACCTTAGAGTCTGTTTCTAACTTGGGTCAAAATTGTAAAATGGTCTTATGAATTAGCGATTCGGCTCCAATTCACATTCCAAGTAATATTCGGCATGCTAATTACGTTGCCGATAGCCAAATTGCATTATCTCCTATAGTTTATGAGATATGGGCAATCGAAATTTTACACCTTAGAGTCTGTTTCTAACTTGGGTCAAAATTGTAAAATGGTCTTATGAATTAGCGATATCGTTCCAATTCACATTCCAAGTAATATTCGACATGCTAACTACATTGCCGATTGCCAAATTGCATTATCTCTTATAGTTTCCGAGATATGGACTATTGACATCTTACAATATTGGCTCTGCCTCTAACTTGGGTCAGAATTGTAAAATGGTCTTATGAATTAGCGATATCGTTCCAATTCACATTCCAAGTAATATTCGGCATGCTAATTCCATTGCCGATTGACAAATTGAATTATCTCTTATAGTTTCCAAGATATGGACTATCGACATCTTACAATGTTGGCTCTGCTTCTAACTTGGGTCAAAATTGTAAAATGGTTTTATGAATCAGCGATTTCGTTCCAATTCACATTCCAAGTAATATTCGGCATGCTAATTACGTTGCCGATTGCCAAATTGCATTATCTCTTATAGTTTCCGAGATATGGTCTATCGACATCTTACAATATTGGCTGTGCTTCTAACTTGGGCCAAAATTGTAAAATGGTCTTATGAATTAGCGATTTCGTTCCAGTTCACATTCCAAGTAATATTCGGCATGCTAATTACTTTGCCGTTTGCCAAATTGCGTTATCTCTTATAGTTTCCGAGATATGGACTATCGACATCGTACAATATTGGCTGTGCTTCTAACTTGGGCCAAAATTGTAAAAAGGTCTTATGAATTAGCGATGTCGTTCCAATTCACATTCCAAATAATATTCGGCATGCTAATTATATTGCCGATTGCCAAATAGCATTATCTCTTATAGTTTCCGAGATATGGACTATCGACATCTTACAATGTTGGCTCTGCTTCTAACTTGGGCCAGAATTGTAAAAAGGTCTTATGAATTAGCGATTTCGTTCTAATTCACATTCCAAGTAATATTCGGCATGCTAATTACTTTGCCGATTGCCAAATTGCATTAGCTCTTATAGTTTCCGAGGTATGAGCAATCGAAATTTTACACCTTAGAGTCTGTTTCTAACTTGGGTCAAAATTGTAAAATGGTCTTATAAATTAGCGATTCCGCTCCAATTCACATTCCAAGTAATATTCGGCATGCTAATTACGTTGCCGATAGCCACATTGCATTATCCCTTATAGTTTCCGAGATATGAACTATCGACATCTTACAATATTGGCTGTGCTTCTAACTTGGGCCAGAATTGTAAAATGGTCTTATGAATTAGCGATTTCGTTCCAATTCACATTCCAAGTTATATTCCGCATGCTAATTGCGTTGCCGATAGCCAAATTGCATTATCTCTTATAGTTTCCGAGATATGGGCGATCGAAATTTTACACCTTAGAGTCTGTTTCTAACTTGGGTCAAAATTGTAAAATGGTCTTATGAATTAGCGATTCCGCTCCAATTCACATTCCAAGTAATATTCGGCATGCTAATTACGTTGCCGATTGCCAAATTGCATTATCTCCTATAGTTTCCGAGATATGGGCAATCGAAATTTTACACCTTAGAGTCTGTTTCTAACTTGGGTCAAAATTGTAAAATGGTCTTATGAATTAACGATTTCGTTCCAATTCACATTCGAAGTAATATTCGGCATTCTAATTACGTTGCCGATAGCCAAATTGCATTATCTCTTATAAGGTATGGGCAATCGAAATTTTACACCTTAGAGTCTGTTTCTAACTTGGGTCAAAATTGTAAAATGGTCTTATGAATTAGCGATTCGGCTCCAATTCACATTCCAAGTAATATTCGGCATGCTAATTACGTTGCCGATAGCCACACTGCATTATCCCTTATAGTTTCCGAGATATGAACTATCGACATCTTACAATATTGGCTGTGCTTCTAACTTGGGCCACAATTGTAAAATGGTCTTATAAATTAGCGATTTCGTTCTAATTCACATTCCAAGTAATATTCGGCATGCTAATTACGTTATGAGATATGGGCAATCGAAATTTTACACCTTAGAGTCTGTTTCTAACTTGGGTCAAAATTGTAAAATGGTCTTATGAATTAGCGATATCGTTCCAATTCACATTCCAAGTAATATTCGACATGCTAACTACATTGCCGATTGCCAAATTGCATTATCTCTTATAGTTTCCGAGATATGGACTATTGACATCTTACAATATTGGCTCTGCCTCTAACTTGGGTCAGAATTGTAAAATGGTCTTATGAATTAGCGATATCGTTCCAATTCACATTCCAAGTAATATTCGGCATGCTAATTCCATTGCCGATTGACAAATTGAATTATCTCTTATAGTTTCCAAGATATGGACTATCGACATCTTACAATGTTGGCTCTGCTTCTAACTTGGGTCAAAATTGTAAAATGGTTTTATGAATCAGCGATTTCGTTCCAATTCACATTCCAAGTAATATTCGGCATGCCAATTACGTTGCCGATTGCCAAATTGCATTATCTCTTATAGTTTCCGAGATATGGACTATCGACATCTTACAATATTGGCTGTTCTTCTAACTTGGGCCAAAATTGTAAAATGGTCTTATGAATTAGCGATTTCGTTCCAGTTCACATTCCAAGTAATATTCGGCATGCTAATTATATTGCCGATTGCCAAATAGCATTATCTCTTATAGTTTCCGAGATATGGACTATCGACATCTTACAATGTTGGCTCTGCTTCTAACTTGGGTCAAAATTGTAAAATGGTTTTATGAATCAGCGATTTCGTTCCAATTCACATTCCAAGTAATATTCGGCATGCTAATTACGTTGCCGATTGCCAAATTGCATTATCTCTTATAGTTTCCGAGATATGGTCTATCGACATCTTACAATATTGGCTGTGCTTCTAACTTGGGCCAAAATTGTAAAATGGTCTTATGAATTAGCGATTTCGTTCCAGTTCACATTCCAAGTAATATTCGGCATGCTAATTACTTTGCCGTTTGCCAAATTGCGTTATCTCTTATAGTTTCCGAGATATGGACTATCGACATCGTACAATATTGGCTGTGCTTCTAACTTGGGCCAAAATTGTAAAAAGGTCTTATGAATTAGCGATATCGTTCCAATTCACATTCCAAATAATATTCGGCATGCTAATTATATTGCCGATTGCCAAATAGCATTATCTCTTATAGTTTCCGAGATATGGACTATCGACATCTTACAATGTTGGCTCTGCTTCTAACTTGGGCCAGAATTGTAAAAAGGTCTTATGAATTAGCGATTTCGTTCTAATTCACATTCCAAGTAATATTCGGCATGCTAATTACTTTGCCGATTGCCAAATTGCATTAGCTCTTATAGTTTCCGAGGTATGAGCAATCGAAATTTTACACCTTAGAGTCTGTTTCTAACTTGGGTCAAAATTGTAAAATGGTCTTATAAATTAGCGATTCCGCTCCAATTCACATTCCAAGTAATATTCGGCATGCTAATTACGTTGCCGATAGCCACATTGCATTATCCCTTATAGTTTCCGAGATATGAACTATCGACATCTTACAATATTGGCTGTGCTTCTAACTTGGGCCAGAATTGTAAAATGGTCTTATGAATTAGCGATTTCGTTCCAATTCACATTCCAAGTTATATTCCGCATGCTAATTGCGTTGCCGATAGCCAAATTGCATTATCTCTTATAGTTTCCGAGATATGGGCGATCGAAATTTTACACCTTAGAGTCTGTTTCTAACTTGGGTCAAAATTGTAAAATGGTCTTATGAATTAGCGATTCCGCTCCAATTCACATTCCAAGTAATATTCGGCATGCTAATTACGTTGCCGATTGCCAAATTGCATTATCTCCTATAGTTTCCGAGATATGGGCAATCGAAATTTTACACCTTAGAGTCTGTTTCTAACTTGGGTCAAAATTGTAAAATGGTCTTATGAATTAACGATTTCGTTCCAATTCACATTCGAAGTAATATTCGGCATTCTAATTACGTTAAGGTATGGGCAATCGAAATTTTACACCTTAGAGTCTGTTTCTAACTTGGGTCAAAATTGTAAAATGGTCTTATGAATTAGCGATTCGGCTCCAATTCACATTCCAAGTAATATTCGGCATGCTAATTACGTTGCCGATAGCCACACTGCATTATCCCTTATAGTTTCCGAGATATGAACTATCGACATCTTACAATATTGGCTGTGCTTCTAACTTGGGCCACAATTGTAAAATGGTCTTATAAATTAGCGATTTCGTTCTAATTCACATTCCAAGTAATATTCGGCATGCTAATTACGTTGCCGATTGCCAAATTGCATTATCTCCTATAGTTTATGAGATATGGGCAATCGAAATTTTACACCTTAGAGTCTGTTTCTAACTTGGGTCAAAATTGTAAAATGGTCTTATGAATTAGCGATATCGTTCCAATTCACATTCCAAGTAATATTCGACATGCTAACTACATTGCCGATTGCCAAATTGCATTATCTCTTATAGTTTCCGAGATATGGACTATTGACATCTTACAATATTGGCTCTGCCTCTAACTTGGGTCAGAATTGTAAAATGGTCTTATGAATTAGCGATATCGTTCCAATTCACATTCCAAGTAATATTCGGCATGCTAATTCCATTGCCGATTGACAAATTGAATTATCTCTTATAGTTTCCAAGATATGGACTATCGACATCTTACAATGTTGGCTCTGCTTCTAACTTGGGTCAAAATTGTAAAATGGTTTTATGAATCAGCGATTTCGTTCCAATTCACATTCCAAGTAATATTCGGCATGCCAATTACGTTGCCGATTGCCAAATTGCATTATCTCTTATAGTTTCCGAGATATGGACTATCGACATCTTACAATATTGGCTGTTCTTCTAACTTGGGCCAAAATTGTAAAATGGTCTTATGAATTAGCGATTTCGTTCCAGTTCACATTCCAAGTAATATTCGGCATGCTAATTATATTGCCGATTGCCAAATAGCATTATCTCTTATAGTTTCCGAGATATGGACTATCGACATCTTACAATGTTGGCTCTGCTTCTAACTTGGGCCAGAATTGTAAAATGGTCTTATGAATTAGCGATATCGTTCCAATTCACATTCCAAGTAATATTCGGCATGCTAATTACGTTGCCGATTGCCAAATTGCATTAGCTCTTATAGTTTCCGAGATATGGGCAATCGAAATTTTACACCTTAGAGTCTGTTTCTAACTTGGGCCAAAATTGTAAAATGGATTTATGAATTAGCGATTTCGTTCCAATTCACATTCCAAATAATATTAGGCAAGCTAATTACTTTGCCGATTGCCAAATTGCATTATCTCTTATAGCTTCCGTGATATGGACTATCGACATCTTACAATATTGTCTCTGTTTCTAACTTGGGTCAAAATTGTAAAATGGTCTTATGAATTAGCGATTCCGCTCCAATTCACATTCCAAGTAATATTCGGCATGCTAATTACGTTGCCGATAGCCACATTGCATTATCCCTTATAGTTTCCGAGATATGAAATATCGACATCTTACAATATTGGCTGTGCTTCTAACTTGGGCCAGAATTTTAAAATGGTCTTATGAATTAGCGATATCGTTCCAATTCACATTCCAAGTAATATTCGACATGCTAACTACATTGCCGATTGCCAAATTGCATTATCTCTTATAGTTTCCGATATATAGACTATCGACATCTTACAATGTTGGCTCTGCTTCTAACTTGGGGCAAAATTGTAAAATAGTTTTAGGAATTAGCAATTTCGTTCCAATTCACATTCCAAGTAATATTCGGCAGGCTAATTAGGTTGCCGATTGCCAAATTGCATTATCTCTTATAATTTCCAAGATATGGGCAATCGAAATTTTACACCTTAGACTCCGTTTCTAACTTGGGTCAAAATTGTAAAATGGTCTTATGAATTAGCGATTTCGTTCCAATTCACATTCCAATTAATATTCGGCATGCCAATTACATTGCCGATAACCAAATTGCAATATCTCTTTTAGTTTCCGAGATATGGGCAATCGAAATTTTACACCTTAGACTCTGTTTCTAACTTGGGTCAAAATTGTAAAATGGTCTTATGAATTAGCGATATCGTTCCAATTCACATTCCAAGTAATATTCGACATGTTAATTACATTGCCGATTGCCAAATTGCATTATCTCTTATAGTTTCCGATATTTAGACTATCGACATCTTACAATGTTGGCTCTGCTTCTAACTTGGGCCAAAATTGTAAAATGGTCTTATGAATTAGCGATATCGTTCCTATTCACATTCCAAGTAATATTCAGCATGCTAATTACGTTGCCGATTGCCAAATTGCATTATCTCTTATAATTTCCAAGATATGGGCAATCGAAATTTTACACCTTAGAGTCTGTTTCTAACTTGGGTCAAATTTGTAAAATGGTCTTATGAATTAGCGATTTCGCTAAAATTCACACTCCAAGTAATATTCGGCATGCTAATTACGTTGCCGATTGCCAAATTGCATTATCTCTTATAGTTTCCGAGATATGGACTATCGACATCTTACAATATTGGCTGTGCTTCTAACTTGGGCCAAAATTGTAAAATGGTCTTATGAATTAGCGATTTCGCTCCAATTCACATTCCAATTAATATTCGGCATTCTAATTACGTTGCCGATTGGCAAATTGCATTATCTCTTATAATTTCCGAGATATGGGCAATCGAAATTTTACACCTTAGAGTCTGTTTCTAACTTGGGTCAAAATTGTAAAATGGTTTTATGAATCAGCGATTTCGTTCCAATTCCCATTCCAAGTAATATTCGGCATGCCAATTACGTTGCCGATTGCAAAATTGCATTATCTCTTATAGTTTCCGAGATATGGACTATCGACTTCTTACAATATTGGCTGTGCTTCTAACTTGGGCCAAAATTGTAAAATGGTCTTATGAATTAGCGATTTCGTTCCAGTTCACATTCCAAGTAAAATTCGGCATGCTAATTACGTTGCCGATTGCCAAATTGCATTATCTCTTATAGTTTCCGAGATATGGACTATTGACATCTTACAATATTGGCTCTGCCTCTAATTTGGGCCAGAATTGTAAAATGGTCTTATGAATTAGCGATATCGTTCCAATTCACATTCCAAGTAATATTCGGCATGCTAATTCCATTGCCGATTGACAAATTGAATTATCTCTTATAGTTTCCGAGATATGGACTATCGACATCTTACAATGTTGGCTCTGCTTCTAACTTGGACCAAAATTGTAAAATGGTCTTATGAATTAGCGATATCGTTCCAATTCACATTCCAAGTAATATTCGGCATGCTAATTACGTTGCTGATTGCCAAAT
The DNA here is from genome assembly GCF_030347505.1 of Rhynchophorus ferrugineus. Classification (NCBI taxonomy): domain Eukaryota; kingdom Metazoa; phylum Arthropoda; class Insecta; order Coleoptera; family Curculionidae; genus Rhynchophorus; species Rhynchophorus ferrugineus. The sequence continues at coordinate 66,896,676 of NW_027472580.1, forward strand.
TGCATTATCTCTTATAATTTCCAAGATATGGGCAATCGAAATTTTACACCTTAGTGTCTGTTTCTAACTTGGGTCAAAATTGTAAAATGGTTTTATGAATCAGCGATTTCGTTCCAATTCACATTCCAAGTAATATTCGGTATACCAATTACGTTGCCGATTGCCAAATTGCATTATCTCTTATAGTTTCCGAGATATGGACTATCGACATCTTACAATATTGGCTGTGCTTCTAACTTGGGCAAAAATTGTAAAATGGTCTTATGAATTAGCGATTTCGTTCCAGTTCACATTCCAAGTAATATTCGGCATGCTAATTACTTTGCCGTTTGCCAAATTGCGTTATCTCTTATAGTTTCCGAGATATGGACTATCGACATCGTACAATATTGGCTGTGCTTCTAACTTGGGCCAAAATTGTAAAAAGGTCTTATGAATTAGCGATATCGTTCCAATTCACATTCCAAATAATATTCGGCATGCTAATTATATTGCCGATTGCCAAATAGCATTATCTCTTATAGTTTCCGAGATATGGACTATCGACATCTTACAATGTTGTCTCTGCTTCTAACTTGGGCCAGAATTGTAAAAAGGTCTTATGAATTAGCGATTTCGTTCTAATTCACATTCCAAGTAATATTCGGCATGCTAACTACTTTGCCGATTGCCAAATTGCATTAGCTCTTATAGTTTCCGAGATATGGGCAATCGAAATTTTACACCTTAGAGTCTGTTTCTAACTTGGGCCAAAATTGTAAAATGGATTTATGAATTAGCGATTTCGTTCCAATTCACATTCCAAATAATATTAGGCAAGCTAATTACTTTGCCGATTGCCAAATTGCATTATCTCTTATAATTTCCAAGATATGGGCAATCGAAATTTTACACCTTAGAGTCTGTTTCTAACTTGGGCCAAAATTGTAAAATGGATTTATGAATTAGCGATTTCGTTCCAATTCACATTCCAAATAATATTCGGCAAGCTAATTACGTTGCCGATTGCCAAATTGCATTATCTCTTATAGTTTCCGTGATATGGACTATCGACATCTTACAATATTGTCTCTGCTTCTAACTTGGGCCAGAATTGTAAAATGGTCTTATGAATTAGCGATTTCGTTCCAATTCACATTCCAAGTTATAATCCGCATGCTAATTACGTTGCCGATAGCCAAATTGCATTATCTCTTATAGTTTCCGAGATATGGGCAATCGAAATTTTACACCTTAGGGTCTGTTTCTAACTTGGGTCAAAATTGTAAAATGGTCTTATGAATTAGCGATTCCGCTCCAATTCACATTCCAAGTAATATTCGGCATGCTAATTACGTTGCCGATAGCCACATTGCATTACCCCTTATAGTTTCCGAGATATGAACTATCGACATTCTACAATATTGGCTGTGCTTCTAACTTGGGCCAGAATTGTAAAATGGTCTTATGAATTAGCGATTTCGTTCCAATTCACATTCCAAGTTATATTCCGCATGCTAATTACGTTGCCGATAGCCAAATTGCATTATCTCTTATAGTTTCCGAGATATGGGCGATCGAAATTTTACACCTTAGAGTCTGTTTCTAACTTGGGTCAAAATTGTAAAATGGTCTTATTAATTAGCGATTCCGCTCCAATTCACATTCCAAGTAATATTCGGCATGCTAATTACGTTGCCGATTGCCAAATTGCATTATCTCCTATAGTTTCCGAGATATGGGCAATCGAAATTTTACACCTTAGAGTCTGTTTCTAACTTGGGTCAAAATTGTAAAATGGTCTTATGAATTAACGATTTCGTTCCAATTCACATTCGAAGTAATATTCGGCATTCTAATTACGTTAAGGTATGGGCAATCGAAATTTTACACCTTAGAGTCTGTTTCTAATTTGGGTCAAAATTGTAAAATGGTCTTATGAATTAGCGATTCCGCTCCAATTCACATTCCAAGTAATATTCGGCATGCTAATTACGTTGCCGATAGCCACACTGCATTATCCCTTATAGTTTCCGAGATATGAACTATCGACATCTTACAATATTGGCTGTGCTTCTAACTTGGGCCACAATTGTAAAATGGTCTTATAAATTAGCGATTTCGTTCTAATTCACATTCCAAGTAATATTCGGCATGCTAATTACGTTGCCGATTGCCAAATTGCATTATCTCCTATAGTTTATGAGATATGGGCAATCGAAATTTTACACCTTAGAGTCTGTTTCTAACTTGGATCAAAATTGTAAAATGGTCTTATGAATTAGCGATTCCGCTCCAATTCACATTCAAAGTAATATTCGGCATGCTAATTACGTTGCCGATAGCCACATTGCATTATCCCTTATAGTTTCCGAGATATGAACTATCGACATCTTACAATATTGGCTGTGCTTCTAACTTGGGCCACAATTGTAAAATGGTCTTATAAATTAGCGATTTCGTTCTAATTCACATTCCAAGTAATATTCGACATGCTAATTACGTTGCCGATTGCCAAATTGCATTATCTCCTATAGTTTATGAGATATGGGCAATCGAAATTTTACACCTTAGAGTCTGTTTCTAACTTGGGTCAAAATTGTAAAATGGTCTTATGAATTAGCGATTCCGCTCCAATTCACATTCCAAGTAATATTCGGCATGCTAATTACGTTGCCGATAGCCACATTGTATTATCCCTTATAGTTTCCGAGATATGAACTATCGACATCTTACAATATTGGCTGTGCTTCTAACTTTGGCCAAAATTGTAAAATGGTCTTATGAATAAGCGATTTCGCTCCAATTCACATTCAAAGTAATATTCGGCATGCTAATTACATTGCCGATTGCCAAATTGCATTATCGCTTATAGTTTCCGAGATATGAACTATCGACATCTTACAATATTGGCTGTGCTTCTAACTTTGGCCAAAATTGTAAAATGGTCTTATGAATAAGCGATTTCGCTCCAATTCACATTAAAAGTAATATTCGGCATGCTAATTACGTTGCCGATTGCCAAATTGCATTATCTCCTATAGTTTCTGAGATATGGGCAATCGAAATTTTACACCTTAGAGTCTGTTTCTAACTTGGGTCAAAATTGTAAAATGGTCTTATGAATTAACGATTTCGTTCCAATTCACATTCGAAGTAATATTCGGCATTCTAATTACGTTAAGGTATGGGCAATCGAAATTTTACACCTTAGAGTCTGTTTCTAACTTGGGTCAAAATTGTAAAATTGTCTTATGAATTAGCGATTCGGCTCCAATTCACATTCCAAGTAATATTCGGAATGCTAATTACGTTGCCGATAGCCACACTGCATTATCCCTTATAGTTTCCGAGATATGAACTATCGACATCTTACAATATTGGCTGTGCTTCTAACTTGGGCCACAATTGTAAAATGGTCTTATAAATTGGCGATTTCGTTCTAATTCACATTCCAAGTAATATTCGGCATGCTAATTACGTTGCCGATTGCCAAATTGCATTATCTCCTATAGTTTATGAGATATGGGCAATCGATATTTTACACCTTAGAGTCTGTTTCTAACTTGGGTCAAAATTGTAAAATGGTCTTATGAATTAGCGATATCGTTCCAATTCACATTCCAAGTAATATTCGACATGCTAACTACATTGCCGATTGCCAAATTGCATTATCTCTTATAGTTTCCGATATATAGACTATCGACATCTTACAATGTTGGCTCTGCTTCTAACTTGGGCCAAAATTGTAAAATAGTTTTAGGAATTAGCGATATCGTTCCAATTCACATTCCAAGTAATATTCGGCATGCTAATTCCATTGCCGATTGACAAATTGAATTATCTCTTATAGTTTCCGAGATATGGACTATCGACATCTTACAATATTGGCTGTGCTTCTAACTTGGGCCACAATTGTAAAATGGTCTTATAAATTAGCGATTTCGTTCCAGTTCACATTCCAAGTAATATTCGGCATGCTAATTACGTTGCCGATTGCCAAATTGCATTATCTCTTATAGTTTCCGAGATATGGACTATTGACATCTTACAATATTGGCTCTGCCTCTAACTTGGGTCAGAATTGTAAAATGGTCTTATGAATTAGCGATATCGTTCCAATTCACATTCCAAGTAATATTCGGCATGCTAATTCCATTGCCGATTGACAAATTGAATTATCTCTTATAGTTTCCGAGATATGGACTATCGACATCTTACAATGTTGGCTCTGCTTCTAACTTGGGTCAAAATTGTAAAATGGTTTTATGAATCAGCGATTTCGTTCCAATTCACATTCCAAGTAATATTCGGCATGCCAATTACGTTGCCGATTGCCAAATTGCATTATCTCTTATAGTTTCCGAGATATGGACTATCGACATCTTACAATATCGGCTGTGCTTCTAACTTGGGCAAAAATTGTAAAATGGTCTTATGAATTAGCGATTTCGTTCCAGTTCACATTCCAAGTAATATTCGGCATACTAATTACTTTGCCGTTTGCCAAATTGCGTTATCTCTTATAGTTTCCGAGATATGGACTATCGACATCTTACAATATTGGCTGTGCTTCTAACTTGGGCCAAAATTGTAAAAAGGTCTTATGAATTAGCGATATCGTTCAGATTCACATTCCAAGTAATATTCGGCATGCTAATTATATTGCCGATTGCCAAATAGCATTATCTCTTATAGTTTCCGAGATATGGACTATCGACATCTTACAATGTTGGCTCTGCTTCTAACTTGGGCCAGAATTGTAAAATGGTCTTATGAATTAGCGATATCGTTCCAATTCACATTCCAAGTAATATTCGGCATGCTAATTACGTTGCCGATTGCCAAATTGCATTAGCTCTTATAGTTTCCGAGATATGGGCAATCGAAATTTTACACCTTAGAGTCTGTTTCTAACTTGGGCCAAAATTGTAAAATGGATTTATGAATTAGCGATTTCGTTCCAATTCACATTCCAAATAATATTCGGCAAGCTAATTACTTTGCCGATTGCCAAATTGCATTATCTCTTATAGTTTCCGTGATATGGACTATCGACATCTTACAATATTGTCTCTGTTTCTAACTTGGGTCAAAATTGTAAAATGGTCTTATGAATTAGCGATTCCGCTCCAATTCACATTCCAAGTAATATTCGGCATGCTAATTACGTTGCCGATAGCCACATTGCATTATCCCTTATAGTTTCCGAGATATGAAATATCGACATCTTACAATATTGGCTGTACTTCTAACTTGGGCCAGAATTTTAAAATGGTCTTATGAATTAGCGATATCGTTCCAATTCACATTCCAAGTAATATTCGACATGCTAACTACATTGCCGATTGCCAAATTGCATTATCTCTTATAGTTTCCGATATATAGACTATCGACATCTTACAATGTTGGCTCTGCTTCTAACTTGGGCCAAAATTGTAAAATAGTTTTAGGAATTAGCAATTTCGTTCCAATTCACATTCCAAGTAATATTCGGCAGGCTAATTAGGTTGCCGATTGCCAAATTGCATTATCTCTTATAATTTCCAAGATATGGGCAATCGAAATTTTACACCTTAGAGTCTGTTTCTAACTTGGGTCAAATTTGTAAAATGGTCTTATGAATTAGCGATTTCGCTAAAATTCACACTCCAAGTAATATTCGGCATGCTAATTCCATTGCCGATTGACAAATTGAATTATCTCTTATAGTTTCCGAGATATGGACTATCGACATCTTACAATGTTTGCTCTGCTTCTAACTTGGGTCAAAATTGTAAAATGGTCTTATGAATTAGCGATTTCGTTCCAATTCACATTCCAATTAATATTCGGCATGCCAATTACATTGCCGATAACCAAATTGCAATATCTCTTTTAGTTTCCGAGATATGGGCAATCGAAATTTTACACCTTAGACTCTGTTTCTAACTTGGGTCAAAATTGTAAAATGGTCTTATGAATTAGCGATATCGTTCCAATTCACATTCCAAGTAATATTCGACATGTTAATTACATTGCCGATTGCCAAATTGCATTATCTCTTATAGTTTCCGATATATAGACTATCGACATCTTACAATGTTGGCTCTGCTTCTAACTTGGGCCAAAATTGTAAAATGGTCTTATGAATTAGCGATATCGTTCCTATTCACATTCCAAGTAATATTCAGCATGCTAATTACGTTGCCGATTGCCAAATTGCATTATCTCTTATAATTTCCAAGATATGGGCAATCGAAATTTTACACCTTAGAGTCTGTTTCTAACTTGGGTCAAATTTGTAAAATGGTCTTATGAATTAGCGATTTCGCTAAAATTCACACTCCAAGTAATATTCGGCATGCTAATTACGTTGCCGATTGCCAAATTGCATTATCTCTTATAGTTTCCGAGATATGGTCTATCGACATCTTACAATATTGGCTGTGCTTCTAACTTGGGCCAAAATTGTAAAATGGTCTTATGAATTAGCGATTTCGTTCCAGTTCACATTCCAAGTAATATTCGGCATGCTAATTACTTTGCCGTTTGCCAAATTGCGTTATCTCTTATAGTTTCCGAGATATGGACTATCGACATCGTACAATATTGGCTGTGCTTCTAACTTGGGCCAAAATTGTATAAAGGTCTTATGAATTAGCGATATCGTTCCAATTCACATTCCAAATAATATTCGGCATGCTAATTATATTGCCGATTGCCAAATAGCATTATCTCTTATAGTTTCCGAGATATGGACTATCGACATCTTACAATGTTGGCTCTGCTTCTAACTTGGGCCAGAATTGTAAAAAGGTCTTATGAATTAGCGATTTCGTTCTAATTCACATTCCAAGTAATATTCGGCATGCTAATTACTTTGCCGATTGCCAAATTGCATTAGCTCTTATAGTTTCCGAGGTATGGGCAATCGAAATTTTACACCTTAGAGTCTGTTTCTAACTTGGGCCAAAATTGTAAAATGGATATATGAATTAGTGATTTCGTTCCAATTCACATTCCAAATAATATTCGGCAAGCTAATTACGTTGCCGATTGCCAAATTGCATTATCTCTTATAGTTTCCGTGATATGGACTATCGACATCTTACAATATTGTCTCTGCTTCTAACTTGGGCCAGAATTGTAAAATGGTCTTATGAATTAGCGATTTCGTTCCAATTCACATTCCAAGTTATATTCCGCATGCTAATTACGTTGCCGATAGCCAAATTGCATTATCTCTTATAGTTTCCGAGATATGAGCAATCGAAATTTTACACCTTAGAGTCTGTTTCTAACTTGGGTCAAAATTGTAAAATGGTCTTATAAATTAGCGATTCCACTCCAATTCACATTCCAAGTAATATTCGGCATGCTAATTACGTTGCCGATAGCCACATTGCATTATCCCTTATAGTTTCCGAGATATGATCTATCGACATCTTACAATATTGGCTGTGCTTCTAACTTGGGCCAGAATTGTAAAATGGTCTTATGAATTAGCGATTTCGTTCCAATTCACATTCCAAGTTATATTCCGCATGCTAATTACGTTGCCGATAGCCAAATTGCATTATCTCTTATAGTTTCCGAGATATGGGCGATCGAAATTTTACACCTTAGAGTCTGTTTCTAACTTGGGTCAAAATTGTAAAATGGTCTTATGAATTAGCGATTCCGCTCCAATTCACATTCCAAGTAATATTCGGCATGCTAATTACGTTGCCGATTGCCAAATTGCATTATCTCCTATAGTTTCCGAGATATGGGCAATCGAAATTTTACACCTTAGAGTCTGTTTCTAACTTGGTTCAAAATTGTAAAATGGTCTTATGAATTAACGATTTCGTTCCAATTCACATTCGAAGTAATATTCGGCATTCTAATTACGTTAAGGTATGGGCAATCGAAATTTTACACCTTAGAGTCTGTTTCTAACTTGGGTCAAAATTGTAAAATGGTCTTATGAATTAGCGATTCGGCTCCAATTCACATTCCAAGTAATATTCGGCATGCTAATTACGTTGCCGATAGCCAAATTGCATTATCTCCTATAGTTTATGAGATATGGGCAATCGAAATTTTACACCTTAGAGTCTGTTTCTAACTTGGGTCAAAATTGTAAAATGGTCTTATGAATTAGCGATATCGTTCCAATTCACATTCCAAGTAATATTCGACATGCTAACTACATTGCCGATTGCCAAATTGCATTATCTCTTATAGTTTCCGAGATATGGACTATTGACATCTTACAATATTGGCTCTGCCTCTAACTTGGGTCAGAATTGTAAAATGGTCTTATGAATTAGCGATATCGTTCCAATTCACATTCCAAGTAATATTCGGCATGCTAATTCCATTGCCGATTGACAAATTGAATTATCTCTTATAGTTTCCAAGATATGGACTATCGACATCTTACAATGTTGGCTCTGCTTCTAACTTGGGTCAAAATTGTAAAATGGTTTTATGAATCAGCGATTTCGTTCCAATTCACATTCCAAGTAATATTCGGCATGCTAATTACGTTGCCGATTGCCAAATTGCATTATCTCTTATAGTTTCCGAGATATGGTCTATCGACATCTTACAATATTGGCTGTGCTTCTAACTTGGGCCAAAATTGTAAAATGGTCTTATGAATTAGCGATTTCGTTCCAGTTCACATTCCAAGTAATATTCGGCATGCTAATTACTTTGCCGTTTGCCAAATTGCGTTATCTCTTATAGTTTCCGAGATATGGACTATCGACATCGTACAATATTGGCTGTGCTTCTAACTTGGGCCAAAATTGTAAAAAGGTCTTATGAATTAGCGATATCGTTCCAATTCACATTCCAAATAATATTCGGCATGCTAATTATATTGCCGATTGCCAAATAGCATTATCTCTTATAGTTTCCGAGATATGGACTATCGACATCTTACAATGTTGGCTCTGCTTCTAACTTGGGCCAGAATTGTAAAAAGGTCTTATGAATTAGCGATTTCGTTCTAATTCACATTCCAAGTAATATTCGGCATGCTAATTACTTTGCCGATTGCCAAATTGCATTAGCTCTTATAGTTTCCGAGGTATGGGCAATCGAAATTTTACACCTTAGAGTCTGTTTCTAACTTGGGCCAAAATTGTAAAATGGATATATGAATTAGTGATTTCGTTCCAATTCACATTCCAAATAATATTCGGCAAGCTAATTACGTTGCCGATTGCCAAATTGCATTATCTCTTATAGTTTCCGTGATATGGACTATCGACATCTTACAATATTGTCTCTGCTTCTAACTTGGGCCAGAATTGTAAAATGGTCTTATGAATTAGCGATTTCGTTCCAATTCACATTCCAAGTTATATTCCGCATGCTAATTACGTTGCCGATAGCCAAATTGCATTATCTCTTATAGTTTCCGAGATATGAGCAATCGAAATTTTACACCTTAGAGTCTGTTTCTAACTTGGGTCAAAATTGTAAAATGGTCTTATAAATTAGCGATTCCGCTCCAATTCACATTCCAAGTAATATTCGGCATGCTAATTACGTTGCCGATAGCCACATTGCATTATCCCTTATAGTTTCCGAGATATGAACTATCGACATCTTACAATATTGGCTGTGCTTCTAACTTGGGCCAGAATTGTAAAATGGTCTTATGAATTAGCGATTTCGTTCCAATTCACATTCCAAGTTATATTCCGCATGCTAATTACGTTGCCGATAGCCAAATTGCATTATCTCTTATAGTTTCCGAGATATGGGCGATCAAAATTTTACACCTTAGAGTCTGTTTCTAACTTGGGTCAAAATTGTAAAATGGTCTTATGAATTAGCGATTCCGCTCCAATTCACATTCCAAGTAATATTCGGCATGCTAATTACGTTGCCGATTGCCAAATTGCATTATCTCCTATAGTTTCCGAGATATGGGCAATCGAAATTTTACACCTTAGAGTCTGTTTCTAACTTGGGTCAAAATTGTAAAATGGTCTTATGAATTAACGATTTCGTTCCAATTCACATTCGAAGTAATATTCGGCATTCTAATTACGTTAAGGTATGGGCAATCGAAATTTTACACCTTAGAGTCTGTTTCTAACTTGGGTCAAAATTGTAAAATGGTCTTATGAATTAGCGATTCGGCTCCAATTCACATTCCAAGTAATATTCGGCATGCTAATTACGTTGCCGATAGCCACACTGCATTATCCCTTATAGTTTCCGAGATATGAACTATCGACATCTTACAATATTGGCTGTGCTTCTAACTTGGGCCACAATTGTAAAATGGTCTTATAAATTAGCGATTTCGTTCTAATTCACATTCCAAGTAATATTCGGCATGCTAATTACGTTGCCGATTGCCAAATTGCATTATCTCCTATAGTTTATGAGATATGGGCAATCGAAATTTTACACCTTAGAGTCTGTTTCTAACTTGGGTCAAAATTGTAAAATGGTCTTATGAATTAGCGATATCGTTCCAATTCACATTCCAAGTAATATTCGACATGCTAACTACATTGCCGATTGCCAAATTGCATTATCTCTTATAGTTTCCGAGATATGGACTATTGACATCTTACAATATTGGCTCTGCCTCTAACTTGGGTCAGAATTGTAAAATGGTCTTATGAATTAGCGATATCGTTCCAATTCACATTCCAAGTAATATTCGGCATGCTAATTCCATTGCCGATTGACAAATTGAATTATCTCTTATAGTTTCCAAGATATGGACTATCGACATCTTACAATGTTGGCTCTGCTTCTAACTTGGGTCAAAATTGTAAAATGGTTTTATGAATCAGCGATTTCGTTCCAATTCACATTCCAAGTAATATTCGGCATGCCAATTACGTTGCCGATTGCCAAATTGCATTATCTCTTATAGTTTCCGAGATATGGACTATCGACATCTTACAATATTGGCTGTTCTTCTAACTTGGGCCAAAATTGTAAAATGGTCTTATGAATTAGCGATTTCGTTCCAGTTCACATTCCAAGTAATATTCGGCATGCTAATTATATTGCCGATTGCCAAATAGCATTATCTCTTATAGTTTCCGAGATATGGACTATCGACATCTTACAATGTTGGCTCTGCTTCTAACTTGGGCCAGAATTGTAAAATGGTCTTATGAATTAGCGATATCGTTCCAATTCACATTCCAAGTAATATTCGGCATGCTAATTACGTTGCCGATTGCCAAATTGCATTAGCTCTTATAGTTTCCGAGATATGGGCAATCGAAATTTTACACCTTAGAGTCTGTTTCTAACTTGGGCCAAAATTGTAAAATGGATTTATGAATTAGCGATTTCGTTCCAATTCACATTCCAAATAATATTAGGCAAGCTAATTACTTTGCCGATTGCCAAATTGCATTATCTCTTATAGCTTCCGTGATATGGACTATCGACATCTTACAATATTGTCTCTGTTTCTAACTTGGGTCAAAATTGTAAAATGGTCTTATGAATTAGCGATTCCGCTCCAATTCACATTCCAAGTAATATTCGGCATGCTAATTACGTTGCCGATAGCCACATTGCATTATCCCTTATAGTTTCCGAGATATGAAATATCGACATCTTACAATATTGGCTGTGCTTCTAACTTGGGCCAGAATTTTAAAATGGTCTTATGAATTAGCGATATCGTTCCAATTCACATTCCAAGTAATATTCGACATGCTAACTACATTGCCGATTGCCAAATTGCATTATCTCTTATAGTTTCCGATATATAGACTATCGACATCTTACAATGTTGGCTCTGCTTCTAACTTGGGGCAAAATTGTAAAATAGTTTTAGGAATTAGCAATTTCGTTCCAATTCACATTCCAAGTAATATTCGGCAGGCTAATTAGGTTGCCGATTGCCAAATTGCATTATCTCTTATAATTTCCAAGATATGGGCAATCGAAATTTTACACCTTAGACTCCGTTTCTAACTTGGGTCAAAATTGTAAAATGGTCTTATGAATTAGCGATTTCGTTCCAATTCACATTCCAATTAATATTCGGCATGCCAATTACATTGCCGATAACCAAATTGCAATATCTCTTTTAGTTTCCGAGATATGGGCAATCGAAATTTTACACCTTAGACTCTGTTTCTAACTTGGGTCAAAATTGTAAAATGGTCTTATGAATTAGCGATATCGTTCCAATTCACATTCCAAGTAATATTCGACATGTTAATTACATTGCCGATTGCCAAATTGCATTATCTCTTATAGTTTCCGATATTTAGACTATCGACATCTTACAATGTTGGCTCTGCTTCTAACTTGGGCCAAAATTGTAAAATGGTCTTATGAATTAGCGATATCGTTCCTATTCACATTCCAAGTAATATTCAGCATGCTAATTACGTTGCCGATTGCCAAATTGCATTATCTCTTATAATTTCCAAGATATGGGCAATCGAAATTTTACACCTTAGAGTCTGTTTCTAACTTGGGTCAAATTTGTAAAATGGTCTTATGAATTAGCGATTTCGCTAAAATTCACACTCCAAGTAATATTCGGCATGCTAATTACGTTGCCGATTGCCAAATTGCATTATCTCTTATAGTTTCCGAGATATGGACTATCGACATCTTACAATATTGGCTGTGCTTCTAACTTGGGCCAAAATTGTAAAATGGTCTTATGAATTAGCGATTTCGCTCCAATTCACATTCCAATTAATATTCGGCATTCTAATTACGTTGCCGATTGGCAAATTGCATTATCTCTTATAATTTCCGAGATATGGGCAATCGAAATTTTACACCTTAGAGTCTGTTTCTAACTTGGGTCAAAATTGTAAAATGGTTTTATGAATCAGCGATTTCGTTCCAATTCCCATTCCAAGTAATATTCGGCATGCCAATTACGTTGCCGATTGCCAAATTGCATTATCTCTTATAGTTTCCGAGATATGGACTATCGACTTCTTACAATATTGGCTGTGCTTCTAACTTGGGCCAAAATTGTAAAATGGTCTTATGAATTAGCGATTTCGTTCCAGTTCACATTCCAAGTAAAATTCGGCATGCTAATTACGTTGCCGATTGCCAAATTGCATTATCTCTTATAGTTTCCGAGATATGGACTATTGACATCTTACAATATTGGCTCTGCCTCTAATTTGGGCCAGAATTGTAAAATGGTCTTATGAATTAGCGATATCGTTCCAATTCACATTCCAAGTAATATTCGGCATGCTAATTCCATTGCCGATTGACAAATTGAATTATCTCTTATAGTTTCCGAGATATGGACTATCGACATCTTACAATGTTGGCTCTGCTTCTAACTTGGACCAAAATTGTAAAATGGTCTTATGAATTAGCGATATCGTTCCAATTCACATTCCAAGTAATATTCGGCATGCTAATTACGTTGCTGATTGCCAAATTGCATTATCTCTTATAATTTCCAAGATATGGGCAATCGAAATTTTACACCTTAGTGTCTGTTTCTAACTTGGGTCAAAATTGTAAAATGGTTTTATGAATCAGCGATTTCGTTCCAATTCACATTCCAAGTAATATTCGGTATACCAATTACGTTGCCGATTGCCAAATTGCATTATCTCTTATAGTTTCCGAGATATGGACTATCGACATCTTACAATATTGGCTGTGCTTCTAACTTGGGCAAAAATTGTAAAATGGTCTTATGAATTAGCGATTTCGTTCCAGTTCACATTCCAAGTAATATTCGGCATGCTAATTACTTTGCCGTTTGCCAAATTGCGTTATCTCTTATAGTTTCCGAGATATGGACTATCGACATCGTACAATATTGGCTGTGCTTCTAACTTGGGCCAAAATTGTAAAAAGGTCTTATGAATTAGCGATATCGTTCCAATTCACATTCCAAATAATATTCGGCATGCTAATTATATTGCCGATTGCCAAATAGCATTATCTCTTATAGTTTCCGAGATATGGACTATCGACATCTTACAATGTTGTCTCTGCTTCTAACTTGGGCCAGAATTGTAAAAAGGTCTTATGAATTAGCGATTTCGTTCTAATTCACATTCCAAGTAATATTCGGCATGCTAACTACTTTGCCGATTGCCAAATTGCATTAGCTCTTATAGTTTCCGAGATATGGGCAATCGAAATTTTACACCTTAGAGTCTGTTTCTAACTTGGGCCAAAATTGTAAAATGGATTTATGAATTAGCGATTTCGTTCCAATTCACATTCCAAATAATATTAGGCAAGCTAATTACTTTGCCGATTGCCAAATTGCATTATCTCTTATAATTTCCAAGATATGGGCAATCGAAATTTTACACCTTAGAGTCTGTTTCTAACTTGGGCCAAAATTGTAAAATGGATTTATGAATTAGCGATTTCGTTCCAATTCACATTCCAAATAATATTCGGCAAGCTAATTACGTTGCCGATTGCCAAATTGCATTATCTCTTATAGTTTCCGTGATATGGACTATCGACATCTTACAATATTGTCTCTGCTTCTAACTTGGGCCAGAATTGTAAAATGGTCTTATGAATTAGCGATTTCGTTCCAATTCACATTCCAAGTTATAATCCGCATGCTAATTACGTTGCCGATAGCCAAATTGCATTATCTCTTATAGTTTCCGAGATACGGGCAATCGAAATTTTACACCTTAGAGTCTGTTTCTAACTTGGGTCAAAATTGTAAAATGGTCTTATGAATTAGCGACTCCGCTCCAATTCACATTCCAAGTAATATTCGGCATGCTAATTACGTTGCCGATAGCCACATTGCATTACCCCTTATAGTTTCCGAGATATGAACTATCGACATTCTACAATATTGGCTGTGCTTCTAACTTGGGCCAGAATTGTAAAATGGTCTTATGAATTAGCGATTTCGTTCCAATTCACATTCCAAGTTATATTCCGCATGCTAATTACGTTGCCGATAGCCAAATTGCATTATCTCTTATAGTTTCCGAGATATGGGCGATCGAAATTTTACACCTTAGAGTCTGTTTCTAACTTGGGTCAAAATTGTAAAATGGTCTTATTAATTAGCGATTCCGCTCCAATTCACATTCCAAGTAATATTCGGCATGCTAATTACGTTGCCGATTGCCAAATTGCATTATCTCCTATAGTTTCCGAGATATGGGCAATCGAAATTTTACACCTTAGAGTCTGTTTCTAACTTGGGTCAAAATTGTAAAATGGTCTTATGAATTAACGATTTCGTTCCAATTCACATTCGAAGTAATATTCGGCATTCTAATTACGTTAAGGTATGGGCAATCGAAATTTTACACCTTAGAGTCTGTTTCTAATTTGGGTCAAAATTGTAAAATGGTCTTATGAATTAGCGATTCCGCTCCAATTCACATTCCAAGTAATATTCGGCATGCTAATTACGTTGCCGATAGCCACACTGCATTATCCCTTATAGTTTCCGAGATATGAACTATCGACATCTTACAATATTGGCTGTGCTTCTAACTTGGGCCACAATTGTAAAATGGTCTTATAAATTAGCGATTTCGTTCTAATTCACATTCCAAGTAATATTCGGCATGCTAATTACGTTGCCGATTGCCAAATTGCATTATCTCCTATAGTTTATGAGATATGGGCAATCGAAATTTTACACCTTAGAGTCTGTTTCTAACTTGGATCAAAATTGTAAAATGGTCTTATGAATTAGCGATTCCGCTCCAATTCACATTCAAAGTAATATTCGGCATGCTAATTACGTTGCCGATAGCCACATTGCATTATCCCTTATAGTTTCCGAGATATGAACTATCGACATCTTACAATATTGGCTGTGCTTCTAACTTGGGCCACAATTGTAAAATGGTCTTATAAATTAGCGATTTCGTTCTAATTCACATTCCAAGTAATATTCGACATGCTAATTACGTTGCCGATTGCCAAATTGCATTATCTCCTATAGTTTATGAGATATGGGCAATCGAAATTTTACACCTTAGAGTCTGTTTCTAACTTGGGTCAAAATTGTAAAATGGTCTTATGAATTAGCGATTCCGCTCCAATTCACATTCCAAGTAATATTCGGCATGCTAATTACGTTGCCGATAGCCACATTGTATTATCCCTTATAGTTTCCGAGATATGAACTATCGACATCTTACAATATTGGCTGTGCTTCTAACTTTGGCCAAAATTGTAAAATGGTCTTATGAATAAGCGATTTCGCTCCAATTCACATTAAAAGTAATATTCGGCATGCTAATTACATTGCCGATTGCCAAATTGCATTATCGCTTATAGTTTCCGAGATATGGACTATCGACATCTGACAATATTGTCTCTGCTTCTAACTTGGGCCATAATTGTAAAATGGCCTTATGTATTAACGATTTCGTTCCAATTTACATTCTAAGTTATATTCGGCATGCAAATTACATTGCCGATTGCCAAAATGCATTATCTCTTATAGTTTCCGAGATATGGGCAATCGAAATTTTACACCTTAGACTCTTTTTCTAACTTGGGTCAAAATTGTAAAATGGTCTTAGAATTAACGATTTCGTTCCAATTCACATTCCAAGTAATATTCGGCATTCTAATTACGTTAAGGTATGGGCAGTCGCAATTTTACACCTTAGAGTCTGTTTCTAACTTGGGCCAAAATTGTAAAATGGATTTATGAATTAGCGATTTCGTTCCAATTCACATTCCAAATAATATTCGGCATGCTAATTACGTTGCCGATAGCCAAATTGCATTATCTCTTATAGTTTCCGAGATATGGGCAATCGAAATTTTACACCTTAGAGTCTGTTTCTAACTTGGGTCAAAATTGTAAAATGGTCTTATGAAATAGCGATTCCGCTCCAATTCACATTCCAAGTAATATTCGGCATGCTAATTACGTTGCCGATAGCCACACTGCATTATCCCTTATAGTTTCCGAGATATGAACTATCGACATCTTACAATATTGGCTGTGCTTCTAACTTGGGCCACAATTGTAAAATGGTCTTATAAATTAGCGATTTCGTTCTAATTCACATTCCAAGTAATATTCGGCATGCTAATTACGTTGCCGATTGCCAAATTGCATTATCTCCTATAGTTTCCGAGATATGGGCAATCGAAATTTTACACCTTAGAGTCTGTTTCTAACTTGGGTCAAAATTGTAAAATGGTCTTAGAATTAACGATTTCGTTCCAATTCACATTCCAAGTAATATTCGGCATTCTAATTACGTTAAGGTATGGGCAGTCGCAATTTTACACCTTAGAGTCTGTTTCTAACTTGGGCCAAAATTGTAAAATGGATTTATGAATTAGCGATTTCGTTCCAATTCACATTCCAAATAATATTCGGCATGCTAATTACGTTGCCGATAGCCAAATTGCATTATCTCTTATAGTTTCCGAGATATGGGCAATCGAAATTTTACACCTTAGAGTCTGTTTCTAACTTGGGTCAAAATTGTAAAATGGTCTTATGAAATAGCGATTCCGCTCCAATTCACATTCCAAGTAATATTCGGCATGCTAATTACGTTGCCGATAGCCACACTGCATTATCCCTTATAGTTTCCGAGATATGAACTATCGACATCTTACAATATTGGCTGTGCTTCTAACTTGGGCCACAATTGTAAAATGGTCTTATAAATTAGCGATTTCGTTCTAATTCACATTCCAAGTAATATTCGGCATGCTAATTACGTTGCCGATTGCCAAATTGCATTATCTCCTATAGTTTATGAGATATGGGCAATCGAAATTTTACACCTTAGAGTCTGTTTCTAACTTGAATCAAAATTGTAAAATGGTCTTATGAATTAGCGATTCCGCTCCAATTCACATTCCAAGTAATATTCGGCATGCTAATTACGTTGCCGATAGCCACATTGCATTATCCCTTATAGTTTCCGAGATATGAACTATCGACATCTTACAATATTGGCTGTGCTTCTAACTTGAGCCACAATTGTAAAATGGTCTTATAAATTAGCGATTTCGTTCTAATTCACATTCCAAGTAATATTCGACATGCTAATTACGTTGCCGATTGCCAAATTGCATTATCTCCTATAGTTTATGAGATATGGGCAATCGAAATTTTACACCTTAGAGTCTGTTTCTAACTTGGGTCAAAATTGTAAAATGGTCTTATGAATTAGCGATTCCGCTCCAATTCACATTCCAAGTAATATTCGGCATGCTAATTACGTTGCCGATAGCCACATTGCATTATCCCTTATAGTTTCCGAGATATGAACTATCGACATCTTACAATATTGGCTGTGCTTCTAACTTGGGCCAAAATTGTAAAATGGTCTTATGAATAAGCGATTTCGCTCCAATTCACATTAAAAGTAATATTCGGCATGCTAATTACATTGCCGATTGCCAAATTGCATTATCGCTTATAGTTTCCGAGATATGGACTATCGACATCTGACAATATTGTCTCTGCTTCTAACTTGGGCCATAATTGTAAAATGGCCTTATGTATTAACGATTTCGTTCCAATTTACATTCTAAGTTATATTCGGCATGCTAATTACATTGCCGATTGCCAAAATGCATTATCTCTTATAGTTTCCGAGATATGGGCAATCGAAATTTTACACCTTAGACTCTGTTTCTAACTTGGGTCAAAATTGTAAAATGGTCTTATGAATTAGCGATTTCGTTGCAATTCACATTCCAAGTAATATGCTAATTATATTGCCGATTGCCAAATTGCATTAGCCCTTATAGTTTCCGAGATATGGACTATCAACATCTTACAATATTGGCTCTGCTTCTAACTTGGGCCAAAATTGTAAAATGGTCTTATGAATTAACGATTTCGTTCCAATTCACATTCCAAGTAATATGCTAATTACATTGCCGATTGCCAAATTGCATTAGCCCTTATAGTTTCCGAGATATGGACTATCGACATCTTACAATACTGGCTCTACATCTAACTTGGGCCAAAATTGTAAAATGGTCTTGTGAATTAGCTATTTCGTTCCAATTCACATTCCAAGTAATATGCCAATTACATTGCCGATTGCCAAATTGCATTAGCCCTTATAGTTTCCGAGATATAGACTATCGACATCTTACAATATTGGCTCTGCTTCTAACTTGGGCCAAAATTGTAAAATGGTCTTATGAATTAGCGATTTCGCTCCAATTCACATTCCAAGTAATATTCGGCATGCT
Organism: Rhynchophorus ferrugineus; assembly: GCF_030347505.1. NCBI lineage: Eukaryota > Metazoa > Arthropoda > Insecta > Coleoptera > Curculionidae > Rhynchophorus > Rhynchophorus ferrugineus. Next base: position 66,915,813 of record NW_027472580.1, read on the forward strand.
AATTACGTTGCCGATTGCCAAATTGTATTATCTCTTATAGTTTCCGAGATATGGACTATCGACATCTTACAACATTGGCTCTGCTTCTAACTTGGGCCAGAATTGTAAAATGGTCTTATGAATTAGCGATTTCGTTCTAATTCACATTCCAAGTAATATTCGGCATGCTTATTACGTTGCCGATTGCCAAATTGCATTAGCTCTTATAGTTTCCGAGATATGGGCAATCGAAATTTTACACCTTAGAGTCTGTTTCTAACTTGGGCCAAAATTGTAAAATGGATTTATGAATTAGCGATTTCGTTCCAATTCACATTCCAAATAATATTCGGCATGCTAATTACGTTGCCGATAGCCAAATTGCATTATCTCTTATAGTTTCCGAGATATGGGCAATCGAAATTTTACAACTTAGAGTCTGTTTCTAACTTGGGTCAAAATTGTAAAATGGTCTTATGAATTAGCGATTCCGCTCCAATTCACATTCCAAGTAATATTCGGCATGCTAATTACGTTGCCGATAGCCACATTGCATTATCCCTTATAGTTTCCGAGATATGAACTATCGACATCTTACAATATTGTCTGTGCTTCTAACTTGGACCAGAATTGTAAAATGGTCTTATAAATTAGCGATTTCGTTCTAATTCACATTCCAAGTAATATTCGGCATGCTAATTACGTTGCCGATTGCCAAATTGCATTATCTCCTATAGTTTCCGAGATATGGGCAATCGAAATTTTACACCTTAGAGTCTGTTTCTAACTTGGGTCAAAATTGTAAAATGGTCTTATGAATTAACGATTTCGTTCCAATTCACATTCCAAGTAATATTCGGCATTCTAAATACGTTAAGGTATGGGCAGTCGAAATTTTACACCTTAGAGTCTGTTTCTAACTTGGGTCAAAATTGTAAAATAGTTTTAGGAATTAGCAATTTCGTTCCAATTCACATTCCAAGTAATATTCGGCAGGCTAATTAGGTTGCCGATTGCCAAATTGCATTATCCCTTATAGTTTCCGAGATATGGGAAATCGAAATTTTACACCTTAGACTCCGTTTCTAACTTGGGTCAAAATTGTAAAATGGTCTTATGAATTAGCGATTTCGTTCCAATTCACATTCCAATTAATATTCGGCATGCCAATTACATTTCCGATTACCAAATTGCAATATCTCTTTTATTTTCCGAGATATGGGCAATCGAAATTTTACACCTTAGACTCTGTTTCTAACTTGGGTCAAAATTGTAAAATGGTCTTATGAATTAGCGATATCGTTCCAATTCACATTCCAAGTAATATTCGACATGCTAATTACATTGCCGATTGCCAAATTGCATTATCTCTTATAATTTCCGAGATATGGGCAATCGAAATTTTACACCTTAGAGTCTGTTTCTAACTTGGGTCAAATTTGTAAAATGGTCTTATGAATTAGCGATTTCGCTAAAATTCACATTCCAAGTAATATTCGGCATGCTAATTACATTGCCGATTGCCAAATTGCATTATCTCTTATAGTTTCCGAGATATGGACTATCGACATCTTACAATATTGGCTGTGCTTCTAACTTGGGCCAAAATTGTAAAATGGTCTTATGAATTAGCGATTTCGCTCCAATTCACATTCCAATTAATATTCGGCATTCTAATTACGTTGCCGATTGCCAAATTGTATTATCTCTTATAGTTTCCGAGATATGGGCAATCGAAATTTTACACCTTAGAGTCTGTTTCTAACTTGGGTCAAAATTGTAAAATGGTTTTATGAATCAGCGATTTCGTTCCAATTCCCATTCCAAGTAATATTCGGCATGCCAATTACGTTGCCGATTGCCAAATTGCATTATCTCTTATAGTTTCCGAGATATGGACTATCGACATCTTACAATATTGGCTGTGCTTCTAACTTGGGCCAAAATTGTAAAATGGCCTTATGAATTAGCGATTTCGTTCCAGTTCACATTCCAAGTAATATTCGCCATGCTAATTACGTTGCCGATTGCCAAATTGCATTATCTCTTATAGTTTCCGAGATATGGACTATTGACATCTTACAATATTGGCTCTGCCTCTAACTTGGGCCAAAATTGTAAAATGGTCTTATGAATTAGCGATTTCGCTCCAATTCACATTCCAATTAATATTCGGCATGCTAATTACGTTGCCGATTGCCAAATTGCATTATCTCTTATAATTTCCGAGATATGGGCAATCGAAATTTTACACCTTAGAGTCAGTTTCTAACTTGGGTCAAAATTGTAAAATGGTTTTATGAATCAGCGATTTCGTTCCAATTCCCATTCCAAGTAATATTCGGCATGCCAATTACGTTGCCGATTGCCAAATTGCATTATCTCTTATAGTTTCCGAGATATGGACTATCGACATCTTACAATATTGGCTGTGCTTCTAACTTGGGCCAAAATTGTAAAATGGTCTTATGAATTAGCGATTTCGTTCCAGTTCACATTCCATGTAATATTCGGCATGCTAATTACATTGTCGATTGCCAAATTGCATTATCTCTTATAGTTTCCGAGATATGGACTATCTACACCTTACAATATTGGCTGTGCTTCTAACTTGGGCCAAAATTGTAAAATGGTCTTATGAATTAGCGATTTCGCTCCAATTCACATTCCAAGTAATATTCGGCATGCTAATTACGTTGCCGATTGCCAAATTGTATTACCTCTTATAGTTTCCGAGATATGGACTATCGACATCTTACAACATTGTCTCTGCTTCTAACTTGGGCCAGAATTGTAAAATGGTCTTATGAATTAGCGATTTCGTTCCAATTCACATTCCAAGTTATATTCCGCATGCTAATTACGTTGCCGATTGCCAAATTGCATTAGCTCTTATCGTTTCCGAGATATGGGCAATCGAAATTTTACACCTTAGAGTCTGTTTCTAACTTGGGTCAAAATTGTAATATGGTCTTATGAATTAGCGATTCCGCTCCAATTCACATTCCAAGTAATATTCGGCATGCTAATTACGTTGCCGATAGCCATATTGCATTATCCCTTATAGTTTCCGAGATATGAACTATCCACATCTTACAATATTGGCTGTGCTTCTAACTTGGGCCAAAATGGTAAAATGGTCTTATGAATTAGCGATTTCGTTCCAATTCACATTCCAAGTAATATACGGCATGCTAAATACATTGCCGATTGCCAAATTGCATTATCTCCTATAGTTTCCGAGATATGGGCAATCGAAATTTTACACCTTAGAGTCTGTTTCTAACTTGGGTCAAAATTGTAAAATGGTTTTATGAATTAGCGATTTCGCTAAAATTCACATTCCAAGTAATATTCGGCATGCTAATTACGTTGCCGATTGCCAAATTGCATTATCTCTTATAGTGTCCGAGATATGGGCAATCGAAATTTTACACCTTTGACTGTTTCTAACTTAGGTCAAAATTGTAAAGTGGTTTTATGAATTAGCGATTTCGTTCCAATTCACATTCCAAGTAATATTCGGCATGCTAATTACGTTGCCGATTGCCAAATTGCATTATCTCCTATAGTTTCCGAGATATGGGCAATCGAAATTTTACACCTTAGAGTCTGTTTCTAACTTGGGTCAAAATTGTAAAATGGTCTTATGAATTAGCGATTTCGCTAAAATTCACATTCCAAGTAATATTCGGCATGCTAATTACGTTGCCGGTTGCCAAATTGCATTATCTCTTATAGTTTCCGAGATATGGGCAATCGAAATTTTACACCTTTGACTGTTTCTAACTTGGGTCAAAATTGTAAAATGATCTTATGAATTAGCGAGTTCGTTCCAATTCACATTCCAAGTAATATACGGCATACTAATTACGTTGCCGGTTGGCAAATTGCATTATCTCTTATAGTTTCCGAGATATGGGCAATCGAAATTTTACACCTTTGACTGTTTCTAACTTGGGTCAAAATTGTAAAATGGTCTTATGAATTAACGATTTCGTTCCAATTCACATTCCAAGTAATATGGTAACTACATTGCCGATTGCCAAATTGCATTAGCCCTTATAGTTTCCGAGATATGGACTATCGACATCTTACAATATTGGCTCTGCTTCTAACTTGGGCCAAAATTGTAAAATGGTCTTATGAATTAACGATTTCGTTCCAATTCACATTCCAAGTAATATGCTAATTACATTGCCGATTGCCAAATTGCATTAGCCCTTATAGTTTCCGAGATATGGACTATCGACATCTTACAATACTGGCTCTACTTCTAACTTGGGCCAAAATTGTAAAATGGTCTTATGAATTAGCTATTTCGTTCCAATTCACATTCCAAGTACTATGCCAATTACATTGCCGATTGCCAAATTGCATTAGCCCTTATAGTTTCCGAGATATAGACTATCGACATCTTACAATATTGGCTCTGCTTCTAACTTGGGCCAAAATTGTAAAATTGTCTTATGAATTGGCGATTTCGTTCCAATTCACATTCCAAGTAATATTCGGCATGCTAATTACATTGCCGATTGCCAAATTGCATTATCTCTTATAGTTTCCGAGACATGGGCAATCGAATTTTACACCTTAGACTCTGTTTCTAACTTGGGTAAAAATTGTAAAATGGTCTTATGAATTAGCGATTTCGCTGAAATTCACATTCCAAGTAATATTCGGCATGCTAATTACATTGTCGATTGCCAAATTGCATTATCTCTTATAGTTTCCGAGATATGGACTATCGACACCTTACAATATTGGCTGTGCTTCTAACTTGGGCCAAAATTGTAAAATGGTCTTATGAATTAGCGATTTCGCTCCAATTCACATTCCAAGTAATATTCGGCATGCTAATTACGTTGCCGATTGCCAAATTGTATTATCTCTTATAGTTTCCGAGATATGGACTATCGACATCTTACAACATTGGCTCTGCTTCTAACTTGGGCCAGAATTGTAAAATGGTCTTATGAATTAGCGATTTCGCTGAAATTCACATTCCAAGTAATATTCGGCATGCTAATTACGTTGCCGATTGCCAAATTGCATTAGCTCTTATAGTTTCCGAGATATGGGCAATCGAAATTTTACACCTTAGAGTCTGTTTCTAACTTGGGCCAAAATTGTAAAATGGATTTATGAATTAGCGATTTCGTTCCAATTCACATTCCAAATAATATTCGGCATGCTAATTACGTTACCGATAGCCAAATTGCATTAGCTCTTATAGTTTCCGAGATATGGGCAATCGAAATTTTACACCTTAGAGTCTGTTTCTAACTTGGGCCAAAATTGTAAAATGGATTTATGAATTAGCGATTTCGTTCCAATTCACATTCCAAATAATATTCGGCATGCTAATTACGTTACCGATAGCCAAATTGCATTATCTCTTATAGTTTCCGAGATATGGGCAATCGAAATTTTACACCTTAGAGTCTGTTTCTAACTTGGGTCAAAATTGTTAAATGGTCTTATGAATTAGCGATTCCGCTCCAATTCACATTCCAAGTAATATTCGGCATGCTAATTACGTTACCGATAGCCACATTGCATTATCCCTTATAGTTTCCGAGATATGAACTATCGACATCTTACAATATTGGCTGTGCTTCTAACTTGGGCCAGAATTGTAAAATGGTCTTATAAATTAGCGATTTCGTTCTAATTCACATTCCAAGTAATATTCGGCATGCTAATTACGTTGCCGATTGCCAAATTGCATTATCTCCTATAGTTTCCGAGATATGGGCAATCGAAATTTTACACCTTTGACTGTTTCTAACTTGGGTCAAAATTGTAAAATGGTCTTATGAATTAGCGTGTTCGTTCCAATTCACATTCCAAGTAATATTCGGCATACTAATTACATTGACGATTGCCAAATTGCATTATCTCCTATATTTCCGAGATATGGACTATCGACATCTTACAATATTGGCTCTGCTTTTAACTTGGGCCAAAATTGTAAAATGGTCTTATGAATAAGCGATTTCGCTCCAATTCACATTAAAAGTAATATTCGGCATGCTAATTACATTGCCGATTGCCAAATTGCATTATCACTTATAGTTTCCGAGATATGGACTATCGACATCTGACAATATTGTCTCTGCTTCTAACTTGGGCCATAATTGTAAAATGGCCTTATGTATTAACCATTTCGTTCCAATTTACATTCTAAGTTATATTCGGCATGCTAATTACATTGCCGATTGCCAAAATGCATTATCTCTTATAGTTTCCGAGATATGGGCAATCGAAATTTTACACCTTAGACTCTGTTTCTAACTTGGGTCAAAATTGTAAAATGGTCTTATGAATTAGCGATTTCGTTCCAATTCACATTCCAAGTAATATACGGCATGCTAATTACGTTGCCGATTACCAAATTGCATTATCTCCTATAGTTTCCGAGATATGGGCAATCGAAATTTTACACCTTAGATTCTGTTTCTAACTTGGGTCAAAATTGTAAAATGGTCTTATGAATTAACGATTTCGTTCCAATTCACATTCCAAGTAATATTCGGCATTCTAATTACGTTAAGGTATGGGCAGTCGAAATTTTACACCTTAGAGTCTGTTTCTAACTTGGGTCAAATTTGTAAAATAGTTTTAGGAATTAGCAATTTCGTTCCAATTTACATTCCAAGTAATATTCGGCAGGCTAATTAGGTTGCTGATTGCCAAATTGCATTATCCCTTATAGTTTCCGAGATATGGGCAATCGAAATTTTACACCTTAGACTCCGTTTCTAACTTGGGTCAAAATTGTAAAATGGTCTTATGAATTAGCGATTTCGTTCCAATTCACATTCCAATTAATATTCGGCATGCCAATTACATTACCGATTACCAAATTGCAATATCTCTTTTAGTTTCCGAGATATGGGCAATCGAAATTTTACACCTTAGACTCTGTTTCTAACTTGGGTCAAAATTGTAAAATGGTCTTATGAATTAGCGATATCGTTCCAATTCACATTTCAAGTAATATTCGACATGCCAATTACATTGCCGATTGCCAAATTGCATTATCTCTTATAGTTTCCGATATATAGACTATCGACATCTTACAATGTTGGCTCTGCTTCTAACTTGGGCCAACATTGTAAAATTGTCTTATGAATTAGCGATATCGTTCCTATTCACATTCCAAGTAATATTCAGCATGCTAATTACGTTGCCGATTGCCAAATTGCATTATCTCTTATAATTTCCGAGATATGGAAAATCGAAATTTTACACCTTAGAGTCTGTTTCTAACTTGGGTCAAATTTGTAAAATGGTCTTATGAATTAGCGATTTCGCTAAAATTCACACTCCAAGTAATATTCGGCATGCTAATTACGTTGCCGATTGCCAAATTGCATTATCTCTTATAGTTTCCGAGATATGGACTATCGACATCTTACAATATTGGCTGTGCTTCTAACTTGGGCCAAAATTGTAAAATGGTCTTATGAATTAGCGATTTCGCTCCAATTCAGATTCCAATTAATATTCGGCATTCTAATTACGTTGCCGATTGCCAAATTGCATTATCTCTTATAGTTTCCGAGATATGGACTATCGACATCTTACAATATTGGCTGTGCTTCTAACTTGGGCCAAAATTGTAAAATGGTCTTATGAATTAGCGATTTCGCTCCAATTCACATTCCAATTAATATTCGGCATGCTAATTACGTTGCCGATTGCCAAATTGCATTATCTCTTATAATTTCCGAGATATGGGCAATCGAAATTTTACACCTTAGAGTCTGTTTCTAACTTGGGTCAAAATTGTAAAATGGTTTTATGAATCAGCGATTTCGTTCCAATTCCCATTCCAAGTAATATTCGGCATGCCAATTACGTTGCCGATTGCCAAATTGCATTATCTCTTATAGTTTCCGAGATATGGACTATCGACATCTTACAATATTGGCTGTGCTTCTAACTTGGGCCAAAATTGTAAAATGGTCTTATGAATTAGCGATTTCGTTCCAGTTCACATTCCAAGTAATATTCGGCATGCTAATTACATTGTCGATTGCCAAATTGCATTATCTCTTATAGTTTCCGAGATATGGACTATCTACACCTTACAATATTGGCTGTGCTTCTAACTTGGGCCAAAATTGTAAAATGGTCTTATGAATTAGCGATTTCGCTCCAATTCACATTCCAAGTAATATTCGGCATGCTAATTACGTTGCCAATTGCCAAATTGTATTACCTCTTATAGTTTCCGAGATATGGACTATCGACATCTTACAACATTGTCTCTGCTTCTAACTTGGGCCAGAATTGTAAAATGGCCTTATGAATTAGCGATTTCGTTCCAATTCACATTCCAAGTTATATTCCGCATGCTAATTACGTTGCCGATTGCCAAATTGCATTAGCTCTTATCGTTTCCGAGATATGGGCAATCGAAATTTTACACCTTAGAGTCTGTTTCTAACTTGGGTCAAAATTGTAATATGGTCTTATGAATTAGCGATTCCGCTCCAATTCACATTCCAAGTAATATTCGGCATGCTAATTACGTTGCCGATAGCCACATTGCATTATCCCTTATAGTTTCCGAGATATGAACTATCAACATCTTACAATATTGGCTGTGCTTCTAACTTGGGCCAAAATGGTAAAATGGTCTTATGAATTAGCGATTTCGTTCCAATTCACATTCCAAGTAATATACGGCATGCTAAATACATTGCCGATTGCCAAATTGCATTATCTCCTATAGTTTCCGAGATATGGGCAATCGAAATTTTACACCTTAGAGTCTGTTTCTAACTTGGGTCAAAATTGTAAAATGGTTTTATGAATTAGCGATTTCGCTAAAATTCACATTCCAAGTAATATTCGGCATGCTAATTACGTTGCCGATTGCCAAATTGCATTATCTCTTATAGTGTCCGAGATATGGGCAATCGAAATTTTACACCTTTGACTGTTTCTAACTTAGGTCAAAATTGTAAAGTGGTTTTATGAATTAGCGATTTCGCTAAAATTCACATTCCAAGTAATATTCGGCATGCTAATTACGTTGCCGATTGCCAAATTGCATTATCTCTTATAGTGTCCGAGATATGGGCAATCGAAATTTTACACCTTTGACTGTTTCTAACTTAGGTCAAAATTGTAAAGTGGTTTTATGAATTAGCGATTTCGTTCCAATTCACATTCCAAGTAATATTCGGCATGCTAATTACGTTGCCGATTGCCAAATTGCATTATCTCCTATAGTTTCCGAGATATGGGCAATCGAAATTTTACACCTTTGACTGTTTCTAACTTGGGTCAAAATTGTAAAATGGTCTTATGAATTAGCGAGTTCGTTCCAATTCACATTCCAAGTAATATTCGGCATACTAATTACATTGACGATTGCCAAATTGCATTATCTCCTATAGTTTCCGAGATATGGACTATCGACATCTTACAATATTGGCTCTGCTTTTAACTTGGGCCAAAATTGTAAAATGGTCTTATGAATAAGCGATTTCGTTCCAATTCACATTAAGAGTAATATTCGGCATGCTAATTACATTGCCGATTGCCAAATTGCATTATCGCTTATAGTTTCCGAGATATGGACTATCGACATCTGACAATATTGTCTCTGCTTCTAACTTGGGCCATAATTGTAAAATGGCCTTATGTATTAACGATTTCGTTCCAATTTACATTCTAAGTTATATTCGGCATGCTAATTACATTGCCGATTGCCAAAATGCATTATCTCTTATAGTTTCCGAGATATGGGCAATCGAAATTTTACACCTTACACTCTGTTTCTAACTTGGGTCAAAATTGTAAAATGGTCTTATGAATTAACGATTTCGTTCCAATTCACATTCCAAGTAATATGGTAACTACATTGCCGATTGCCAAATTGCATTAGCCCTTAGAGTTTCCGAGATATGGACTATCGACATCTTACAATATTGGCTCTGCTTCTAACTTGGGCCAAAATTGTAAAATGGTCTTATGAATTAACGATTTCGTTCCAATTCACATTCCAAGTAATATGCTAATTACATTGCCGATTGCCAAATTGCATTAGCCCTTATAGTTTCCGAGATATGGACTATCGACATCTTACAATACTGGCTCTACTTCTAACTTGGGCCAAAATTGTAAAATGGTCTTATGAATTAGCTATTTCGTTCCAATTCACATTCCAAGTAATATGCCAATTACATTGCCGATTGCCAAATTGCATTAGCCCTTATAGTTTCCGAGATATAGACTATCGACATCTTACAATATTGGCTCTGCTTCTAACTTGGGCCAAAATTGTAAAATTGTCTTATGAATTGGCGATTTTTTTCCAATTCACATTCCAAGTAATATTCGGCATGCTAACTACATTGCCGATTGCCAAATTGCATTATCTCTTATAGTTTCCGAGACATGGGCAATCGAAATTTTACACCTTAGATTCTGTTTCTAACTTGGGTAAAAATTGTAAAATGGTCTTATGAATTAGCGATTTCGCTGAAATTCACATTCCAAGTAATATTCGGCATGCTAATTACATTGTCGATTGCCAAATTGCATTATCTCTTATAGTTTCCGAGATATGGACTATCGACACCTTACAATATTGGCTGTGCTTCTAACTTGGGCCAAAATTGTAAAATGGTCTTATGAATTAGCGATTTCGCTCCAATTCACATTCCAAGTAATATTCGGCATGCTAATTACGTTGCCGATTGCCAAATTGTATTATCTCTTATACTTTCCGAGATATGGACTATCGACATCTTACAACATTGGCTCTGCTTCTAACTTGGGCCAGAATTGTAAAATGGTCTTATGAATTAGCGATTTCGTTCTAATTCACATTCCAAGTAATATTCGGCATGCTAATTACGTTGCCGATTGCCAAATTGCATTAGCTCTTATAGTTTCCGAGATATGGGCAATCGAAATTTTACACCTTAGAGTCTGTTTCTAACTTGGGCCAAAATTGTAAAATGGATTTATGAATTAGCGATTTCGTTCCAATTCACATTCCAAATAATATTCGGCATGCTAATTACGTTACCGATAGCCAAATTGCAATATCTCTTATAGTTTCCGAGATATGGGCAATCGAAATTTTACACCTTAGAGTCTGTTTCTAACTTGGGTCAAAATTGTTAAATGGTCTTATGAATTAGCGATTCCGCTCCAATTCACATTCCAAGTAATATTCGGCATGCTAATTACGTTACCGATAGCCACATTGCATTATCCCTTATAGTTTCCGAGATATGAACTATCGACATCTTACAATATTGGCTGTGCTTCTAACTTGGGCCAGAATTGTAAAATGGTCTTATAAATTAGCGATTTCGTTCTAATTCACATTCCAAGTAATATTCGGCATGCTAATTACGTTGCCGATTGCCAAATTGCATTATCTCCTATAGTTTCCGAGATATGGGCAATCGAAATTTTACACCTTTGACTGTTTCTAACTTGGGTCAAAATTGTAAAATGGTCTTATGAATTAGCGTGTTCGTTCCAATTCACATTCCAAGTAATATTCGGCATACTAATTACATTGACGATTGCCAAATTGCATTATCTCCTATATTTCCGAGATATGGACTATCGACATCTTACAATATTGGCTCTGCTTTTAACTTATGCCAAAATTGTAAAATGGTCTTATGAATAAGCGATTTCGCTCCAATTCACATTAAAAGTAATATTCGGCATGCTAATTACATTGCCGATTGCCAAATTGCATTATCACTTATAGTTTCCGAGATATGGACTATCGACATCTGACAATATTGTCTCTGCTTCTAACTTGGGCCATAATTGTAAAATGGCCTTATGTATTAACGATTTCGTTCCAATTTACATTCTAAGTTATATTCGGCATGCTAATTACATTGCCGATTGCCAAAATGCATTATCTCTTATAGTTTCCGAGATATGGGCAATCGAAATTTTACACCTTAGACTCTGTTTCTAACTTGGGTCAAAATTGTAAAATGGTCTTATGAATTAGCGATTTCGTTCCAATTCACATTCCAAGTAATATACGGCATGCTAATTACGTTGCCGATTACCAAATTGCATTATCTCCTATAGTTTCCGAGATATGGGCAATCGAAATTTTACACCTTAGAGTCTGTTTCTAACTTGGGTCAAATTTGTAAAATAGTTTTAGGAATTAGCAATTTCGTTCCAATTCACATTCCAAGTAATATTCGGCAGGCTAATTAGGTTGCTGATTGCCAAATTGCATTATCCCTTATAGTTTCCGAGATATGGGCAATCGAAATTTTACACCTTAGACTCCGTTTCTAACTTGGGTCAAAATTGTAAAATGGTCTTATGAATTAGCGATTTCGTTCCAATTCACATTCCAATTAATATTCGGCATGCCAATTACATTACCGATTACCAAATTGCAATATCTCTTTTAGTTTCCGAGATATGGGCAATCGAAATTTTACACCTTAGACTCTGTTTCTAACTTGGGTCAAAATTGTAAAATGGTCTTATGAATTAGCGATATCGTTCCAATTCACATTCCAAGTAATATTCGACATGCTAATTACATTGCCGATTGCCAAATTGCATTATCTCTTATAGTTTCCGATATATAGACTATCGACATCTTACAATGTTGGCTCTGCTTCTAACTTGGGCCAACATTGTAAAATGGTCTTATGAATTAGCGATATCGTTCCTATTCACATTCCAAGTAATATTCAGCATGCTAATTACGTTGCCGATTGCCAAATTGCATTATCTCTTATAATTTCCGAGATATGGACAATCGAAATTTTACACCTTAGAGTCTGTTTCTAACTTGGGTCAAATTTGTAAAATGGTCTTATGAATTAGCGATTTCGCTAAAATTCACACTCCAAGTAATATTCGGCATGCTAATTACGTTGCCGATTGCCAAATTGCATTATCTCTTATAGTTTCCGAGATATGGACTATCGACATCTTACAATATTGGCTGTGCTTCTAACTTGGGCCAAAATTGTAAAATGGTCTTATGAATTAGCGATTTCGCTCCAATTCAGATTCCAATTAATATTCGGCATTCTAATTACGTTGCCGATTGCCAAATTGCATTATCTCTTATAGTTTCCGAGATATGGACTATCGACATCTTACAATATTGGCTGTGCTTCTAACTTGGGCCAAAATTGTAAAATGGTCTTATGAATTAGCGATTTCGCTCCAATTCACATTCCAATTAATATTCGGCATGCTAATTACGTTGCCGATTGCCAAATTGCATTATCTCTTATAATTTCCGAGATATGGGCAATCGAAATTTTACACCTTAGAGTCTGTTTCTAACTTGGGTCAAAATTGTAAAATGGTTTTATGAATCAGCGATTTCGTTCCAATTCCCATTCCAAGTAATATTCGGCATGCCAATTACGTTGCCGATTGCCAAATTGCATAATCTCTTATAGTTTCCGAGATATGGACTATCGACATCTTACAATATTGGCTGTGCTTCTAACTTGGGCCAAAATTGTAAAATGGTCTTATGAATTAGCGATTTCGTTCCAGTTCACATTCCAAGTAATATTCGGCATGCTAATTACATTGTCGATTGCCAAATTGCATTATCTCTTATAGTTTCCGAGATATGGACTATCTACACCTTACAATATTGGCTGTGCTTCTAATTAGGGCCAAAATTGTAAAATGGTCTTATGAATTAGCGATTTCGCTCCAATTCACATTCCAAGTAATATTCGGCATGCTAATTACGTTGCCGATTGCCAAATTGTATTACCTCTTATAGTTTCCGAGATATGGACTATCGACATCTTACAACATTGGCTCTGCTTCTAACTTGGGCCAGAATTGTAAAATGGTCTTATGAATTAGCGATTTCGTTCTAATTCACATTCCAAGTAATATTCGGCATGCTAATTACGTTGCCGATTGCCAAATTGCATTAGCTCTTATAGTTTCCGAGATATGGGCTATCGAAATTTTACACCTTAGAGTCTGTTTCTAACTTGGGCCAAAATTGTAAAATGGATTTATGAATTAGCGATTTCGTTCCAATTCACATTCCAAATAATATTCGGCATGCTAATTACGTTACCGATAGCCAAATTGCATTATCTCTTATAGTTTCCGAGATATGGGCAATCGAAATTTTACACCTTAGAGTCTGTTTCTAACTTGGGTCAAAATTGTTAAATAGTCTTATGAATTAGCGATTCCGCCCCAATTCACATTCCAAGTAATATTCGGCATGCTAATTACGTTGCCGATAGCCACATTGCATTATCCCTCATAGTTTCCGAGATATGAACTATCGACATCTTACAATATTGGCTGTGCTTCTAACTTGGGCCAGAATTGTAAAATGGTCTTATAAATTAGCGATTTCGTTCTAATTCACATTCCAAGTAATATTCGGCATGCTAATTACGTTGCCGATTGCCAAATTGCATTATCTCCTATAGTTTCCGAGATATGGGCAATCGAAATTTTACACCTTTGACTGTTTCTAACTTGGGTCAAAATTGTAAAATGGTCTTATGAATTAGCGTGTTCGTTCCAATTCACATTCCAAGTAATATTCGGCATACTAATTACATTGACGATTGCCAAATTGCATTATCTCCTATATTTCCGAGATATGGACTATCGACATCTTACAATATTGGCTCTGCTTTTAACTTGGGCCAAAATTGTAAAATGGTCTTATGAATTAGCGATTTCGCTAAAATTCACATTCCAAGTAATATTCGGCATGCTAATTACATTGCCGGTTGCCAAATTGCATTATCTCTTATAGTTTCCGAGATATGGGCGATCGAAATTTTACACCTTTGACTGTTTCTAACTTGGGTCAAAATTGTAAAATGGTCTTATGAATTAGCGATTTCGTTCCAATTCACATTCCAAGTAATATACGGCATGCTAATTACGTTGCCGATTGCCAAATTGCATTAGCCCTTATAGTTTCCGAGATATAGACTATCGACATCTTACAATACTGGCTCTACTTCTAACTTGGGCCAAAATTGTAAAATGGTCTTATGAATTAGCTATTTCGTTCCAATTCACATTCCAAGTAATATGCCAATTACATTGCCGATTGCCAAATTGCATTAGCCCTTATAGTTTCCGAGATATGGACTATCGACATCTTACAATATTGGCTCTGCTTCTAACTTGGGCCAAAATTGTAAAATGGTCTTATGAATTAACGATTTCGTTCCAATTCACATTCCAAGTAATATGCTAATTACATTGCCGATTGCCAAATTGCATTAGCCCTTATAGTTTCCGAGATATGGACTATCGACATCTTACAATACTGGCTCTACTTCTAACTTGGGCCAAAATTGTAAAATGGTCTTATGAATTAGCTATTTCGTTCCAATTCACATTCCAAGTAATATGCCAATTACATTGCCGATTGCCAAATTGCATTCGCCCTTATAGTTTCCGAGATATAGACTATCGACATCTTACAATATTGGCTCTGCTTCTAACTTGGGCCAAAATTGTAAAATGGTCTTATGAATTGGCGATTTCGTTCCAATTCACATTCCAAGTAATATTCGGCATGCTAACTACATTGCCGATTGCCAAATTGCATTATCTCTTATAGTTTCCGAGACATGGGCAATCGAAATTTTACACCTTAGACTCTGTTTCTAACTTGGGTCAAAATTGTAAAATGGTCTTATGAATTAGCGATTTCGCTAAAATTCACATTCCAAGTAATATTCGGCATGCTAATTACATTGTCGATTGCCAAATTGCATTATCTCTTATAGTTTCCGAGATATGGACTATCGACACCTTACAATATTGGCTGTGCTTCTAACTTGGGCCAAAATTGTAAAATGGTCTTATGAATTAGCGATTTCGCTCCAATTCACATTCCAAGTAATATTCGGCATGCTAATTACGTTGCCGATTGCCAAATTGTATTATCTCTTATAGTTTCCGAGATATGGACTATCGACATCTTACAACATTGGCTCTGCTTCTAACTTGGGCCAGAATTGTAAAATGGTCTTATGAATTAGCGATTTCGTTCTAATTCACATTCCAAGTAATATTCGGCATGCTAATTACGTTGCCGATTGCCAAATTGCATTAGCTCTTATAGTTTCCGAGATATGGGCAATCGAAATTTTACACCTTAGAGTCTGTTTCTAACTTGGGCCAAAATTGTAAAATGGATTTATGAATTAGCGATTTCGTTCCAATTCACATTCCAAATAATATTCGGCATGCTAATTACGTTACCGATAGCCAAATTGCATTATCTCTTATAGTTTCCGAGATATGGGCAATCGAAATTTTACACCTTAGAGTCTGTTTCTAACTTGGGTCAAAATTGTTAAATGGTCTTATGAATTAGCGATTCCGCTCCAATTCACATTCCAAGTAATATTCGGCATGCTAATTACGTTGCCGATAGCCACATTGCATTATCCCTTATAGTTTCCGAGATATGAACTATCGACATCTTACAATATTGGCTGTGCTTCTAACTTGGGCCAGAATTGTAAAATGGTCTTATAAATTAGCGATTTCGTTCTAATTCACATTCCAAGTAATATTCGGCATGCTAATTACGTTGCCGATTGCCAAATTGCATTATCTCCTATAGTTTCCGAGATATGGGCAATCGAAATTTTACACCTTTGACTGTTTCTAACTTGGGTCAAAATTGTAAAATGGTCTTATGAATTAGCGTGTTCGTTCCAATTCACATTCCAAGTAATATTCGGCATACTAATTACATTGACGATTGCCAAATTGCATTATCTCCTATATTTCCGAGATATGGACTATCGACATCTTACAATATTGGCTCTGCTTTTAACTTGGGCCAAAATTGTAAAATGGTCTTATGAATAAGCGATTTCGCTCCAATTCACATTAAAAGTAATATTCGGCATGCTAATTACATTGCCGATTGCCAAATTGCATTATCACTTATAGTTTCCGAGATATGGACTATCGACATCTGACAATATTGTCTCTGCTTCTAACTTGGGCCATAATTGTAAAATGGCCTTATGTATTAACGATTTCGTTCCAATTTACATTCTAAGTTATATTCGGCATGCTAATTACATTGCCGATTGCCAAAATGCATTATCTCTTATAGTTTCCGAGATATGGGCAATCGAAATTTTACACCTTAGACTCTGTTTCTAACTTGGGTCAAAATTGTAAAATGGTCTTATGAATTAGCGATTTCGTTCCAATTCACATTCCAAGTAATATACGGCATGCTAATTACGTTGCCGATTGCCAAATTGCATTATCTCCTATAGTTTCCGAGATATGGGCAATCGAAATTTTACACCTTAGAGTCTGTTTCTAACTTGGGTCAAAATTGTAAAATGGTCTTATGAATTAACGATTTCGTTCCAATTCACATTCCAAGTAATATTCGGCATTCTAATTACGTTAAGGTATGGGCAGTCGAAATTTTACTCCTTAGAGTCTGTTTCTAACTTGGGTCAAAATTGTAAAATAGTTTTAGGAATTAGCAATTTCGTTCCAATTCACATTCCAAGTAATATTCGGCAGGCTAATTAGGTTGCTGATTGCCAAATTGCATTATCCCTTATAGTTTCCGAGATATGGGCAATCGAAATTTTACACCTTAGACTCCGTTTCTAACTTGGGTCAAAATTGTAAAATGGTCTTATGAATTAGCGATTTCGTTCCAATTCACATTCCAATTAATATTCGGCATGCCAATTACATTGCCGATTGCCAAATTGCATTATCTCTTATAATTTCCGAGATATGGGCAATCGAAATTTTACACCTTAGATTCTGTTTCTAACTTGGGTCAAATTTGTAAAATGGTCTTATGAATTAGCGATTTCGCTAAAATTCACACTCCAAGTAATATTCGGCATGCTAATTACGCTGCCGATTGCCAAATTGCATTATCTCTTATAGTTTCTGAGATATGGACTATCGACATCTTACAATATTGGCTGTGCTTCTAACTTGGGCCAAAATTGTAAAATGGTCTTATGAATTAGCGATTTCGCTCCAATTCAGATTCCAATTAATATTCGGCATTCTAATTACGTTGCCGATTGCCAAATTGCATTATCTCTTATAGTTTCCGAGATATGGACTATCGACATCTTACAATATTGGCTGTGCTTCTAACTTGGGCCAAAATTGTAAAATGGTCTTATGAATTAGCGATTTCGCTCCAATTCACATTCCAATTAATATTCGGCATGCTAATTACGTTGCCGACTGCCAAATTGCATTATCTCTTATAATTTCCGAGATATGGGCAATCGAAATTTTACACCTTAGAGTCTGTTTCTAACTTGGGTCAAAATTGTAAAATGGTTTTATGAATCAGCCATTTCGTTCCAATTCCCATTCCAAGTAATATTCGGCATGCCAATTACGTTGCCGATTGCCAAATTGCATTATCTCTTATAGTTTCCGAGATATGGACTATCGACATCTTACAATATTGGCTGTGCTTCTAACTTGGGCCAAAATTGTAAAATGGTCTTATGAATTAGCGATTTCGTTCCAGTTCACATTCCAAGTAATATTCGGCATGCTAATTACGTTGCCGATTGCCAAATTGCATTATCTCTTATAGTTTCCGAGATATGGACTATTGACATCTTACAATATTGGCTCTGCCTCTAACTTGGGTCAGAATTGTAAAATGGTCTTATGAATTAGCGATATCGTTCCAATTCACATTCCAAGTAATATTCGGCATGCTAATTCCATTGCCGATTGACAAATTGAATTATCTCTTATAGTTTCCGAGATATGGACTATCGACATCTTACAATGTTTGCTCTGCTTCTAACTTGGGTCAAAATTGTAAAATGGTCTTATGAATTAGCGATTTCGTTCCAATTCACATTCCAATTAATATTCGGCATGCCAATTACATTGCCGATAACCAAATTGCAATATCTCTTTTAGTTTCCGAGATATGGGCAATCGAAATTTTACACCTTAGACTCTGTTTCTAACTTGGGTCAAAATTGTAAAATGGTCTTATGAATTAGCGATATCGTTCCAATTCACATTCCAAGTAATATTCGACATGTTAATTACATTGCCGATTGCCAAATTGCATTATCTCTTATAGTTTCCGATATATAGACTATCGACATCTTACAATGTTGGCTCTGCTTCTAACTTGGGCCAAAATTGTAAAATGGTCTTATGAATTAGCGATATCGTTCCTATTCACATTCCAAGTAATATTCAGCATGCTAATTACGTTGCCGATTGCCAAATTGCCAAAAATCTCTTATAATTTCCAAGATATGGGCAATCGAAATTTTACACCTTAGAGTCTGCTTCTAACTTGGGCCAGAATTGTAAAAAGGTCTTATGAATTAGCGATTTCGTTCTAATTCACATTCCAAGTAATATTCGGCATGCTAATTACTTTGCCGATTGCCAAATTGCATTAGCTCTTATAGTTTCCGAGATATGGGCAATCGAAATTTTACACCTTAGAGTCTGTTTCTAACTTGGGCCAAAATTGTAAAATGGATTTATGAATTAGCGATTTCGTTCCAATTCACATTCCAAATAATATTAGGCAAGCTAATTACGTTGCCGATTGCCAAATTGCATTATCTCTTATAGTTTCCGTGATATGGACTATCGACATCTTACAATATTGTCTCTGCTTCTAACTTGGGCCAGAATTGTAAAATGGTCTTATGAATTAGCGATTTCGTTCCAATTCACATTCCAAGTTATATTCCGCATGCTAATTACGTTGCCGATAGCCACATTGCATTATCCCTTATAGTTTCCGAGATATGAACTATCGACATCTTACAATATTGGCTGTGCTTCTAACTTGGGCCAGAATTGTAAAATGGTCTTATGAATTAGCGATTTCGTTCCAATTCACATTCCAAGTAATATTCGGCATGCTAATTACGTTGCCGATAGCCACATTGCATTATCTCTTATAGTTTCCGAGATATGGACTATCGACATCTTACAATGTTTGCCCTGCTTCTAACTTGGGTCAAAATTGTAAAATGGTCTTATGAATTAGCGATTTCGTTCCAATTCACATTCCAATTAATATTCGGCATGCCAATTACATTGCCGATAACCAAATTGCAATATCTCTTTTAGTTTCCGAGATATGGGCAATCGAAAATTTACACCTTAGAGTCTGTGTCTAACTTGGGTCAAAATTGTAAAATGGTCTTATGAATTAGCGATTCCGCTCCAATTCACATTCCAAGTAATATTCGGCATGCTAATTACGTTGCCGATAGCCACATTGCATTATCCCTTATAGTTTCCGAGATATGAACTATCGACATCTTACAATATTGGCTGTGCTTCTAACTTGGGCCAGAATTGTAAAATGGTCTTATGAATTAGCGATTTCGTTCCAATTCACATTCCAAGTTATATTCCGCATGCTAATTACGTTGCCGATAGCCAAATTGCATTATCTCTTATAGTTTCCGAGATATGGGCGATCGAAATTTTACACCTTAGAGTCTGTTTCTAACTTGGGTCAAAATTGTAAAATGGTCTTATGAATTAACGATTCCGCTCCAATTCACATTCCAAGTAATATTCGGCATGCTAATTACGTTGCCGATTGCCAAATTGCATTATCTCCTATAGTTTCCGAGATATGGGCAATCGAAATTTTACACCTTAGAGTCTGTTTCTAACTTGGGTCAAAATTGTAAAATGGTCTTATGAATTAACGATTTCGTTCCAATTCACATTCGAAGTAATATTCGGCATTCTAATTACGTTAAAGTATGGGCAATCGAAATTTTACACCTTAGAGTCTGTTTCTAACTTGGGTCAAAATTGTAAAATTGTCTTATGAATTAGCGATTCGGCTCCAATTCACATTCCAAGTAATATTCGGAATGCTAATTACGTTGCCGATAGCCACACTGCATTATCATTTATAGTTTCCGAGATATGAACTATCGACATCTTACAATATTGGCTGTGCTTCTAACTTGGGCCACAATTGTAAAATGGTCTTATAAATTGGCGATTTCGTTCTAATTCACATTCCAAGTAATATTCGGCATGCTAATTACGTTGCCGATTGCCATATTGCATTATCTCCTATAGTTTATGAGATATGGGCAATCGAAATTTTACACCTTAGAGTCTGTTTCTAACTTCGGTCAAAATTGTAAAATGGTCTTATGAATTAGCGATATCGTTCCAATTCACATTCCAAGTAATATTCGACATGCTAACTACATTGCCGATTGCCAAATTGCATTATCTCTTATAGTTTCCGATATATAGACTATCGACATCTTACAATGTTGGCTCTGCTTCTAACTTGGGCCAAAATTGTAAAATAGTTTTAGGAATTAGCGATATCGTTCCAATTCACATTCCAAGTAATATTCGGCATGCTAATTCCATTGCCGATTGACAAATTGAATTATCTCTTATAGTTTCCGAGATATGGACTATCGACATCTTACAATATTGGCTGTGCTTCTAACTTGGGCCACAATTGTAAAATGGTCTTATAAATTAGCGATTTCGTTCCAGTTCACATTCCAAGTAATATTCGGCATGCTAATTACGTTGCCGATTGCCAAATTGCATTATCTCTTATAGTTTCCGAGATATGGACTATTGACATCTTACAATATTGGCTCTGCCTCTAACTTGGGTCAGAATTGTAAAATGGTCTTATGAATTAGCGATATCGTTCCAATTCACATTCCAAGTAATATTCGGCATGCTAATTCCATTGCCGATTGACAAATTGAATTATCTCTTATAGTTTCCGAGATATGGACTATCGACATCTTACAATGTTGGCTCTGCTTCTAACTTGGGTCAAAATTGTAAAATGGTTTTATGAATCAGCGATTTCGTTCCAATTCACATTCCAAGTAATATTCGGCATGCCAATTACGTTGCCGATTGCCAAATTGCATTATCTCTTATAGTTTCCGAGATATGGACTATCGACATCTTACAATATCGGCTGTGCTTCTAACTTGGGCAAAAATTGTAAAATGGTCTTATGAATTAGCGATTTCGTTCCAGTTCACATTCCAAGTAATATTCGGCATACTAATTACTTTGCCGTTTGCCAAATTGCGTTATCTCTTATAGTTTCCGGGATATGGACTATCGACATCTTACAATATTGGCTGTGCTTCTAACTTGGGCCAAAATTGTAAAAAGGTCTTATGAATTAGCGATATCGTTCAGATTCACATTCCAAGTAATATTCGGCATGCTAATTATATTGCCGATTGCCAAATAGCATTATCTCTTATAGTTTCCGAGATATGGACTATCGACATCTTACAATGTTGGCTCTGCTTCTAACTTGGGCCAGAATTGTAAAATGGTCTTATGAATTAGCGATATCGTTCCAATTCACATTCCAAGTAATATTCGGCATGCTAATTACGTTGCCGATTGCCAAATTGCATTAGCTCTTATAGTTTCCGAGATATGGGCAATCGAAATTTTACACCTTAGAGTCTGTTTCTAACTTGGGCCAAAATTGTAAAATGGATTTATGAATTAGCGATTTCGTTCCAATTCACATTCCAAATAATATTCGGCAAGCTAATTACTTTGCCGATTGCCAAATTGCATTATCTCTTATAGTTTCCGTGATATGGACTATCGACATCTTACAATATTGTCTCTGTTTCTAACTTGGGTCAAAATTGTAAAATGGTCTTATGAATTAGCGATTCCGCTCCAATTCACATTCCAAGTAATATTCGGCATGCTAATTACGTTGCCGATAGCCACATTGCATTATCCCTTATAGTTTCCGAGATATGAAATATCGACATCTTACAATATTGGCTGTGCTTCTAACTTGGGCCAGAATTTTAAAATGGTCTTATGAATTAGCGATATCGTTCCAATTCACATTCCAAGTAATATTCGACATGCTAACTACATTGCCGATTGCCAAATTGCATTATCTCTTATAGTTTCCGATATATAGACTATCGACATCTTACAATGTTGGCTCTGCTTCTAACTTGGGCCAAAATTGTAAAATAGTTTTAGGAATTAGCAATTTCGTTCCAATTCACATTCCAAGTAATATTCGGCAGGCTAATTAGGTTGCCGATTGCCAAATTGCATTATCTCTTATAATTTCCAAGATATGGGCAATCGAAATTTTACACCTTAGAGTCTGTTTCTAACTTGGGTCAAATTTGTAAAATGGTCTTATGAATTAGCGATTTCGCTAAAATTCACACTCCAAGTAATATTCGGCATGCTAATTCCATTGCCGATTGACAAATTGAATTATCTCTTATAGTTTCCGAGATATGGACTATCGACATCTTACAATGTTTGCTCTGCTTCTAACTTGGGTCAAAATTGTAAAATGGTCTTATGAATTAGCGATTTCGTTCCAATTCACATTCCAATTAATATTCGGCATGCCAATTACATTGCCGATAACCAAATTGCAATATCTCTTTTAGTTTCCGAGATATGGGCAATCGAAATTTTACACCTTAGACTCTGTTTCTAACTTGGGTCAAAATTGTAAAATGGTCTTATGAATTAGCGATATCGTTCCAATTCACATTCCAAGTAATATTCGACATGTTAATTACATTGCCGATTGCCAAATTGCATTATCTCTTATAGTTTCCGATATATAGACTATCGACATCTTACAATGTTGGCTCTGCTTCTAACTTGGGCCAAAATTGTAAAATGGTCTTATGAATTAGCGATATCGTTCCTATTCACATTCCAAGTAATATTCAGCATGCTAATTACGTTGCCGATTGCCAAATTGCATTATCTCTTATAATTTCCAAGATATGGGCAATCGAAATTTTACACCTTAGAGTCTGTTTCTAACTTGGGTCAAATTTGTAAAATGGTCTTATGAATTAGCGATTTCGCTAAAATTCACACTCCAAGTAATATTCGGCATGCTAATTACGTTGCCGATTGCCAAATTGCATTATCTCTTATAGTTTCCGAGATATGGTCTATCGACATCTTAAAATATTGGCTGTGCTTCTAACTTGGGCCAAAATTGTAAAATGGTCTTATGAATTAGCGATTTCGCTCCAATTCACATTCCAATTAATATTCGGCATTCTAATTACGTTGCCGATTGCCAAATTGCATTATCTCTTATAATTTCCGAGATATGGGCAATCGAAATTTTACACCTTAGAGTCTGTTTCTAACTTGGGTCAAAATTGTAAAATGGTTTTATGAATCAGCGATTTCGTCCCAATTCCCATTCCAAGTAATATTCGGCATGCCAATTACGTTGCCGATTGCCAAATAGCATTATCTCTTATAGTTTCCGAGATATGGACTATCGACATCTTACAATATTGGCTGTGCTTCTAACTTGGGCCAAAATTGTAAAATGGTCTTATGAATTAGCGATTTCGTTCCAGTTCACATTCCAAGTAATATTCGGCATGCTAATTACTTTGCCGTTTGCCAAATTGCGTTATCTCTTATAGTTTCCGAGATATGGACTATCGACATCGTACAATATTGGCTGTGCTTCTAACTTGGGCCAAAATTGTAAAAAGGTCTTATGAATTAGCGATATCGTTCCAATTCACATTCCAAATAATATTCGGCATGCTAATTATATTGCCGATTGCCAAATAGCATTATCTCTTATAGTTTCCGAGATATGGACTATCGACATCTTACAATGTTGGCTCTGCTTCTAACTTGGGCCAGAATTGTAAAAAGGTCTTATGAATTAGCGATTTCGTTCTAATTCACATTCCAAGTAATATTCGGCATGCTAATTACTTTGCCGATTGCCAAATTGCATTAGCTCTTATAGTTTCCGAGATATGGGCAATCGAAATTTTACACCTTAGAGTCTGTTTCTAACTTGGGCCAAAATTGTAAAATGGATATATGAATTAGCGATTTCGTTCCAATTCACATTCCAAATAATATTCGGCAAGCTAATTACGTTGCCGATTGCCAAATTGCATTATCTCTTATAGTTTCCGTGATATGGACTATCGACATCTTACAATATTGTCTCTGCTTCTAACTTGGGCCAGAATTGTAAAATGGTCTTATGAATTAGCGATTTCGTTCCAATTCACATTCCAAGTTATATTCCGCATGCTAATTACGTTGCCGATAGCCAAATTGCATTATCTCTTATAGTTTCCGAGATATGAGCAATCGAAATTTTACACCTTAGAGTCTGTTTCTAGTATTTATTCTGTTTCCGATATTTAGACTATCGACATCTTACAATGTTGGCTCTGCTTCTAACTTGGGCCAAAATTGTAAAATGGTCTTATGAATTAGCGATATCGTTCCTATTCACATTCCAAGTAATATTCAGCATGCTAATTACGTTGCCGATTGCCAAATTGCATTATCTCTTATAATTTCCAAGATATGGGCAATCGAAATTTTACACCTTAGAGTCTGTTTCTAACTTGGGTCAAATTTGTAAAATGGTCTTATGAATTAGCGATTTCGCTAAAATTCACACTCCAAGTAATATTCGGCATGCTAATTACGTTGCCGATTGCCAAATTGCATTATCTCTTATAGTTTCCGAGATATGGACTATCGACATCTTACAATATTGGCTGTGCTTCTAACTTGGGCCAAATTGTAAAATGGTCTTATGAATTAGCGATTTCGCTCCAATTCACATTCCAATTAATATTCGGCATTCTAATTACGTTGCCGATTGCCAAATTGCATTATCTCTTATAATTTCCGAGATATGGGCAATCGAAATTTTACACCTTAGAGTCTGTTTCTAACTTGGGTCAAAATTGTAAAATGGTTTTATGAATCAGCGATTTCGTTCCAATTCCCATTCCAAGTAATATTCGGCATGCCAATTACGTTGCCGATTGCCAAATTGCATTATCTCTTATAGTTTCCGAGATATGGACTATCGACTTCTTACAATATTGGCTGTGCTTCTAACTTGGGCCAAAATTGTAAAATGGTCTTATGAATTAGCGATTTCGTTCCAGTTCACATTCCAAGTAATATTCGGCATGCTAATTACGTTGCCGATTGCCAAATTGCATTATCTCTTATAGTTTCCGAGATATGGACTATTGACATCTTACAATATTGGCTCTGCCTCTAACTTGGGCCAGAATTGTAAAATGGTCTTATGAATTAGCGATTTCGCTAAAATTCACACTCCAAGTAATATTCGGCATGCTAATTACGTTGCCGATTGCCAAATTGCATTATCTCTTATAGTTTCCGAGATATGGACTATCGACATCTTACAATGTTGGCTCTGCTTCTAACTTGGACCAAAATTGTAAAATGGTCTTATGAATTAGCGATATCGTTCCAATTCACATTCCAAGTAATATTCGGCATGCTAATTACGTTGCTGATTGCCAAATTGCATTATCTCTTATAATTTCCAAGATATGGGCAATCGAAATTTTACACCTTAGTGTCTGTTTCTAACTTGGGTCAAAATTGTAAAATGGTTTTATGAATCAGCGATTTCGTTCCAATTCACATTCCAAGTAATATTCGGTATACCAATTACGTTGCCGATTGCCAAATTGCATTATCTCTTATAGTTTCCGAGATATGGACTATCGACATCTTACAATATTGGCTGTGCTTCTAACTTGGGCAAAAATTGTAAAATGGTCTTATGAATTAGCGATTTCGTTCCAGTTCACATTCCAAGTAATATTCGGCATGCTAATTACTTTGCCGTTTGCCAAATTGCGTTATCTCTTATAGTTTCCGAGATATGGACTATCGACATCGTACAATATTGGCTGTGCTTCTAACTTGGGCCAAAATTGTAAAAAGGTCTTATGAATTAGCGATATCGTTCCAATTCACATTCCAAATAATATTCGGCATGCTAATTATATTGCCGATTGCCAAATAGCATTATCTCTTATAGTTTCCGAGATATGGACTATCGACATCTTACAATGTTGTCTCTGCTTCTAACTTGGGCCAGAATTGTAAAAAGGTCTTATGAATTAGCGATTTCGTTCTAATTCACATTCCAAGTAATATTCGGCATGCTAACTACTTTGCCGATTGCCAAATTGCATTAGCTCTTATAGTTTCCGAGATATGGGCAATCGAAATTTTACACCTTAGAGTCTGTTTCTAACTTGGGCCAAAATTGTAAAATGGATTTATGAATTAGCGATTTCGTTCCAATTCACATTCCAAATAATATTAGGCAAGCTAATTACTTTGCCGATTGCCAAATTGCATTATCTCTTATAGTTTCCGTGATATGGACTATCGACATCTTACAATATTATCTCTGTTTCTAACTTGGGTCAAAATTGTAAAATGGTCTTATGAATTAGCGATTCCGCTCCAATTCACATTCCAAGTAATATTCGGCATGCTAATTACGTTGCCGATAGCCACATTGCATTATCCCTTATAGTTTCCGAGATATGAAATATCGACATCTTACAATATTGGCTGTGCTTCTAACTTGGGCCAGAATTTTAAAATGGTCTTATGAATTAGCGATATCGTTCCAATTCACATTCCAAGTAATATTCGACATGCTAACTACATTGCCGATTGCCAAATTGCATTATCTCTTATAGTTTCCGATATATAGACTATCGACATCTTACAATGTTGGCTCTGCTTCTAACTTGGGCCAAAATTGTAAAATAGTTTTAGGAATTAGCAATTTCGTTCCAATTCACATTCCAAGTAATATTCGGCAGGCTAATTAGGTTGCCGATTGCCAAATTGCATTATCTCTTATAATTTCCAAGATATGGGCAATCGAAATTTTACACCTTAGAGTCTGTTTCTAACTTGGGCCAAAATTGTAAAATGGATTTATGAATTAGCGATTTCGTTCCAATTCCCATTCCAAATAATATTCGGCAAGCTAATTACGTTGCCGATTGCCAAATTGCATTATCTCTTATAGTTTCCGTGATATGGACTATCGAAATTTTACACCTTAGACTCTGTTTCTAACTTGGGTCAAAATTGTAAAATGGTCTTATGAATTAGCGATTTCGTTCCAATTCACATTCCAAGTAATATGCTAATTATATTGCCGATTGCCAAATTGCATTAGCCCTTATAGTTTCCGAGATATGGACTATCAACATCTTACAATATTGGCTCTGCTTCTAACTTGGGCCAAAATTGTAAAATGGTCTTATGAATTAACGATTTCGTTCCAATTCACATTCCAAGTAATATGCTAATTACATTGCCGATTGCCAAATTGCATTAGCCCTTATAGTTTCCGAGATATGGACTATCGACATCTTACAATACTGGCTCTACATCTAACTTGGGCCAAAATTGTAAAATGGTCTTGTGAATTAGCTATTTCGTTCCAATTCACATTCCAAGTAATATGCCAATTACATTGCCGATTGCCAAATTGCATTAGCCCTTATAGTTTCCGAGATATAGACTATCGACATCTTACAATATTGGCTCTGCTTCTAACTTGGGCCAAAATTGTAAAATGGTCTTATGAATTAGCGATTTCGCTCCAATTCACATTCCAAGTAATATTCGGCATGCTAATTACGTTGCCGATTGCCAAATTGTATTATCTCTTATAGTTTCCGAGATATGGACTATCGACATCTTACAACATTGGCTCTGCTTCTAACTTGGGCCAGAATTGTAAAATGGTCTTATGAATTAGCGATTTCGTTCTAATTCACATTCCAAGTAATATTCGGCATGCTTATTACGTTGCCGATTGCCAAATTGCATTAGCTCTTATAGTTTCCGAGATATGGGCAATCGAAATTTTACACCTTAGAGTCTGTTTCTAACTTGGGCCAAAATTGTAAAATGGATTTATGAATTAGCGATTTCGTTCCAATTCACATTCCAAATAATATTCGGCATGCTAATTACGTTGCCGATAGCCAAATTGCATTATCTCTTATAGTTTCCGAGATATGGGCAATCGAAATTTTACAACTTAGAGTCTGTTTCTAACTTGGGTCAAAATTGTAAAATGGTCTTATGAATTAGCGATTCCGCTCCAATTCACATTCCAAGTAATATTCGGCATGCTAATTACGTTGCCGATAGCCACATTGCATTATCCCTTATAGTTTCCGAGATATGAACTATCGACATCTTACAATATTGTCTGTGCTTCTAACTTGGACCAGAATTGTAAAATGGTCATATAAATTAGCGATTTCGTTCTAATTCACATTCCAAGTAATATTCGGCATGCTAATTACGTTGCCGATTGCCAAATTGCATTATCTCCTATAGTTTCCGAGATATGGGCAATCGAAATTTTACACCTTAGAGTCTGTTTCTAACTTGGGTCAAAATTGTAAAATGGTCTTATGAATTAACGATTTCGTTCCAATTCACATTCCAAGTAATATTCGGCATTCTAAATACGTTAAGGTATGGGCAGTCGAAATTTTACACCTTAGAGTCTGTTTCTAACTTGGGTCAAAATTGTAAAATAGTTTTAGGAATTAGCAATTTCGTTCCAATTCACATTCCAAGTAATATTCGGCAGGCTAATTAGGTTGCCGATTGCCAAATTGCATTATCCCTTATAGTTTCCGAGATATGGGAAATCGAAATTTTACACCTTAGACTCCGTTTCTAACTTGGGTCAAAATTGTAAAATGGTCTTATGAATTAGCGATTTCGTTCCAATTCACATTCCAATTAATATTCGGCATGCCAATTACATTTCCGATTACCAAATTGCAATATCTCTTTTATTTTCCGAGATATGGGCAATCGAAATTTTACACCTTAGACTCTGTTTCTAACTTGGGTCAAAATTGTAAAATGGTCTTATGAATTAGCGATATCGTTCCAATTCACATTCCAAGTAATATTCGACATGCTAATTACATTGCCGATTGCCAAATTGCATTATCTCTTATAATTTCCGAGATATGGGCAATCGAAATTTTACACCTTAGAGTCTGTTTCTAACTTGGGTCAAATTTGTAAAATGGTCTTATGAATTAGCGATTTCGCTAAAATTCACATTCCAAGTAATATTCGGCATGCTAATTACATTGCCGATTGCCAAATTGCATTATCTCTTATAGTTTCCGAGATATGGACTATCGACATCTTACAATATTGGCTGTGCTTCTAACTTGGGCCAAAATTGTAAAATGGTCTTATGAATTAGCGATTTCGCTCCAATTCACATTCCAATTAATATTCGGCATTCTAATTACGTTGCCGATTGCCAAATTGTATTATCTCTTATAGTTTCCGAGATATGGGCAATCGAAATTTTACACCTTAGAGTCTGTTTCTAACTTGGGTCAAAATTGTAAAATGGTTTTATGAATCAGCGATTTCGTTCCAATTCCCATTCCAAGTAATATTCGGCATGCCAATTACGTTGCCGATTGCCAAATTGCATTATCTCTTATAGTTTCCGAGATATGGACTATCGACATCTTACAATATTGGCTGTGCTTCTAACTTGGGCCAAAATTGTAAAATGGCCTTATGAATTAGCGATTTCGTTCCAGTTCACATTCCAAGTAATATTCGCCATGCTAATTACGTTGCCGATTGCCAAATTGCATTATCTCTTATAGTTTCCGAGATATGGACTATTGACATCTTACAATATTGGCTCTGCCTCTAACTTGGGCCAAAATTGTAAAATGGTCTTATGAATTAGCGATTTCGCTCAAATTCACATTCCAATTAATATTCGGCATGCTAATTACGTTGCCGATTGCCAAATTGCATTATCTCTTATAATTTCCGAGATATGGGCAATCGAAATTTTACACCTTAGAGTCTGTTTCTAACTTGGGTCAAAATTGTAAAATGGTTTTATGAATCAGCGATTTCGTTCCAATTCCCATTCCAAGTAATATTCGGCATGCCAATTACGTTGCCGATTGCCAAATTGCATTATCTCTTATAGTTTCCGAGATATGGACTATCGACATCTTACAATATTGGCTGTGCTTCTAACTTGGGCCAAAATTGTAAAATGGTCTTATGAATTAGCGATTTCGTTCCAGTTCACATTCCATGTAATATTCGGCATGCTAATTACATTGTCGATTGCCAAATTGCATTATCTCTTATAGTTTCCGAGATATGGACTATCTACACCTTACAATATTGGCTGTGCTTCTAACTTGGGCCAAAATTGTAAAATGGTCTTATGAATTAGCGATTTCGCTCCAATTCACATTCCAAGTAATATTCGGCATGCTAATTACGTTGCCGATTGCCAAATTGTATTACCTCTTATAGTTTCCGAGATATGGACTATCGACATCTTACAACATTGTCTCTGCTTCTAACTTGGGCCAGAATTGTAAAATGGTCTTATGAATTAGCGATTTCGTTCCAATTCACATTCCAAGTTATATTCCGCATGCTAATTACGTTGCCGATTGCCAAATTGCATTAGCTCTTATCGTTTCCGAGATATGGGCAATCGAAATTTTACACCTTAGAGTCTGTTTCTAACTTGGGTCAAAATTGTAATATGGTCTTATGAATTAGCGATTCCGCTCCAATTCACATTCCAAGTAATATTCGGCATGCTAATTACGTTGCCGATAGCCACATTGCATTATCCCTTATAGTTTCCGAGATATGAACTATCCACATCTTACAATATTGGCTGTGCTTCTAACTTGGGCCAAAATGGTAAAATGGTCTTATGAATTAGCGATTTCGTTCCAATTCACATTCCAAGTAATATACGGCATGCTAAATACATTGCCGATTGCCAAATTGCATTATCTCCTATAGTTTCCGAGATATGGGCAATCGAAATTTTACACCTTAGAGTCTGTTTCTAACTTGGGTCAAAATTGTAAAATGGTTTTATGAATTAGCGATTTCGCTAAAATTCACATTCCAAGTAATATTCGGCATGCTAATTACGTTGCCGATTGCCAAATTGCATTATCTCTTATAGTGTCCGAGATATGGGCAATCGAAATTTTACACCTTTGACTGTTTCTAACTTAGGTCAAAATTGTAAAGTGGTTTTATGAATTAGCGATTTCGTTCCAATTCACATTCCAAGTAATATTCGGCATGCTAATTACGTTGCCGATTGCCAAATTGCATTATCTCCTATAGTTTCCGAGATATGGGCAATCGAAATTTTACACCTTAGAGTCTGTTTCTAACTTCGGTCAAAATTGTAAAATGGTCTTATGAATTAGCGATTTCGCTAAAATTCACATTCCAAGTAATATTCGGCATGCTAATTACGTTGCCGGTTGCCAAATTGCATTATCTCTTATAGTTTCCGAGATATGGGCAATCGAAATTTTACACCTTTGACTGTTTCTAACTTGGGTCAAAATTGTAAAATGATCTTATGAATTAGCGAGTTCGTTCCAATTCACATTCCAAGTAATATACGGCATACTAATTACGTTGCCGGTTGCCAAATTGCATTATCTCTTATAGTTTCCGAGATATGGGCAATCGAAATTTTACACCTTTGACTGTTTCTAACTTGGGTCAAAATTGTAAAATGGTCTTATGATTTAACGATTTCGTTCCAATTCACATTCCAAGTAATATGGTAACTACATTGCCGATTGCCAAATTGCATTAGCCCTTATAGTTTCCGAGATATGGACTATCGACATCTTACAATATTGGCTCTGCTTCTAACTTGGGCCAAAATTGTAAAATGGTCTTATGAATTAACGATTTCGTTCCAATTCACATTCCAAGTAATATGCTAATTACATTGCCGATTGCCAAATTGCATTAGCCCTTATAGTTTCCGAGATATGGACTATCGACATCTTACAATACTGGCTCTACTTCTAACTTGGGCCAAAATTGTAAAATGGTCTTATGAATTAGCTATTTCGTTCCAATTCACATTCCAAGTAATATGCCAATTACATTGCCGATTGCCAAATTGCATTAGCCCTTATAGTTTCCGAGATATAGACTATCGACATCTTACAATATTGGCTCTGCTTCTAACTTGGGCCAAAATTGTAAAATTGTCTTATGAATTGGCGATTTCGTTTCAATTCACATTCCAAGTAATATTCGGCATGCTAACTACATTGCCGATTGCCAAATTGCATTATCTCTTATAGTTTCCGAGACATGGGCAATCGAAATTTTACACCTTAGACTCTGTTTCTAACTTGGGTAAAAATTGTAAAATGGTCTTATGAATTAGCGATTTCGCTGAAATTCACATTCCAAGTAATATTCGGCATGCTAATTACATTGTCGATTGCCAAATTGCATTATCTCTTATAGTTTCCGAGATATGGACTATCGACACCTTACAATATTGGCTGTGCTTCTAACTTGGGCCAAAATTGTAAAATGGTCTTATGAATTAGCGATTTCGCTCCAATTCACATTCCAAGTAATATTCGGCATGCTAATTACGTTGCCGATTGCCAAATTGTATTATCTCTTATAGTTTCCGAGATATGGACTATCGACATCTTACAACATTGGCTCTGCTTCTAACTTGGGCCAGAATTGTAAAATGGTCTTATGAATTAGCGATTTCGTTCTAATTCACATTCCAAGTAATATTCGGCATGCTAATTACGTTGCCGATTGCCAAATTGCATTAGCTCTTATAGTTTCCGAGATATGGGCAATCGAAATTTTACACCTTAGAGTCTGTTTCTAACTTGGGCCAAAATTGTAAAATGGATTTATGAATTAGCGATTTCGTTCCAATTCACATTCCAAATAATATTCGGCATGCTAATTACGTTACCGATAGCCAAATTGCATTATCTCTTATAGTTTCCGAGATATGGGCAATCGAAATTTTACACCTTAGAGTCTGTTTCTAACTTGGGTCAAAATTGTTAAATGGTCTTATGAATTAGCGATTCCGCTCCAATTCACATTCCAAGTAATATTCGGCATGCTAATTACGTTACCGATAGCCACATTGCATTATCCCTTATAGTTTCCGAGATATGAACTATCGACATCTTACAATATTGGCTGTGCTTCTAACTTGGGCCAGAATTGTAAAATGGTCTTATAAATTAGCGATTTCGTTCTAATTCACATTCCAAGTAATATTCGGCATGCTAATTACGTTGCCGATTGCCAAATTGCATTATCTCCTATAGTTTCCGAGATATGGGCAATCGAAATTTTACACCTTTGACTGTTTCTAACTTGGGTCAAAATTGTAAAATGGTCTTATGAATTAGCGTGTTCGTTCCAATTCACATTCCAAGTAATATTCGGCATACTAATTACATTGACGATTGCCAAATTGCATTATCTCCTATATTTCCGAGATATGGACTATCGACATCTTACAATATTGGCTCTGCTTTTAACTTGGGCCAAAATTGTAAAATGGTCTTATGAATAAGCGATTTCGCTCCAATTCACATTAAAAGTAATATTCGGCATGCTAATTACATTGCCGATTGCCAAATTGCATTATCACTTATAGTTTCCGAGATATGGACTATCGACATCTGACAATATTGTCTCTGCTTCTAACTTGGGCCATAATTGTAAAATGGCCTTATGTATTAACCATTTCGTTCCAATTTACATTCTAAGTTATATTCGGCATGCTAATTACATTGCCGATTGCCAAAATGCATTATCTCTTATAGTTTCCGAGATATGGGCAATCGAAATTTTACACCTTAGACTCTGTTTCTAACTTGGGTCAAAATTGTAAAATGGTCTTATGAATTAGCGATTTCGTTCCAATTCACATTCCAAGTAATATACGGCATGCTAATTACGTTGCCGATTACCAAATTGCATTATCTCCTATAGTTTCCGAGATATGGGCAATCGAAATTTTACACCTTAGATTCTGTTTCTAACTTGGGTCAAAATTGTAAAATGGTCTTATGAATTAACGATTTCGTTCCAATTCACATTCCAAGTAATATTCGGCATTCTAATTACGTTAAGGTATGGGCAGTCGAAATTTTACACCTTAGAGTCTGTTTCTAACTTGGGTCAAATTTGTAAAATAGTTTTAGGAATTAGCAATTTCGTTCCAATTCACATTCCAAGTAATATTCGGCAGGCTAATTAGGTTGCTGATTGCCAAATTGCATTATCCCTTATAGTTTCCGAGATATGGGCAATCGAAATTTTACACCTTAGACTCCGTTTCTAACTTGGGTCAAAATTGTAAAATGGTCTTATGAATTAGCGATTTCGTTCCAATTCACATTCCAATTAATATTCGGCATGCCAATTACATTACCGATTACCAAATTGCAATATCTCTTTTAGTTTCCGAGATATGGGCAATCGAAATTTTACACTTTAGACTCTGTTTCTAACTTGGGTCAAAATTGTAAAATGGTCTTATGAATTAGCGATATCGTTCCAATTCACATTCCAAGTAATATTCGACATGCTAATTACATTGCCGATTGCCAAATTGCATTATCTCTTATAGTTTCCGATATATAGACTATCGACATCTTACAATGTTGGCTCTGCTTCTAACTTGGGCCAACATTGTAAAATTGTCTTATGAATTAGCGATATCGTTCCTATTCACATTCCAAGTAATATTCAGCATGCTAATTACGTTGCCGATTGCCAAATTGCATTATCTCTTATAATTTCCGAGATATGGAAAATCGAAATTTTACACCTTAGAGTCTGTTTCTAACTTGGGTCAAATTTGTAAAATGGTCTTATGAATTAGCGATTTCGCTAAAATTCACACTCCAAGTAATATTCGGCATGCTAATTACGTTGCCGATTGCCAAATTGCATTATCTCTTATAGTTTCCGAGATATGGACTATCGACATCTTACAATATTGGCTGTGCTTCTAACTTGGGCCAAAATTGTAAAATGGTCTTATGAATTAGCGATTTCGCTCCAATTCAGATTCCAATTAATATTCGGCATTCTAATTACGTTGCCGATTGCCAAATTGCATTATCTCTTATAGTTTCCGAGATATGGACTATCGACATCTTACAATATTGGCTGTGCTTCTAACTTGGGCCAAAATTGTAAAATGGTCTTATGAATTAGCGATTTCGCTCCAATTCACATTCCAATTAATATTCGGCATGCTAATTACGTTGCCGTTTGCCAAATTGCATTATCTCTTATAATTTCCGAGATATGGGCAATCGAAATTTTACACCTTAGAGTCTGTTTCTAACTTGGGTCAAAATTGTAAAATGGTTTTATGAATCAGCGATTTCGTTCCAATTCCCATTCCATGTAATATTCGGCATGCCAATTACGTTGCCGATTGCCAAATTGCATTATCTCTTATAGTTTCCGAGATATGGACTATCGACATCTTACAATATTGGCTGTGCTTCTAACTTGGGCCAAAATTGTAAAATGGTCTTATGAATTAGCGATTTCGTTCCAGTTCACATTCCAAGTAATATTCGGCATGCTAATTACATTGTCGATTGCCAAATTGCATTATCTCTTATAGTTTCCGAGATATGGACTATCTACACCTTACAATATTGGCTGTGCTTCTAACTTGGGCCAAAATTGTAAAATGGTCTTATGAATTAGCGATTTCGCTCCAATTCACATTCCAAGTAATATTCGGCATGCTAATTACGTTGCCAATTGCCAAATTGTATTACCTCTTATAGTTTCCGAGATATGGACTATCGACATCTTACAACATTGTCTCTGCTTCTAACTTGGGCCAGAATTGTAAAATGGCCTTATGAATTAGCGATTTCGTTCCAATTCACATTCCAAGTTATATTCCGCATGCTAATTACGTTGCCGATTGCCAAATTGCATTAGCTCTTATCGTTTCCGAGATATGGGCAATCGAAATTTTACACCTTAGAGTCTGTTTCTAACTTGGGTCAAAATTGTAATATGGTCTTATGAATTAGCGATTCCGCTCCAATTCACATTCCAAGTAATATTCGGCATGCTAATTACGTTGCCGATAGCCACATTGCATTATCCCTTATAGTTTCCGAGATATGAACTATCAACATCTTACAATATTGGCTGTGCTTCTAACTTGGGCCAAAATGGTAAAATGGTCTTATGAATTAGCTATTTCGTTCCAATTCACATTCCAAGTAATATACAGCATGCTAAATACATTGCCGATTGCCAAATTGCATTATCTCCTATAGTTTCCGAGATATGGGCAATCGAAATTTTACACCTTAGAGTCTGTTTCTAACTTGGGTCAAAATTGTAAAATGGTTTTATGAATTAGCGATTTCGCTAAAATTCACATTCCAAGTAATATTCGGCATGCTAATTACGTTGCCGATTGCCAAATTGCATTATCTCTTATAGTGTCCGAGATATGGGCAATCGAAATTTTACACCTTTGACTGTTTCTAACTTAGGTCAAAATTGTAAAGTGGTTTTATGAATTAGCGATTTCGTTCCAATTCACATTCCAAGTAATATTCGGCATGCTAATTACGTTGCCGATTGCCAAATTGCATTATCTCCTATAGTTTCCGAGATATGGGCAATCGAAATTTTACACCTTAGAGTCTGTTTCTAACTTGGGTCAAAATTGTAAAATGGTCTTATGAATTAGCGATTTCGTTAAAATTCACATTCCAAGTAATATTCGGCATGCTAATTACGTTGCCGGTTGCCAAATTGCATTATCTCTTATAGTTTCCGAGATATGGGCAATCGAAATTTTACACCTTTGACTGTTTCTAACTTGGGTCAAAATTGTAAAATGGTCTTATGAATTAGCGAGTTCGTTCCAATTCACATTCCAAGTAATATTCGGCATACTAATTACATTGACGATTGCCAAATTGCATTATCTCCTATAGTTTCCGAGATATGGACTATCGACATCTTACAATATTGGCTCTGCTTTTAACTTGGGCCAAAATTGTAAAATGGTCTTATGAATAAGCGATTTCGTTCCAATTCACATTAAAAGTAATATTCGGCATGCTAATTACATTGCCGATTGCCAAATTGCATTATCGCTTATAGTTTCCGAGATATGGACTATCGACATCTGACAATATTGTCTCTGCTTCTAACTTGGGCCATAATTGTAAAATGGCCTTATGTATTAACGATTTCGTTCCAATTTACATTCTAAGTTATATTCGGCATGCTAATTACATTGCCGATTGCCAAAATGCATTATCTCTTATAGTTTCCGAGATATGGGCAATCGAAATTTTACACCTTACACTCTGTTTCTAACTTGGGTCAAAATTGTAAAATGGTCTTATGAATTAACGATTTCGTTCCAATTCACATTCCAAGTAATATGGTAACTACATTGCCGATTGCCAAATTGCATTAGCCCTTAGAGTTTCCGAGATATGGACTATCGACATCTTACAATATTGGCTCTGCTTCTAACTTGGGCCAAAATTGTAAAATGGTCTTATGAATTAACGATTTCGTTCCAATTCACATTCCAAGTAATATGCTAATTACATTGCCGATTGCCAAATTGCATTAGCCCTTATAGTTTCCGAGATATGGACTATCGACATCTTACAATACTGGCTCTACTTCTAACTTGGGCCAAAATTGTAAAATGGTCTTATGAATTAGCTATTTCGTTCCAATTCACATTCCAAGTAATATGCCAATTACATTGCCGATTGCCAAATTGCATTAGCCCTTATAGTTTCCGAGATATAGACTATCGACATCTTACAATATTGGCTCTGCTTCTAACTTGGGCCAAAATTGTAAAATTGTCTTATGAATTGGCGATTTTTTTCCAATTCACATTCCAAGTAATATTCGGCATGCTAACTACATTGCCGATTGCCAAATTGCATTATCTCTTATAGTTTCCGAGACATGGGCAATCGAAATTTTACACCTTAGACTCTGTTTCTAACTTGGGTAAAAATTGTAAAATGGTCTTATGAATTAGCGATTTCGCTGAAATTCACATTCCAAGTAATATTCGGCATGCTAATTACATTGTCGATTGCCAAATTGCATTATCTCTTATAGTTTCCGAGATATGGACTATCGACACCTTACAATATTGGCTGTGCTTCTAACTTGGGCCAAAATTGTAAAATGGTCTTATGAATTAGCGATTTCGCTCCAATTCACATTCCAAGTAATATTCGGCATGCTAATTACGTTGCCGATTGCCAAATTGTATTATCTCTTATACTTTCCGAGATATGGACTATCGACATCTTACAACATTGGCTCTGCTTCTAACTTGGGCCAGAATTGTAAAATGGTCTTATGAATTAGCGATTTCGTTCTAATTCACATTCCAAGTAATATTCGGCATGCTAATTACGTTGCCGATTGCCAAATTGCATTAGCTCTTATAGTTTCCGAGATATGGGCAATCGAAATTTTACACCTTAGAGTCTGTTTCTAACTTGGGCCAAAATTGTAAAATGGATTTATGAATTAGCGATTTCGTTCCAATTCACATTCCAAATAATATTCGGCATGCTAATTACGTTACCGATAGCCAAATTGCAATATCTCTTATAGTTTCCGAGATATGGGCAATCGAAATTTTACACCTTAGAGTCTGTTTCTAACTTGGGTCAAAATTGTTAAATGGTCTTATGAATTAGCGATTCCGCTCCAATTCACATTCCAAGTAATATTCGGCATGCTAATTACGTTACCGATAGCCACATTGCATTATCCCTTATAGTCTCCGAGATATGAACTATCGACATCTTACAATATTGGCTGTGCTTCTAACTTGGGCCAGAATTGTAAAATGGTCTTATAAATTAGCGATTTCGTTCTAATTCACATTCCAAGTAATATTCGGCATGCTAATTACGTTGCCGATTGCCAAATTGCATTATCTCCTATAGTTTCCGAGATATGGGCAATCGAAATTTTACACCTTTGACTGTTTCTAACTTGGGTCAAAATTGTAAAATGGTCTTATGAATTAGCGTGTTCGTTCCAATTCACATTCCAAGTAATATTCGGCATACTAATTACATTGACGATTGCCAAATTGCATTATCTCCTATATTTCCGAGATATGGACTATCGACATCTTACAATATTGGCTCTGCTTTTAACTTATGCCAAAATTGTAAAATGGTCTTATGAATAAGCGATTTCGCTCCAATTCACATTAAAAGTAATATTCGGCATGCTAATTACATTGCCGATTGCCAAATTGCATTATCACTTATAGTTTCCGAGATATGGACTATCGATATCTGACAATATTGTCTCTGCTTCTAACTTGGGCCATAATTGTAAAATGGCCTTATGTATTAACGATTTCGTTCCAATTTACATTCTAAGTTATATTCGGCATGCTAATTACATTGCCGATTGCCAAAATGCATTATCTCTTATAGTTTCCGAGATATGGGCAATCGAAATTTTACACCTTAGACTCTGTTTCTAACTTGGGTCAAAATTGTAAAATGGTCTTATGAATTAGCGATTTCGTTCCAATACACATTCCAAGTAATATACGGCATGCTAATTACGTTGCCGATTACCAAATTGCATTATCTCCTATAGTTTCCGAGATATGGGCAATCGAAATTTTACACCTTAGATTCTGTTTCTAACTTGGGTCAAAATTGTAAAATGGTCTTATGAATTAACGATTTCGTTCCAATTCACATTCCAAGTAATATTCGGCATTATAATTACGTTAAGGTATGGGCAGTCGAAATTTTACACCTTAGAGTCTGTTTCTAACTTGGGTCAAATTTGTAAAATAGTTTTAGGAATTAGCAATTTCGTTCCAATTCACATTCCAAGTAATATTCGGCAGGCTAATTAGGTTGCTGATTGCCAAATTGCATTATCCCTTATAGTTTCCGAGATATGGGCAATCGAAATTTTACACCTTAGACTCCGTTTCTAACTTGGGTCAAAATTGTAAAATGGTCTTATGAATTAGCGATTTCGTTCCAATTCACATTCCAATTAATATTCGGCATGCCAATTACATTACCGATTACCAAATTGCAATATCTCTTTTAGTTTCCGAGATATGGGCAATCGAAATTTTACACCTTAGACTCTGTTTCTAACTTGGGTCAAAATTGTAAAATGGTCTTATGAATTAGCGATATCGTTCCAATTCACATTCCAAGTAATATTCGACATGCTAATTACATTGCCGATTGCCAAATTGCATTATCTCTTATAGTTTCCGATATATAGACTATCGACATCTTACAATGTTGGCTCTGCTTCTAACTTGGGCCAACATTGTAAAATGGTCTTATGAATTAGCGATATCGTTCCTATTCACATTCCAAGTAATATTCAGCATGCTAATTACGTTGCCGATTGCCAAATTGCATTATCTCTTATAATTTCCGAGATATGGACAATCGAAATTTTACACCTTAGAGTCTGTTTCTAACTTGGGTCAAATTTGTAAAATGGTCTTATGAATTAGCGATTTCGCTAAAATTCACACTCCAAGTAATATTCGGCATGCTAATTACGTTGCCGATTGCCAAATTGCATTATCTCTTATAGTTTCCGAGATATGGACTATCGACATCTTACAATATTGGCTGTGCTTCTAACTTGGGCCAAAATTGTAAAATGGTCTTATGAATTAGCGATTTCGCTCCAATTCAGATTCCAATTAATATTCGGCATTCTAATTACGTTGCCGATTGCCAAATTGCATTATCTCTTATAGTTTCCGAGATATGGACTATCGACATCTTACAATATTGGCTGTGCTTCTAACTTGGGCCAAAATTGTAAAATGGTCTTATGAATTAGCGATTTCGCTCCAATTCACATTCCAATTAATATTCGGCATGCTAATTACGTTGCCGATTGCCAAATTGCATTATCTCTTATAATTTCCGAGATATGGGCAATCGAAATTTTACACCTTAGAGTCTGTTTCTAACTTGGGTCAAAATTGTAAAATGGTTTTATGAATCAGCGATTTCGTTCCAATTCCCATTCCAAGTAATATTCGGCATGCCAATTACGTTGCCGATTGCCAAATTGCATTATCTCTTATAGTTTCCGAGATATGGACTATCGACATCTTACAATATTGGCTGTGCTTCTAACTTGGGCCAAAATTGTAAAATGGTCTTATGAATTAGCGATTTCGTTCCAGTTCACATTCCAAGTAATATTCGGCATGCTAATTACATTGTCGATTGCCAAATTGCATTATCTCTTATAGTTTCCGAGATATGGACTATCTACACCTTACAATATTGGCTGTGCTTCTAATTTGGGCCAAAATTGTAAAATGGTCTTATGAATTAGCGATTTCGCTCCAATTCACATTCCAAGTAATATTCGGCATGCTAATTACGTTGCCGATTGCCAAATTGTATTACCTCTTATAGTTTCCGAGATATGGACTATCGACATCTTACAACATTGGCTCTGCTTCTAACTTGGGCCAGAATTGTAAAATGGTCTTATGAATTAGCGATTTCGTTCTAATTCATATTCCAAGTAATATTCGGCATGCTAATTACGTTGCCGATTGCCAAATTGCATTAGCTCTTATAGTTTCCGAGATATGGGCTATCGAAATTTTACACCTTAGAGTCTGTTTCTAACTTGGGCCAAAATTGTAAAATGGATTTATGAATTAGCGATTTCGTTCCAATTCACATTCCAAATAATATTCGGCATGCTAATTACGTTACCGATAGCCAAATTGCATTATCTCTTATAGTTTCCGAGATATGGGCAATCGAAATTTTACACCTTAGAGTCTGTTTCTAACTTGGGTCAAAATTGTTAAATGGTCTTATGAATTAG
The DNA here is from genome assembly GCF_030347505.1 of Rhynchophorus ferrugineus. Lineage (NCBI taxonomy): Eukaryota > Metazoa > Arthropoda > Insecta > Coleoptera > Curculionidae > Rhynchophorus > Rhynchophorus ferrugineus. The sequence continues at coordinate 66,958,506 of NW_027472580.1, forward strand.
CGATTCCGCCCCAATTCACATTCCAAGTAATATTCGGCATGCTAATTACGTTGCCGATAGCCACATTGCATTATCCCTTATAGTTTCCGAGATATGAACTATCGACATCTTACAATATTGGCTGTGCTTCTAACTTGGGCCAGAATTGTAAAATGGTCTTATAAATTAGCGATTTCGTTCTAATTCACATTCCAAGTAATATTCGGCATGCTAATTACTTTGCCGATTGCCAAATTGCATTAGCTCTTATAGTTTCCGAGATATGGGCAATCGAAATTTTACACCTTAGAGTCTGCTTCTAACTTGGGCCAGAATTGTAAAAAGGTCTTATGAATTAGCGATTTCGTTCTAATTCACATTCCAAGTAATATTCGGCATGCTAATTACTTTGCCGATTGCCAAATTGCATTAGCTCTTATAGTTTCCGAGATATGGGCAATCGAAATTTTACACCTTAGAGTCTGTTTCTAACTTGGGCCAAAATTGTAAAATGGATTTATGAATTAGCGATTTCGTTCCAATTCACATTCCAAATAATATTCGGCAAGCTAATTACGTTGCCGATTGCCAAATTGCATTATCTCTTATAGTTTCCGTGATATGGACTATCGACATCTTACAATATTGTCTCTGCTTCTAACTTGGGCCAGAATTGTAAAATGGTCTTATGAATTAGCGATTTCGTTCCAATTCACATTCCAAGTTATATTCCGCATGCTAATTACGTTGCCGATAGCCACATTGCATTATCCCTTATAGTTTCCGAGATATGAACTATCGACATCTTACAATATTGGCTGTGCTTCTAACTTGGGCCAGAATTGTAAAATGGTCTTATGAATTAGCGATTTCGTTCCAATTCACATTCCAAGTAATATTCGGCATGCTAATTACGTTGCCGATAGCCACATTGCATTATCTCTTATAGTTTCCGAGATATGGACTATCGACATCTTACAATGTTTGCCCTGCTTCTAACTTGGGTCAAAATTGTAAAATGGTCTTATGAATTAGCGATTTCGTTCCAATTCACATTCCAATTAATATTCGGCATGCCAATTACATTGCCGATAACCAAATTGCAATATCTCTTTTAGTTTCCGAGATATGGGCAATCGAAAATTTACACCTTAGAGTCTGTGTCTAACTTGGGTCAAAATTGTAAAATGGTCTTATGAATTAGCGATTCCGCTCCAATTCACATTCCAAGTAATATTCGGCATGCTAATTACGTTGCCGATAGCCACATTGCATTATCCCTTATAGTTTCCGAGATATGAACTATCGACATCTTACAATATTGGCTGTGCTTCTAACTTGGGCCAGAATTGTAAAATGGTCTTATGAATTAGCGATTTCGTTCCAATTCACATTCCAAGTTATAATCCGCATGCTAATTACGTTGCCGATAGCCAAATTGCATTATCTCTTATAGTTTCCGAGATATGGGCGATCGAAATTTTACACCTTAGAGTCTGTTTCTAACTTGGGTCAAAATTGTAAAATGGTCTTATGAATTAACGATTCCGCTCCAATTCACATTCCAAGTAATATTCGGCATGCTAATTACGTTGCCGATTGCCAAATTGCATTATCTCCTATAGTTTCCGAGATATGGGCAATCGAAATTTTACACCTTAGAGTCTGTTTCTAACTTGGGTCAAAATTGTAAAATGGTCTTATGAATTAACGATTTCGTTCCAATTCACATTCGAAGTAATATTCGGCATTCTAGTTACGTTAAAGTATGGGCAATCGAAATTTTACACCTTAGAGTCTGTTTCTAACTTGGGTCAAAATTGTAAAATTGTCTTATGAATTAGCGATTCGGCTCCAATTCACATTCCAAGTAATATTCGGAATGCTAATTACGTTGCCGATAGCCACACTGCATTATCCCTTATAGTTTCCGAGATATGAACTATCGACATCTTACAATATTGGCTGTGCTTCTAACTTGGGCCACAATTGTAAAATGGTCTTATAAATTGGCGATTTCGTTCTAATTCACATTCCAAGTAATATTCGGCATGCTAATTACGTTGCCGATTGCCAAATTGCATTATCTCCTATAGTTTATGAGATATGGGCAATCGAAATTTTACACCTTAGAGTCTGTTTCTAACTTCGGTCAAAATTGTAAAATGGTCTTATGAATTAGCGATATCGTTCCAATTCACATTCCAAGTAATATTCGACATGCTAACTACATTGCCGATTGCCAAATTGCATTATCTCTTATAGTTTCCGATATATAGACTATCGACATCTTACAATGTTGGCTCTGCTTCTAACTTGGGCCAAAATTGTAAAATAGTTTTAGGAATTAGCGATATCGTTCCAATTCACATTCCAAGTAATATTCGGCATGCTAATTCCATTGCCGATTGACAAATTGAATTATCTCTTATAGTTTCCGAGATATGGACTATCGACATCTTACAATATTGGCTGTGCTTCTAACTTGGGCCACAATTGTAAAATGGTCTTATAAATTAGCGATTTCGTTCCAGTTCACATTCCAAGTAATATTCGGCATGCTAATTACGTTGCCGATTGCCAAATTGCATTATCTCTTATAGTTTCCGAGATATGGACTATTGACATCTTACAATATTGGCTCTGCCTCTAACTTGGGTCAGAATTGTAAAATGGTCTTATGAATTAGCGATATCGTTCCAATTCACATTCCAAGTAATATTCGGCATGCTAATTCCATTGCCGATTGACAAATTGAATTATCTCTTATAGTTTCCGAGATATGGACTATCGACATCTTACAATGTTGGCTCTGCTTCTAACTTGGGTCAAAATTGTAAAATGGTTTTATGAATCAGCGATTTCGTTCCAATTCACATTCCAAGTAATATTCGGCATGCCAATTACGTTGCCGATTGCCAAATTGCATTATCTCTTATAGTTTCCGAGATATGGACTATCGACATCTTACAATATCGGCTGTGCTTCTAACTTGGGCAAAAATTGTAAAATGGTCTTATGAATTAGCGATTTCGTTCCAGTTCACATTCCAAGTAATATTCGGCATACTAATTACTTTGCCGTTTGCCAAATTGCGTTATCTCTTATAGTTTCCGAGATATGGACTATCGACATCTTACAATATTGGCTGTGCTTCTAACTTGGGCCAAAATTGTAAAAAGGTCTTATGAATTAGCGATATCGTTCAGATTCACATTCCAAGTAATATTCGGCATGCTAATTATATTGCCGATTGCCAAATAGCATTATCTCTTATAGTTTCCGAGATATGGACTATCGACATCTTACAATGTTGGCTCTGCTTCTAACTTGGGCCAGAATTGTAAAATGGTCTTATGAATTAGCGATATCGTTCCAATTCACATTCCAAGTAATATTCGGCATGCTAATTACGTTGCCGATTGCCAAATTGCATTAGCTCTTATAGTTTCCGAGATATGGGCAATCGAAATTTTACACCTTAGAGTCTGTTTCTAACTTGGGCCAAAATTGTAAAATGGATTTATGAATTAGCGATTTCGTTCCAATTCACATTCCAAATAATATTCGGCAAGCTAATTACTTTGCCGATTGCCAAATTGCATTATCTCTTATAGTTTCCGTGATATGGACTATCGACATCTTACAATATTGTCTCTGTTTCTAACTTGGGTCAAAATTGTAAAATGGTCTTATGAATTAGCGATTCCGCTCCAATTCACATTCCAAGTAATATTCGGCATGCTAATTACGTTGCCGATAGCCACATTGCATTATCCCTTATAGTTTCCGAGATATGAAATATCGATATCTTACAATATTGGCTGTGCTTCTAACTTGGGCCAGAATTTTAAAATGGTCTTATGAATTAGCGATATCGTTCCAATTCACATTCCAAGTAATATTCGACATGCTAACTACATTGCCGATTGCCAAATTGCATTATCTCTTATAGTTTCCGATATATAGACTATCGACATCTTACAATGTTGGCTCTGCTTCTAACTTGGGCCAAAATTGTAAAATAGTTTTAGGAATTAGCAATTTCGTTCCAATTCACATTCCAAGTAATATTCGGCAGGCTAATTAGGTTGCCGATTGCCAAATTGCATTATCTCTTATAATTTCCAAGATATGGGCAATCGAAATTTTACACCTTAGAGTCTGTTTCTAACTTGGGTCAAATTTGTAAAATGGTCTTATGAATTAGCGATTTCGCTAAAATTCACACTCCAAGTAATATTCGGCATGCTAATTCCATTGCCGATTGACAAATTGAATTATCTCTTATAGTTTCCGAGATATGGACTATCGACATCTTACAATGTTTGCTCTGCTTCTAACTTGGGTCAAAATTGTAAAATGGTCTTATGAATTAGCGATTTCGTTCCAATTCACATTCCAATTAATATTCGGCATGCCAATTACATTGCCGATAACCAAATTGCAATATCTCTTTTAGTTTCCGAGATATGGGCAATCGAAATTTTACACCTTAGACTCTGTTTCTAACTTGGGTCAAAATTGTAAAATGGTCTTATGAATTAGCGATATCGTTCCAATTCACATTCCAAGTAATATTCGACATGTTAATTACATTGCCGATTGCCAAATTGCATTATCTCTTATAGTTTCCGATATATAGACTATCGACATCTTACAATGTTGGCTCTGCTTCTAACTTGGGCTAAAATTGTAAAATGGTCTTATGAATTAGCGATATCGTTCCTAATCACATTCCAAGTAATATTCAGCATGCTAATTACGTTGCCGATTGCCAAATTGCATTATCTCTTATAATTTCCAAGATATGGGCAATCGAAATTTTACACCTTAGAGTCTGTTTCTAACTTGGGTCAAATTTGTAAAATGGTCTTATGAATTAGCGATTTCGCTAAAATTCACACTCCAAGTAATATTCGGCATGCTAATTACGTTGCCGATTGCCAAATTGCATTATCTCTTATAGTTTCCGAGATATGGTCTATCGACATCTTAAAATATTGGCTGTGCTTCTAACTTGGGCCAAAATTGTAAAATGGTCTTATGAATTAGCGATTTCGCTCCAATTCACATTCCAATTAATATTCGGCATTCTAATTACGTTGCCGATTGCCAAATTGCATTATCTCTTATAATTTCCGAGATATGGGCAATCGAAATTTTACACCTTAGAGTCTGTTTCTAACTTGGGTCAAAATTGTAAAATGGTTTTATGAATCAGCGATTTCGTCCCAATTCCCATTCCAAGTAATATTCGGCATGCCAATTACGTTGCCGATTGCCAAATAGCATTATCTCTTATAGTTTCCGAGATATGGACTATCGACATCTTACAATATTGGCTGTGCTTCTAACTTGGGCCAAAATTGTAAAATGGTCTTATGAATTAGCGATTTCGTTCCAGTTCACATTCCAAGTAATATTCGGCATGCTAATTACTTTGCCGTTTGCCAAATTGCGTTATCTCTTATAGTTTCCGAGATATGGACTATCGACATCGTACAATATTGGCTGTGCTTCTAACTTGGGCCAAAATTGTAAAAAGTCTTATGAATTAGCGATATCGTTCCAATTCACATTCCAAATAATATTCGGCATGCTAATTATATTGCCGATTGCCAAATAGCATTATCTCTTATAGTTTCCGAGATATGGACTATCGACATCTTACAATGTTGGCTCTGCTTCTAACTTGGGCCAGAATTGTAAAAAGGTCTTATGAATTAGCGATTTCGTTCTAATTCACATTCCAAGTAATATTCGGCATGCTAATTACTTTGCCGATTGCCAAATTGCATTAGCTCTTATAGTTTCCGAGATATGGGCAATCGAAATTTTACACCTTAGAGTCTGTTTCTAACTTGGGCCAAAATTGTAAAATGGATATATGAATTAGCGATTTCGTTCCAATTCACATTCCAAATAATATTCGGCAAGCTAATTACGTTGCCGATTGCCAAATTGCATTATCTCTTATAGTTTCCGTGATATGGACTATCGACATCTTACAATATTGTCTCTGCTTCTAACTTGGGCCAGAATTGTAAAATGGTCTTATGAATTAGCGATTTCGTTCCAATTCACATTCCAAGTTAAATTCCGCATGCTAATTACGTTGCCGATAGCCAAATTGCATTATCTCTTATAGTTTCCGAGATATGAGCAATCGAAATTTTACACCTTAGAGTCTGTTTCTAGTATTTATTCTGTTTCCGATATTTAGACTATCGACATCTTACAATGTTGGCTCTGCTTCTAACTTGGGCCAAAATTGTAAAATGGTCTTATGAATTAGCGATATCGTTCCTATTCACATTCCAGGTAATATTCAGCATGCTAATTACGTTGCCGATTGCCAAATTGCATTATCTCTTATAATTTCCAAGATATGGGCAATCGAAATTTTACACCTTAGAGTCTGTTTCTAACTTGGGTCAAATTTGTAAAATGGTCTTATGAATTAGCGATTTCGCTAAAATTCACACTCCAAGTAATATTCGGCATGCTAATTACGTTGCCGATTGCCAAATTGCATTATCTCTTATAGTTTCCGAGATATGGACTATCGACATCTTACAATATTGGCTGTGCTTCTAACTTGGGCCAAATTGTAAAATGGTCTTATGAATTAGCGATTTCGCTCCAATTCACATTCCAATTAATATTCGGCATTCTAATTACGTTGCCGATTGCCAAATTGCATTATCTCTTATAATTTCCGAGATATGGGCAATCGAAATTTTACACCTTAGAGTCTGTTTCTAACTTGGGTCAAAATTGTAAAATGGTTTTATGAATCAGCGATTTCGTTCCAATTCCCATTCCAAGTAATATTCGGCATGCCAATTACGTTGCCGATTGCCAAATTGCATTATCTCTTATAGTTTCCGAGATATGGACTATCGACTTCTTACAATATTGGCTGTGCTTCTAACTTGGGCCAAAATTGTAAAATGGTCTTATGAATTAGCGATTTCGTTCCAGTTCACATTCCAAGTAATATTCGGCATGCTAATTACGTTGCCGATTGCCAAATTGCATTATCTCTTATAGTTTCCGAGATATGGACTATTGACATCTTACAATATTGGCTCTGCCTCTAACTTGGGCCAGAATTGTAAAATGGTCTTATGAATTAGCGATATCGTTCCAATTCACATTCCAAGTAATATTCGGCATGCTAATTCCATTGCCGATTGACAAATTGAATTATCTCTTATAGTTTCCGAGATATGGACTATCGACATCTTACAATGTTGGCTCTGCTTCTAACTTGGACCAAAATTGTAAAATGGTCTTATGAATTAGCGATATCGTTCCAATTCACATTCCAAGTAATATTCGGCATGCTAATTACGTTGCTGATTGCCAAATTGCATTATCTCTTATAATTTCCAAGATATGGGCAATCGAAATTTTACACCTTAGTGTCTGTTTCTAACTTGGGTCAAAATTGTAAAATGGTTTTATGAATCAGCGATTTCGTTCCAATTCACATTCCAAGTAATATTCGGTATACCAATTACGTTGCCGATTGCCAAATTGCATTATCTCTTATAGTTTCCGAGATATGGACTATCGACATCTTACAATATTGGCTGTGCTTCTAACTTGGGCAAAAATTGTAAAATGGTCTTATGAATTAGCGATTTCGTTCCAGTTCACATTCCAAGTAATATTCGGCATGCTAATTACTTTGCCGTTTGCCAAATTGCGTTATCTCTTATAGTTTCCGAGATATGGACTATCGACATCGTACAATATTGGCTGTGCTTCTAACTTGGGCCAAAATTGTAAAAAGGTCTTATGAATTAGCGATATCGTTCCAATTCACATTCCAAATAATATTCGGCATGCTAATTATATTGCCGATTGCCAAATAGCATTATCTCTTATAGTTTCCGAGATATGGACTATCGACATCTTACAATGTTGTCTCTGCTTCTAACTTGGGCCAGAATTGTAAAAAGGTCTTATGAATTAGCGATTTCGTTCTAATTCACATTCCAAGTAATATTCGGCATGCTAACTACTTTGCCGATTGCCAAATTGCATTAGCTCTTATAGTTTCCGAGATATGGGCAATCGAAATTTTACACCTTAGAGTCTGTTTCTAACTTGGGCCAAAATTGTAAAATGGATTTATGAATTAGCGATTTCGTTCCAATTCACATTCCAAATAATATTAGGCAAGCTAATTACTTTGCCGATTGCCAAATTGCATTATCTCTTATAGTTTCCGTGATATGGACTATCGACATCTTACAATATTGTCTCTGTTTCTAACTTGGGTCAAAATTGTAAAATGGTCTTATGAATTAGCGATTCCGCTCCAATTCACATTCCAAGTAATATTCGGCATGCTAATTACGTTGCCGATAGCCACATTGCATTATCCCTTATAGTTTCCGAGATATGAAATATCGACATCTTACAATATTGGCTGTGCTTCTAACTTGGGCCAGAATTTTAAAATGGTCTTATGAATTAGCGATATCGTTCCAATTCACATTCCAAGTAATATTCGACATGCTAACTACATTGCCGATTGCCAAATTGCATTATCTCTTATAGTTTCCGATATATAGACTATCGACATCTTACAATGTTGGCTCTGCTTCTAACTTGGGCCAAAATTGTAAAATAGTTTTAGGAATTAGCAATTTCGTTCCAATTCACATTCCAAGTAATATTCGGCAGGCTAATTAGGTTGCCGATTGCCAAATTGCATTATCTCTTATAATTTCCAAGATATGGGCAATCGAAATTTTACACCTTAGAGTCTGTTTCTAACTTGGGCCAAAATTGTAAAATGGATTTATGAATTAGCGATTTCGTTCCAATTCCCATTCCAAATAATATTCGGCAAGCTAATTACGTTGCCGATTGCCAAATTGCATTATCTCTTATAGTTTCCGTGATATGGACTATCGAAATTTTACACCTTAGACTCTGTTTCTAACTTGGGTCAAAATTGTAAAATGGTCTTATGAATTAGCGATTTCGTTCCAATTCACATTCCAAGTAATATGCTAATTATATTGCCGATTGCCAAATTGCATTAGCCCTTATAGTTTCCGAGATATGGACTATCAACATCTTACAATATTGGCTCTGCTTCTAACTTGGGCCAAAATTGTAAAATGGTCTTATGAATTAACGATTTCGTTCCAATTCACATTCCAAGTAATATGCTAATTACATTGCCGATTGCCAAATTGCATTAGCCCTTATAGTTTCCGAGATATGGACTATCGACATCTTACAATACTGGCTCTACATCTAACTTGGGCCAAAATTGTAAAATGGTCTTGTGAATTAGCTATTTCGTTCCAATTCACATTCCAAGTAATATGCCAATTACATTGCCGATTGCCAAATTGCATTAGCCCTTATAGTTTCCGAGATATAGACTATCGACATCTTACAATATTGGCTCTGCTTCTAACTTGGGCCAAAATTGTAAAATGGTCTTATGAATTAGCGATTTCGCTCCAATTCACATTCCAAGTAATATTCGGCATGCTAATTACGTTGCCGATTGCCAAATTGTATTATCTCTTATAGTTTCCGAGATATGGACTATCGACATCTTACAACATTGGCTCTGCTTCTAACTTGGGCCAGAATTGTAAAATGGTCTTATGAATTAGCGATTTCGTTCTAATTCACATTCCAAGTAATATTCGGCATGCTTATTACGTTGCCGATTGCCAAATTGCATTAGCTCTTATAGTTTCCGAGATATGGGCAATCGAAATTTTACACCTTAGAGTCTGTTTCTAACTTGGGCCAAAATTGTAAAATGGATTTATGAATTAGCGATTTCGTTCCAATTCACATTCCAAATAATATTCGGCATGCTAATTACGTTGCCGATAGCCAAATTGCATTATCTCTTATAGTTTCCGAGATATGGGCAATCGAAATTTTACAACTTAGAGTCTGTTTCTAACTTGGGTCAAAATTGTAAAATGGTCTTATGAATTAGCGATTCCGCTCCAATTCACATTCCAAGTAATATTCGGCATGCTAATTACGTTGCCGATAGCCACATTGCATTATCCCTTATAGTTTCCGAGATATGAACTATCGACATCTTTCAATATTGTCTGTGCTTCTAACTTGGACCAGAATTGTAAAATGGTCATATAAATTAGCGATTTCGTTCTAATTCACATTCCAAGTAATATTCGGCATGCTAATTACGTTGCCGATTGCCAAATTGCATTATCTCCTATAGTTTCCGAGATATGGGCAATCGAAATTTTACACCTTAGAGTCTGTTTCTAACTTGGGTCAAAATTGTAAAATGGTCTTATGAATTAACGATTTCGTTCCAATTCACATTCCAAGTAATATTCGGCATTCTAAATACGTTAAGGTATGGGCAGTCGAAATTTTACACCTTAGAGTCTGTTTCTAACTTGGGTCAAAATTGTAAAATAGTTTTAGGAATTAGCAATTTCGTTCCAATTCACATTCCAAGTAATATTCGGCAGGCTAATTAGGTTGCCGATTGCCAAATTGCATTATCCCTTATAGTTTCCGAGATATGGGAAATCGAAATTTTACACCTTAGACTCCGTTTCTAACTTGGGTCAAAATTGTAAAATGGTCTTATGAATTAGCGATTTCGTTCCAATTCACATTCCAATTAATATTCGGCATGCCAATTACATTTCCGATTACCAAATTGCAATATCTCTTTTATTTTCCGAGATATGGGCAATCGAAATTTTACACCTTAGACTCTGTTTCTAACTTGGGTCAAAATTGTAAAATGGTCTTATGAATTAGCGATATCGTTCCAATTCACATTCCAAGTAATATTCGACATGCTAATTACATTGCCGATTGCCAAATTGCATTATCTCTTATAATTTCCGAGATATGGGCAATCGAAATTTTACACCTTAGAGTCTGTTTCTAATTTGGGTCAAATTTGTAAAATGGTCTTATGAATTAGCGATTTCGCTAAAATTCACATTCCAAGTAATATTCGGCATGCTAATTACATTGCCGATTGCCAAATTGCATTATCTCTTATAGTTTCCGAGATATGGACTATCGACATCTTACAATATTGGCTGTGCTTCTAACTTGGGCCAAAATTGTAAAATGGTCTTATGAATTAGCGATTTCGCTCCAATTCACATTCCAATTAATATTCGGCATTCTAATTACGTTGCCGATTGCCAAATTGTATTATCTCTTATAGTTTCCGAGATATGGGCAATCGAAATTTTACACCTTAGAGTCTGTTTCTAACTTGGGTCAAAATTGTAAAATGGTTTTATGAATCAGCGATTTCGTTCCAATTCCCATTCCAAGTAATATTCGGCATGCCAATTACGTTGCCGATTGCCAAATTGCATTATCTCTTATAGTTTCCGAGATATGGACTATCGACATCTTACAATATTGGCTGTGCTTCTAACTTGGGCCAAAATTGTAAAATGGCCTTATGAATTAGCGATTTCGTTCCAGTTCACATTCCAAGTAATATTCGCCATGCTAATTACGTTGCCGATTGCCAAATTGCATTATCTCTTATAGTTTCCGAGATATGGACTATTGACATCTTACAATATTGGCTCTGCCTCTAACTTGGGCCAAAATTGTAAAATGGTCTTATGAATTAGCGATTTCGCTCAAATTCACATTCCAATTAATATTCGGCATGCTAATTACGTTGCCGATTGCCAAATTGCATTATCTCTTATAATTTCCGAGATATGGGCAATCGAAATTTTACACCTTAGAGTCTGTTTCTAACTTGGGTCAAAATTGTAAAATGGTTTTATGAATCAGCGATTTCGTTCCAATTCCCATTCCAAGTAATATTCGGCATGCCAATTACGTTGCCGATTGCCAAATTGCATTATCTCTTATAGTTTCCGAGATATGGACTATCGACATCTTACAATATTGGCTGTGCTTCTAACTTGGGCCAAAATTGTAAAATGGTCTTATGAATTAGCGATTTCGTTCCAGTTCACATTCCATGTAATATTCGGCATGCTAATTACATTGTCGATTGCCAAATTGCATTATCTCTTATAGTTTCCGAGATATGGACTATCTACACCTTACAATATTGGCTGTGCTTCTAACTTGGGCCAAAATTGTAAAATGGTCTTATGAATTAGCGATTTCGCTCCAATTCACATTCCAAGTAATATTCGGCATGCTAATTACGTTGCCGATTGCCAAATTGTATTACCTCTTATAGTTTCCGAGATATGGACTATCGACATCTTACAACATTGTCTCTGCTTCTAACTTGGGCCAGAATTGTAAAATGGTCTTATGAATTAGCGATTTCGTTCCAATTCACATTCCAAGTTATATTCCGCATGCTAATTACGTTGCCGATTGCCAAATTGCATTAGCTCTTATCGTTTCCGAGATATGGGCAATCGAAATTTTACACCTTAGAGTCTGTTTCTAACTTGGGTCAAAATTGTAATATGGTCTTATGAATTAGCGATTCCGCTCCAATTCACATTCCAAGTAATATTCGGCATGCTAATTACGTTGCCGATAGCCACATTGCATTATCCCTTATAGTTTCCGAGATATGAACTATCCACATCTTACAATATTGGCTGTGCTTCTAACTTGGGCCAAAATGGTAAAATGGTCTTATGAATTAGCGATTTCGTTCCAATTCACATTCCAAGTAATATACGGCATGCTAAATACATTGCCGATTGCCAAATTGCATTATCTCCTATAGTTTCCGAGATATGGGCAATCGAAATTTTACACCTTAGAGTCTGTTTCTAACTTGGGTCAAAATTGTAAAATGGTTTTATGAATTAGCGATTTCGCTAAAATTCACATTCCAAGTAATATTCGGCATGCTAATTACGTTGCCGATTGCCAAATTGCATTATCTCTTATAGTGTCCGAGATATGGGCAATCGAAATTTTACACCTTTGACTGTTTCTAACTTAGGTCAAAATTGTAAAGTGGTTTTATGAATTAGCGATTTCGTTCCAATTCACATTCCAAGTAATATTCGGCATGCTAATTACGTTGCCGATTGCCAAATTGCATTATCTCCTATAGTTTCCGAGATATGGGCAATCGAAATTTTACACCTTAGAGTCTGTTTCTAACTTCGGTCAAAATTGTAAAATGGTCTTATGAATTAGCGATTTCGCTAAAATTCACATTCCAAGTAATATTCGGCATGCTAATTACGTTGCCGGTTGCCAAATTGCATTATCTCTTATAGTTTCCGAGATATGGGCAATCGAAATTTTACACCTTTGACTGTTTCTAACTTGGGTCAAAATTGTAAAATGATCTTATGAATTAGCGAGTTCGTTCCAATTCACATTCCAAGTAATATACGGCATACTAATTACGTTGCCGGTTGCCAAATTGCATTATCTCTTATAGTTTCCGAGATATGGGCAATCGAAATTTTACACCTTTGACTGTTTCTAACTTGGGTCAAAATTGTAAAATGGTCTTATGAATTAACGATTTCGTTCCAATTCACATTCCAAGTAATATGGTAACTACATTGCCGATTGCCAAATTGCATTAGCCCTTATAGTTTCCGAGATATGGACTATCGACATCTTACAATATTGGCTCTGCTTCTAACTTGGGCCAAAATTGTAAAATGGTCTTATGAATTAACGATTTCGTTCCAATTCACATTCCAAGTAATATGCTAATTACATTGCCGATTGCCAAATTGCATTAGCCCTTATAGTTTCCGAGATATGGACTATCGACATCTTACAATACTGGCTCTACTTCTAACTTGGGCCAAAATTGTAAAATGGTCTTATGAATTAGCTATTTCGTTCCAATTCACATTCCAAGTAATATGCCAATTACATTGCCGATTGCCAAATTGCATTAGCCCTTATAGTTTCCGAGATATAGACTATCGACATCTTACAATATTGGCTCTGCTTCTAACTTGGGCCAAAATTGTAAAATTGTCTTATGAATTGGCGATTTCGTTCCAATTCACATTCCAAGTAATATTCGGCATGCTAACTACATTGCCGATTGCCAAATTGCATTATCTCTTATAGTTTCCGAGACATGGGCAATCGAAATTTTACACCTTAGACTCTGTTTCTAACTTGGGTAAAAATTGTAAAATGGTCTTATGAATTAGCGATTTCGCTGAAATTCACATTCCAAGTAATATTCGGCATGCTAATTACATTGTCGATTGCCAAATTGCATTATCTCTTATAGTTTCCGAGATATGGACTATCGACACCTTACAATATTGGCTGTGCTTCTAACTTGGGCCAAAATTGTAAAATGGTCTTATGAATTAGCGATTTCGCTCCAATTCACATTCCAAGTAATATTCGGCATGCTAATTACGTTGCCGATTGCCAAATTGTATTATCTCTTATAGTTTCCGAGATATGGACTATCGACATCTTACAACATTGGCTCTGCTTCTAACTTGGGCCAGAATTGTAAAATGGTCTTATGAATTAGCGATTTCGTTCTAATTCACATTCCAAGTAATATTCGGCATGCTAATTACGTTGCCGATTGCCAAATTGCATTAGCTCTTATAGTTTCCGAGATATGGGCAATCGAAATTTTACACCTTAGAGTCTGTTTCTAACTTGGGCCAAAATTGTAAAATGGATTTATGAATTAGCGATTTCGTTCCAATTCACATTCCAAATAATATTCGGCATGCTAATTACGTTACCGATAGCCAAATTGCATTATCTCTTATAGTTTCCGAGATATGGGCAATCGAAATTTTACACCTTAGAGTCTGTTTCTAACTTGGGTCAAAATTGTTAAATGGTCTTATGAATTAGCGATTCCGCTCCAATTCACATTCCAAGTAATATTCGGCATGCTAATTACGTTACCGATAGCCACATTGCATTATCCCTTATAGTTTCCGAGATATGAACTATCGACATCTTACAATATTGGCTGTGCTTCTAACTTGGGCCAGAATTGTAAAATGGTCTTATAAATTAGCGATTTCGTTCTAATTCACATTCCAAGTAATATTCGGCATGCTAATTACGTTGCCGATTGCCAAATTGCATTATCTCCTATAGTTTCCGAGATATGGGCAATCGAAATTTTACACCTTTGACTGTTTCTAACTTGGGTCAAAATTGTAAAATGGTCTTATGAATTAGCGTGTTCGTTCCAATTCACATTCCAAGTAATATTCGGCATACTAATTACATTGACGATTGCCAAATTGCATTATCTCCTATATTTCCGAGATATGGACTATCGACATCTTACAATATTGGCTCTGCTTTTAACTTGGGCCAAAATTGTAAAATGGTCTTATGAATAAGCGATTTCGCTCCAATTCACATTAAAAGTAATATTCGGCATGCTAATTACATTGCCGATTGCCAAATTGCATTATCACTTATAGTTTCCGAGATATGGACTATCGACATCTGACAATATTGTCTCTGCTTCTAACTTGGGCCATAATTGTAAAATGGCCTTATGTATTAACCATTTCGTTCCAATTTACATTCTAAGTTATATTCGGCATGCTAATTACATTGCCGATTGCCAAAATGCATTATCTCTTATAGTTTCCGAGATATGGGCAATCGAAATTTTACACCTTAGACTCTGTTTCTAACTTGGGTCAAAATTGTAAAATGGTCTTATGAATTAGCGATTTCGTTCCAATTCACATTCCAAGTAATATACGGCATGCTAATTACGTTGCCGATTACCAAATTGCATTATCTCCTATAGTTTCCGAGATATGGGCAATCGAAATTTTACACCTTAGATTCTGTTTCTAACTTGGGTCAAAATTGTAAAATGGTCTTATGAATTAACGATTTCGTTCCAATTCACATTCCAAGTAATATTCGGCATTCTAATTACGTTAAGGTATGGGCAGTCGAAATTTTACACCTTAGAGTCTGTTTCTAACTTGGGTCAAATTTGTAAAATAGTTTTAGGAATTAGCAATTTCGTTCCAATTCACATTCCAAGTAATATTCGGCAGGCTAATTAGGTTGCTGATTGCCAAATTGCATTATCCCTTATAGTTTCCGAGATATGGGCAATCGAAATTTTACACCTTAGACTCCGTTTCTAACTTGGGTCAAAATTGTAAAATGGTCTTATGAATTAGCGATTTCGTTCCAATTCACATTCCAATTAATATTCGGCATGCCAATTACATTACCGATTACCAAATTGCAATATCTCTTTTAGTTTCCGAGATATGGGCAATCGAAATTTTACACTTTAGACTCTGTTTCTAACTTGGGTCAAAATTGTAAAATGGTCTTATGAATTAGCGATATCGTTCCAATTCACATTCCAAGTAATATTCGACATGCTAATTACATTGCCGATTGCCAAATTGCATTATCTCTTATAGTTTCCGATATATAGACTATCGACATCTTACAATGTTGGCTCTGCTTCTAACTTGGGCCAACATTGTAAAATTGTCTTATGAATTAGCGATATCGTTCCTATTCACATTCCAAGTAATATTCAGCATGCTAATTACGTTGCCGATTGCCAAATTGCATTATCTCTTATAATTTCCGAGATATGGAAAATCGAAATTTTACACCTTAGAGTCTGTTTCTAACTTGGGTCAAATTTGTAAAATGGTCTTATGAATTAGCGATTTCGCTAAAATTCACACTCCAAGTAATATTCGGCATGCTAATTACGTTGCCGATTGCCAAATTGCATTATCTCTTATAGTTTCCGAGATATGGACTATCGACATCTTACAATATTGGCTGTGCTTCTAACTTGGGCCAAAATTGTAAAATGGTCTTATGAATTAGCGATTTCGCTCCAATTCAGATTCCAATTAATATTCGGCATTCTAATTACGTTGCCGATTGCCAAATTGCATTATCTCTTATAGTTTCCGAGATATGGACTATCGACATCTTACAATATTGGCTGTGCTTCTAACTTGGGCCAAAATTGTAAAATGGTCTTATGAATTAGCGATTTCGCTCCAATTCACATTCCAATTAATATTCGGCATGCTAATTACGTTGCCGTTTGCCAAATTGCATTATCTCTTATAATTTCCGAGATATGGGCAATCGAAATTTTACACCTTAGAGTCTGTTTCTAACTTGGGTCAAAATTGTAAAATGGTTTTATGAATCAGCGATTTCGTTCCAATTCCCATTCCAAGTAATATTCGGCATGCCAATTACGTTGCCGATTGCCAAATTGCATTATCTCTTATAGTTTCCGAGATATGGACTATCGACATCTTACAATATTGGCTGTGCTTCTAACTTGGGCCAAAATTGTAAAATGGTCTTATGAATTAGCGATTTCGTTCCAGTTCACATTCCAAGTAATATTCGGCATGCTAATTACATTGTCGATTGCCAAATTGCATTATCTCTTATAGTTTCCGAGATATGGACTATCTACACCTTACAATATTGGCTGTGCTTCTAACTTGGGCCAAAATTGTAAAATGGTCTTATGAATTAGCGATTTCGCTCCAATTCACATTCCAAGTAATATTCGGCATGCTAATTACGTTGCCAATTGCCAAATTGTATTACCTCTTATAGTTTCCGAGATATGGACTATCGACATCTTACAACATTGTCTCTGCTTCTAACTTGGGCCAGAATTGTAAAATGGCCTTATGAATTAGCGATTTCGTTCCAATTCACATTCCAAGTTATATTCCGCATGCTAATTACGTTGCCGATTGCCAAATTGCATTAGCTCTTATCGTTTCCGAGATATGGGCAATCGAAATTTTACACCTTAGAGTCTGTTTCTAACTTGGGTCAAAATTGTAATATGGTCTTATGAATTAGCGATTCCGCTCCAATTCACATTCCAAGTAATATTCGGCATGCTAATTACGTTGCCGATAGCCACATTGCATTATCCCTTATAGTTTCCGAGATATGAACTATCAACATCTTACAATATTGGCTGTGCTTCTAACTTGGGCCAAAATGGTAAAATGGTCTTATGAATTAGCGATTTCGTTCCAATTCACATTCCAAGTAATATACGGCATGCTAAATACATTGCCGATTGCCAAATTGCATTATCTCCTATAGTTTCCGAGATATGGGCAATCGAAATTTTACACCTTAGAGTCTGTTTCTAACTTGGGTCAAAATTGTAAAATGGTTTTATGAATTAGCGATTTCGCTAAAATTCACATTCCAAGTAATATTCGGCATGCTAATTACGTTGCCGATTGCCAAATTGCATTATCTCTTATAGTGTCCGAGATATGGGCAATCGAAATTTTACACCTTTGACTGTTTCTAACTTAGGTCAAAATTGTAAAGTGGTTTTATGAATTAGCGATTTCGTTCCAATTCACATTCCAAGTAATATTCGGCATGCTAATTACGTTGCCGATTGCCAAATTGCATTATCTCCTATAGTTTCCGAGATATGGGCAATCGAAATTTTACACCTTAGAGTCTGTTTCTAACTTGGGTCAAAATTGTAAAATGGTCTTATGAATTAGCGATTTCGCTAAAATTCACATTCCAAGTAATATTCGGCATGCTAATTACGTTGCCGGTTGCCAAATTGCATTATCTCTTATAGTTTCCGAGATATGGGCAATCGAAATTTTACACCTTTGACTGTTTCTAACTTGGGTCAAAATTGTAAAATGGTCTTATGAATTAGCGAGTTCGTTCCAATTCACATTCCAAGTAATATTCGGCATACTAATTACATTGACGATTGCCAAATTGCATTATCTCCTATAGTTTCCGAGATATGGACTATCGACATCTTACAATATTGGCTCTGCTTTTAACTTGGGCCAAAATTGTAAAATGGTCTTATGAATAAGCGATTTCGTTCCAATTCACATTAAAAGTAATATTCGGCATGCTAATTACATTGCCGATTGCCAAATTGCATTATCGCTTATAGTTTCCGAGATATGGACTATCGACATCTGACAATATTGTCTCTGCTTCTAACTTGGACCATAATTGTAAAATGGCCTTATGTATTAACGATTTCGTTCCAATTTACATTCTAAGTTATATTCGGCATGCTAATTACATTGCCGATTGCCAAAATGCATTATCTCTTATAGTTTCCGAGATATGGGCAATCGAAATTTTACACCTTACACTCTGTTTCTAACTTGGGTCAAAATTGTAAAATGGTCTTATGAATTAACGATTTCGTTCCAATTCACATTCCAAGTAATATGGTAACTACATTGCCGATTGCCAAATTGCATTAGCCCTTAGAGTTTCCGAGATATGGACTATCGACATCTTACAATATTGGCTCTGCTTCTAACTTGGGCCAAAATTGTAAAATGGTCTTATGAATTAACGATTTCGTTCCAATTCACATTCCAAGTAATATGCTAATTACATTGCCGATTGCCAAATTGCATTAGCCCTTATAGTTTCCGAGATATGGACTATCGACATCTTACAATACTGGCTCTACTTCTAACTTGGGCCAAAATTGTAAAATGGTCTTATGAATTAGCTATTTCGTTCCAATTCACATTCCAAGTAATATGCCAATTACATTGCCGATTGCCAAATTGCATTAGCCCTTATAGTTTCCGAGATATAGACTATCGACATCTTACAATATTGGCTCTGCTTCTAACTTGGGCCAAAATTGTAAAATTGTCTTATGAATTGGCGATTTTTTTCCAATTCACATTCCAAGTAATATTCGGCATGCTAACTACATTGCCGATTGCCAAATTGCATTATCTCTTATAGTTTCCGAGACATGGGCAATCGAAATTTTACACCTTAGACTCTGTTTCTAACTTGGGTAAAAATTGTAAAATGGTCTTATGAATTAGCGATTTCGCTGAAATTCACATTCCAAGTAATATTCGGCATGCTAATTACATTGTCGATTGCCAAATTGCATTATCTCTTATAGTTTCCGAGATATGGACTATCGACACCTTACAATATTGGCTGTGCTTCTAACTTGGGCCAAAATTGTAAAATGGTCTTATGAATTAGCGATTTCGCTCCAATTCACATTCCAAGTAATATTCGGCATGCTAATTACGTTGCCGATTGCCAAATTGTATTATCTCTTATACTTTCCGAGATATGGACTATCGACATCTTACAACATTGGCTCTGCTTCTAACTTGGGCCAGAATTGTAAAATGGTCTTATGAATTAGCGATTTCGTTCTAATTCACATTCCAAGTAATATTCGGCATGCTAATTACGTTGCCGATTGCCAAATTGCATTAGCTCTTATAGTTTCCGAGATATGGGCAATCGAAATTTTACACCTTAGAGTCTGTTTCTAACTTGGGCCAAAATTGTAAAATGGATTTATGAATTAGCGATTTCGTTCCAATTCACATTCCAAATAATATTCGGCATGCTAATTACGTTACCGATAGCCAAATTGCAATATCTCTTATAGTTTCCGAGATATGGGCAATCGAAATTTTACACCTTAGAGTCTGTTTCTAACTTGGGTCAAAATTGTTAAATGGTCTTATGAATTAGCGATTCCGCTCCAATTCACATTCCAAGTAATATTCGGCATGCTAATTACGTTACCGATAGCCACATTGCATTATCCCTTATAGTCTCCGAGATATGAACTATCGACATCTTACAATATTGGCTGTGCTTCTAACTTGGGCCAGAATTGTAAAATGGTCTTATAAATTAGCGATTTCGTTCTAATTCACATTCCAAGTAATATTCGGCATGCTAATTACGTTGCCGATTGCCAAATTGCATTATCTCCTATAGTTTCCGAGATATGGGCAATCGAAATTTTACACCTTTGACTGTTTCTAACTTGGGTCAAAATTGTAAAATGGTCTTATGAATTAGCGTGTTCGTTCCAATTCACATTCCAAGTAATATTCGGCATACTAATTACATTGACGATTGCCAAATTGCATTATCTCCTATATTTCCGAGATATGGACTATCGACATCTTACAATATTGGCTCTGCTTTTAACTTATGCCAAAATTGTAAAATGGTCTTATGAATAAGCGATTTCGCTCCAATTCACATTAAAAGTAATATTCGGCATGCTAATTACATTGCCGATTGCCAAATTGCATTATCACTTATAGTTTCCGAGATATGGACTATCGATATCTGACAATATTGTCTCTGCTTCTAACTTGGGCCATAATTGTAAAATGGCCTTATGTATTAACGATTTCGTTCCAATTTACATTCTAAGTTATATTCGGCATGCTAATTACATTGCCGATTGCCAAAATGCATTATCTCTTATAGTTTCCGAGATATGGGCAATCGAAATTTTACACCTTAGACTCTGTTTCTAACTTGGGTCAAAATTGTAAAATGGTCTTATGAATTAGCGATTTCGTTCCAATTCACATTCCAAGTAATATACGGCATGCTAATTACGTTGCCGATTACCAAATTGCATTATCTCCTATAGTTTCCGAGATATGGGCAATCGAAATTTTACACCTTAGATTCTGTTTCTAACTTGGGTCAAAATTGTAAAATGGTCTTATGAATTAACGATTTCGTTCCAATTCACATTCCAAGTAATATTCGGCATTATAATTACGTTAAGGTATGGGCAGTCGAAATTTTACACCTTAGAGTCTGTTTCTAACTTGGGTCAAATTTGTAAAATAGTTTTAGGAATTAGCAATTTCGTTCCAATTCACATTCCAAGTAATATTCGGCAGGCTAATTAGGTTGCTGATTGCCAAATTGCATTATCCCTTATAGTTTCCGAGATATGGGCAATCGAAATTTTACACCTTAGACTCCGTTTCTAACTTGGGTCAAAATTGTAAAATGGTCTTATGAATTAGCGATTTCGTTCCAATTCACATTCCAATTAATATTCGGCATGCCAATTACATTACCGATTACCAAATTGCAATATCTCTTTTAGTTTCCGAGATATGGGCAATCGAAATTTTACACCTTAGACTCTGTTTCTAACTTGGGTCAAAATTGTAAAATGGTCTTATGAATTAGCGATATCGTTCCAATTCACATTCCAAGTAATATTCGACATGCTAATTACATTGCCGATTGCCAAATTGCATTATCTCTTATAGTTTCCGATATATAGACTATCGACATCTTACAATGTTGGCTCTGCTTCTAACTTGGGCCAACATTGTAAAATGGTCTTATGAATTAGCGATATCGTTCCTATTCACATTCCAAGTAATATTCAGCATGCTAATTACGTTGCCGATTGCCAAATTGCATTATCTCTTATAATTTCCGAGATATGGACAATCGAAATTTTACACCTTAGAGTCTGTTTCTAACTTGGGTCAAATTTGTAAAATGGTCTTATGAATTAGCGATTTCGCTAAAATTCACACTCCAAGTAATATTCGGCATGCTAATTACGTTGCCGATTGCCAAATTGCATTATCTCTTATAGTTTCCGAGATATGGACTATCGACATCTTGCAATATTGGCTGTGCTTCTAACTTGGGCCAAAATTGTAAAATGGTCTTATGAATTAGCGATTTCGCTCCAATTCAGATTCCAATTAATATTCGGCATTCTAATTACGTTGCCGATTGCCAAATTGCATTATCTCTTATAGTTTCCGAGATATGGACTATCGACATCTTACAATATTGGCTGTGCTTCTAACTTGGGCCAAAATTGTAAAATGGTCTTATGAATTAGCGATTTCGCTCCAATTCACATTCCAATTAATATTCGGCATGCTAATTACGTTGCCGATTGCCAAATTGCATTATCTCTTATAATTTCCGAGATATGGGCAATCGAAATTTTACACCTTAGAGTCTGTTTCTAACTTGGGTCAAAATTGTAAAATGGTTTTATGAATCAGCGATTTCGTTCCAATTCCCATTCCAAGTAATATTCGGCATGCCAATTACGTTGCCGATTGCCAAATTGCATTATCTCTTATAGTTTCCGAGATATGGACTATCGACATCTTACAATATTGGCTGTGCTTCTAACTTGGGCCAAAATTGTAAAATGGTCTTATGAATTAGCGATTTCGTTCCAGTTCACATTCCAAGTAATATTCGGCATGCTAATTACATTGTCGATTGCCAAATTGCATTATCTCTTATAGTTTCCGAGATATGGACTATCTACACCTTACAATATTGGCTGTGCTTCTAATTTGGGCCAAAATTGTAAAATGGTCTTATGAATTAGCGATTTCGCTCCAATTCACATTCCAAGTAATATTCGGCATGCTAATTACGTTGCCGATTGCCAAATTGTATTACCTCTTAGAGTTTCCGAGATATGGACTATCGACATCTTACAACATTGGCTCTGCTTCTAACTTGGGCCAGAATTGTAAAATGGTCTTATGAATTAGCGATTTCGTTCTAATTCACATTCCAAGTAATATTCGGCATGCTAATTACGTTGCCGATTGCCAAATTGCATTAGCTCTTATAGTTTCCGAGATATGGGCTATCGAAATTTTACACCTTAGAGTCTGTTTCTAACTTGGGCCAAAATTGTAAAATGGATTTATGAATTAGCGATTTCGTTCCAATTCACATTCCAAATAATATTCGGCATGCTAATTACGTTACCGATAGCCAAATTGCATTATCTCTTATAGTTTCCGAGATATGGGCAATCGAAATTTTACACCTTAGAGTCTGTTTCTAACTTGGGTCAAAATTGTTAAATGGTCTTATGAATTAGCGATTCCGCCCCAATTCACATTCCAAGTAATATTCGGCATGCTAATTACGTTGCCGATAGCCACATTGCATTATCCCTTATAGTTTCCGAGATATGAACTATCGACATCTTACAATATTGGCTGTGCTTCTAACTTGGGCCAGAATTGTAAAATGGTCTTATAAATTAGCGATTTCGTTCTAATTCACATTCCAAGTAATATTCGGCATGCTAATTACGTTGCCGATTGCCAAATTGCATTATCTCCTATAGTTTCCGAGATATGGGCAATCGAAATTTTACACCTTTGACTGTTTCTAACTTGGGTCAAAATTGTAAAATGGTCTTATGAATTAGCGTGTTCGTTCCAATTCACATTCCAAGTAATATTCGGCATACTAATTACATTGACGATTGCAAAATTGCATTATCTCCTATATTTCCGAGATATGGACTATCGACATCTTACAATATTGGCTCTGCTTTTAACTTGGGCCAAAATTGTAAAATGGTCTTATGAATTAGCGATTTCGCTAAAATTCACATTCCAAGTAATATTCGGCATGCTAATTACGTTGCCGGTTGCCAAATTGCATTATCTCTTATAGTTTCCGAGATATGGGCGATCGAAATTTTACACCTTTGACTGTTTCTAACTTGGGTCAAAATTGTAAAATGGTCTTATGAATTAGCAAGTTCGTTCCAATTCACATTCCAAGTAATATTCGGCATACTAATTACATTGACGATTGCCAAATTGCATTATCTCCTATAGTTTCCGAGATATGGACTATCGACATCTTACAATATTGGCTCTGCTTCTAACTTGGGTCAAAATTGTAAAATGGTCTTATGAATTAGCGATTTCGCTAAAATTCACATTCCAAGTAATATGCTAATTACATTGCCGATTGCCAAATTGCATTAGCCCTTATAGTTTCCGAGATATAGACTATCGACATCTTACAATACTGGCTCTACTTCTAACTTGGGCCAAAATTGTAAAATGGTCTTATGAATTAGCTATTTCGTTCCAATTCACATTCCAAGTAATATGCCAATTACATTGCCGATTGCCAAATTGCATTAGCCCTTATAGTTTCCGAGATATGGACTATCGACATCTTACAATATTGGCTCTGCTTCTAACTTGGGCCAAAATTGTAAAATGGTCTTATGAATTAACGATTTCGTTCCAATTCACATTCCAAGTAATATGCTAATTACATTGCCGATTGCCAAATTGCATTAGCCCTTATAGTTTCCGAGATATGGACTATCGACATCTTACAATACTGGCTCTACTTCTAACTTGGGCCAAAATTGTAAAATGGTCTTATGAATTACCTATTTCGTTCCAATTCACATTCCAAGTAATATGCCAATTACATTGCCGATTGCCAAATTGCATTCGCCCTTATAGTTTCCGAGATATAGACTATCGACATCTTACAATATTGGCTCTGCTTCTAACTTGGGCCAAAATTGTAAAATGGTCTTATGAATTGGCGATTTCGTTCCAATTCACATTCCAAGTAATATTCGGCATGCTAACTACATTGCCGATTGCCAAATTGCATTATCTCTTATAGTTTCCGAGACATGGGCAATCGAAATTTTACACCTTAGACTCTGTTTCTAACTTGGGTCAAAATTGTAAAATGGTCTTATGAATTAGCGATTTCGCTAAAATTCACATTCCAAGTAATATTCGGCATGCTAATTACATTGTCGATTGCCAAATTGCATTATCTCTTATAGTTTCCGAGATATGGACTATCGACACCTTACAATATTGGCTGTGCTTCTAACTTGGGCCAAAATTGTAAAATGGTCTTATGAATTAGCGATTTCGCTCCAATTCACATTCCAAGTAATATTCGGCATGCTAATTACGTTGCCGATTGCCAAATTGTATTATCTCTTATAGTTTCCGAGATATGGACTATCGACATCTTACAACATTGGCTCTGCTTCTAACTTGGGCCAGAATTGTAAAATGGTCTTATGAATTAGCGATTTCGTTCTAATTCACATTCCAAGTAATATTCGGCATGCTAATTACGTTGCCGATTGCCAAATTGCATTAGCTCTTATAGTTTCCGAGATATGGGCAATCGAAATTTTACACCTTAGAGTCTGTTTCTAACTTGGGCCAAAATTGTAAAATGGATTTATGAATTAGCGATTTCGTTCCAATTCACATTCCAAATAATATTCGGCATGCTAATTACGTTACCGATAGCCAAATTGCATTATCTCTTATAGTTTCCGAGATATGGGCAATCGAAATTTTACACCTTAGAGTCTGTTTCTAACTTGGGTCAAAATTGTTAAATGGTCTTATGAATTAGCGATTCCGCTCCAATTCACATTCCAAGTAATATTCGGCATGCTAATTACGTTGCCGATAGCCACATTGCATTATCCCTTATAGTTTCCGAGATATGAACTATCGACATCTTACAATATTGGCTGTGCTTCTAACTTGGGCCAGAATTGTAAAATGGTCTTATAAATTAGCGATTTCGTTCTAATTCACATTCCAAGTAATATTCGGCATGCTAATTACGTTGCCGATTGCCAAATTGCATTATCTCCTATAGTTTCCGAGATATGGGCAATCGAAATTTTACACCTTTGACTGTTTCTAACTTGGGTCAAAATTGTAAAATGGTCTTATGAATTAGCGTGTTCGTTCCAATTCACATTCCAAGTAATATTCGGCATACTAATTACATTGACGATTGCCAAATTGCATTATCTCCTATATTTCCGAGATATGGACTATCGACATCTTACAATATTGGCTCTGCTTTTAACTTGGGCCAAAATTGTAAAATGGTCTTATGAATAAGCGATTTCGCTCCAATTCACATTAAAAGTAATATTCGGCATGCTAATTACATTGCCGATTGCCAAATTGCATTATCACTTATAGTTTCCGAGATATGGACTATCGACATCTGACAATATTGTCTCTGCTTCTAACTTGGGCCATAATTGTAAAATGGCCTTATGTATTAACGATTTCGTTCCAATTTACATTCTAAGTTATATTCGGCATGCTAATTACATTGCCGATTGCCAAAATGCATTATCTCTTATAGTTTCCGAGATATTGGCAATCGAAATTTTACACCTTAGACTCTGTTTCTAACTTGGGTCAAAATTGTAAAATGGTCTTATGAATTAGCGATTTCGTTCCAATTCACATTCCAAGTAATATACGGCATGCTAATTACGTTGCCGATTGCCAAATTGCATTATCTCCTATAGTTTCCGAGATATGGGCAATCGAAATTTTACACCTTAGAGTCTGTTTCTAACTTGGGTCAAAATTGTAAAATGCTCTTATGAATTAACGATTTCGTTCCAATTCACATTCCAAGTAATATTCGGCATTCTAATTACGTTAAGGTATGGGCAGTCAAAATTTTACTCCTTAGAGTCTGTTTCTAACTTGGGTCAAATTTGTAAAATGGTCTTATGAATTAGCGATTTCGCTAAAATTCACACTCCAAGTAATATTCGGCATGCTAATTACGCTGCCGATTGCCAAATTGCATTATCTCTTATAGTTTCTGAGATATGGACTATCGACATCTTACAATATTGGCTGTGCTTCTAACTTGGGCCAAAATTGTAAAATGGTCTTATGAATTAGCGATTTCGCTCCAATTCAGATTCCAATTAATATTCGGCATTCTAATTACGTTGCCGATTGCCAAATTGCATTATCTCTTATAGTTTCCGAGATATGGACTATCGACATCTTACAATATTGGCTGTGCTTCTAACTTGGGCCAAAATTGTAAAATGGTCTTATGAATTAGCGATTTCGCTCCAATTCACATTCCAATTAATATTCGGCATGCTAATTACGTTGCCGACTGCCAAATTGCATTATCTCTTATAATTTCCGAGATATGGGCAATCGAAATTTTACACCTTAGAGTCTGTTTCTAACTTGGGTCAAAATTGTAAAATGGTTTTATGAATCAGCGATTTCGTTCCAATTCCCATTCCAAGTAATATTCGGCATGCCAATTACGTTGCCGATTGCCAAATTGCATTATCTCTTATAGTTTCCGAGATATGGACTATCGACATCTTACAATATTGGCTGTGCTTCTAACTTGGGCCAAAATTGTAAAATGGTCTTATGAATTAGCGATTTCGTTCCAATTCACATTCCAAGTAATATTCGGCATGCTAATTACGTTGCCGATAGCCACATTGCATTATCCCTTATAGTTTCCGAGATATGAACTATCGACATCTTACAATATTGGCTGTGCTTCTAACTTGGGCCAGAATTGTAAAATGGTCTTATAAATTAGCGATTTCGTTCTAATTCACATTCCAAGTAATATTCGGCATGCTAATTACGTTGCCGATTGCCAAATTGCATTATCTCCTATAGTTTCCGAGATATGGGCAATCGAAATTTTACACCTTTG
Source organism: Rhynchophorus ferrugineus (assembly GCF_030347505.1). Classification (NCBI taxonomy): domain Eukaryota; kingdom Metazoa; phylum Arthropoda; class Insecta; order Coleoptera; family Curculionidae; genus Rhynchophorus; species Rhynchophorus ferrugineus. The sequence goes on from NW_027472580.1 coordinate 66,986,613, forward strand.
ACTGTTTCTAACTTGGGTCAAAATTGTAAAATGGTCTTATGAATTAGCGTGTTCGTTCCAATTCACATTCCAAGTAATATTCGGCATACTAATTACATTGACGATTGCCAAATTGCATTATCTCCTATATTTCCGAGATATGGACTATCGACATCTTACAATATTGGCTCTGCTTTTAACTTGGGCCAAAATTGTAAAATGGTCTTATGAATAAGCGATTTCGCTCCAATTCACATTAAAAGTAATATTCGGCATGCTAATTACATTGCCGATTGCCAAATTGCATTATCACTTATAGTTTCCGAGATATGGACTATCGACATCTGACAATATTGTCTCTGCTTCTAACTTGGGCCATAATTGTAAAATGGCCTTATGTATTAACGATTTCGTTCCAATTTACATTCTAAGTTATATTCGGCATGCTAATTACATTGCCGATTGCCAAAATGCATTATCTCTTATAGTTTCCGAGATATTGGCAATCGAAATTTTACACCTTAGACTCTGTTTCTAACTTGGGTCAAAATTGTAAAATGGTCTTATGAATTAGCGATTTCGTTCCAATTCACATTCCAAGTAATATACGGCATGCTAATTACGTTGCCGATTGCCAAATTGCATTATCTCCTATAGTTTCCGAGATATGGGCAATCGAAATTTTACACCTTAGAGTCTGTTTCTAACTTGGGTCAAAATTGTAAAATGCTCTTATGAATTAACGATTTCGTTCCAATTCACATTCCAAGTAATATTCGGCATTCTAATTACGTTAAGGTATGGGCAGTCAAAATTTTACTCCTTAGAGTCTGTTTCTAACTTGGGTCAAAATTGTAAAATAGTTTTAGGAATTAGCAATTTCGTTCCAATTCACATTCCAAGTAATATTCGGCAGGCTAATTAGGTTGCTGATTGCCAAATTGCATTATCCCTTATAGTTTCCGAGATATGGGCAATCGAAATTTTACACCTTAGACTCCGTTTCTAACTTGGGTCAAAATTGTAAAATGGTCTTATGAATTAGCGATTTCGTTCCAATTCACATTCCAATTAATATTCGGCATGCCAATTACATTGCCGATTGCCAAATTGCATTATCTCTTATAATTTCCGAGATATGGGCAATCGAAATTTTACACCTTAGATTCTGTTTCTAACTTGGGTCAAATTTGTAAAATGGTCTTATGAATTAGCGATTTCGCTAAAATTCACACTCCAAGTAATATTCGGCATGCTAATTACGCTGCCGATTGCCAAATTGCATTATCTCTTATAGTTTCTGAGATATGGACTATCGACATCTTACAATATTGGCTGTGCTTCTAACTTGGGCCAAAATTGTAAAATGGTCTTATGAATTAGCGATTTCGCTCCAATTCAGATTCCAATTAATATTCGGCATTCTAATTACGTTGCCGATTGCCAAATTGCATTATCTCTTATAGTTTCCGAGATATGGACTATCGACATCTTACAATATTGGCTGTGCTTCTAACTTGGGCCAAAATTGTAAAATGGTCTTATGAATTAGCGATTTCGCTTTAATTCACATTCCAATTAATATTCGGCATGCTAATTACGTTGCCGACTGCCAAATTGCATTATCTCTTATAATTTCCGAGATATGGGCAATCGAAATTTTACACCTTAGAGTCTGTTTCTAACTTGGGTCAAAATTGTAAAATGGTTTTATGAATCAGCGATTTCGTTCCAATTCCCATTCCAAGTAATATTCGGCATGCCAATTACGTTGCCGATTGCCAAATTGCATTATCTCTTATAGTTTCCGAGATATGGACTATCGACATCTTACAATATTGGCTGTGCTTCTAACTTGGGCCAAAATTGTAAAATGGTCTTATGAATTAGCGATTTCGTTCCAGTTCACATTCCAAGTAATATTCGGCATGCTAATTACGTTGCCGATTGCCAAATTGCATTATCTCTTATAGTTTCCGAGATATGGACTATTGACATCTTACAATATTGGCTCTGCCTCTAACTTGGGTCAGAATTGTAAAATGGTCTTATGAATTAGCGATATCGTTCCAATTCACATTCCAAGTAATATTCGGCATGCTAATTCCATTGCCGATTGACAAATTGAATTATCTCTTATAGTTTCCGAAATATGGACTATCGACATCTTACAATGTTTGCTCTGCTTCTAACTTGGGTCAAAATTGTAAAATGGTCTTAAGAATTAGCGATTTCGTTCCAATTCACATTCCAATTAATATTCGGCATGCCAATTACATTGCCGATAACCAAATTGCAATATCTCTTTTAGTTTCCGAGATATGGGCAATCGAAATTTTACACCTTAGACTCTGTTTCTAACTTGGGTCAAAATTGTAAAATGGTCTTATGAATTAGCGATATCGTTCCAATTCACATTCCAAGTAATATTCGACATGTTAATTACATTGCCGATTGCCAAATTGCATTATCTCTTATAGTTTCCGATATATAGACTATCGACATCTTACAATGTTGGCTCTGCTTCTAACTTGGGCCAAAATTGTAAAATGGTCTTATGAATTAGCGATATCGTTCCTATTCACATTCCAAGTAATATTCAGCATGCTAATTACGTTGCCGATTGCCAAATTGCCAAAAATCTCTTATAATTTCCAAGATATGGGCAATCGAAATTTTACACCTTAGAGTCTGCTTCTAACTTGGGCCAGAATTGTAAAAAGGTCTTATGAATTAGCGATTTCGTTCTAATTCACATTCCAAGTAATATTCGGCATGCTAATTACTTTGCCGATTGCCAAATTGCATTAGCTCTTATAGTTTCCGAGATATGGGCAATCGAAATTTTACACCTTAGAGTCTGTTTCTAACTTGGGCCAAAATTGTAAAATGGATTTATGAATTAGCGATTTCGTTCCAATTCACATTCCAAATAATATTCGGCAAGCTAATTACGTTGCCGATTGCCAAATTGCATTATCTCTTATAGTTTCCGTGATATGGACTATCGACATCTTACAATATTGTCTCTGCTTCTAACTTGGGCCAGAATTGTAAAATGGTCTTATGAATTAGCGATTTCGTTCCAATTCACATTCCAAGTTATATTCCGCATGCTAATTACGTTGCCGATAGCCACATTGCATTATCCCTTATAGTTTCCGAGATATGAACTATCGACATCTTACAATATTGGCTGTGCTTCTAACTTGGGCCAGAATTGTAAAATGGTCTTATGAATTAGCGATTTCGTTCCAATTCACATTCCAAGTAATATTCGGCATGCTAATTACGTTGCCGATAGCCACATTGCATTATCTCTTATAGTTTCCGAGATATGGACTATCGACATCTTACAATGTTTGCCCTGCTTCTAACTTGGGTCAAAATTGTAAAATGGTCTTATGAATTAGCGATTTCGTTCCAATTCACATTCCAAGTAATATTCGGCATGCTAATTACGTTGCCGATTGCCAAATTGCATTAGCTCTTATAGTTTCCGAGATATGGGCTATCGAAATTTTACACCTTAGAGTCTGTTTCTAACTTGGGCCAAAATTGTAAAATGGATTTATGAATTAGCGATTTCGTTCCAATTCACATTCCAAATAATATTCGGCATGCTAATTACGTTACCGATAGCCAAATTGCATTATCTCTTATAGTTTCCGAGATATGGGCAATCGAAATTTTACACCTTAGAGTCTGTTTCTAACTTGGGTCAAAATTGTTAAATGGTCTTATGAATTAGCGATTTCGTTCTAATTCACATTCCAAGTAATATTCGGCATGCTAATTACGTTGCCGATTGCCAAATTGCATTAGCTCTTATAGTTTCCGAGATATGGGCTATCGAAATTTTACACCTTAGAGTCTGTTTCTAACTTGGGTCAAAATTGTAAAATGGATTTATGAATTAGCGATTTCGTTCCAATTCACATTCCAAATAATATTCGGCATGCTAATTACGTTACCGATAGCCAAATTGCATTATCTCTTATAGTTTCCGAGATATGGGCAATCGAAATTTTACACCTTAGAGTCTGTTTCTAACTTGGGTCAAAATTGTTAAATGGTCTTATGAATTAGCGATTCCGCCCCAATTCACATTCCAAGTAATATTCGGCATGCTAATTACGTTGCCGATAGCCACATTGCATTATCCCTTATAGTTTCCGAGATATAGACTATCGACATCTTACAATACTGGCTCTACTTCTAACTTGGGCCAAAATTGTAAAATGGTCTTATGAATTAGCTATTTCGTTCCAATTCACATTCCAAGTAATATGCCAATTACATTGCCGATTGCCAAATTGCATTAGCCCTTATAGTTTCCGAGATATGGACTATCGACATCTTACAATATTGGCTCTGCTTCTAACTTGGGCCAAAATTGTAAAATGGTCTTATGAATTAACGATTTCGTTCCAATTCACATTCCAAGTAATATGCTAATTACATTGCCGATTGCCAAATTGCATTAGCCCTTATAGTTTCCGAGATATGGACTATCGACATCTTACAATACTGGCTCTACTTCTAACTTGGGCCAAAATTGTAAAATGGTCTTATGAATTAGCTATTTCGTTCCAATTCACATTCCAAGTAATATGCCAATTACATTGCCGATTGCCAAATTGCATTCGCCCTTATAGTTTCCGAGATATAGACTATCGACATCTTACAATATTGGCTCTGCTTCTAACTTGGGCCAAAATTGTAAAATGGTCTTATGAATTGGCGATTTCGTTCCAATTCACATTCCAAGTAATATTCGGCATGCTAACTACATTGCCGATTGCCAAATTGCATTATCTCTTATAGTTTCCGAGACATGGGCAATCGAAATTTTACACCTTAGACTCTGTTTCTAACTTGGGTCAAAATTGTAAAATGGTCTTATGAATTAGCGATTTCGCTAAAATTCACATTCCAAGTAATATTCGGCATGCTAATTACATTGTCGATTGCCAAATTGCATTATCTCTTATAGTTTCCGAGATATGGACTATCGACACCTTACAATATTGGCTGTGCTTCTAACTTGGGCCAAAATTGTAAAATGGTCTTATGAATTAGCGATTTCGCTCCAATTCACATTCCAAGTAATATTCGGCATGCTAATTACGTTGCCGATTGCCAAATTGTATTATCTCTTATAGTTTCCGAGATATGGACTATCGACATCTTACAACATTGGCTCTGCTTCTAACTTGGGCCAGAATTGTAAAATGGTCTTATGAATTAGCGATTTCGTTCTAATTCACATTCCAAGTAATATTCGGCATGCTAATTACGTTGCCGATTGCCAAATTGCATTAGCTCTTATAGTTTCCGAGATATGGGCAATCGAAATTTTACACCTTAGAGTCTGTTTCTAACTTGGGCCAAAATTGTAAAATGGATTTATGAATTAGCGATTTCGTTCCAATTCACATTCCAAATAATATTCGGCATGCTAATTACGTTACCGATAGCCAAATTGCATTATCTCTTATAGTTTCCGAGATATGGGCAATCGAAATTTTACACCTTAGAGTCTGTTTCTAACTTGGGTCAAAATTGTTAAATGGTCTTATGAATTAGCGATTCCGCTCCAATTCACATTCCAAGTAATATTCGGCATGCTAATTACGTTGCCGATAGCCACATTGCATTATCCCTTATAGTTTCCGAGATATGAACTATCGACATCTTACAATATTGGCTGTGCTTCTAACTTGGGCCAGAATTGTAAAATGGTCTTATAAATTAGCGATTTCGTTCTAATTCACATTCCAAGTAATATTCGGCATGCTAATTACGTTGCCGTTTGCCAAATTGCATTATCTCCTATAGTTTCCGAGATATGGGCAATCGAAATTTTACACCTTTGACTGTTTCTAACTTGGGTCAAAATTGTAAAATGGTCTTATGAATTAGCGTGTTCGTTCCAATTCACATTCCAAGTAATATTCGGCATACTAATTACATTGACGATTGCCAAATTGCATTATCTCCTATATTTCCGAGATATGGACTATCGACATCTTACAATATTGGCTCTGCTTTTAACTTGGGCCAAAATTGTAAAATGGTCTTATGAATAAGCGATTTCGCTCCAATTCACATTAAAAGTAATATTCGGCATGCTAATTACATTGCCGATTGCCAAATTGCATTATCACTTATAGTTTCCGAGATATGGACTATCGACATCTGACAATATTGTCTCTGCTTCTAACTTGGGCCATAATTGTAAAATGGCCTTATGTATTAACGATTTCGTTCCAATTTACATTCTAAGTTATATTCGGCATGCTAATTACATTGCCGATTGCCAAAATGCATTATCTCTTATAGTTTCCGAGATATTGGCAATCGAAATTTTACACCTTAGACTCTGTTTCTAACTTGGGTCAAAATTGTAAAATGGTCTTATGAATTAGCGATTTCGTTCCAATTCACATTCCAAGTAATATACGGCATGCTAATTACGTTGCCGATTGCCAAATTGCATTATCTCCTATAGTTTCCGAGATATGGGCAATCGAAATTTTACACCTTAGAGTCTGTTTCTAACTTGGGTCAAAATTGTAAAATGCTCTTATGAATTAACGATTTCGTTCCAATTCACATTCCAAGTAATATTCGGCATTCTAATTACGTTAAGGTATGGGCAGTCAAAATTTTACTCCTTAGAGTCTGTTTCTAACTTGGGTCAAAATTGTAAAATAGTTTTAGGAATTAGCAATTTCGTTCCAATTCACATTCCAAGTAATATTCGGCAGGCTAATTAGGTTGCTGATTGCCAAATTGCATTATCCCTTATAGTTTCCGAGATATGGGCAATCGAAATTTTACACCTTAGACTCCGTTTCTAACTTGGGTCAAAATTGTAAAATGGTCTTATGAATTAGCGATTTCGTTCCAATTCACATTCCAATTAATATTCGGCATGCCAATTACATTGCCGATTGCCAAATTGCATTATCTCTTATAATTTCCGAGATATGGGCAATCGAAATTTTTCACCTTAGATTCTGTTTCTAACTTGGGTCAAATTTGTAAAATGGTCTTATGAATTAGCGATTTCGCTAAAATTCACACTCCAAGTAATATTCGGCATGCTAATTACGCTGCCGATTGCCAAATTGCATTATCTCTTATAGTTTCTGAGATATGGACTATCGACATCTTACAATATTGGCTGTGCTTCTAACTTGGGCCAAAATTGTAAAATGGTCTTATGAATTAGCGATTTCGCTCCAATTCAGATTCCAATTAATATTCGGCATTCTAATTACGTTGCCGATTGCCAAATTGCATTATCTCTTATAGTTTCCGAGATATGGACTATCGACATCTTACAATATTGGCTGTGCTTCTAACTTGGGCCAAAATTGTAAAATGGTCTTATGAATTAGCGATTTCGCTCCAATTCACATTCCAATTAATATTCGGCATGCTAATTACGTTGCCGACTGCCAAATTGCATTACCTCTTATAATTTCCGAGATATGGGCAATCGAAATTTTACACCTTAGAGTCTGTTTCTAACTTGGGTCAAAATTGTAAAATGGTTTTATGAATCAGCGATTTCGTTCCAATTCCCATTCCAAGTAATATTCGGCATGCCAATTACGTTGCCGATTGCCAAATTGCATTATCTCTTATAGTTTCCGAGATATGGACTATCGACATCTTACAATATTGGCTGTGCTTCTAACTTGGGCCAAAATTGTAAAATGGTCTTATGAATTAGCGATTTCGTTCCAGTTCACATTCCAAGTAATATTCGGCATGCTAATTACGTTGCCGATAGCCACATTGCATTATCTCTTATAGTTTCCGAGATATGAACTATCGACATCTTACAATATTGGCTGTGCTTCTAACTTGGGCCAGAATTGTAAAATGGTCTTATAAATTAGCGATTTCGTTCTAATTCACATTCCAAGTAATATTCGGCATGCTAATTACGTTGCCGATTGCCAAATTGCATTATCTCCTATAGTTTCCGAGATATGGGCAATCGAAATTTTACACCTTTGACTGTTTCTAACTTGGGTCAAAATTGTAAAATGGTCTTATGAATTAGCGTGTTCGTTCCAATTCACATTCCAAGTAATATTCGGCATACTAATTACATTGACGATTGCCAAATTGCATTATCTCCTATATTTCCGAGATATGGACTATCGACATCTTACAATATTGGCTCTGCTTTTAACTTGGGCCAAAATTGTAAAATGGTCTTATGAATAAGCGATTTCGCTCCAATTCACATTAAAAGTAATATTCGGCATGCTAATTACATTGCCGATTGCCAAATTGCATTATCACTTATAGTTTCCGAGATATGGACTATCGACATCTGACAATATTGTCTCTGCTTCTAACTTGGGCCATAATTGTAAAATGGCCTTATGTATTAACGATTTCGTTCCAATTTACATTCTAAGTTATATTCGGCATGCTAATTACATTGCCGATTGCCAAAATGCATTATCTCTTATAGTTTCCGAGATATTGGCAATCGAAATTTTACACCTTAGACTCTGTTTCTAACTTGGGTCAAAATTGTAAAATGGTCTTATGAATTAGCGATTTCGTTCCAATTCACATTCCAAGTAATATACGGCATGCTAATTACGTTGCCGATTGCCAAATTGCATTATCTCCTATAGTTTCCGAGATATGGGCAATCGAAATTTTACACCTTAGAGTCTGTTTCTAACTTGGGTCAAAATTGTAAAATGCTCTTATGAATTAACGATTTCGTTCCAATTCACATTCCAAGTAATATTCGGCATTCTAATTACGTTAAGGTATGGGCAGTCAAAATTTTACTCCTTAGAGTCTGTTTCTAACTTGGGTCAAAATTGTAAAATAGTTTTAGGAATTAGCAATTTCGTTCCAATTCACATTCCAAGTAATATTCGGCAGGCTAATTAGGTTGCTGATTGCCAAATTGCATTATCCCTTATAGTTTCCGAGATATGGGCAATCAAAATTTTACACCTTAGACTCCGTTTCTAACTTGGGTCAAAATTGTAAAATGGTCTTATGAATTAGCGATTTCGTTCCAATTCACATTCCAATTAATATTCGGCATGCCAATTACATTGCCGATTGCCAAATTGCATTATCTCTTATAATTTCCGAGATATGGGCAATCGAAATTTTACACCTTAGATTCTGTTTCTAACTTGGGTCAAATTTGTAAAATGGTCTTATGAATTAGCGATTTCGCTAAAATTCACACTCCAAGTAATATTCGGCATGCTAATTACGCTGCCGATTGCCAAATTGCATTATCTCTTATAGTTTCTGAGATATGGACTATCGACATCTTACAATATTGGCTGTGCTTCTAACTTGGGCCAAAATTGTAAAATGGTCTTATGAATTAGCGATTTCGCTCCAATTCAGATTCCAATTAATATTCGGCATTCTAATTACGTTGCCGATTGCCAAATTGCATTATCTCTTATAGTTTCCGAGATATGGACTATCGACATCTTACAATATTGGCTGTGCTTCTAACTTGGGCCAAAATTGTAAAATGGTCTTATGAATTAGCGATTTCGCTCCAATTCACATTCCAATTAATATTCGGCATGCTAATTACGTTGCCGACTGCCAAATTGCATTATCTCTTATAATTTCCGAGATATGGGCAATCGAAATTTTACACCTTAGAGTCTGTTTCTAACTTGGGTCAAAATTGTAAAATGGTTTTATGAATCAGCGATTTCGTTCCAATTCCCATTCCAAGTAATATTCGGCATGCCAATTACGTTGCCGATTGCCAAATTGCATTATCTCTTATAGTTTCCGAGATATGGACTATCGACATCTTACAATATTGGCTGTGCTTCTAACTTGGGCCAAAATTGTAAAATGGTCTTATGAATTAGCGATTTCGTTCCAGTTCACATTCCAAGTAATATTCGGCATGCTAATTACGTTGCCGATTGCCAAATTGCATTATCTCTTATAGTTTCCGAGATATGGACTATTGACATCTTACAATATTGGCTCTGCCTCTAACTTGGGTCAGAATTGTAAAATGGTCTTATGAATTAGCGATATCGTTCCAATTCACATTCCAAGTAATATTCGGCATGCTAATTCCATTGCCGATTGACAAATTGAATTATCTCTTATAGTTTCCGAGATATGGACTATCGACATCTTACAATGTTTGCTCTGCTTCTAACTTGGGTCAAAATTGTAAAATGGTCTTAAGAATTAGCGATTTCGTTCCAATTCACATTCCAATTAATATTCGGCATGCCAATTACATTGCCGATAACCAAATTGCAATATCTCTTTTAGTTTCCGAGATATGGGCAATCGAAATTTTACACCTTAGACTCTGTTTCTAACTTGGGTCAAAATTGTAAAATGGTCTTATGAATTAGCGATATCGTTCCAATTCACATTCCAAGTAATATTCGACATGTTAATTACATTGCCGATTGCCAAATTGCATTATCTCTTATAGTTTCCGATATATAGACTATCGACATCTTACAATGTTGGCTCTGCTTCTAACTTGGGCCAAAATTGTAAAATGGTCTTATGAATTAGCGATATCGTTCCTATTCACATTCCAAGTAATATTCAGCATGCTAATTACGTTGCCGATTGCCAAATTGCCAAAAATCTCTTATAATTTCCAAGATATGGGCAATCGAAATTTTACACCTTAGAGTCTGCTTCTAACTTGGGCCAGAATTGTAAAAAGGTCTTATGAATTAGCGATTTCGTTCTAATTCACATTCCAAGTAATATTCGGCATGCTAATTACTTTGCCGATTGCCAAATTGCATTAGCTCTTATAGTTTCCGAGATATGGGCAATCGAAATTTTACACCTTAGAGTCTGTTTCTAACTTGGGCCAAAATTGTAAAATGGATTTATGAATTAGCGATTTCGTTCCAATTCACATTCCAAATAATATTCGGCAAGCTAATTACGTTGCCGATTGCCAAATTGCATTATCTCTTATAGTTTCCGTGATATGGACTATCGACATCTTACAATATTGTCTCTGCTTCTAACTTGGGCCAGAATTGTAAAATGGTCTTATGAATTAGCGATTTCGTTCCAATTCACATTCCAAGTTATATTCCGCATGCTAATTACGTTGCCGATAGCCACATTGCATTATCCCTTATAGTTTCCGAGATATGAACTATCGACATCTTACAATATTGGCTGTGCTTCTAACTTGGGCCAGAATTGTAAAATGGTCTTATGAATTAGCGATTTCGTTCCAATTCACATTCCAAGTAATATTCGGCATGCTAATTACGTTGCCGATAGCCACATTGTATTATCTCTTATAGTTTCCGAGATATGGACTATCGACATCTTACAATGTTTGCCCTGCTTCTAACTTGGGTCAAAATTGTAAAATGGTCTTATGAATTAGCGATTTCGTTCCAATTCACATTCCAATTAATATTCGGCATGCCAATTACATTGCCGATAACCAAATTGCAATATCTCTTTTAGTTTCCGAGATATGGGCAATCGAAAATTTACACCTTAGAGTCTGTGTCTAACTTGGGTCAAAATTGTAAAATGGTCTTATGAATTAGCGATTCCGCTCCAATTCACATTCCAAGTAATATTCGGCATGCTAATTACGTTGCAGATAGCCACATTGCATTATCCCTTATAGTTTCCGAGATATGAACTATCGACATCTTACAATATTGGCTGTGCTTCTAACTTGGGCCAGAATTGTAAAATGGTCTTATGAATTAGCGATTTCGTTCCAATTCACATTCCAAGTTATATTCCGCATGCTAATTACGTTGCCGATAGCCAAATTGCATTATCTCATATAGTTTCCGAGATATGGGCGATCGAAATTTTACACCTTAGAGTCTGTTTCTAACTTGGGTCAAAATTGTAAAATGGTCTTATGAATTAGCGATTCCGCTCCAATTCACATTCCAAGTAATATTCGGCATGCTAATTACGTTGCCGATTGCCAAATTGCATTATCTCCTATAGTTTCCGAGATATGGGCAATCGAAATTTTACACCTTAGAGTCTGTTTCTAACTTGGGTCAAAATTGTAAAATGGTCTTATGAATTAACGATTTCGTTCCAATTCACATTCGAAGTAATATTCGGCATTCTAATTACGTTAAGGTATGGGCAATCGAAATTTTACACCTTAGAGTCTGTTTCTAACTTGGGTCAAAATTGTAAAATTGTCTTATGAATTAGCGATTCGGCTCCAATTCACATTCCAAGTAATATTCGGAATGCTAATTACGTTGCCGATAGCCACACTGCATTATCCCTTATAGTTTCCGAGATATGAACTATCGACATCTTACAATATTGGCTGTGCTTCTAACTTGGGCCACAATTGTAAAATGGTCTTATAAATTGGCGATTTCGTTCTAATTCACATTCCAAGTAATATTCGGCATGCTAATTACGTTGCCGATTGCCAAATTGCATTATCTCCTATAGTTTATGAGATATGGGCAATCGAAATTTTACACCTTAGAGTCTGTTTCTAACTTGGGTCAAAATTGTAAAATGGTCTTATGAATTAGCGATATCGTTCCAATTCACATTCCAAGTAATATTCGACATGCTAACTACATTGCCGATTGCCAAATTGCATTATCTCTTATAGTTTCCGATATATAGACTATCGACATCTTACAATGTTGGCTCTGCTTCTAACTTGGGCCAAAATTGTAAAATAGTTTTAGGAATTAGCGATATCGTTCCAATTCACATTCCAAGTAATATTCGGCATGCTAATTCCATTGCCGATTGACAAATTGAATTATCTCTTATAGTTTCCGAGATATGGACTATCGACATCTTACAATATTGGCTGTGCTTCTAACTTGGGCCACAATTGTAAAATTTTCTTATAAATTAGCGATTTCGTTCCAGTTCACATTCCAAGTAATATTCGGCATGCTAATTACGTTGCCGATTGCCAAATTGCATTATCTCTTATAGTTTCCGAGATATGGACTATTGACATCTTACAATATTGGCTCTGCCTCTAACTTGGGTCAGAATTGTAAAATGGTCTTATGAATTAGCGATATCGTTCCAATTCACATTCCAAGTAATATTCGGCATGCTAATTCCATTGCCGATTGACAAATTGAATTATCTCTTATAGTTTCCGAGATATGGACTATCGACATCTTACAATGTTGGCTCTGCTTCTAACTTGGGTCAAAACTGTAAAATGGTTTTATGAATCAGCGATTTCGTTCCAATTCACATTCCAAGTAATATTCGGCATGCCAATTACGTTGCCGATTGCCAAATTGCATTATCTCTTATAGTTTCCGAGATATGGACTATCGACATCTTACAATATCGGCTGTGCTTCTAACTTGGGCAAAAATTGTAAAATGGTCTTATGAATTAGCGATTTCGTTCCAGTTCACATTCCAAGTAATATTCGGCATACTAATTACTTTGCCGTTTGCCAAATTGCGTTATCTCTTATAGTTTCCGAGATATGGACTATCGACATCTTACAATATTGGCTGTGCTTCTAACTTGGGCCAAAATTGTAAAAAGGTCTTATGAATTAGCGATATCGTTCAGATTCACATTCCAAGTAATATTCGGCATGCTAATTATATTGCCGATTGCCAAATAGCATTATCTCTTATAGTTTCCGAGATATGGACTATCGACATCTTACAATGTTGGCTCTGCTTCTAACTTGGGCCAGAATTGTAAAATGGTCTTATGAATTAGCGATATCGTTCCAATTCACATTCCAAGTAATATTCGGCATGCTAATTACGTTGCCGATTGCCAAATTGCTTTAGCTCTTATAGTTTCCGAGATATGGGCAATCGAAATTTTACACCTTAGAGTCTGTTTCTAACTTGGGCCAAAATTGTAAAATGGATTTATGAATTAGCGATTTCGTTCCAATTCACATTCCAAATAATATTCGGCAAGCTAATTACTTTGCCGATTGCCAAATTGCATTATCTCTTATAGTTTCCGTGATATGGACTATCGACATCTTACAAAATTGTCTCTGTTTCTAACTTGGGTCAAAATTGTAAAATGGTCTTATGAATTAGCGATTCCGCTCCAATTCACATTCCAAGTAATATTCG